>NW_028127296.1:2400000-3000000 GCF_965231255.1 Vanellus vanellus | reverse complement strand
AGGGACCCAAACCACAGGAAAAATGTCTGTGGGAGATGCCTGGGAGGAATCTCATATGCATCCCAGAAGATGGAGCTTTGTCCCAGCAGAAAAATCATCTCGGGTATCTTCCCTGGAGGAGTTTGGGGTTGCTACCCGGGATCACAGGGCCCGAAAACACCGGAATAAAAACTCAGGGACATACCTGCAAGGAGTCTCGGATGCTTCCCAGAGGATGGAGCATTGTCCAAGCAGAAAAATTATCTCGGGTATCTTCCCTGGAGGAGTCTGGGGTTGCTACCCGGGATCACAGGACCCCAAAACACCGGAGAAAACTCTGCGGGAGACTCCTGGGAGGAGTTCTGGATAGATCCCGCAGTATGGACCACTGTCAAGAGAGAAAAATCATATTGGGTGTCGTCCCTGGAGGAGTCTGGGGTTGCTACCCGGGATCAGAGGGCCCGAAAATACCGGAATAAACACTCAGGGACATAACTGCAAGGAGTCTCGGATGCTTCCAAGAGGATGGAGCATTGTCCAAGGAGAAAAATCATCTCGGGTATCTTCCTTGGAGGAGTCTGGGGTTGCTACCCGGGATCACAGGGCCCTAAAGCACTGGAGAAAACTCTGCAGGAGACGCCTGGGAGGAATTCTGGGTAGATCCCGCAGGATGGACCACTGTCAAGAGAGAAAAATCATATTGGGTGTCTTCCCTGGAGGAGTCTGGGGTTGCTACCTGGGATGACAGAACCATAAACCGTGAGAAAAAAGACTCAGGGACATAGCTGCGACAAGTCTCGGATGCATCCCAGAGCATGGAGCATTGTCCAAGGAGAAAAATCATCCCGGATATCTTTCCTGGAGGAGTCTGGGGTTGCTACCCGGGATTAAAGGGACCCAAACCACAGGAAAAATGTCTGCGGGAGACGACTGGGAGGAATCTCAGATGCATCCCAGAAGATGGAGCATTGTCCAAGGAGAAAAATCATCTCGGGTATCTTCCCTGGAGGAGTCTGGGGGTGCTACCCGGGATTAAAGGGACCCAAACCACAGGAAAAATGTCTGCGGGAGACGCCTGGGAGGAATCTCAGATGCATCCCAGAAGATGGAGCATTGTCCAAGGAGAAAAATCATCTCAGGTATCTTCCCTGGAGGAGTCTGGGGTTGCTACCCGGGATCACAGGGCCCGAAAACACCGGAATAAAAACTCAGGGACATACCTGCAAGGAGTCTCGGATGCTTCCCAGAGGATGGAGCATTCTCCAAGCAGAAAAATTATCTCGGGTATCTTCCCTGGAGGAGTCTGGGGTTGCTACCCGGGATTACAGGGACCCAAACCACAGGAAAAATGTCTGCGGGAGACGCCTGGGAGGAATCTCATATGCATCCCAGAAGATGGAGCTTTGTCCCAGCAGAAAAATCATCTCGGGTATCTTCCCTTGAGGAGTCTGGGGTTGCTACCCGGAATTACAGGGACCCAAACCACAGGAAAAATGTCTGCGGGAGACGCCTGGGAGGAATCTCAGATGCATCCCAGAAGATGGAGCATTGTCCAAGGAGAAAAATCATCTTGGGTATCTTCCCTGGAGGAGTCTGGGGTTGCTACCCGGGATCACAGGGCCCGAAAACACTGGAATAAAAACTCAGGGACATACCTGCAAGGAGTCTCGGATGCTTCCCAGAGGATGGAGCATTGTCCAAGCAGAAAAATTACCTCGGGTATCTTCCCTGGAGGAGTTTGGGGTTGCTACCCGCGATTACAGGGACCCAAACCACAGGAAAATTGTCTGTGGGAGATGCCTGGGAGGAATCTCATATGCATCCCACAAGATGGAGCATTGTCCAAGGAGAAAAATCATCTCGGGTATCTTCCCTGGAGGAGTCTGGGGTTGCTACCCGGGATCACAGGGCCCGAAAACACCGGAATAAAAACTCAGGGACATACCTGCAAGGAGTCTCGGATGCTTCCCAGAAGACGGAGCATTGTCCAAGCAGAAAAATTATCTCGGGTATCTTCCTTGGAGGAGTCTGGGGTTGCTACCCGGGATCACAGGGCCCTAAAGCACTGGAGAAAACTCTGCAGGAGACGCCTGGGAGGAATTCTGGGTAGATCCCACAGGACGGACCACTGTCAAGAGAGAAAAATCATATTGGGTGTCTTTCCTGGAGGAGTCTGGGGTTGCTACCTGGGATGACAGAACCATAAACCGTGAGAAAAAAGACTCAGGGACATAGCTGCGACAAGTCTCGGATGCATCCCAGAGGATGGAGCATTGTCCAAGCAGAAAAATCATCTCGGGTATCTTTCCTGGAGGAGTCTGGGGTTGCTACCCGCGATCACAGGGCCCCAAAACACCGGAGAAAACTCTGCGGGAGACTCCTGGGAGGAGTTCTGGATAGATCCCGCAGTATGGACCACTGTCAAGAGAGAAAAATCATATTGGGTGTCTTCCCTGGAGGAGTCTGGGGATGCTACCCGGGATCAGAGGGCCCGAAAATACCGGAATAAACACTCAGGGACATACCTGCAAGGAGTCTCGGATGCTTCCCAGAGGATGTAGCATTGTCCAAGGAGAAAAATCATCTCGGGTATCTTCTCTGGAGGAGTCTGGGGTTGCTACCCGGGTTTACAGGGACCCAAACCACAGGAAAAATGTCTGCGGGAGACTACTGGGAGGAATCTCAGATGCATCCCAGAAGATGGAGCATTGTCAAAGGAGAAAAATCATCTCGGGTATCTTCCCTGGAGGAGTCTGGGGTTGCTACCTGGAATCACAGGGCCCGAAAACACCGGAATAAAAACTCAGGGACATACCTGCAAGGAGTCTCGGATGCTTCCCAGAGGATGGAGCATTGTCCAAGCAGAAAAATTATCTAGGGTATCTTCCCTGGAGGAGTCTGGGGTTGCTACCCGGGATTACAGGGACCCAAACCACAGGAAAAATGTCTGTGGGAGATGCCTGGGAGGAATCTCATATGCATCCCAGAAGATGGAGCTTTGTCCCAGCAGAAAAATCATCTCGGGTATCTTCCCTGGAGGAGTCTGGGGTTGCTACCCGGGATCATAGGGCCTCAAAACACCGGAGAAAACTCTGTGGGAGACTCCTGGGAGGAGTTCTGGATAGATCCCGCAGGACGGACCACTATCAAGAGAGAAAAATCATATTGGGTGTCTTCCCTGGAGGAGTCTGGGGTTGCTACCCGGGATCAGAGGGCCCGAACATACCGGAATAAACACTCAGGGACATACCTGCAAGGAGTCTCGGATGCTTCCAAGAGGATGGAGCATTGTCCAAGGAGAAAAATCATCCCGGATATCTTTCCTGGAGGAGTCTGGGGTTGCTACCCGGGATTAAAGGGACCAAAACCACAGGAAAAATACCTGCGGGAGACGCCTGGGAGGAATCTCAAATGCATCCCAGAAGATGGAGCTTTGTCCCAGCAGAAAAATCATCTTGGGTATCTTCCCTGGAGGAGTCTGGGGTTGCTACCCGGGATTACAGGGACCCAAACCACAGGAAAAATGTCTGTTGGAGATGCCTGGGAGGAATCTCATATGCATCCCAGAATATGGAGCTTTGTCCAAGGAGAAAAGTCATCTCGGGTATCTTCCCTGGAGGAGTCTGGGGTTGCTACCCGGGATCACAGGGCCCGAAAACACTGGAATAAAAACTCAGGGACATACCTGCAAGGAGTCTCGGATGCTTCCCAGAGGATGGAGCATTGTCCAAGCAGAAAAATTATCTCGGGTATCTTCCCTGGAGGACTCTGGGGTTGCTACCCGGGATCACAGGGCCCCAAAACACCGGAGAAAACTCTGCGGGAGACTCCTGGGAGGAGTTCTGGATAGATCCCGCAGTATGGACCACTGTCAAGAGAGAAAAATCATATTGGGTGTCTTCCCTGGAGGAGTCTGGGGATGCTACCCGGGATCAGAGGGCCCGAAAATACCGGAATAAACACTCAGGGACATACCTGCAAGGAGTCTCGGATGCTTCCCAGAGGATGGAGCATTGTCCAAGGAGAAAAATCATCTCGGGTATCTTCTCTGGAGGAGTCTGGGGTTGCTACCCGGGATTAAAGGGACCCAAACCACAGGAAAAATGTCTGCGGGAGACGCCTGGGAGGAATCTCAGATGCATCCCAGAAGATGGTGCTTTCTCCCAGCAGAAAAATCATCTCGGGTATCTTCCCTGGAGGAGTCTGGGGTTGCTACCTGGGATTACAGGGACCCAAACCACAGGAAAAATGTCTGCGGGAGACGACTGGGAGGAATCTCAGATGCATCCCAGAAGATGGAGCATTGTCCAAGGAGAAAAATCATCTCGGGTATCTTCCCTGGAGGAGTCTGGGGTTGCTACCCGGGATCACAGGGCCCGAAAACACCGGAATAAAAACTCAGGGACATACCTGCAAGGAGTCTCGGATGCTTCCCAGAGGATGTAGCATTGTCCAAGGAGAAAAATCATCTCGGGTATCTTCCTTGGAGGAGTCTGGGGTTGCTACCCAGGATTACAGGGACCCAAACCACAGGAAAAATGTCTGCGGGAGAGTACTGGGAGGAGTTCTGGATAGATCCCGCAGTATGGACCACTGTCAAGAGAGAAAAATCATATTGGGTGTCTTCCCTGGAGGAGTCTGTGGTTACTATCCGGGATCAGAGGGCCCGAAAATACCGGAATAAACACTCAGGGACATACCTGCAAGGAGTCTCGGATGCTTCCAAGAGGATGGAGCATTGTCCAAGGAGAAAAATTATCTCGGGTATCTTCCTTGGAGGAGTCTGGGGTTGCTACCCGGGATCACAAGGCCCTAAAGCACTGGAGAAAACTCTGCAGGAGACGCCTGGGAGGAATTCTGGGTAGATCCCGCAGGACGGACCACTGTCAAGAGAGAAAAATCATATTGGGTGTCTTCCCTGGAGGAGTCTGGGGTTACTATCCGGGATCAGAGGGCCCGAAAATACCGGAATAAACACTCAGGGACATACCTGCAAGGAGTCTCGGATGCTTCCCAGAGGATGGAGCATTGTCCAAGCAGAAAAATTATCTCGGGTATCTTCCCTGGAGGAGTCTGGGGTTGCTACCCGGGATCACAGGGACCCAAACCACAGGAAAAATGTCTGTGGGAGATGCCTGGGAGGAATCTCATATGCATCCCAGAAGATGGAGCTTTGTCCAAGGAGAAAAGTCATCTCGGGTATCTTCCCTGGAGGAGTCTGGGATTGCTACCCGGGATCACAGGGCCCCAAAACACCGGAGAAAACTCTGCGGGAGACACCTGGGAGGAGTTCTGGATAGATCCCGCAGGATGGACCACTGTCAAGAGAGAAAAATCATATTGGGTGTCTTCCCTGGAGGAGTCTGGGGTTGCTACCCAGGATCACAGGGCCCTAAAGCACTGGAGAAAACTCTGCGGGAGACGCCTGGGAGGAATTCTGGGTAGATCCCACAGGATGGACCACTGTCAAGAGAGAAAAATCATATTGGGTGTCTTCCCTGGAGGAGTCTGGGGTTGCTACCTGGGATGACAGAACCATAAACCGTGAGAAAAAAGACTCAGGGACATAGCTGCGACAAGTCTCGGATGCATCCCAGAGGATGGAGCATTGTCCAAGCAGAAAAATTATCTCGGGTATCTTCACTGGAGGAGTCTGGGGTTGCTACCCGGGATTACAGGGACCCAAACCACAGGAAAAATGTCTGTGGGAGATGCCTGGGAGGAATCTCATATGCATCCCAGAAGATGGAGCTTTGTCCCAGCAGAAAAATCATCTCGGGTATCTTCCCTGGAGGAGTCTGGGGTTGCTACCCGGGATTACAGGGACCCAAACCACAGGAAAAATGTCTGCGGGAGACGCCTGGCAGGAATCTCAGATGCATCCCAGAAGATGGAGCATTGTCCAAGGAGAAAAATCATCTTGGGTATCTTCCCTGGAGGAGTCTGGGGTTGCTACCCGGGATCACAGGGCCCGAAAACACCGGAATAAAAACTCAGGGACATACCTGCAAGGAGTCTCGGATGCTTCCCAGAGGATGGAGCATTGTCCAAGCAGAAAAATTATCTCGGGTATCTTCCCTGGAGGAGTCTGGGGTTGCTACCCGGGATTACAGGGACCCAAACCACAGGAAAATTGTCTGTGGGAGATGCCTGGGAGGAATCTCATATGCATCCCAGAAGATGGAGCTTTGTCCCAGCAGAAAAATCATCTCGGGTATCTTCCCTGGAGGAGTCTGGGGTTGATACCCGGGATCATAGGGCCTCAAAACACCGGAGAAAACTCTGCGGGAGACTCCTGGGAGGAGTTCTGGATAGATCCCGCAGGACGGACCACTATCAAGAGAGAAAAATCATATTGGTTGTCTTCCCAGGAGGAGTCTGGGGTTGCTACCCGGGATCAGAGGGCCCGAAAATACCGGAATAAACACTCAGGGACATACCTGCAAGGAGTCTCGGATGCTTCCAAGAGGATGGAGCATTGTCCAAGGAGAAAAATCATCCCGGATATCTTTCCTGGAGGAGTCTGGGGTTGCTACCCGGGATTAAAGGGACCAAAACCACAGGAAAAATACCTGCGGGAGACGCCTGGGAGGAATCTCAAATGCATCCCAGAAGATGGAGCTTTGTCCCAGCAGAAAAATCATCTCGGGTATCTTCCCTGGAGGAGTCTGGGGTTGCTACCCGGGATTACAGGGACCCAAACCACAGGAAAAATGTCTGTGGGAGACGCCTGGGAGGAATCTCATATGCATCCCAGAAGATGGAGCTTTGTCCCAGCAGAAAAATCATCTCGGGTATCTTCCCTGGAGGAGTCTGGGGTTGCTACCCGGGATTACAGGGACCCAAACCACAGGAAAAATGTCTGTTGGAGATGCCTGGGAGGAATCTCATATGCATCCCAGAAGATGGAGCTTTGTCCAAGGAGAAAAGTCATCTCGGGTATCTTCCCTGGAGGAGTCTGGGGTTGCTACCCGGGATCACAGGGCCCGAAAACACCGGAATAAAAACTCAGGGACATACCTGCAAGGAGTCTCGGATGCTTCCCAGAGGATGGAGCATTGTCCAAGCAGAAAAATTATCTCGGGTATCTTCCCTGGAGGTGTCTGGGGTTGCTACCCGGGATTACAGGGACCCAAACCACAGGAAAAATGTCTGTGGGAGATGCCTGGGAGGAATCTCATATGCATCCCAGAAGATGGAGCTTTGTCCCAGCAGAAAAATCATCTCGGGTATCTTCCCTGGAGGAGTTTGGGGTTGCTACCCGGGATCACAGGGCCCGAAAACACCGGAATAAAAACTCAGGGACATACCTGCAAGGAGTCTCGGATGCTTCCCAGAGGATGGAGCATTGTCCAAGCAGAAAAATTATCTCGGGTATCTTCCCTGGAGGAGTCTGGGGTTGCTACCCGGGATCACAGGACCCCAAAACACCGGAGAAAACTCTGCGGGAGACTCCTGGGAGGAGTTCTGGATAGATCCCGCAGTATGGACCACTGTCAAGAGAGAAAAATCATATTGGGTGTCGTCCCTGGAGGAGTCTGGGGTTGCTACCCGGGATCAGAGGGCCCGAAAATACCGGAATAAACACTCAGGGACATAACTGCAAGGAGTCTCGGATGCTTCCAAGAGGATGGAGCATTGTCCAAGGAGAAAAATCATCTCGGGTATCTTCCTTGGAGGAGTCTGGGGTTGCTACCCGGGATCACAGGGCCCTAAAGCACTGGAGAAAACTCTGCAGGAGACGCCTGGGAGGAATTCTGGGTAGATCCCGCAGGATGGACCACTGTCAAGAGAGAAAAATCATATTGGGTGTCTTCCCTGGAGGAGTCTGGGGTTGCTACCTGGGATGACAGAACCATAAACCGTGAGAAAAAAGACTCAGGGACATAGCTGCGACAAGTCTCGGATGCATCCCAGAGCATGGAGCATTGTCCAAGGAGAAAAATCATCCCGGATATCTTTCCTGGAGGAGTCTGGGGTTGCTACCCGGGATTAAAGGGACCCAAACCACAGGAAAAATGTCTGCGGGAGACGACTGGGAGGAATCTCAGATGCATCCCAGAAGATGGAGCATTGTCCAAGGAGAAAAATCATCTCGGGTATCTTCCCTGGAGGAGTCTGGGGGTGCTACCCGGGATTAAAGGGACCCAAACCACAGGAAAAATGTCTGCGGGAGACGCCTGGGAGGAATCTCAGATGCATCCCAGAAGATGGAGCATTGTCCAAGGAGAAAAATCATCTCAGGTATCTTCCCTGGAGGAGTCTGGGGTTGCTACCCGGGATCACAGGGCCCGAAAACACCGGAATAAAAACTCAGGGACATACCTGCAAGGAGTCTCGGATGCTTCCCAGAGGATGGAGCATTCTCCAAGCAGAAAAATTATCTCGGGTATCTTCCCTGGAGGAGTCTGGGGTTGCTACCCGGGATTACAGGGACCCAAACCACAGGAAAAATGTCTGCGGGAGACGCCTGGGAGGAATCTCATATGCATCCCAGAAGATGGAGCTTTGTCCCAGCAGAAAAATCATCTCGGGTATCTTCCCTTGAGGAGTCTGGGGTTGCTACCCGGAATTACAGGGACCCAAACCACAGGAAAAATGTCTGCGGGAGACGCCTGGGAGGAATCTCAGATGCATCCCAGAAGATGGAGCATTGTCCAAGGAGAAAAATCATCTTGGGTATCTTCCCTGGAGGAGTCTGGGGTTGCTACCCGGGATCACAGGGCCCGAAAACACTGGAATAAAAACTCAGGGACATACCTGCAAGGAGTCTCGGATGCTTCCCAGAGGATGGAGCATTGTCCAAGCAGAAAAATTATCTCGGGTATCTTCCCTGGAGGAGTTTGGGGTTGCTACCCGCGATTACAGGGACCCAAACCACAGGAAAATTGTCTGTGGGAGATGCCTGGGAGGAATCTCATATGCATCCCACAAGATGGAGCATTGTCCAAGGAGAAAAATCATCTCGGGTATCTTCCCTGGAGGAGTCTGGGGTTGCTACCCGGGATCACAGGGCCCGAAAACACCGGAATAAAAACTCAGGGACATACCTGCAAGGAGTCTCGGATGCTTCCCAGAAGACGGAGCATTGTCCAAGCAGAAAAATTATCTCGGGTATCTTCCTTGGAGGAGTCTGGGGTTGCTACCCGGGATCACAGGGCCCTAAAGCACTGGAGAAAACTCTGCAGGAGACGCCTGGGAGGAATTCTGGGTAGATCCCACAGGACGGACCACTGTCAAGAGAGAAAAATCATATTGGGTGTCTTTCCTGGAGGAGTCTGGGGTTGCTACCTGGGATGACAGAACCATAAACCGTGAGAAAAAAGACTCAGGGACATAGCTGCGACAAGTCTCGGATGCATCCCAGAGGATGGAGCATTGTCCAAGCAGAAAAATCATCTCGGGTATCTTTCCTGGAGGAGTCTGGGGTTGCTACCCGCGATCACAGGGCCCCAAAACACCGGAGAAAACTCTGCGGGAGACTCCTGGGAGGAGTTCTGGATAGATCCCGCAGTATGGACCACTGTCAAGAGAGAAAAATCATATTGGGTGTCTTCCCTGGAGGAGTCTGGGGATGCTACCCGGGATCAGAGGGCCCGAAAATACCGGAATAAACACTCAGGGACATACCTGCAAGGAGTCTCGGATGCTTCCCAGAGGATGTAGCATTGTCCAAGGAGAAAAATCATCTCGGGTATCTTCTCTGGAGGAGTCTGGGGTTGCTACCCGGGTTTACAGGGACCCAAACCACAGGAAAAATGTCTGCGGGAGACTACTGGTAGGAATCTCAGATGCATCCCAGAAGATGGAGCATTGTCAAAGGAGAAAAATCATCTCGGGTATCTTCCCTGGAGGAGTCTGGGGTTGCTACCTGGAATCACAGGGCCCGAAAACACCGGAATAAAAACTCAGGGACATACCTGCAAGGAGTCTCGGATGCTTCCCAGAGGATGGAGCATTGTCCAAGCAGAAAAATTATCTAGGGTATCTTCCCTGGAGGAGTCTGGGGTTGCTACCCGGGATTACAGGGACCCAAACCACAGGAAAAATGTCTGTGGGAGATGCCTGGGAGGAATCTCATATGCATCCCAGAAGATGGAGCTTTGTCCCAGCAGAAAAATCATCTCGGGTATCTTCCCTGGAGGAGTCTGGGGTTGCTACCCGGGATCATAGGGCCTCAAAACACCGGAGAAAACTCTGTGGGAGACTCCTGGGAGGAGTTCTGGATAGATCCCGCAGGACGGACCACTATCAAGAGAGAAAAATCATATTGGGTGTCTTCCCTGGAGGAGTCTGGGGTTGCTACCCGGGATCAGAGGGCCCGAACATACCGGAATAAACACTCAGGGACATACCTGCAAGGAGTCTCGGATGCTTCCAAGAGGATGGAGCATTGTCCAAGGAGAAAAATCATCCCGGATATCTTTCCTGGAGGAGTCTGGGGTTGCTACCCGGGATTAAAGGGACCAAAACCACAGGAAAAATACCTGCGGGAGACGCCTGGGAGGAATCTCAAATGCATCCCAGAAGATGGAGCTTTGTCCCAGCAGAAAAATCATCTTGGGTATCTTCCCTGGAGGAGTCTGGGGTTGCTACCCGGGATTACAGGGACCCAAACCACAGGAAAAATGTCTGTTGGAGATGCCTGGGAGGAATCTCATATGCATCCCAGAATATGGAGCTTTGTCCAAGGAGAAAAGTCATCTCGGGTATCTTCCCTGGAGGAGTCTGGGGTTGCTACCCGGGATCACAGGGCCCGAAAACACTGGAATAAAAACTCAGGGACATACCTGCAAGGAGTCTCGGATGCTTCCCAGAGGATGGAGCATTGTCCAAGCAGAAAAATTATCTCGGGTATCTTCCCTGGAGGACTCTGGGGTTGCTACCCGGGATCACAGGGCCCCAAAACACCGGAGAAAACTCTGCGGGAGACTCCTGGGAGGAGTTCTGGATAGATCCCGCAGTATGGACCACTGTCAAGAGAGAAAAATCATATTGGGTGTCTTCCCTGGAGGAGTCTGGGGATGCTACCCGGGATCAGAGGGCCCGAAAATACCGGAATAAACACTCAGGGACATACCTGCAAGGAGTCTCGGATGCTTCCCAGAGGATGGAGCATTGTCCAAGGAGAAAAATCATCTCGGGTATCTTCTCTGGAGGAGTCTGGGGTTGCTACCCGGGTTTACAGGGACCCAAACCACAGGAAAAATGTCTGCGGGAGACTACTGGGAGGAGTTCTGGATAGATCCCGCAGTATGGACCACTGTCAAGAGAGAAAAATCATATTGGGTGTCTTCCCTGGAGGAGTCTGGGGTTGCTATCTGGGATTACAGGGACCCAAACCACAGGAAAAATGTCTGTGGGAGACACCTGGGAGGAATCTCAGATGCATCCCAGAAGATGGAGCATTGTCAAAGGAGAAAAATCATCTCGGGTATCTTCCCTGGAGGAGTCTGGGGTTGCTACCCGGGATTACAGGGACCCAAACCACAGGAAAAATGTCTGCGGGAGACGCCTGGGAGGAATCTCAGATGCATCCCAGAAGATGGAGCATTGTCCAAGGAGAAAAGTCATCTCGGGTATCTTCCCTGGAGGACTCTGGGGTTGCTAGCCGGGATCACAGGGCCCGAAAACACCGGAATAAAAACTCAGGGACATACCTGCAAGGAGTCTCGGATGCTTCCCAGAGGATGGAGCATTGTCCAAGCAGAAAAATTATCTCGGGTATCTTCCTTGGAGGAGTCTGGGGTTGCTACCCGGGATCACAGGGCCCTAAAGCACTGGAGAAAACTCTGCGGGAGACACCTGGGAGGAATTCTGGGTAGATCCCGCAGGATGGACCACTGTCAAGAGAGAGAAATCATATTGGGTGTCTTCCCTGGAGGAGTCTGGGGTTGCTACCTGGGATGACAGAACCATAAACCGTGAGAAAAAAGACTCAGGGACATAGCTGCAACAAGTCTCGAATGCATCCAAGAGGATGGAGCATTGTCCAAGGAGAAAAATCATCCCGGATATCTTTCCTGGAGGAGTCTGGGGTTGCTACCCGGGATTAAAGGGACCCAAACCACAGGAAAACTGTCTGCGGGAGACGCCTGGGAGGAATCTCAGATGCATCCCAGAAGATGGTGCTTTCTCCCAGCAGAAAAATCATCTCGGGTATCTTCCCTGGAGGAGTCTGGGGTTGCTACCTGGGATTACAGGGACCCAAACCACAGGAAAAATGTCTGCGGGAGACGCCTGGGAGGAATCTCAGATGCATCCCAGAAGATGGAGCATTGTCCAAGGAGAAAAATCATCTCGGGTATCTTCCCTGGAGGAGTCTGGGGTTGCTACCCGGGATCACAGTGCCCGAAAACACCGGAATAAAAACTCAGGGACATACCTGCAAGGAGTCTCGGATGCTTCCAAGAGGATGGAGCATTGTCCAAGGAGAAAAATCATCTCGGGTATCTTTCCTGGAGGAGTCTGGGGTTGCTACCCGGGTTTACAGGGACCCAAACCACAGGAAAAATGTCTGCGGGAGATGCCTGGGAGGAATCTCAGATGCATCCCAGAAGATGGAGCATTGTCCAAGGAGAAATATCATCTCTGCTATCTTCCCTGAAGGAGTCTGGGGTTACTACCCGGGATCACAGGGCCCGAAAACACCGGAATAAAAACTCAGGGACATACCTGCAAGGAGTCTCGGATGCTTCCAAGAGGATGGAGCAATGTCCAAGCAGAAAAATTATCTCGGGTATCTTCCTTGGAGGAGTCTGGGGTTGCTACCCAGGATTACAGGGACCCAAACCACAGGAAAAATGTCTGCGGGAGACTACTGGGAGGAGTTCTGGATAGATCCCGCAGTATGGACCACTGTCAAGAGAGAAAAATCATATTGGGTGTCTTCCCTGGAGGAGTCTGGGGTTACTATCCGGGATCAGAGGGCCCGAAAATACCGGAATAAACACTCAGGGACATACCTGCAAGGAGTCTCGGATGCTTCCAAGAGGATGGAGCATTGTCCAAGGAGAAAAATTATCTCGGGTATCTTCCTTGGAGGAGTCTGGGGTTGCTACCCGGGATCACAAGGCCCTAAAGCACTGGAGAAAACTCTGCAGGAGACGCCTGGGAGGAATTCTGGGTAGATCCCGCAGGACGGACCACTGTCAAGAGAGAAAAATCATATTGGGTGTCTTCCCTGGAGGAGTCTGGGGTTGCTACCTGGGATGACAGAACCATAAACCGTGAGAAAAAAGACTCAGGGACATAGCTGCGACAAGTCTCGGATGCATCCCAGAGGATGGAGCATTGTCCAAGGAGAAAAATCATCTCGGGTATCTTCCCTGGAGGAGTCTGGGGTTGCTACCCGGGATTAAAGGGACCCAAACCACAGGAAAAATGTCTGCGGGAGACGCCTGGGAGGAATCTCAGATGCATCCCAGAAGATGGAGCATTGTCCAAGGAGAAAAATCATCTCGGGTATCTTCCCTGGAGGAGTCTGGGGTTGCTACCCGGGAGCAGAGGGCCCGAAAATACCGGAATAAACACTCAGGGACATACCTGCAAGGAGTCTCGGATGCTTCCCAGAGGATGGAGCATTGTCCAAGCAGAAAAATTATCTCGGGTATCTTCCCTGGAGGAGTCTGGGGTTGCTACCCGGGATCACAGGGACCCAAACCACAGGAAAAATGTCTGTGGGAGATGCCTGGGAGGAATCTCATATGCATCCCAGAAGATGGAGCTTTGTCCAAGGAGAAAAGTCATCTCGGGTATCTTCCCTGGAGGAGTCTGGGGTTGCTACCCGGGATCACAGGGCCCCAAAACACCGGAGAAAACTCTGCGGGAGACACCTGGGAGGAGTTCTGGATAGATCCCGCAGGATGGACCACTGTCAAGAGAGAAAAATCATATTGGGTGTCTTCCCTGGAGGAGTCTGGGGTTGCTACCCAGGATCACAGGGCCCTAAAGCACTGGAGAAAACTCTGCGGGAGACGCCTGGGAGGAATTCTGGGTAGATCCTACAGGATGGACCACTGTCAAGAGAGAAAAATCATATTGGGTGTCTTCCCTGGAGGAGTCTGGGGTTGCTACCTGGGATGACAGAACCATAAACCGTGAGAAAAAAGACTCAGGGACATAGCTGCGACAAGTCTCGGATGCATCCCAGAGGATGGAGCATTGTCCAAGCAGAAAAATTATCTCGGGTATCTTCACTGGAGGAGTCTGGGGTTGCTACCCGGGATTACAGGGACCCAAACCACAGGAAAAATGTCTGTGGGAGATGCCTGGGAGGAATCTCATATGCATCCCAGAAGATGGAGCATTGTCCAAGGAGAAAAATCATCTCGGGTATCTTCCCTGGAGGAGTCTGGGGTTGCTACCCGGGATCACAGGGCCCGAAAACACCGGAATAAAAACTCAGGGACATACCTGCAAGGAGTCTCGGATGCTTCCCAGAGGATGGAGCATTGTCCAAGCAGAAAAATTATCTCGGGTATCTTCCCTGGAGGAGTCTGGGGGTTGCTACCCGGGATTACAGGGACCCAAACCACAGGAAAATTGTCTGTGGGAGATGCCTGGGAGGAATCTCATATGCATCCCAGAAGATGGAGCTTTGTCCCAGCAGAAAAATCATCTTGGGTATCTTCCCTGGAGGAGTCTGGGGTTGCTACCCGGGATCATAGGGCCTCAAAACACCGGAGAAAACTCTGCGGGAGACTCCTGGGAGGAGTTCTGGATAGATCCCGCAGGACGGACCACTATCAAGAGAGAAAAATCATATTGGGTGTCTTCCCAGGAGGAGTCTGGGGTTGCTACCCGGGTTTACAGGGACCCAAACCACAGGGAAAATGTCTGCGGGAGACGCCTGGGAGGAATCTCAGATGCATCCCAGAAGATGGAGCATTGTCCAAGGAGAAAAATCATCTCGGGTATCTTCCCTGGAGGAGTCTGGGGTTGCTACCCGGGATCACAGGGCCCGAAAACACCGGAATAAAAACTCAGGGACATACCTGCAAGGAGTCTCGGATGCTTCCCAGAGGATGGAGCATTGTCCAAGCAGAAAAATTATCTCGGGTATCTTCCTTGGAGGAATCTGGGGTTGCTACCCGGGATCAGAGGGCCCTAAAGCACTGGAGAAAACTCTGCGGGAGACGCCTGGGAGGAATTCTGGGTAGATCCCGCAGGATGGACCATTGTCAAGAGAGAAAAATCATATTGGGTGTCTTCCCTGGAGGAGTCTGGGGTTGCTACCTGGGATGACAGAACCATAAACCGTGAGAAAAAAGACTCAGGGACATAGCTGCGACAAGTCTCGGATGCATCCCAGAGGATGGAGCATTGTCCAAGGAGAAAAATCATCCCGGATATCTTTCCTGGAGGAGTCTGGGGTTGCTACCCGGGATTAAAGGGACCAAAACCACAGGAAAAATACCTGCGGGAGACGCCTGGGAGGAATCTCAAATGCATCCCAGAAGATGGAGCTTTGTCCCAGCAGAAAAATCATCTTGGGTATCTTCCCTGGAGGAGTCTGGGGTTGCTACCCGGGATTACAGGGACCCAAACCACAGGAAAAATGTCTGTGGGAGACGCCTGGGAGGAATCTCATATGCATCCCAGAAGATGGAGCTTTGTCCCAGCAGAAAAATCATCTCGGGTATCTTCCCTGGAGGAGTCTGGGGTTGCTACCCGGGATTACAGGGACCCAAACCACAGGAAAAATGTCTGTTGGAGATGCCTGGGAGGAATCTCATATGCATCCCAGAAGATGGAGCTTAGTCCAAGGAGAAAAGTCATCTCGGGTATCTTCCCTGGAGGAGTCTGGGGTTGCTACCCGGGATCACAGGGCCCCAAAACACCGGAGAAAACTCTGCGGGAGACACCTGGGAGGAGTTCTGGATAGATCCCGCAGTATGGACCACTGTCAAGAGAGAAAAATCATATTGGGTGTCTTCCCTGGAGGAGTCTGGGGTTGCTACCTGGGATGACAGAAACATAAACCGTGAGAAAAAAGGCTCAGGGACAAAGCTGCGACAAGTCTCGGATGCATCCCAGAGGATGAAGCATTGTCCAAGGAGAAAAATCATCCCGGATATCATTCCTGGAGGAGTCTGGGTTTGCTACCCGGGATTAAAGGGACCCAAACCACAGGAAAAATGTCTGCGGGAGACTACTGGGAGGAGTTCTGGATAGATCCCGCAGTATGGACCACTGTCAAGAGAGAAAAATCATATTGGGTGTCTTCCCTGGAGGAGTCTGGGGTTGCTACCCGGGATCAGAGGGCCCGAAAATACCGGAATAAACACTCAGGGACATAACTGCAAGGAGTCTCGGAT
The DNA here is from genome assembly GCF_965231255.1 of Vanellus vanellus. Classification (NCBI taxonomy): domain Eukaryota; kingdom Metazoa; phylum Chordata; class Aves; order Charadriiformes; family Charadriidae; genus Vanellus; species Vanellus vanellus. Next base: position 2,983,702 of record NW_028127296.1, on the reverse strand, counting down.
GCTTCCAAGAGGATGGAGCATTGTCCTAGGAGAAAAATCATCTAGGGTATCTTCCCTGGAGGAGTCTGGGGTTGCTACCCGGGTTTACAGGGACCCAAACCACAGGAAAAATATCTGCGGGAGACGCCTGGAAGGAATCTCAGATGCATCCCAGAAGATGGAGCATTGTCCAAGGAGAAAAATCATCTCGGGTATCTTCCCTGGAGGAGTCTGGGGTTGCTACCCGGGATCACAGGGCCCGAAAACACCGGAATAAAAACTCAGGGACATACCTGCAAGGAGTCTCGGATGCTTCCCAGAGGATGGAGCATTGTCCAAGCAGAAAAATTATCTCGGGTATCTTCCCTGGAGGAGTCTGGGGTTGCTACCCGGGATCACAGGGCCCCAAAACACCGGAGAAAACTCTGCGGGAGACACCTGGGAGGAGTTCTGGATAGATCCCGCAGTATGGACCACTGTCAAGAGAGAAAAATCATATTGGGTGTCTTCCCTGGAGGAGTCTGGGGTTGCTACCCGGGATCAGAGGGCCTGAAAATACCGGAATAAACACTCAGGGACATAACTGCAAGGAGTCTCGGATGCTTCCAAGAAGATGGAGCATTGTCCAAGGAGAAATATCATCTCCGGTATCTTCCCCGGAGGAGTCTGGGGTTGCTACCCTGGTTTACAGGGACCCAAACCACAGGAAAAATGTCTGCGGGAGACGCCTGGCAGGAATCTCAGATGCATCCCAGAAGATGGAGCATTGTCCAAGGAGAAAAATCATCTCGGCTATCTTCCCTGCAGGACTCTGGGGTTGCTACCCGGGATCACAGGGCCCGAAAACACCGGAATAAAAACTCAGGGACATACCTGCAAGGAGTCTCGGATGCTTCCCAGAGGATGGAGCATTGTCCAAGCAGAAAAATTATCTTGGGTATCTTCCTTGGAGGAGTCTGGGGTTGCTACCCGGGATCACAGGGCCCTAAAGCACTGGAGAAAACTCTGCGGGAGACGCCTGGGAGGAATTCTGGGTAGATCCCGCAGGATGGACCACTGTCAAGAGAGAAAAATCATATTGGGTGTCTTCCCTGGAGGAGTCTGGGGTTGCTACCTGGGATGACAGAACCATAAACCGTGAGAAAAAAGACTCAGGGACATAGCTGCGACAAGTCTTGGATGCATCCCAGAGGATGGAGCATTGTCCAAGGAGAAAAATTATCCCGGATATCTTTCCTGGAGGAGTCTGGGGTTGCTACCCGGGATTAAAGGGACCCAAACCACAGGAAAAATGTCTGCGGGAGACGCCTGGGAGGAATCTCATATGCATCCCAGAAGATGGAGCATTGTCCAAGGAGAAAAATCATCTCGGGTATCTTCCCTGGAGGAGTCTGGGGTTGCTACCCGGGATCACAGGGCCCGAAAACACCGGAATAAAAACTCAGGGACATACCTGCAAGGAGTCTCGGATGCTTCCCAGAGGATGGAGCATTGTCCAAGCAGAAAAATTATCTCGGGTATCTTCCCTGGAGGAGTCTGGGGTTGCTACCCGGGATTACAGGGACCCAAACCACAGGAAAAATGTCTGTGGGAGATGCCTGGGAGGAATCTCATATGCATCCCAGAAGATGGAGCTTTGTCCCAGCAGAAAAATCATCTCGGGTATCTTCCCTGGAGGAGTCTGGGGTTGCTACCCGGCATCACAGGGCCCCAAAACACCGGAGAAAACTCTGCGGGAGACACCTGGGAGGAATTCTGGATAGATCCCGCAGTATTGACCACTGTCAAGAGAGAAAAATCATACTGGGTGTCTTCCCTGGAGGAGTCTGGGGTTGCTACCCGGGATCACAGGGCCCGAAAACACCGGAATAAAAACTCAGGGACATACCTGCAAGGAGTCTCGGATGCTTCCAAGAGGATGGAGCATTGTCCAAGGAGAAAAATCATCTCGGGTGTCTTCCCTGGAGGAGTCTGGGGTTGCTACCCGGGATCACAAGGCCCTAAAGCACTGGAGAAAACTCTGCAGGAGACGCCTGGGAGGAATTCTGGGTAGATCCCGCAGGACGGACCACTGTCAAGAGAGAAAAATCATATTGGGTGTCTTCCCTGGAGGAGTCTGGGGTTGCTACCTGGGATGACAGAACCATAAACCGTGAGAAAAAAGACTCAGGGACATAGCTGCGACAAGTCTCGGATGCATCCCAGAGGATGGAGCATTGTCCAAGGAGAAAAATCATCTCGGGTATCTTCCCTGGAGGAGTCTGGGGTTGCTACCCGGGATTAAAGGGACCCAAACCACAGGAAAAATGTCTGCGGGAGACTACTGGGAGGAGTTCTGGATAGATCCCGCAGTATGGACCACTGTCAAGAGAGAAAAATCATATTGGGTGTCTTCCCTGGAGGAGTCTGGGGTTGCTACCCGGGATCAGAGGGCCCGAAAATACCGGAATAAACACTCAGGGACATAACTGCAAGGAGTCTCGGATGCTTCCAAGAGGATGGAGCATTGTCCTAGGAGAAAAATCATCTAGGGTATCTTCCCTGGAGGAGTCTGGGGTTGCTACCCGGGTTTACAGGGACCCAAACCACAGGAAAAATATCTGCGGGAGACGCCTGGAAGGAATCTCAGATGCATCCCAGAAGATGGAGCATTGTCCAAGGAGAAAAATCATCTCGGGTATCTTCCCTGGAGGAGTCTGGGGTTGCTACCCGGGATCACAGGGCCCGAAAACACCGGAATAAAAACTCAGGGACATACCTGCAAGGAGTCTCGGATGCTTCCCAGAGGATGGAGCATTGTCCAAGCAGAAAAATTATCTCGGGTATCTTCCCTGGAGGAGTCTGGGGTTGCTACCCGGGATCACAGGGCCCCAAAACACCGGAGAAAACTCTGCGGGAGACACCTGGGAGGAGTTCTGGATAGATCCCGCAGTATGGACCACTGTCAAGAGAGAAAAATCATATTGGGTGTCTTCCCTGGAGGAGTCTGGGGTTGCTACCCGGGATCAGAGGGCCTGAAAATACCGGAATAAACACTCAGGGACATAACTGCAAGGAGTCTCGGATGCTTCCAAGAGGATGGAGCATTGTCCAAGGAGAAAAATCATCTCGGGTATCTTCCCTGGAGGAGTCTGGGGTTGCTACCCGGGATCACAAGGCCCTAAAGCACTGGAGAAAAGTCTGCAGGAGACGCCTGGGAGGAATTCTGGGTAGATCCCGCAGGACGGACCACTGTCAAGAGAGAAAAATCATATTGGGTGTCTTCCCTGGAGGAGTCTGGGGTTGCTACCTGGGATGACAGAACCATAAACCGTGAGAAAAAAGACTCAGGGACATAGCTGCGACAAGTCTCGGATGCATCCCAGAGGATGGAGCATTGTCCAAGGAGAAAAATCATCTCGGGTATCTTCCCTGGAGGAGTCTGGGGTTGCTACCCGGGATTAAAGGGACCCAAACCACAGGAAAAATGTCTGCGGGAGACGCCTGGGAGGAATCTCAGATGCATCCCAGAAGATGGAGCATTGTCCAAGGAGAAAAATCATCACGGGTATCTTCCCTGGAGGAGTCTGGGGTTGCTACCCGGGAGCAGAGGGCCCGAAAATACCGGAATAAACACTCAGGGACATACCTGCAAGGAGTCTCGGATGCTTCCAAGAGGATGGAGCATTGTCCAAGGAGAAAAATTATCTCGGGTATCTTCCTTGGAGGAGTCTGGGGTTGCTACCCGGGATCACAAGGCCCTAAAGCACTGGAGAAAACTCTGCAGGAGACGCCTGGGAGGAATTCTGGGTAGATCCTACAGGATGGACCACTGTCAAGAGAGAAAAATCATATTGGGTGTCTTCCCTGGAGGAGTCTGGGGTTGCTACCTGGGATGACAGAACCATAAACCGTGAGAAAAAAGACTCAGGGACATAGCTGCGACAAGTCTCGGATGCATCCCAGAGGATGGAGCATTGTCCAAGCAGAAAAATTATCTCGGGTATCTTCACTGGAGGAGTCTGGGGTTGCTACCCGGGATTACAGGGACCCAAACCACAGGAAAAATGTCTGTGGGAGATGCCTGGGAGGAATCTCATATGCATCCCAGAAGATGGAGCATTGTCCAAGGAGAAAAATCATCTCGGGTATCTTCCCTGGAGGAGTCTGGGGTTGCTACCCGGGATCACAGGGCCCGAAAACACCGGAATAAAAACTCAGGGACATACCTGCAAGGAGTCTCGGATGCTTCCCAGAGGATGGAGCATTGTCCAAGCAGAAAAATTATCTCGGGTATCTTCCCTGGAGGAGTCTGGGGTTGCTACCCGGGATTACAGGGACCCAAACCACAGGAAAATTGTCTGTGGGAGATGCCTGGGAGGAATCTCATATGCATCCCAGAAGATGGAGCTTTGTCCCAGCAGAAAAATCATCTTGGGTATCTTCCCTGGAGGAGTCTGGGGTTGCTACCCGGGATCATAGGGCCTCAAAACACCGGAGAAAACTCTGCGGGAGACTCCTGGGAGGAGTTCTGGATAGATCCCGCAGGACGGACCACTATCAAGAGAGAAAAATCATATTGGGTGTCTTCCCAGGAGGAGTCTGGGGTTGCTACCCGGGATCAGAGGGCCCAAAAATACCGGAATAAACACTCAGGGACATACCTGCAAGGAGTCTCGGATGCTTCCAAGAGGATGGAGCATTGTCCAAGGAGAAAAATCATCTCGGGTATCTTCCCTGGAGGAGTCTGGGGTTGCTACCCGGGTTTACAGGGACCCAAACCACAGGAAAAATGTCTGCGGGAGACGCCTGGGAGGAATCTCAGATGCATCCCAGAAGATGGAGCATTGTCCAAGGAGAAAAATCATCTCGGGTATCTTCCCTGGAGGAGTCTGGGGTTGCTACCCGGGATCACAGGGCCCGAAAACACCGGAATAAAAACTCAGGGACATACCTGCAAGGAGTCTCGGATGCTTCCCAGAGGATGGAGCATTGTCCAAGCAGAAAAATTATCTCGGGTATCTTCCTTGGAGGAATCTGGGGTTGCTACCCGGGATCAGAGGGCCCTAAAGCACTGGAGAAAACTCTGCGGGAGACGCCTGGGAGGAATTCTGGGTAGATCCCGCAGGATGGACCATTGTCAAGAGAGAAAAATCATATTGGGTGTCTTCCCTGGAGGAGTCTGGGGTTGCTACCTGGGATGACAGAACCATAAACCGTGAGAAAAAAGACTCAGGGACATAGCTGCGACAAGTCTCGGATGCATCCCAGAGGATGGAGCATAGTCCAAGGAGAAAAATCATCCCGGATATCTTTCCTGGAGTAGTCTGGGGTTCCTACCCGGGATTAAAGGGACCAAAACCACAGGAAAAATACCTGCGGGAGACGCCTGGGAGGAATCTCAAATGCATCCCAGAAGATGGAGCTTTGTCCCAGCAGAAAAATCATCTTGGGTATCTTCCCTGGAGGAGTCTGGGGTTGCTACCCGGGATTACAGGGACCCAAACCACAGGAAAAATGTCTGTGGGAGACGCCTGGGAGGAATCTCATATGCATCCCAGAAGATGGAGCTTTGTCCCAGCAGAAAAATCATCTCGGGTATCTTCCCTGGAGGAGTCTGGGGTTGCTACCCGGGATTACAGGGACCCAAACCACAGGAAAAATGTCTGCGGGAGACGCCTGGGAGGAATCTCAGATGCATCCCAGAAGATGGAGCATTGTCCAAGGAGAAAAATCATCTTGGGTATCTTCCCTGGAGGAGTCTGGGGTTGCTACCCGGGATCACAGGGCCCCAAAACACCGGAGAAAACTCTGCGGGAGACACCTGGGAGGAGTTCTGGATAGATCCCGCAGTATGGACCACTGTCAAGAGAGAAAAATCATATTGGGTGTCTTCCCTGGAGGAGTCTGGGGTTGCTACCTGGGATGACAGAAACATAAACCGTGAGAAAAAAGGCTCAGGGACAAAGCTGCGACAAGTCTCGGATGCATCCCAGAGGATGAAGCATTGTCCAAGGAGAAAAATCATCCCGGATATCATTCCTGGAGGAGTCTGGGTTTGCTACCCGGGATTAAAGGGACCCAAACCCCAGGAAAAATGTCTGCGGGAGACTACTGGGAGGAGTTCTGGATAGATCCCGCAGTATGGACCACTGTCAAGAGAGAAAAATCATATTGGGTGTCTTCCCTGGAGGAGTCTGGGGTTGCTACCCGGGATCAGAGGGCCCGAAAATACCGGAATAAACACTCAGGGACATAACTGCAAGGAGTCTCGGATGCTTCCAAGAGGATGGAGCATTGTCCTAGGAGAAAAATCATCTCGGGTATCTTCCCTGGAGGAGTCTGGGGTTGCTACCCGGATTTACAGGGACCCAAACCACAGGAAAAATATCTGCGGGAGACGCCTGGAAGGAATCTCAGATGCATCCCAGAAGATGGAGCATTGTCCAAGGAGAAAAATCATCTCGGGTATCTTCCCTGGAGGAGTCTGGGGTTGCTACCCGGGATCACAGGGCCCGAAAACACCGGAATAAAAACTCAGGGACATACCTGCAAGGAGTCTCGGATGCTTCCCAGAGGATGGAGCATTGTCCAAGCAGAAAAATTATCTCGGGTATCTTCCTTGGAGGAGTCTGGGGTTGCTACCCGGGATCACAGGGCCCTAAAGCACTGGAGAAAACTCTGCGGGAGACGCCTGGGAGGAATTCTGGGTAGATCCCGCAGGATGGACCACTGTCAAGAGAGAAAAATCATATTGGGTGTCTTCCCTGGAGGAGTCTGGGGTTGCTACCTGGGATGACAGAACCATAAACCGTGAGAAAAAAGACTCAGGGACATAGCTGCGACAAGTCTCGGATGCATCCCAGAGCATGGAGCATTGTCCAAGGAGAAAAATCATCCCGGATATCTTTCCTGGAGGAGTCTGAGGTTGGTACCCGGGATTAAAGGGACCCAAACCACAGGAAAAATGTCTGCGGGAGACGCCTGGGAGGAATCTCATATGCATCCCAGAAGATGGAGCATTGTCCAAGGAGAAAAATCATCTCGGGTATCTTCCCTGGAGGAGTCTGGGGTTGCTACCCGGGATCACAGGGCCCGAAAACACCGGAATAAAAACTCAGGGACATACCTGCAAGGAGTCTCGGATGCTTCCCAGAGGATGGAGCATTGTCCAAGCAGAAAAATTATCTCGGGTATCTTCCCTGGAGGAGTCTGGGGTTGCTACCCGGGATTACAGGGACCCAAACCACAGGAAAAATGTCTGTGGGAGATGCCTGGGAGGAATCTCATATGCATCCCAGAAGATGGAGCTTTGTCCCAGCAGAAAAATCATCTCGGGTATCTTCCCTGGAGGAGTCTGGGGTTGCTACCCGGGATCACAGGGCCCCAAAACACCGGAGAAAACTCTGCGGGAGACACCTGGGAGGAATTCTGGATAGATCCCGCAGTATTGACCACTGTCAAGAGAGAAAAATCATACTGGGTGTCTTCCCTGGAGGAGTCTGGGGTTGCTACCCGGGATCACAGGGCCCGAAAACACCGGAATAAAAACTCAGGGACATACCTGCAAGGAGTCTCGGATGCTTCCCAGAGGATGGAGCATTGTCCAAGCAGAAAAATTATCTCGGGTATCTTCCTTGGAGGAGTCTGGGGTTGCTACCCGGGATCACAGGGCCCTAAAGCACTGGAGAAAACTCTGCGGGAGACGCCTGGGAGGAATTCTGGGTAGATCCCGCAGGATGGACCACTGTCAAGAGAGAAAAATCATATTGGGTGTCTTCCCTGGAGGAGTCTGGGGTTGCTACCTGGGATGACAGAACCATAAACCGTGAGAAAAAAGACTCAGGGACATAGCTGCGACAAGTCTCGGATGCATCCCAGAGGATGGAGCATTGTCCAAGGAGAAAAATCATCCCGGATATCTTTCCTGGAGGAGTCTGGGGTTGGTACCCGGGATTACAGGGACCCAAACCACAGGAAAAATGTCTGCGGGAGACGCCTGGGAGGAATCTCAGATGCATCCGAGAAGATGGAGCTTTGTCCAAGGAGAAAAATCATCTCGGGTATCTTCCCTGGAGGAGTCTGGGGTTGCTACCCGGGATCACAGGGCCCGAAAACACCGGAATAAAAACTCAGGGACATACCTGCAAGGAGTCTCGGATGCTTCCCAGAGGATGGAGCATTGTCCAAGCAGAAAAATTATCTCGGGTATCTTCCCTGGAGGAGTCTGGGGTTGCTACCCGGGATTACAGGGACCCAAACCACAGGAAAAATGTCTGTGGGAGATGCCTGGGAGGAATCTCATATGCATCCCAGAAGATGGAGCTTTGTCCCAGCAGAAAAATCATCTCGGGTATCTTCCCTGGAGGAGTCTGGGGTTGCTACCCGGGATCACAGGGCCCCAAAACACCGGAGAAAACTCTGCGGGAGACACCTGGGAGGAGTTCTGGATAGATCCCGCAGTATGGACCACTGTCAAGAGAGAAAAATCATATTGGGTGTCTTCCCTGGAGGAGTCTGGGGTTGCTACCCGGGATCAGAGGGCCTGAAAATACCGGAATAAACACTCAGGGACATAACTGCAAGGAGTCTCGGATGCTTCCAAGAGGATGGAGCATTGTCCAAGGAGAAAAATCATCTCGGGTATCTTCCCCGGAGGAGTCTGGGGTTGCTACCCGGGTTTACAGGGACCCAAACCACAGGAAAAATGTCTGCGGGAGACGCCTGGCAGGAATCTCAGATGCATCCCAGAAGATGGAGCATTGTCCAAGGAGAAAAATCATCTCGGGTATCTTCCCTGCAGGAGTCTGGGGTTGCTACCCGGGATCACAGGGCCCGAAAACACCGGAATAAAAACTCAGGGACATACCTGCAAGGAGTCTCGGATGCTTCCCAGAGGATGGAGCATTGTCCAAGCAGAAAAATTATCTCGGGTATCTTCCTTGGAGGAATCTGGGGTTGCTACCCGGGATCAGAGGGCCCTAAAGCACTGGAGAAAACTCTGCGGGAGACGCCTGGGAGGAATTCTGGGTAGATCCCGCAGGATGGACCATTGTCAAGAGAGAAAAATCATATTGGGTGTCTTCCCTGGAGGAGTCTGGGGTTGCTACCTGGGATGACAGAACCATAAACCGTGAGAAAAAAGACTCAGGGACATAGCTGCGACAAGTCTCGGATGCATCCCAGAGGATGGAGCATTGTCCAAGGAGAAAAATCATCCCGGATATCTTTCCTGGAGGAGTCTGGGGTTGCTACCCGGGATTAAAGGGACCAAAACCACAGGAAAAATACCTGCGGGAGACGCCTGGGAGGAATCTCAAATGCATCCCAGAAGATGGAGCTTTGTCCCAGCAGAAAAATCATCTTGGGTATCTTCCCTGGAGGAGTCTGGGGTTGCTACCCGGGATTACAGGGACCCAAACCACAGGAAAAATGTCTGTGGGAGACGCCTGGGAGGAATCTCATATGCATCCCAGAAGATGGAGCTTTGTCCCAGCAGAAAAATCATCTCGGGTATCTTCCCTGGAGGAGTCTGGGGTTGCTACCCGGGATTACAGGGACCCAAACCACAGGAAAAATGTCTGTTGGAGATGCCTGGGAGGAATCTCATATGCATCCCAGAAGATGGAGCTTAGTCCAAGGAGAAAAGTCATCTCGGGTATCTTCCCTGGAGGAGTCTGGGGTTGCTACCCGGGATCACAGGGCCCCAAAACACCGGAGAAAACTCTGCGGGAGACACCTGGGAGGAGTTCTGGATAGATCCCGCAGTATGGACCACTGTCAAGAGAGAAAAATCATATTGGGTGTCTTCCCTGGAGGAGTCTGGGGTTGCTACCTGGGATGACAGAAACATAAACCGTGAGAAAAAAGGCTCAGGGACAAAGCTGCGACAAGTCTCGGATGCATCCCAGAGGATGAAGCATTGTCCAAGGAGAAAAATCATCCCGGATATCATTCCTGGAGGAGTCTGGGTTTGCTACCCGGGATTAAAGGGACCCAAACCACAGGAAAAATGTCTGCGGGAGACTACTGGGAGGAGTTCTGGATAGATCCCGCAGTATGGACCACTGTCAAGAGAGAAAAATCATATTGGGTGTCTTCCCTGGAGGAGTCTGGGGTTGCTACCCGGGATCAGAGGGCCCGAAAATACCGGAATAAACACTCAGGGACATAACTGCAAGGAGTCTCGGATGCTTCCAAGAGGATGGAGCATTGTCCTAGGAGAAAAATCATCTAGGGTATCTTCCCTGGAGGAGTCTGGGGTTGCTACCCGGGTTTACAGGGACCCAAACCACAGGAAAAATATCTGCGGGAGACGCCTGGAAGGAATCTCAGATGCATCCCAGAAGATGGAGCATTGTCCAAGGAGAAAAATCATCTCGGGTATCTTCCCTGGAGGAGTCTGGGGTTGCTACCCGGGATCACAGGGCCCGAAAACACCGGAATAAAAACTCAGGGACATACCTGCAAGGAGTCTCGGATGCTTCCCAGAGGATGGAGCATTGTCCAAGCAGAAAAATTATCTCGGGTATCTTCCCTGGAGGAGTCTGGGGTTGCTACCCGGGATCACAGGGCCCCAAAACACCGGAGAAAACTCTGCGGGAGACACCTGGGAGGAGTTCTGGATAGATCCCGCAGTATGGACCACTGTCAAGAGAGAAAAATCATATTGGGTGTCTTCCCTGGAGGAGTCTGGGGTTGCTACCCGGGATCAGAGGGCCTGAAAATACCGGAATAAACACTCAGGGACATAACTGCAAGGAGTCTCGGATGCTTCCAAGAGGATGGAGCATTGTCCAAGGAGAAAAATCATCTCCGGTATCTTCCCCGGAGGAGTCTGGGGTTGCTACCCTGGTTTACAGGGACCCAAACCACAGGAAAAATGTCTGCGGGAGACGCCTGGCAGGAATCTCAGATGCATCCCAGAAGATGGAGCATTGTCCAAGGAGAAAAATCATCTCGGCTATCTTCCCTGCAGGACTCTGGGGTTGCTACCCGGGATCACAGGGCCCGAAAACACCGGAATAAAAACTCAGGGACATACCTGCAAGGAGTCTCGGATGCTTCCCAGAGGATGGAGCATTGTCCAAGCAGAAAAATTATCTTGGGTATCTTCCTTGGAGGAGTCTGGGGTTGCTACCCGGGATCACAGGGCCCTAAAGCACTGGAGAAAACTCTGCGGGAGACGCCTGGGAGGAATTCTGGGTAGATCCCGCAGGATGGACCACTGTCAAGAGAGAAAAATCATATTGGGTGTCTTCCCTGGAGGAGTCTGGGGTTGCTACCTGGGATGACAGAACCATAAACCGTGAGAAAAAAGACTCAGGGACATAGCTGCGACAAGTCTTGGATGCATCCCAGAGGATGGAGCATTGTCCAAGGAGAAAAATTATCCCGGATATCTTTCCTGGAGGAGTCTGGGGTTGCTACCCGGGATTAAAGGGACCCAAACCACAGGAAAAATGTCTGCGGGAGACGCCTGGGAGGAATCTCATATGCATCCCAGAAGATGGAGCATTGTCCAAGGAGAAAAATCATCTCGGGTATCTTCCCTGGAGGAGTCTGGGGTTGCTACCCGGGATCACAGGGCCCGAAAACACCGGAATAAAAACTCAGGGACATACCTGCAAGGAGTCTCGGATGCTTCCCAGAGGATGGAGCATTGTCCAAGCAGAAAAATTATCTCGGGTATCTTCCCTGGAGGAGTCTGGGGTTGCTACCCGGGATTACAGGGACCCAAACCACAGGAAAAATGTCTGTGGGAGATGCCTGGGAGGAATCTCATATGCATCCCAGAAGATGGAGCTTTGTCCCAGCAGAAAAATCATCTCGGGTATCTTCCCTGGAGGAGTCTGGGGTTGCTACCCGGCATCACAGGGCCCCAAAACACCGGAGAAAACTCTGCGGGAGACACCTGGGAGGAATTCTGGATAGATCCCGCAGTATTGACCACTGTCAAGAGAGAAAAATCATACTGGGTGTCTTCCCTGGAGGAGTCTGGGGTTGCTACCCGGGATCACAGGGCCCGAAAACACCGGAATAAAAACTCAGGGACATACCTGCAAGGAGTCTCGGATGCTTCCAAGAGGATGGAGCATTGTCCAAGGAGAAAAATCATCTCGGGTGTCTTCCCTGGAGGAGTCTGGGGTTGCTACCCGGGATCACAAGGCCCTAAAGCACTGGAGAAAACTCTGCAGGAGACGCCTGGGAGGAATTCTGGGTAGATCCCGCAGGACGGACCACTGTCAAGAGAGAAAAATCATATTGGGTGTCTTCCCTGGAGGAGTCTGGGGTTGCTACCTGGGATGACAGAACCATAAACCGTGAGAAAAAAGACTCAGGGACATAGCTGCGACAAGTCTCGGATGCATCCCAGAGGATGGAGCATTGTCCAAGGAGAAAAATCATCTCGGGTATCTTCCCTGGAGGAGTCTGGGGTTGCTACCCGGGATTAAAGGGACCCAAACCACAGGAAAAATGTCTGCGGGAGACTACTGGGAGGAGTTCTGGATAGATCCCGCAGTATGGACCACTGTCAAGAGAGAAAAATCATATTGGGTGTCTTCCCTGGAGGAGTCTGGGGTTGCTACCCGGGATCAGAGGGCCCGAAAATACCGGAATAAACACTCAGGGACATAACTGCAAGGAGTCTCGGATGCTTCCAAGAGGATGGAGCATTGTCCTAGGAGAAAAATCATCTAGGGTATCTTCCCTGGAGGAGTCTGGGGTTGCTACCCGGGTTTACAGGGACCCAAACCACAGGAAAAATATCTGCGGGAGACGCCTGGAAGGAATCTCAGATGCATCCCAGAAGATGGAGCATTGTCCAAGGAGAAAAATCATCTCGGGTATCTTCCCTGGAGGAGTCTGGGGTTGCTACCCGGGATCACAGGGCCCGAAAACACCGGAATAAAAACTCAGGGACATACCTGCAAGGAGTCTCGGATGCTTCCCAGAGGATGGAGCATTGTCCAAGCAGAAAAATTATCTCGGGTATCTTCCCTGGAGGAGTCTGGGGTTGCTACCCGGGATCACAGGGCCCCAAAACACCGGAGAAAACTCTGCGGGAGACACCTGGGAGGAGTTCTGGATAGATCCCGCAGTATGGACCACTGTCAAGAGAGAAAAATCATATTGGGTGTCTTCCCTGGAGGAGTCTGGGGTTGCTACCCGGGATCAGAGGGCCTGAAAATACCGGAATAAACACTCAGGGACATAACTGCAAGGAGTCTCGGATGCTTCCAAGAGGATGGAGCATTGTCCAAGGAGAAAAATCATCTCGGGTATCTTCCCTGGAGGAGTCTGGGGTTGCTACCCGGGATCACAAGGCCCTAAAGCACTGGAGAAAAGTCTGCAGGAGACGCCTGGGAGGAATTCTGGGTAGATCCCGCAGGACGGACCACTGTCAAGAGAGAAAAATCATATTGGGTGTCTTCCCTGGAGGAGTCTGGGGTTGCTACCTGGGATGACAGAACCATAAACCGTGAGAAAAAAGACTCAGGGACATAGCTGCGACAAGTCTCGGATGCATCCCAGAGGATGGAGCATTGTCCAAGGAGAAAAATCATCTCGGGTATCTTCCCTGGAGGAGTCTGGGGTTGCTACCCGGGATTAAAGGGACCCAAACCACAGGAAAAATGTCTGCGGGAGACGCCTGGGAGGAATCTCAGATGCATCCCAGAAGATGGAGCATTGTCCAAGGAGAAAAATCATCACGGGTATCTTCCCTGGAGGAGTCTGGGGTTGCTACCCGGGAGCAGAGGGCCCGAAAATACCGGAATAAACACTCAGGGACATACCTGCAAGGAGTCTCGGATGCTTCCAAGAGGATGGAGCATTGTCCAAGGAGAAAAATTATCTCGGGTATCTTCCTTGGAGGAGTCTGGGGTTGCTACCCGGGATCACAAGGCCCTAAAGCACTGGAGAAAACTCTGCAGGAGACGCCTGGGAGGAATTCTGGGTAGATCCTACAGGATGGACCACTGTCAAGAGAGAAAAATCATATTGGGTGTCTTCCCTGGAGGAGTCTGGGGTTGCTACCTGGGATGACAGAACCATAAACCGTGAGAAAAAAGACTCAGGGACATAGCTGCGACAAGTCTCGGATGCATCCCAGAGGATGGAGCATTGTCCAAGCAGAAAAATTATCTCGGGTATCTTCACTGGAGGAGTCTGGGGTTGCTACCCGGGATTACAGGGACCCAAACCACAGGAAAAATGTCTGTGGGAGATGCCTGGGAGGAATCTCATATGCATCCCAGAAGATGGAGCATTGTCCAAGGAGAAAAATCATCTCGGGTATCTTCCCTGGAGGAGTCTGGGGTTGCTACCCGGGATCACAGGGCCCGAAAACACCGGAATAAAAACTCAGGGACATACCTGCAAGGAGTCTCGGATGCTTCCCAGAGGATGGAGCATTGTCCAAGCAGAAAAATTATCTCGGGTATCTTCCCTGGAGGAGTCTGGGGTTGCTACCCGGGATTACAGGGACCCAAACCACAGGAAAATTGTCTGTGGGAGATGCCTGGGAGGAATCTCATATGCATCCCAGAAGATGGAGCTTTGTCCCAGCAGAAAAATCATCTTGGGTATCTTCCCTGGAGGAGTCTGGGGTTGCTACCCGGGATCATAGGGCCTCAAAACACCGGAGAAAACTCTGCGGGAGACTCCTGGGAGGAGTTCTGGATAGATCCCGCAGGACGGACCACTATCAAGAGAGAAAAATCATATTGGGTGTCTTCCCAGGAGGAGTCTGGGGTTGCTACCCGGGATCAGAGGGCCCAAAAATACCGGAATAAACACTCAGGGACATACCTGCAAGGAGTCTCGGATGCTTCCAAGAGGATGGAGCATTGTCCAAGGAGAAAAATCATCTCGGGTATCTTCCCTGGAGGAGTCTGGGGTTGCTACCCGGGTTTACAGGGACCCAAACCACAGGAAAAATGTCTGCGGGAGACGCCTGGGAGGAATCTCAGATGCATCCCAGAAGATGGAGCATTGTCCAAGGAGAAAAATCATCTCGGGTATCTTCCCTGGAGGAGTCTGGGGTTGCTACCCGGGATCACAGGGCCCGAAAACACCGGAATAAAAACTCAGGGACATACCTGCAAGGAGTCTCGGATGCTTCCCAGAGGATGGAGCATTGTCCAAGCAGAAAAATTATCTCGGGTATCTTCCTTGGAGGAATCTGGGGTTGCTACCCGGGATCAGAGGGCCCTAAAGCACTGGAGAAAACTCTGCGGGAGACGCCTGGGAGGAATTCTGGGTAGATCCCGCAGGATGGACCATTGTCAAGAGAGAAAAATCATATTGGGTGTCTTCCCTGGAGGAGTCTGGGGTTGCTACCTGGGATGACAGAACCATAAACCGTGAGAAAAAAGACTCAGGGACATAGCTGCGACAAGTCTCGGATGCATCCCAGAGGATGGAGCATAGTCCAAGGAGAAAAATCATCCCGGATATCTTTCCTGGAGGAGTCTGGGGTTGCTACCCGGGATTAAAGGGACCAAAACCACAGGAAAAATACCTGCGGGAGACGCCTGGGAGGAATCTCAAATGCATCCCAGAAGATGGAGCTTTGTCCCAGCAGAAAAATCATCTTGGGTATCTTCCCTGGAGGAGTCTGGGGTTGCTACCCGGGATTACAGGGACCCAAACCACAGGAAAAATGTCTGTGGGAGACGCCTGGGAGGAATCTCATATGCATCCCAGAAGATGGAGCTTTGTCCCAGCAGAAAAATCATCTCGGGTATCTTCCCTGGAGGAGTCTGGGGTTGCTACCCGGGATTACAGGGACCCAAACCACAGGAAAAATGTCTGCGGGAGACGCCTGGGAGGAATCTCAGATGCATCCCAGAAGATGGAGCTTAGTCCAAGGAGAAAAGTCATCTCGGGTATCTTCCCTGGAGGAGTCTGGGGTTGCTACCCGGGATCACAGGGCCCCAAAACACCGGAGAAAACTCTGCGGGAGACACCTGGGAGGAGTTCTGGATAGATCCCGCAGTATGGACCACTGTCAAGAGAGAAAAATCATATTGGGTGTCTTCCCTGGAGGAGTCTGGGGTTGCTACCTGGGATGACAGAAACATAAACCGTGAGAAAAAAGGCTCAGGGACAAAGCTGCGACAAGTCTCGGATGCATCCCAGAGGATGAAGCATTGTCCAAGGAGAAAAATCATCCCGGATATCATTCCTGGAGGAGTCTGGGTTTGCTACCCGGGATTAAAGGGACCCAAACCCCAGGAAAAATGTCTGCGGGAGACTACTGGGAGGAGTTCTGGATAGATCCCGCAGTATGGACCACTGTCAAGAGAGAAAAATCATATTGGGTGTCTTCCCTGGAGGAGTCTGGGGTTGCTACCCGGGATCAGAGGGCCCGAAAATACCGGAATAAACACTCAGGGACATAACTGCAAGGAGTCTCGGATGCTTCCAAGAGGATGGAGCATTGTCCTAGGAGAAAAATCATCTCGGGTATCTTCCCTGGAGGAGTCTGGGGTTGCTACCCGGATTTACAGGGACCCAAACCACAGGAAAAATATCTGCGGGAGACGCCTGGAAGGAATCTCAGATGCATCCCAGAAGATGGAGCATTGTCCAAGGAGAAAAATCATCTCGGGTATCTTCCCTGGAGGAGTCTGGGGTTGCTACCCGGGATCACAGGGCCCGAAAACACCGGAATAAAAACTCAGGGACATACCTGCAAGGAGTCTCGGATGCTTCCCAGAGGATGGAGCATTGTCCAAGCAGAAAAATTATCTCGGGTATCTTCCTTGGAGGAGTCTGGGGTTGCTACCCGGGATCACAGGGCCCTAAAGCACTGGAGAAAACTCTGCGGGAGACGCCTGGGAGGAATTCTGGGTAGATCCCGCAGGATGGACCACTGTCAAGAGAGAAAAATCATATTGGGTGTCTTCCCTGGAGGAGTCTGGGGTTGCTACCTGGGATGACAGAACCATAAACCGTGAGAAAAAAGACTCAGGGACATAGCTGCGACAAGTCTCGGATGCATCCCAGAGCATGGAGCATTGTCCAAGGAGAAAAATCATCCCGGATATCTTTCCTGGAGGAGTCTGAGGTTGGTACCCGGGATTAAAGGGACCCAAACCACAGGAAAAATGTCTGCGGGAGACGCCTGGGAGGAATCTCATATGCATCCCAGAAGATGGAGCATTGTCCAAGGAGAAAAATCATCTCGGGTATCTTCCCTGGAGGAGTCTGGGGTTGCTACCCGGGATCACAGGGCCCGAAAACACCGGAATAAAAACTCAGGGACATACCTGCAAGGAGTCTCGGATGCTTCCCAGAGGATGGAGCATTGTCCAAGCAGAAAAATTATCTCGGGTATCTTCCCTGGAGGAGTCTGGGGTTGCTACCCGGGATTACAGGGACCCAAACCACAGGAAAAATGTCTGTGGGAGATGCCTGGGAGGAATCTCATATGCATCCCAGAAGATGGAGCTTTGTCCCAGCAGAAAAATCATCTCGGGTATCTTCCCTGGAGGAGTCTGGGGTTGCTACCCGGGATCACAGGGCCCCAAAACACCGGAGAAAACTCTGCGGGAGACACCTGGGAGGAATTCTGGATAGATCCCGCAGTATTGACCACTGTCAAGAGAGAAAAATCATACTGGGTGTCTTCCCTGGAGGAGTCTGGGGTTGCTACCCGGGATCACAGGGCCCGAAAACACCGGAATAAAAACTCAGGGACATACCTGCAAGGAGTCTCGGATGCTTCCCAGAGGATGGAGCATTGTCCAAGCAGAAAAATTATCTCGGGTATCTTCCTTGGAGGAGTCTGGGGTTGCTACCCGGGATCACAGGGCCCTAAAGCACTGGAGAAAACTCTGCGGGAGACGCCTGGGAGGAATTCTGGGTAGATCCCGCAGGATGGACCACTGTCAAGAGAGAAAAATCATATTGGGTGTCTTCCCTGGAGGAGTCTGGGGTTGCTACCTGGGATGACAGAACCATAAACCGTGAGAAAAAAGACTCAGGGACATAGCTGCGACAAGTCTCGGATGCATCCCAGAGGATGGAGCATTGTCCAAGGAGAAAAATCATCCCGGATATCTTTCCTGGAGGAGTCTGGGGTTGGTACCCGGGATTACAGGGACCCAAACCACAGGAAAAATGTCTGCGGGAGACGCCTGGGAGGAATCTCAGATGCATCCGAGAAGATGGAGCTTTGTCCAAGGAGAAAAATCATCTCGGGTATCTTCCCTGGAGGAGTCTGGGGTTGCTACCCGGGATCACAGGGCCCGAAAACACCGGAATAAAAACTCAGGGACATACCTGCAAGGAGTCTCGGATGCTTCCCAGAGGATGGAGCATTGTCCAAGCAGAAAAATTATCTCGGGTATCTTCCCTGGAGGAGTCTGGGGTTGCTACCCGGGATTACAGGGACCCAAACCACAGGAAAAATGTCTGTGGGAGATGCCTGGGAGGAATCTCATATGCATCCCAGAAGATGGAGCTTTGTCCCAGCAGAAAAATCATCTCGGGTATCTTCCCTGGAGGAGTCTGGGGTTGCTACCCGGGATCACAGGGCCCCAAAACACCGGAGAAAACTCTGCGGGAGACACCTGGGAGGAGTTCTGGATAGATCCCGCAGTATGGACCACTGTCAAGAGAGAAAAATCATATTGGGTGTCTTCCCTGGAGGAGTCTGGGGTTGCTACCCGGGATCAGAGGGCCTGAAAATACCGGAATAAACACTCAGGGACATAACTGCAAGGAGTCTCGGATGCTTCCAAGAGGATGGAGCATTGTCCAAGGAGAAAAATCATCTCGGGTATCTTCCCCGGAGGAGTCTGGGGTTGCTACCCGGGTTTACAGGGACCCAAACCACAGGAAAAATGTCTGCGGGAGACGCCTGGCAGGAATCTCAGATGCATCCCAGAAGATGGAGCATTGTCCAAGGAGAAAAATCATCTCGGCTATCTTCCCTGCAGGAGTCTGGGGTTGCTACCCGGGATCACAGGGCCCGAAAACACCGGAATAAAAACTCAGGGACATACCTGCAAGGAGTCTCGGATGCTTCCCAGAGGATGGAGCATTGTCCAAGCAGAAAAATTATCTTGGGTATCTTCCTTGGAGGAGTCTGGGGTTGCTACCCGGGATCACAGGGCCCTAAAGCACTGGAGAAAACTCTGCGGGAGACGCCTGGGAGGAATTCTGGGTAGATCCCGCAGGATGGACCACTGTCAAGAGAGAAAAATCATATTGGGTGTCTTCCCTGGAGGAGTCTGGGGTTGCTACCTGGGATGACAGAACCATAAACCGTGAGAAAAAAGACTCAGGGACATAGCTGCGACAAGTCTTGGATGCATCCCAGAGGATGGAGCATTGTCCAAGGAGAAAAATTATCCCGGATATCTTTCCTGGAGGAGTCTGGGGTTGCTACCCGGGATTAAAGGGACCCAAACCACAGGAAAAATGTCTGCGGGAGACGCCTGGGAGGAATCTCAGATGCATCCCAGAAGATGGAGCATTGTCCAAGGAGAAAAATCATCTCGGGTATCTTCCCTGGAGGAGTCTGGGGTTGCTACCCGGGATCACAGGGCCCGAAAACACCGGAATAAAAACTCAGGGACATACCTGCAAGGAGTCTCAGATGCTTCCAAGAGGATGGAGCATTGTCCAAGCAGAAAAATTATCTTGGGTATCTTCCTTGGAGGAGTCTGGGGTTGCTACCCGGGATCACAGGGCCCTAAAGCACTGGAGAAAACGCTGCGGGAGACGCCTGGGAGGAATTCTGGGTAGATCCCGCAGGATGGACCACTGTCAAGAGAGAAAAATCATATTGGGTGTCTTCCCTGGAGGAGTCTGGGGTTGCTACCTGGGATGACAGAACCATAAACCGTGAGAAAAAAGACTCAGGGACATATCTGCGACAAGTCTTGGATGCATCCCAGAGGATGGAGCATTGTCCAAGGAGAAAAATTATCCCGGATATCTTTCCTGGAGGAGTCTGGGGTTGCTACCCGGGATTAAAGGGACCCAAACCACAGGAAAAATGTCTGCGGGAGACGCCTGGGAGGAATCTCAGATGCATCCCAGAAGATGGAGCATTGTCCAAGGAGAAAAATCATCTCGGGTATCTTCCCTGGAGGAGTCTGGGGTTGCTACCCGGGATCACAGGGCCCGAAAACACCGGAATAAAAACTCAGGGACATACCTGCAAGGAGTCTCAGATGCTTCCCAGAGGATGGAGCATTGTCCAAGCAGAAAAATTATCTCGGGTATCTTCCCTGGAGGAGTCTGGGGTTGCTACCCGGGATTACAGGGACCCAAACCACAGGAAAAATGTCTGTGGGAGATGCCTGGGAGGAATCTCATATGCATCCCAGAAGATGGAGCTTTGTCCCAGCAGAAAAATCGTCTCGGGTATCTTCCCTGGAGGAGTCTGGGGTTGCTACCCGGGATCACAGGGCCCCAAAACACCGGAGAAAACTCTGCGGGAGACACCTGGGAGGAGTTCTGGATAGATCCCGCAGTATGGACCACTGTCAAGAGAGAAAAATCATATTGGGTGTCTTCCCTGGAGGAGTCTGGGGTTGCTACCCGGGATCAGAGGGCCTGAAAATACCGGAATAAACACTCAGGGACATAACTGCAAGGAGTCTCGGATGCTTCCAAGAGGATGGAGCATTGTCCAAGGAGAAAAATCATCTCAGGTATCTTCCCCGGAGGAGTCTGGGGTTGCTACCCGGGTTTACAAGGACCCAAACCACAGGAAAAATGTCTGCGGGAGACGCCTGGCAGGAATCTCAGATGCATCCCAGAAGATGGAGCATTGTCCAAGGAGAAAAATCATCTCGGCTATCTTCCCTGGAGGAGTCTGGGGTTGCTACCCGGGATCACAGGGCCCGAAAACACCGGAATAAAAACTCAGGGACATACCTGCAAGGAGTCTCGGATGCTTCCCAGAGGATGGAGCATTGTCCAAGCAGAAAAATTATCTTGGGTATCTTCCTTGGAGGAGTCTGGGGTTGCTACCCGGGATCACAGGGCCCTAAAGCACTGGAGAAAACTCTGCGGGAGACGCCTGGGAGGAATTCTGGGTAGATCCCGCAGGATGGACCACTGTCAAGAGAGAAAAATCATATTGGGTGTCTTCCCTGGAGGAGTCTGGTGTTGCTACCTGGGATGACAGAACCATAAACCGTGAGAAAAAAGACTCAGGGACATATCTGCGACAAGTATTGGATGCATCCCAGAAGATGGAGCATTGTCCAAGGAGAAAAATTGTCTCGGGTATCTTCCCTGGAGGAGTCTGGGGTTGCTACCCGGGATCACAGGGCCCGAAAACACCGGAATAAAAACTCAGGGACATACCTGCAAGGAGTCTCAGATGCTTCCCAGAGGATGGAGCATTGTCCAAGCAGAAAAATTATCTCGGGTATCTTCCCTGGAGGAGTCTGGGGTTGCTACCCGGGATTACAGGGACCCAAACCACAGGAAAAATGTCTGTGGGAGATGCCTGGGAGGAATCTCATATCCATCCCAGAAGATGGAGCTTTGTCCCAGCAGGAAAATCATCTCGGGTATCTTCCCTGGAGGAGTCTGGGGTTGCTACCCGGGATTACAGGGACCCAAA
The DNA here is from genome assembly GCF_965231255.1 of Vanellus vanellus. Lineage (NCBI taxonomy): Eukaryota > Metazoa > Chordata > Aves > Charadriiformes > Charadriidae > Vanellus > Vanellus vanellus. Next base: position 2,962,143 of record NW_028127296.1, on the reverse strand, counting down.
CCACAGGAAAAATGTCTGTGGGAGATGCCTGGGAGGAATCTCATATGCATCCCAGAAGATGGAGCTTTGTCCAAGGAGAAAAGTCATCTCGGGTATCTTCCCTGGAGGAGTCTGGGGTTGCTACCCGGGATCACAGGGCCCAAAAACACCGGAGAAAACTCTGCGGGAGACTACTGGGAGGAGTTCTGGATAGATCCCGCAGTATGGACCACTGTCAAGAGAGAAAAATCATATTGGGTGTCTTCCCTGGAGGAGTCTGGGGTTGCTACCCGGGATCAGAGGGCCCGAAAATACCGGAATAAACACTCAGGGACATAACTGCAAGGAGTCTCGGATGCTTCCAAGAGGATGGAGCATTGTCCAAGGAGAAAAATCATCTCGGGTATCTTCCCCGGAGGAGTCTGGGGTTGCTACCCGGGAATACAGGGACCCAAACCACAGGAAAAATGTCTGCGGGAGACGCCTGGGAGGAATGTCAGATGCATCCCAGAAGATGGAGCATTGTCCAAGGAGAAAAATCATCTCGGCTATCTTCCCTGGAGGAGTCTGGGGTTGCTACCCGGGATCACAGGGCCCGAAAACACCGGAATAAAAACTCAGGGACATACCTGCAAGGAGTCTCGGATGCTTCCCAGAGGATGGAGCATTGTCCAAGCAGAAAAATTATCTTGCGTATCTTCCTTGGAGGAGTCTGGGGTTGCTACCCGGGATCACAGGGCCCTAAAGCACTGGAGAAAACTCTGCGGGAGACGCCTGGGAGGAATTCTGGGTAGATCCCGCAGGATGGACCACTGTCAAGAGAGAAAAATCATATTGGGTGTCTTCCCTGGAGGAGTCTGGGGTTTCTACCTGGGATGACAGAACCATAAACCGTGAGAAAAAAGACTCAGGGACATAGCTGCGACAAGTCTCGGATGCATCCCAGAGCATGGAGCATTGTCCAACGAGAAAAATCATCCCGGATATCTTTCCTGGAGGAGTCTGGGGTTGCTACCCGGGATTACAGGGACCCAAACCACAGGAAAAATGTCTGCGGGAGACGCCTGGGAGGAATCTCAGATGCATCCGAGAAGATGGAGCTTTGTCCAAGGAGAAAAATCATCTCGGGTATCTTCCCTGGAGGAGTCTGGGGTTGCTACCCGGGATCACAGGGCCCGAAAACACCGGAATAAAAACTCAGGGACATACCTGCAAGGAGTCTCGGATGCTTCCCAGAGGATAGAGCATTGTCCAAGCAGAAAAATTATCTCGGGTATCTTCCCTGGAGGAGTCTGGGGTTGCTACCCGGGATTACAGGGACCCAAACCACAGGAAAAATGTCTGTGGGAGACGTCTGGGAGGAATCTCAGATGCATCCCAGAAGATGGAGCATTGTCCAAGGAGAAAAATCATTTCGGGTATCTTCCCTGGAGGAGTCTGGGGTTGCTACCCGGGATCACAGGGCCCCAAAACACCGGAGAAAACTCTGCGGGAGACTCCTGGGAGGAGTTCTGGATAGATCCCGCAGTATGTACCACTGTCAAGAGAGAAAAATCATATTGGGTGTCTTCCCTGGAGGAGTCTGGGGTTGCTACCCGGGATCTGAGGGCCCGAAAATACCGGAAAAAACCCTCAGGGACATACCTGCAAGGAGTGCCGGATGCTTCCAAGAGGATGGAGCATTGTCCAAGCAGAATAATTATCTCGGGTATCTTCCTTGGAGGAGTCTGGGGTTGCTACCTGGTATCACAGGGCCCTAAAGCACTGGAGAAAACTCTGCGGGAGACGCCTGGGAGGAATTCTGGGTAGATCCCGCAGGATGGACCACTGTCAAGAGAGAAAAATCATATTGGGTGTCTTCCCTGGAGGAGTCTGGGGTTGCTACCTGGGATGACAGAACCATAAACCGTGAGAAAAAAGACTCAGGGACACAGCTGCGACAAGTCTCGGATGCATCCAAGAGGATGGAGCATTGTCCGAGGAGAAAAATCATCCCGGATATCTTTCCTGGAGGAGTCTGGGGTTGCTACCCGGGATTAAAGGGACCCAAACCACAGGAAAAATGTCTGTGGGAGACGCCTGGGAGGAATCTAAGATGCATCCCAGAAGATGAAGCTTTGTCCCAGCAGAAAAATCATCTCGGGTATCTTCCCTGGAGGAGTCTGGGGTTGCTACCCGGGATTACAGGGACCCAAACCACAGGAAAAATGTCTGCGGGAGACGCCTGGGAGGAATCTCAGATGCATCCCAGAAGATGGAGCATTGTCCAAGGAGAAAAATCATCTCGGGTATCTTTCCTGGAGGAGTCTGGGGTTGCTACCCGGGATTAAAGGGACCCAAACCACAGGAAAAATGTCTGCGGGAGACGCCTGGGAGGAATCTCAGATGCATCCCAGAAGATGGAGCATTGTCCAAGGAGAAAAATCATCTCGGGTATCTTCCCTGGAGGAGTCTGGGGTTGCTACCCGGGATCACAGGGCCCCAAAACACCGGAGAAAACTCTGCGGGAGACTCCTGGGAGGAGTTCTGGATAGATCCCACAGTATGGACCACTGTCAATAGAGAAAAATCATACTGGGTGTCTTCCCTGGAGGAGTCTGGGGTTGCTACCCGGGATCAGAGGGCCCGAAAATACCGGAATAAACACTCAGGGACATAACTGCAAGGAGTCTCGGATGCTTCCAAGAGGATGGAGCATTGTCCAAGCAGAAAAATTATCTCGGGTATCTTCCTTGGAGGAGTCTGGGGTTGCTACCCGGGATCACAGGGCCCTAAAGCCCTGGAGAAAACTCTGCGGGAGACGCCTGGGAGGAATTCTGGGTAGATCCCGCAGGATGGACCACTGTCAAGAGAGAAAAATCATATTGGGTGTCTTCCCTGGAGGAGTGTGGGGTTGCTACCTGGGATGACAGAACCATAAACCGTGAGAAAAAAGACTCAGGGACATAGCTGCGACAAGTCTCGGATGCATCCCAGAGGATGGAGCATTGTCCAAGGAGAAAAATCATCCCGGATATCTTTCCTGGAGGAGTCTGGGGTTGGTACCCGGGATTACAGGGACCCAAACCACAGGAAAAATGTCTGCGGGAGACGCCTGGGAGGAATCTCAGATGCATCCGAGAAGATGGAGCTTTGTCCAAGGAGAAAAATCATCTCGGGTATCTTCCCTGGAGGAGTCTGGGGTTGCTACCCGGGATCACAGGGCCCGAAAACACCGGAATAAAAACTCAGGGACATACCTGCAAGGAGTCTCGGATGCTTCCCAGAGGATGGAGCATTGTCCAAGCAGAAAAATTATCTCGGGTATCTTCCCTGGAGGAGTCTGGGATTGCTACCCGGGATTACAGGGACCCAAACCACAGGAAAAATGTCTGTGGGAGACGTCTGGGAGGAATCTCAGATGCATCCCAGAAGATGGAGCATTGTCCAAGGAGAAAAATCATTTCGGGTATCTTCCCTGGAGGAGTCTGGGGTTGCTACCCGGGATCACAGGGCCCCAAAACACCGGAGAAAACTCTGCGGGAGACTCCTGGGAGGAGTTCTGGATAGATCCCGCAGTATGTACCACTGTCAAGAGAGAAAAATCATATTGGGTGTCTTCCCTGGAGGAGTCTGGGGTTGCTACCCGGGATCTGAGGGCCCGAAAATACCGGAAAAAACCCTCAGGGACATACCTGCAAGGAGTCTCGGATGCTTCCAAGAGGATGGAGCATTGTCCAAGCAGAATAATTATCTCGGGTATCTTCCTTGGAGGAGTCTGGGGTTGCTACCTGGTATCACAGGGCCCTAAAGCACTGGAGAAAACTCTGCGGGAGACGCCTGGGAGGAATTCTGGGTAGATCCCGCAGGATGGACCACTGTCAAGAGAGAAAAATCATATTGGGTGTCTTCCCTGGAGGAGTCTGGGGTTGCTACCTGGGATGACAGAACCATAAACCGTGAGAAAAAAGGCTCAGGGACATAGCTGCGACAAGTCTCGGATGCATCCCAGAGCATGGAGCATTGTCCAACGAAAAAATCATCCCGGATATCTTTCCTGGAGGAGTCTGGGGTTGCTACCCGGGATTAAAGGGACCCAAACCACAGGAAAAATGTCTGTGGGAGACGCCTGGGAGGAATCTAAGATGCATCCCAGAAGATGAAGCTTTGTCCCAGCAGAAAAATCATCTCGGGTATCTTCCCTGGAGGAGTCTGGGGTTGCTACCCGGGATTAAAGGGACCCAAACCACAGGAAAAATGTCTGCGGGAGACTACTGGGAGGAGTTCTGGATAGATCCCGCAGTATGGACCACTGTCAAGAGAGAAAAATCATATTGGGTGTCTTCCCTGGAGGAGTCTGGGGTTGCTACCCGGGATCACAGGGCCCCAAAACACCGGAGAAAACTCTGCGGGAGACACCTGGGAGGAGTTCTGGATAGATCCCGCAGTATTGACCACTGTCAATAGAGAAAAATCATACTGGGTGTCTTCCCTGGAGGAGTCTGGGGTTGCTACCCGGGATCAGAGGGCCCGAAAATACCGGAATAAACACTCAGGGACATAACTGCAAGGAGTCTCGGATGCTTCCCAGAGGATGGAGCATTGTCCAAGCAGAAAAATTATCTCGGGTATCTTCCCTGGAGGAGTCTGGGGTTGCTACCCGGGATCACAGGGCCCCAAAACACCGGAGAAAACTCTGCGGGAGACACCTGGGAGGAGTTCTGGATAGATCCCACAGTATGGACCACTGTCAAGAGAGAAAAATCATATTGGGTGTCTTCCCTGGAGGAGTCTGGGGTTGCTACCCGGGATCAGAGGGCCCGAAAATACCGGAATAAACACTCAGGGACATAACTGCAAGGAGTCTCGGATGCTTCCAAGAGGATGGAGCATTGTCCAAGGAGAAAAATCATCTCGGGTATCTTCCCTGGAGGAGTCTGGGGTTGCTACCCGGGTTTACAGGGACCCAAACCACAGGAAAAATGTCTGCGGGAGACGCCTGGCAGGAATCTCAGATGCATCCCAGAAGATGGAGCATTGTCCAAGGAGAAAAATCATCTCGGCTATCTTCCCTGGAGGAGTCTGGGGTTGCTACCCGGGATCACAGGGCCCGAAAACACCAGAATAAAAACTCAGGGACATACCTGCAAGGAGTCTCGGATGCTTCCCAGAGGATGGAGCATTGTCCAAGCAGAAAAATTATCTCGGGTATCTTCCTTGGAGGAGTCTGGGGTTCCTACCCGGGATCACAGGGCCCTAAAGCACTGGAGAAAACTCTGCGGGAGACGCCTGGGAGGAATTCTGGGTAGATCCCACAGGATGGACCACTGTCAAGAGAGAAAAATCATATTGGGTGTCTTCCCTGGAGGAGTCTGGGGTTGCTACCTGGGATGACAGAAACATAAACCGTGAGAAAAAAGACTCAGGGACATAGCTGCGACAAGTCTCGGATGCATCCCAGAGCATGGAGCATTGTCCAACGAGAAAAATCATCCCGGATATCTTTCCTGGAGGAGTCTGGGGTTGCTACCCGGGATTAAAGGGACCCAAACCACAGGAAAAATGTCTGCGGGAGACGCCTGGGAGGAATCTCAGATGCATCCCAGAAGATGGAGCTTTGTCCCAGCAGAAAAATCATCTCGGGTATCTTCCCTGGAGGAGTCTGGGCTTGCTACCCGGGATTACAGGGACCCAAACCATCGGAAAAATGTCTGCGGGAGACGCCTGGGCGGAATCTCAGATGAATCCCAGAAGATGGAGCATTGTCCAAGGAGAAAAATCATCTCGGCTATTTTCCCTGGAGGACTCTGGGTTTACTACCCCGGATCACAGGGCCCGAAAACACCGGAATAAAAACTCAGGGACATACCTGGAAGTAGTCTCGGATGCTTCCCAGAGGATGGAGCATTGTCCAAGCAGAAAGATTATCTCGGGTATCTTCCCTGGAGGAGTCTGGGGTTGCTACCCGGGATTACAGGGACCCAAACCACAGGAAAAATGTCTGCGGGAGATGCCTGGGAGGAATCTAAGATGCATCCCAGAAGATGGAGCTTTGTCCCAGCAGAAAAATCATCTCGGGTATCTTCCCTGGAGGAGTCTGGGGTTGCTACCCGGGATCACAGGGCCCAAAAGCACCGGAATGAACACTCAGAGACATACCTGCAAGGAGTCTCGGATGCTTCCCAGAGGATGGAGCATTGTCCAAGCAGAAAAATTATCTCGGGTATCTTCCCTGGAGCAGTCTGGGGTTGCTACCCGGGATCACAGGGCCCCAAAACACCGGAGAAAACTCTGCGGGAGACACCTGGGAGGAGTTCTGGATAGATCCCGCAGTATGGACCACTGTCAAGAGAGAAAAATCATATTGGGTGTCTTCCCTGGAGGAGTCTGGGGTTGCTACCCGGGATCAGAGGGCCTGAAAATACCGGAATAAACACTCAGGGACATAACTGCAAGGAGTCTCGGATGCTTCCAAGAGGATGGAGCGTTGTCCAAGGAGAAAAATCATCTCGGGTATCTTCCCCGGAGGAGTCTGGGGTTGCTACCCGGGTTTACAGGGACCCAAACCACAGGAAAAATGTCTGCGGGAGACGCCTGGCAGGAATCTCAGATGCATCCCAGAAGATGGAGCATTGTCCAAGGAGAAAAATCATCTCGGCTATCTTCCCTGGAGGAGTCTGGGGTTGCTACCCGGGATCACAGGGCCCGAAAACACCGGAATAAAAACTCAGGGACATACCTGCAAGGAGTCTCAGATGCTTCCCAGAGGATGGAGCATTGTCCAAGCAGAAAAATTATCTCGGGTATCTTCCCTGGAGGAGTCTGGGGTTGCTACCCGGGATTACAGGGACCCAAACCACAGGAAAAATGTCTGTGGGAGATGCCTGGGAGGAATCTCATATCCATCCCAGAAGATGGAGCTTTGTCCAAGGAGAAAAGTCATCTCGGGTATCTTCCCTGGAGGAGTCTGGGGTTGCTACCCGGGATCACAGGGCCCAAAAACACCGGAGAAAACTCTGCGGGAGACTCCTGGGAGGAGTTCTGGATAGATCCCGCAGTATGGACCACTGTCAAGAGAGAAAAATCATATTGGGTGTCTTCCCTGGAGGAGTCTGGGGTTGCTACCCGGGATCAGAGGGCCCGAAAATACCGGAATAAACACTCAGGGACATAACTGCAAGGAGTCTCGGATGCTTCCAAGAGGATGGAGCATTGTCCAAGCAGAAAAATTATCTCGGGTATCTTCCTTGGAGGAGTCTGGGGTTGCTACCCGGGATCACAGGGCCCTAAAGCCCTGGAGAAAACTCTGCGGGAGACGCCTGGGAGGAATTCTGGGTAGATCCCGCAGGATGGACCACTGTCAAGAGAGAAAAATCATATTGGGTGTCTTCCCTGGAGGAGTCTGGGGTTGCTACCTGGGATGACAGAACCATAAACCGTGAGAAAAAAGACTCAGGGACATAGCTGCGACAAGTCTCGGATGCATCCCAGAGGATGGAGCATTGTCCAAGGAGAAAAATCATCCCGGATATCTTTCCTGGAGGAGTCTGGGGTTGGTACCCGGGATTACAGGGACCCAAACCACAGGAAAAATGTCTGCGGGAGACGCCTGGGAGGAATCTCAGATGCATCCGAGAAGATGGAGCTTTGTCCAAGGAGAAAAATCATCTCGGGTATCTTCCCTGGAGGAGTCTGGGGTTGCTACCCGGGATCACAGGGCCCGAAAACACCGGAATAAAAACTCAGGGACATACCTGCAAGGAGTCTCGGATGCTTCCCAGAGGATGGAGCATTGTCCAAGCAGAAAAATTATCTCGGGTATCTTCCCTGGAGGAGTCTGGGATTGCTACCCGGGATTACAGGGACCCAAACCACAGGAAAAATGTCTGTGGGAGACGTCTGGGAGGAATCTCAGATGCATCCCAGAAGATGGAGCATTGTCCAAGGAGAAAAATCATTTCGGGTATCTTCCCTGGAGGAGTCTGGGGTTGCTACCCGGGATCACAGGGCCCCAAAACACCGGAGAAAACTCTGCGGGAGACTCCTGGGAGGAGTTCTGGATAGATCCCGCAGTATGTACCACTGTCAAGAGAGAAAAATCATATTGGGTGTCTTCCCTGGAGGAGTCTGGGGTTGCTACCCGGGATCTGAGGGCCCGAAAATACCGGAAAAAACCCTCAGGGACATACCTGCAAGGAGTCTCGGATGCTTCCAAGAGGATGGAGCATTGTCCAAGCAGAATAATTATCTCGGGTATCTTCCTTGGAGGAGTCTGGGGTTGCTACCTGGTATCACAGGGCCCTAAAGCACTGGAGAAAACTCTGCGGGAGACGCCTGGGAGGAATTCTGGGTAGATCCCGCAGGATGGACCACTGTCAAGAGAGAAAAATCATATTGGGTGTCTTCCCTGGAGGAGTCTGGGGTTGCTACCTGGGATGACAGAACCATAAACCGTGAGAAAAAAGGCTCAGGGACATAGCTGCGACAAGTCTCGGATGCATCCCAGAGCATGGAGCATTGTCCAACGAAAAAATCATCCCGGATATCTTTCCTGGAGGAGTCTGGGGTTGCTACCCGGGATTAAAGGGACCCAAACCACAGGAAAAATGTCTGTGGGAGACGCCTGGGAGGAATCTAAGATGCATCCCAGAAGATGAAGCTTTGTCCCAGCAGAAAAATCATCTCGGGTATCTTCCCTGGAGGAGTCTGGGGTTGCTACCCGGGATTAAAGGGACCCAAACCACAGGAAAAATGTCTGCGGGAGACTACTGGGAGGAGTTCTGGATAGATCCCGCAGTATGGACCACTGTCAAGAGAGAAAAATCATATTGGGTGTCTTCCCTGGAGGAGTCTGGGGTTGCTACCCGGGATCACAGGGCCCCAAAACACCGGAGAAAACTCTGCGGGAGACACCTGGGAGGAGTTCTGGATAGATCCCGCAGTATTGACCACTGTCAATAGAGAAAAATCATACTGGGTGTCTTCCCTGGAGGAGTCTGGGGTTGCTACCCGGGATCAGAGGGCCCGAAAATACCGGAATAAACACTCAGGGACATAACTGCAAGGAGTCTCGGATGCTTCCCAGAGGATGGAGCATTGTCCAAGCAGAAAAATTATCTCGGGTATCTTCCCTGGAGGAGTCTGGGGTTGCTACCCGGGATCACAGGGCCCCAAAACACCGGAGAAAACTCTGCGGGAGACACCTGGGAGGAGTTCTGGATAGATCCCACAGTATGGACCACTGTCAAGAGAGAAAAATCATATTGGGTGTCTTCCCTGGAGGAGTCTGGGGTTGCTACCCGGGATCAGAGGGCCCGAAAATACCGGAATAAACACTCAGGGACATAACTGCAAGGAGTCTCGGATGCTTCCAAGAGGATGGAGCATTGTCCAAGGAGAAAAATCATCTCGGGTATCTTCCCTGGAGGAGTCTGGGGTTGCTACCCGGGTTTACAGGGACCCAAACCACAGGAAAAATGTCTGCGGGAGACGCCTGGCAGGAATCTCAGATGCATCCCAGAAGATGGAGCATTGTCCAAGGAGAAAAATCATCTCGGCTATCTTCCCTGGAGGAGTCTGGGGTTGCTACCCGGGATCACAGGGCCCGAAAACACCAGAATAAAAACTCAGGGACATACCTGCAAGGAGTCTCGGATGCTTCCCAGAGGATGGAGCATTGTCCAAGCAGAAAAATTATCTCGGGTATCTTCCTTGGAGGAGTCTGGGGTTCCTACCCGGGATCACAGGGCCCTAAAGCACTGGAGAAAACTCTGCGGGAGACGCCTGGGAGGAATTCTGGGTAGATCCCACAGGATGGACCACTGTCAAGAGAGAAAAATCATATTGGGTGTCTTCCCTGGAGGAGTCTGGGGTTGCTACCTGGGATGACAGAAACATAAACCGTGAGAAAAAAGACTCAGGGACATAGCTGCGACAAGTCTCGGATGCATCCCAGAGCATGGAGCATTGTCCAACGAGAAAAATCATCCCGGATATCTTTCCTGGAGGAGTCTGGGGTTGCTACCCGGGATTAAAGGGACCCAAACCACAGGAAAAATGTCTGCGGGAGACGCCTGGGAGGAATCTCAGATGCATCCCAGAAGATGGAGCTTTGTCCCAGCAGAAAAATCATCTCGGGTATCTTCCCTGGAGGAGTCTGGGCTTGCTACCCGGGATTACAGGGACCCAAACCATCGGAAAAATGTCTGCGGGAGACGCCTGGGCGGAATCTCAGATGAATCCCAGAAGATGGAGCATTGTCCAAGGAGAAAAATCATCTCGGCTATTTTCCCTGGAGGACTCTGGGTTTACTACCCCGGATCACAGGGCCCGAAAACACCGGAATAAAAACTCAGGGACATACCTGGAAGTAGTCTCGGATGCTTCCCAGAGGATGGAGCATTGTCCAAGCAGAAAGATTATCTCGGGTATCTTCCCTGGAGGAGTCTGGGGTTGCTACCCGGGATTACAGGGACCCAAACCACAGGAAAAATGTCTGCGGGAGATGCCTGGGAGGAATCTAAGATGCATCCCAGAAGATGGAGCTTTGTCCCAGCAGAAAAATCATCTCGGGTATCTTCCCTGGAGGAGTCTGGGGTTGCTACCCGGGATCACAGGGCCCAAAAGCACCGGAATGAACACTCAGAGACATACCTGCAAGGAGTCTCGGATGCTTCCCAGAGGATGGAGCATTGTCCAAGCAGAAAAATTATCTCGGGTATCTTCCCTGGAGCAGTCTGGGGTTGCTACCCGGGATCACAGGGCCCCAAAACACCGGAGAAAACTCTGCGGGAGACACCTGGGAGGAGTTCTGGATAGATCCCGCAGTATGGACCACTGTCAAGAGAGAAAAATCATATTGGGTGTCTTCCCTGGAGGAGTCTGGGGTTGCTACCCGGGATCAGAGGGCCTGAAAATACCGGAATAAACACTCAGGGACATAACTGCAAGGAGTCTCGGATGCTTCCAAGAGGATGGAGCGTTGTCCAAGGAGAAAAATCATCTCGGGTATCTTCCCCGGAGGAGTCTGGGGTTGCTACCCGGGTTTACAGGGACCCAAACCACAGGAAAAATGTCTGCGGGAGACGCCTGGCAGGAATCTCAGATGCATCCCAGAAGATGGAGCATTGTCCAAGGAGAAAAATCATCTCGGCTATCTTCCCTGGAGGAGTCTGGGGTTGCTACCCGGGATCACAGGGCCCGAAAACACCGGAATAAAAACTCAGGGACATACCTGCAAGGAGTCTCAGATGCTTCCCAGAGGATGGAGCATTGTCCAAGCAGAAAAATTATCTCGGGTATCTTCCCTGGAGGAGTCTGGGGTTGCTACCCGGGATTACAGGGACCCAAACCACAGGAAAAATGTCTGTGGGAGATGCCTGGGAGGAATCTCATATCCATCCCAGAAGATGGAGCTTTGTCCAAGGAGAAAAGTCATCTCGGGTATCTTCCCTGGAGGAGTCTGGGGTTGCTACCCGGGATCACAGGGCCCAAAAACACCGGAGAAAACTCTGCGGGAGACTCCTGGGAGGAGTTCTGGATAGATCCCGCAGTATGGACCACTGTCAAGAGAGAAAAATCATATTGGGTGTCTTCCCTGGAGGAGTCTGGGGTTGCTACCCGGGATCAGAGGGCCCGAAAATACCGGAATAAACACTCAGGGACATAACTGCAAGGAGTCTCGGATGCTTCCAAGAGGATGGAGCATTGTCCAAGCAGAAAAATTATCTCGGGTATCTTCCTTGGAGGAGTCTGGGGTTGCTACCCGGGATCACAGGGCCCTAAAGCCCTGGAGAAAACTCTGCGGGAGACGCCTGGGAGGAATTCTGGGTAGATCCCGCAGGATGGACCACTGTCAAGAGAGAAAAATCATATTGGGTGTCTTCCCTGGAGGAGTGTGGGGTTGCTACCTGGGATGACAGAACCATAAACCGTGAGAAAAAAGACTCAGGGACATAGCTGCGACAAGTCTCGGATGCATCCCAGAGGATGGAGCATTGTCCAAGGAGAAAAATCATCCCGGATATCTTTCCTGGAGGAGTCTGGGGTTGGTACCCGGGATTACAGGGACCCAAACCACAGGAAAAATGTCTGCGGGAGACGCCTGGGAGGAATCTCAGATGCATCCGAGAAGATGGAGCTTTGTCCAAGGAGAAAAATCATCTCGGGTATCTTCCCTGGAGGAGTCTGGGGTTGCTACCCGGGATCACAGGGCCCGAAAACACCGGAATAAAAACTCAGGGACATACCTGCAAGGAGTCTCGGATGCTTCCCAGAGGATGGAGCATTGTCCAAGCAGAAAAATTATCTCGGGTATCTTCCCTGGAGGAGTCTGGGATTGCTACCCGGGATTACAGGGACCCAAACCACAGGAAAAATGTCTGTGGGAGACGTCTGGGAGGAATCTCAGATGCATCCCAGAAGATGGAGCATTGTCCAAGGAGAAAAATCATTTCGGGTATCTTCCCTGGAGGAGTCTGGGGTTGCTACCCGGGATCACAGGGCCCCAAAACACCGGAGAAAACTCTGCGGGAGACTCCTGGGAGGAGTTCTGGATAGATCCCGCAGTATGTACCACTGTCAAGAGAGAAAAATCATATTGGGTGTCTTCCCTGGAGGAGTCTGGGGTTGCTACCCGGGATCTGAGGGCCCGAAAATACCGGAAAAAACCCTCAGGGACATACCTGCAAGGAGTCTCGGATGCTTCCAAGAGGATGGAGCATTGTCCAAGCAGAATAATTATCTCGGGTATCTTCCTTGGAGGAGTCTGGGGTTGCTACCTGGTATCACAGGGCCCTAAAGCACTGGAGAAAACTCTGCGGGAGACGCCTGGGAGGAATTCTGGGTAGATCCCGCAGGATGGACCACTGTCAAGAGAGAAAAATCATATTGGGTGTCTTCCCTGGAGGAGTCTGGGGTTGCTACCTGGGATGACAGAACCATAAACCGTGAGAAAAAAGGCTCAGGGACATAGCTGCGACAAGTCTCGGATGCATCCCAGAGCATGGAGCATTGTCCAACGAAAAAATCATCCCGGATATCTTTCCTGGAGGAGTCTGGGGTTGCTACCCGGGATTAAAGGGACCCAAACCACAGGAAAAATGTCTGTGGGAGACGCCTGGGAGGAATCTAAGATGCATCCCAGAAGATGAAGCTTTGTCCCAGCAGAAAAATCATCTCGGGTATCTTCCCTGGAGGAGTCTGGGGTTGCTACCCGGGATTAAAGGGACCCAAACCACAGGAAAAATGTCTGCGGGAGACTACTGGGAGGAGTTCTGGATAGATCCCGCAGTATGGACCACTGTCAAGAGAGAAAAATCATATTGGGTGTCTTCCCTGGAGGAGTCTGGGGTTGCTACCCGGGATCACAGGGCCCCAAAACACCGGAGAAAACTCTGCGGGAGACACCTGGGAGGAGTTCTGGATAGATCCCGCAGTATTGACCACTGTCAATAGAGAAAAATCATACTGGGTGTCTTCCCTGGAGGAGTCTGGGGTTGCTACCCGGGATCAGAGGGCCCGAAAATACCGGAATAAACACTCAGGGACATAACTGCAAGGAGTCTCGGATGCTTCCCAGAGGATGGAGCATTGTCCAAGCAGAAAAATTATCTCGGGTATCTTCCCTGGAGGAGTCTGGGGTTGCTACCCGGGATCACAGGGCCCCAAAACACCGGAGAAAACTCTGCGGGAGACACCTGGGAGGAGTTCTGGATAGATCCCACAGTATGGACCACTGTCAAGAGAGAAAAATCATATTGGGTGTCTTCCCTGGAGGAGTCTGGGGTTGCTACCCGGGATCAGAGGGCCCGAAAATACCGGAATAAACACTCAGGGACATAACTGCAAGGAGTCTCGGATGCTTCCAAGAGGATGGAGCATTGTCCAAGGAGAAAAATCATCTCGGGTATCTTCCCTGGAGGAGTCTGGGGTTGCTACCCGGGTTTACAGGGACCCAAACCACAGGAAAAATGTCTGCGGGAGACGCCTGGCAGGAATCTCAGATGCATCCCAGAAGATGGAGCATTGTCCAAGGAGAAAAATCATCTCGGCTATCTTCCCTGGAGGAGTCTGGGGTTGCTACCCGGGATCACAGGGCCCGAAAACACCAGAATAAAAACTCAGGGACATACCTGCAAGGAGTCTCGGATGCTTCCCAGAGGATGGAGCATTGTCCAAGCAGAAAAATTATCTCGGGTATCTTCCTTGGAGGAGTCTGGGGTTCCTACCCGGGATCACAGGGCCCTAAAGCACTGGAGAAAACTCTGCGGGAGACGCCTGGGAGGAATTCTGGGTAGATCCCACAGGATGGACCACTGTCAAGAGAGAAAAATCATATTGGGTGTCTTCCCTGGAGGAGTCTGGGGTTGCTACCTGGGATGACAGAAACATAAACCGTGAGAAAAAAGACTCAGGGACATAGCTGCGACAAGTCTCGGATGCATCCCAGAGCATGGAGCATTGTCCAACGAGAAAAATCATCCCGGATATCTTTCCTGGAGGAGTCTGGGGTTGCTACCCGGGATTAAAGGGACCCAAACCACAGGAAAAATGTCTGCGGGAGACGCCTGGGAGGAATCTCAGATGCATCCCAGAAGATGGAGCTTTGTCCCAGCAGAAAAATCATCTCGGGTATCTTCCCTGGAGGAGTCTGGGCTTGCTACCCGGGATTACAGGGACCCAAACCATCGGAAAAATGTCTGCGGGAGACGCCTGGGCGGAATCTCAGATGAATCCCAGAAGATGGAGCATTGTCCAAGGAGAAAAATCATCTCGGCTATTTTCCCTGGAGGACTCTGGGTTTACTACCCCGGATCACAGGGCCCGAAAACACCGGAATAAAAACTCAGGGACATACCTGGAAGTAGTCTCGGATGCTTCCCAGAGGATGGAGCATTGTCCAAGCAGAAAGATTATCTCGGGTATCTTCCCTGGAGGAGTCTGGGGTTGCTACCCGGGATTACAGGGACCCAAACCACAGGAAAAATGTCTGCGGGAGATGCCTGGGAGGAATCTAAGATGCATCCCAGAAGATGGAGCTTTGTCCCAGCAGAAAAATCATCTCGGGTATCTTCCCTGGAGGAGTCTGGGGTTGCTACCTGGGATTACAGGGACCCAAACCACAGGAAAAAAACACTGAGAAACAGATCTGGGAGGAGTCTCGGGTGCATCCCGCAGGATGGACAATAGTCCAAGGAGAAAAATCATCTCGGGTATCTTCCCTGGAGGAGTCTGAGGTTGCTACCCGGGATCACAGGGCCCAAAAGCACCGGAATGAACACTCAGAGACATACCTGCAAGGAGTCTCGGATGCTTCCCAGAGGATGGAGCATTGTCCAAGCAGAAAAATTATCTCGGGTATCTTCCCTGGAGCAGTCTGGGGTTGCTACCCGGGATCACAGGGCCCCAAAACACCGGAGAAAACTCTGCGGGAGACACCTGGGAGGAGTTCTGGATAGATCCCGCAGTATGGACCACTGTCAAGAGAGAAAAATCATATTGGGTGTCTTCCCTGGAGGAGTCTGGGGTTGCTACCCGGGATCAGAGGGCCCGAAAATACCGGAATAAACACTCAGGGACATAACTGCAAGGAGTCTCGGATGCTTCCAAGAGGATGGAGCATTGTCCAAGGAGAAAAATCATCTCGGGTATCTTCCCTGGAGGAGTCTGGGGTTGCTACCCGGGTTTACAGGGACCCAAACCACAGGAAAAATATCTGCGGGAGACGCCTGGCAGGAATCTCAGATGCATCCCAGAAGATGGAGCATTGTCCAAGGAGAAAAATCATCTCGGGTATCTTCCCTGGAGGAGTCTGGGGTTGCTACCCGGGATCACAGGGCCCGAAAACACCGGAATAAAAACTCAGGGACATAGCTGCGACAAGTCTCGGATGCATCCCAGAGGATGGAGCATTGTCCAAGGAGAAAAATCATCCCGGATATCTTTCCTGGAGGAGTCTGGGGTTGGTACCCGGGATTACAGGGACCCAAACCACAGGAAAAATGTCTGCGGGAGACGCCTGGGAGGAATCTCAGATGCATCCGAGAAGATGGAGCTTTGTCCAAGGAGAAAAATCATCTCGGGTATCTTCCCTGGAGGAGTCTGGGGTTGCTACCCGGGATCACAGGGCCCGAAAACACCGGAATAAAAACTCAGGGACATACCTGCAAGGAGTCTCGGATGCTTCCCAGAGGATGGAGCATTGTCCAAGCAGAAAAATTATCTCGGGTTTCTTCCTTGGAGGAGTCTGGGGTTGCTACCCGGGATCACAGGGCCCTAAAGCACTGGAGAAAACTCTGCGGGAGACGCCTGGGAGGAATTCTGGGTAGATCCCGCAGGATGGACCACTGTCAAGAGAGAAAAATCATATTGGGTGTCTTCCCTGGAGGAGTCTGGGGTTGCTACCTGGGATGACAGAACCATAAACCGTGAGAAAAAAGGCTCAGGGACATAGCTGCGACAAGTCTCGGATGCATCCCAGAGCATGGAGCATTGTCCAACGAGAAAAATCATCCCGGATATCTTTCCTGGAGGAGTCTGGGGTTGCTACCCGGGATTAAAGGGACCCAAACCACAGGAAAAATGTCTGCGGGAGACGCCTGGGAGGAATCTCATATGCATCCAGGAAGATGGAGCTTTGTCCCAGCAGAAAAATCATCTCGGGTATCTTCCCTGGAGGAGTCTGGGGTTGCTACCTGGGATTACAGGGACCGAAAACACCGGAATAAAAACTCGGGGACATACCTGCAAGGAGTCTCGGATGCTTCCCAGAGGATGGAGCATTGTTCAAGCAGAAAAATTATCTCGGGTATCTTCCCTGGAGGAGTCTGGGGGTGCTACCCGGGATTACAGGGACCCAAACCACAGGAAAAATGTCTGTGGGAGACGCCTGGGAGGAATCTCATATGCATCCCAGAAGATGGAGCTTTGTCCCAGCGGAAAAATCATCTCGGGTATCTTCCCTGGAGGAGTCTGGGGTTGCTACCCGGGATTAAAGGGACCCAAACCACAGGAAAAAAGTCTGCGGGAGACTATTGGGAGGAGTTCTGGATAGATCCCGCACTATGGACCACTGTCAAGAGAGAAAAATCATATTGGGTGTCTTCCCTGGAGGAGTCTGGGGTTGCTACCCGGGATCTGAGGGCCCGAAAATACCGGAAAAAACCCTCAGGGACATAACTGCAAGGAGTCTCGGATGCTTCCAAGAGGATGGAGCATTGTCCAAGCAGAATAATTATCTCGGGTATCTTCCTTGGAGGAGTCTGGGGTTGCTACCTGGTATCACAGGGCCCTAAAGCACTGGAGAAAACTCTGCGGGAGACGCCTGGGAGGAATTCTGGGTAGATCCCGCAGGATGGACCACTATCAAGAGAGAAAAATCATATTGGGTGTCTTCCCTGGAGAAGTCTGGGGTTGCTAGCTGGGATGACAGAACCATAAACCGTGAGAAAAAAGACTCAGGGACACAGCTGCGACAAGTCTCGGATGCATCCAAGAGGATGGAGCATTGTCCGAGGAGAAAAATCATCCCGGATATCTTTCCTGGAGGAGTCTGGGGTTGCTACCCGGGATTAAAGGGACCCAAACCACAAGAAAAATGTCTGTGGGAGACGCCTGGGAGGAATCTAAGATGCATCCCAGAAGATGGAGCTTTGTCCCAGCAGAAAAATCATCTCGGGTATCTTCCCTGGAGGAGTCTGGGGTTGCTACCCGGGATTACAGGGACCCAAACCACAGGAAAAATGCCTGTGGGAGACGCCTGGGAGGAATCTCAGATGCATCCCAGAAGATGGACCATTGTTCAAGCAGAAAAATCATCTCGGGTATCTTCCCTGGAGGAGTCTGGGGTTGCTACCCGGGATCACAGGGCCCGAAAACACCGGAATAAAAACTCAGGGACATACCTGCAAGGAGTCTCGGATGCTTCCCAGAGGATGGAGCATTGTCCAAGCAGAAAAATTATCTCGGGTATCTTCCCTGGAGGAGTCTGGGGTTGCTACCCGGGATTACAGGGACCCAAACCACAGGAAAAATGTCTGTGGGAGATGCCTGGGAGGAATCTCATATGCATCCCAGAAGATGGAGCTTTGTCCCAGCAGAAAAATCATCTCGGGTATCTTCCCTGGAGGAGTCTGGGGTTGCTACCCGGGATTACAGGGACCCAAACCACAGGAAAAATGTCTGCGGGAGACGCCTGGGAGGAATCTCAGATGCCTCCCAAAAGATGGAGCATTGTCCAAGGAGAAAAATCATCTCGGGTATCTTCCCTGGAGGAGTCTGGGGTTGCTACCCGGGATCACAGGGCCTCAAAACACCGGAGAAAACTCTGCGGGAGACTCCTGGGAGGAGTTCTGGATAGATCCCACAGTATGGACCACTGTCAAGAGAGAAAAATCATATTGGGTGTCTTCCCTGGAGGAGTCTGGGGTTGCTACCCGGGATCAGAGGGCCCGAAAATACCGGAATAAACACTCAGGTACATAACTGCAAGGAGTCTCGGATGCTTCCAAGAGGATGGAGCATTGTCCAAGGAGAAAAATCATCTCGGGTATCTTCCCTGGAGGAGTCTGGGGTTGCTACCCGGGTTTACAGGGACCCAAACCACAGGAAAAATGTCTGCGGGAGACGCCTGGCAGGAATCTCAGATGCATCCCAGAAGATGGAGCATTGTCCAAGGAGAAAAATCATCTCGGCTATCTTCCCTGGAGGAGTCTGGGGTTGCTACCCGGGATCACAGGGCCCGAAAACACCGGAATAAAAACTCAGGGACATACCTGCAAGGAGTCTCGGATGCTTCCCAGAGGATGGAGCATTGTCCAAGCAGAAAAATTATCTCGGGTATCTTCCTTGGAGGAGTCTGGGGTTGCTACCCGGGATCACAGGGCCCTAAAGCACTGGAGAAAACTCTGCGGGAGACGCCTGGGAGGAATTCTGGGTAGATCCCGCAGGATGGACCACTGTCAAGAGAGAAAAATCATATTGGGTGTCTTCCCTGGAGGAGTCTGGGGTTGCTACTTGGGATGACAGAACCATAAACCGTGAGAAAAAAGACTCAGGGACATAGCTGCGACAAGTCTCGGATGCATCGAAGAGGATGGAGCATTGTCCAAGGAGAAAAATCATCCCGGATATCTTTCCTGGAGGAGTCTGGGGTTGCTACCCGGGATTAAAGGGACCCAAACCACAGGAAAAATGTCTGCGGGAGACGCCTGGGAGGAATCCCAGATGCATCCCAGAAGATGGAGCTTTGTCCCAGCAGAAAAATCATCTCGGGTATCTTCCCTGGAGGAGTCTGGGCTTGCTACCCGGGATTACAGGGACCCAAACCACAGGAAAAATGTCTGTGGGAGATGCCTGGGAGGAATCTCATATGCATCCCAGAAGATGGAGCTTTGTCCCAGCAGAAAAATCATCTCGGGTATCTTCCCTGGAGGAGTCTGGGGTTGCTACCCGGGATCACAGGGCCCCAAAACACCGGAGAAAACTCTGCGGGAGACACCTGGGAGGAGTTCTGGATAGATCCCGCAGTATGGACCACTGTCAAGAGAGAAAAATCATATTGGGTGTCTTCCCTGGAGGAGTCTGGGGTTGCTACCCGGGTTTACAGGGACCCAAACCACAGGAAAAATGTCTGCGGGAGACGCCTGGGAGGAATCTCAGATGCATCCCAGAAGATGGAGCATTGTCCAAGGAGAAAAATCATCTCAGGTATCTTCCGTGGAGGAGTCTGGGGTTGCTACCCGGGTTTACAGGGACCCAAACCACAGGAAAAAAACACTGAGAAACAAATCTGGGAGGAGTCTCGGGTGCATCCCGCAGGATGGACAATAGTCCAAGGAGAAAAATCATCTCGGGTATCTTCCCTGGAGGAGTCTGAGGTTGCTACCCGGGATCACAGGGCCCAAAAGCACCGGAATGAACACTCAGAGACATACCTGCAAGGAGTCTCGGATGCTTCCCAGAGGATGGAGCATTGTCCAAGCAGAAAAATTATCTCGGGTATCTTCCCTGGAGCAGTCTGGGGTTGCTACCCGGGATCACAGGGCCCCAAAACACCGGAGAAAACTCTGCGGGAGACACCTGGGAGGAGTTCTGGATAGATCCCGCAGTATGGACCACTGTCAAGAGAGAAAAATCATATTGGGTGTCTTCCCTGGAGGAGTCTGGGGTTGCTACCCGGGTTTACAGGGACCCAAACCACAGGAAAAATGTCTGCGGGAGACGCCTGGGAGGAATCTCAGATTCATCCCAGAAGATGGAGCATTGTCCAAGGAGAAAAATCATCTCGGCTATCTTCCCTGGAAAAGTCTGGGGTTGCTACCCGGGATCACAGGGCCCGAAAACACCGGAATAAAAACTCAGGGACATACCTGCAAGGAGTCTCGGATGCTTCCCAGAGGATGGAGCATTGTCCAAGCAGAAAAATTATCTCGGGTATCTTCCTTGGAGGAGTCTGGGGTTGCTACCCGGGATCACAGGGCACTAAAGCACTGGAGAAAACTCTG
Organism: Vanellus vanellus; assembly: GCF_965231255.1. Taxonomy (NCBI): domain Eukaryota; kingdom Metazoa; phylum Chordata; class Aves; order Charadriiformes; family Charadriidae; genus Vanellus; species Vanellus vanellus. Next base: position 2,941,681 of record NW_028127296.1, on the reverse strand, counting down.
CGGGAGACGCCTGGGAGGAATTCTGGGTAGATCCCGCAGGATGGACCACTGTCAAGAGAGAAAAATCATATTGGGTGTCTTCCCTGGAGGAGTCTGGGGTTGCTACTTGGGATGACAGAACCATAAACCGTGAGAAAAAAGACTCAGGGACATAGCTGCGACAAGTCTCGGATGCATCGAAGAGGATGGAGCATTGTCCAAGGAGAAAAATCATCCCGGATATCTTTCCTGGAGGAGTCTGGGGTTGCTACCCGGGATTAAAGGGACCCAAACCACAGGAAAAATGTCTGCGGGAGACGCCTGGGAGGAATCCCAGATGCATCCCAGAAGATGGAGCTTTGTCCCAGCAGAAAAATCATCTCGGGTATCTTCCCTGGAGGAGTCTGGGCTTGCTACCCGGGATTACAGGGACCCAAACCACAGGAAAAATGTCTGTGGGAGACGCCTGGGAGGAATCTCATATGCATCCCAGAAGATGGAGCTTTGTCCCAGCAGAAAAATCATCTCGGGTATCTTCCCTGGAGGAGTCTGGGGTTGCTACCCGGGATCACAGGGCCCGAAAACACCGGAATAAAAACTCAGGGACATACCTGCAAGGAGTCTCGGATGCTTCCCAGAGGATGTAGCATTGTCCAAGGAGAAAAATCATCTCGGGTATCTTCCCTGGAGGAGTCTGGGGTTGCTACCCGGGTTTACAGGGACCCAAACCACAGGAAAAATGTCTGTGGGAGACGCCTGGGAGGAATCTCAGATGCATCCCAGAAGATGGAGCATTGTCCAAGGAGAAAAATCATCTCGGGTATCTTCCCTGGAGGAGTCTGGGGTTACTACCCGGGATCACAGGGCCCGAAAAAACTCGAATAAAAACTCAGGGACATAACTGCAAGGGGTCTCAAATGCTTCCCAGAGGATGGAGCATTGTCCAAGCAGAAAAATTATCTCGGGTATCTTCCCTGGAGGAGTCTGGGGTTGCTACCCGGGATTACAGGGACTCAAACCACAGGAAAAATGTCTGTGGGAGATGCCTGGGAGGAATCTCATATGCATCCCATAAGATGGAGCTTTGTCCAAGGAGAAAAATCATCTCGGGTATCTTCCCTGGAGGAGTCTGGGGTTGCTACCCGGGATCACAGGGCCCCAAAACACCGGAGAAAACTCTGCGGGATACTCCTGGGAGGAGTTCTGGATAGATCCCGCAGTATGGACCACTGTCAAGAGAGAAAAATCATATTGGGTGTCTTCCCTGGAGGAGTCTGGGGTTGCTACCCGGGATCAGAGGGCCCGAAAATACTGGAATAAACACTCAGGGACATACCTGCAAGGAGTCTCGGATGCTTCCCAGAGGATGGAGCATTGTCCAAGGAGAAAAATCATCTCGAGTATCTTCCCTGGAGGAGTCTGGGGTTGCTACCCGGGTTTACAGGGACCCAAACCACAGGAAAAATGTCTGCGGGAGATGCCTGGGAGGAATCTCAGATGCATCCCAGAAGATGGAGCTTTGTCCCAGTAGAAAAATCATCTCGGGTATCTTCCCTGGAGGAGTCTGGGGTTGCTACCCGGGATTACAGGGACCAAAGGCACCGGAATAAACACTCAGGGACATACCTGCAAGGAGTCTCGGATGCTTCCCAGAGGATGGAGCATTGTCCAAGCAGAAAAATTATCTCGGGTATCTTCCCTGGAGGAGTCTGGGATTGCTACCCGGGTTTACAGGGACCCAAACCACAGGAAAAATGTCTGTGGTAGAAGCCTGGGAGGAATCTCATATGCATCCCAGAAGATGGAGCTTTGTCCAAGGAGAAAAGTCATCTCGGGTATCTTCCCTGGAGGAGTCTGGGGTTGCTACCCGGGATCACAGGGCCCCAAAACACCGGAGAAAACTCTGCGGGAGACACCTGGGAGGAGTTCTGGATAGATCCCGCAGTATGGACCACTGTCAAGAGAGAAAAATCATATTGGGTGTCTTCCCTGGAGGAGTCTGGGGTTGCTACCCGGGATTAAAGGGACCCAAACCACAGGAAAAATGTCTGCGGGAGACGCCTGGGAGGAATCTCAGATGCATCCCAGAAGATGGAGCATTGTCCAAGGAGAAAAATCATCTCGGCTATCTTCCCTGGAGGAGTCTGGGGTTGCTACCCGGGATCACAGGGCCCGAAAACACTGGAATAAAAACTCAGGGACATACCTGCAAGGAGTCTCGGATGCTTCCCAGAGGATGGAGCATTGTCCAAGCAGAAAAATTATCACGGGTATCTTCCTTCGAGGAGTCTGGGGTTGCTACCCGGGATCACAGGGCCCTAAAGCACTGGAGAAAACTCTGCGGGAGACGCCTGGGAGGAATTCTGGGTAGATCCCGCAGGATGGACCACTGTCAAGAGAGAAAAATCATATTGGGTGTCTTCCCTGGAGGAGTCTGGGGTTGCTACCTGGGATGACAGAACCATAAACCGTGAGAAAAAAGACTCAGGGACATAGCTGCGACAAGTCTCGGATGCATCCAAGAGGATGGAGCATTGTCCAAGGAGAAAAATCATCCCGGATATCTTTCCTGGAGGAGTCTGGGGTTGCTACCCGGGATTAAAGGGACCCAAACCACAGGAAAAATGTCTGCGGGAGACGCCTGGGAGGAATCTCAGATGCATCCCAGAAGATGGAGCTTTCTCCCAGCAGAAAAATCATCTCGGGTATCTTCCCTGGAGGAGTCTGGGGTTGCTACCCGGGATCACAGGGCCCCAAAACACCGGAGAAAACTCTGCGGGAGACACCTGGGAGGAGTTCTGGATAGATCCCGCAGTATGGACCACTGTCAAGAGAGAAAAATCATATTGGGTGTCTTCCATGGAGGAGTCTGGGGTTGCTACCCGGGTTTAAAGGGACCCAAACCACAGGAAAAATGTCTGCGGGAGGCGCCTGGGAGGAATCTCAGATGCATCCCAGAAGATGGAGCATTGTCCAAGGAGAAAAATCATCTCGGCTATCTTCCCTGGAGGAGTCTGGGGTTGCTACCCGGGATCACAGGGCCCCAAAACACCGGAGAAAACTCTGCGGGAGACTCCTGGGAGGAGTTCTGGATAGATCCCGCAGTATGGACCACTGTCAAGAGAGAAAAATCATATTGGGTGTCTTCCCTGGAGGAGTCTGGGGTTGCTACCCGGGATCACAGGGCCCGAAAATACCGGAATAAACACTCAGGGACATACCTGCAAGGAGTCTCGGATGCTTCCAAGAGGATGGAGCATTGTCCAAGGAGAAAAATCATCTCGGGTATCTTCCCTGGAGGAGTCTGGGGTTGCTACCCGGGATTACAGGGACGCAAACCACAGGAAAAATGTCTGTGGGAGATGCCTGGGAGGAATCTCATATGCATCCCAGAAGATGGAGCTATGTCCAAGGAGAAAAGTCATCTCGGGTATCTTCCCTGGAGGAGTCTGGGGTTGCTAGCCGGGATCACAGGGCCCCAAAACACCGGAGAAAACTCTGCGGGAAACACCTGGGAGGAGTTCTGGGTAGATGCCGCAGGATGGACCACTGTCAAGAGAGAAAAATCATATTGGGTGTCGTCCCTGGAGGAGTCTGGGGTTGCTACGCGGGATCACAGGGCCCGAAAATACCGGAATAAACACTCAGGGACATAACTGCATGGAGTCTCGGATGCTTCCAAGAGGATGGAGCATTGTCCAAGGAGAAAAATCATCTCGGGTATCTTCCTTGGAGGAGTCTGGGGTTGCTACCCGGGATCACAGGGCCCTAAAGCACTGGAGAAAACTCTGCGGGAGACGCCTGGGAGGAATTCTGGGTAGATCCCGCAGGATGGACCACTGTCAAGAGAGAAAAATCATATTGGGTGTCTTCCCTGGAGGAGTCTGGGGTTGCTACCTGGGATGACAGAACCATAAACCGTGAGAAAAAAGACTCAGGGACATAGCTGCGACAAGTCTCGGATGCATCCAAGAGGATGGAGCATTGTCCAAGGAGAAAAATCATCCCGGATATCTTTCCTGGAGGAGTCTAGGGTTGCTACCCGTTATTAAAGGGACCCAAACCACAGGAAAAATGTCTGCGGGAGACGCCTGGGAGGAATCTCAGATGCATCCCAGAAGATGGAGCTTTGTCCCAGCAGAAAAATCATCTCGGGTATCTTCCGTGGAGGAGTCTGGGCTTGCTACCCGGGATTACAGGGACCGAAACCACAGGAAAAATGTCTGCGGGAGACGCCTGGGAGGAATCTCAGATGCATCCCAGAAGATTGAGCATTGTCCAAGGAGACAAATCATCTCGGGTATCTTCCCTGGAGGAGTCTGGGGTTGCTACCCGGGATCACAGGGCCCCAAAACACCGGAGAAAACTCTGCGGGAGACACCTGGGAGGAGTTCTGGATAGATCCCGCAGTATGGACCACTGTCAAAAGAGAAAAATCATATTGGGTGTCTTCCCTGGAGGAGTCTGGGGTTGCTACCCGGGATCAGAGGGCCCGAAAACAACGGAATAAACACTCAGGGACATACCTGCAAGGAATTTCGGATGCTTCCTAGAGGATGTAGCATTGTCCAAGGAGAAAAATCATCTCGGGTATCTTCCCTGGAGGAGTCTGGGGTTGCTACCCGGGATTACAGGGACCCAAACCACAGGAAAAATGTCTGCGGGAGACGCCTGGGAGGAATCTCAGATGCATCCCAGAAGATGGAGCATTGTCCAAGTAGAAGAATCATCTCGGGTATCTTCCCTGGAGGAGTCTGGGGTTGCTACCCAGGATCCCAGGGCCCCAAAACACGGGAGAAAACTCTGCGGGAGATTCCTGGGAGGAGTTCTGGATAGATCCCGCAGTATGGACCACTGTCAAGAGAGAAAAATCATATTGGGTGTCTTCCCTGGAGGAGTCTGGGGTTGCTACCCAGGATCAGAGGGCCCGAAAACACCGGAATAAACACTCAGAGATATACCTGCAAGGAGTCTCGGATGCTTCCCAGAGGATGGAGCATTGTCCAAGCAGAAAAATTATCTCGGGTATCTTCCCTGGAGCAGTCTGGGGTTGCTACCCGGGATCACAGGGCCCCAAAACACCGGAGAAAACTCTGCGGGAGACACCTGGGAGGAGTTCTGGATAGATCCCGCAGTATGGACCACTGTCAAGAGAGAAAAATCATATTGGGTGTCTTCCCTGGAGGAATCTGGGGTTGCTACCCGGGATCAGAGGGCCCGAAAATACTGGAATAAACACTCAGGGACATACCTGCAAGGAGTCTCGGATGGTTCCAAAAGGATGGAGCATTGTCCAAGGAGAAAAATCATCTCGAGTATCTTCCCTGGAGGAGTCTGTGGTTGCTACCCGGGTTTACAGGGACCCAAACCACAGGAAAAATGTTTGCGGGAGATGCCTGGGAGGAATCTCAGATGCATCCCAGAAGATGGAGCTTTGTCCCAGTAGAAAAATCATCTCGGGTATCTGCCCTGGAGGAGTCTGGGGTTGCTACCCGGGATTACAGGGACCCAAACCACAGGAAAAATGTCTGCGGGAGACGCCTGGGAGGAATCTCAGATGCATCCCAGAAGATGGACCATTGTCCAAGGAGAAAAATTATCTCGGGTATCTTCCTTGGAGGAGTCTGGGGTTGCTACCCGGGATTACAGGGACCCAAACCACAGGAAAAATGTCTGTGGGAGATGCCTGGGAGGAATCTCATATGCATCCCAGAAGATGGAGCTTTGTCCAAGGAGAAAAGTCATCTCGGGTATCTTCCCTGGAGGAGTCTGGGGTTGCTAGCCGGGATCACAGGGCCCAAAAACACCGGAGAAAACTCTGCGTGAGACACCTGGGAGGAGTTCTGGATAGATCCCGCAGTATGGACCACTGTCAAGAGAGAAAAATCATATTGGGTGTCTTCCCTGGAGGAGTCTGGGGTTGCTACCCGGGTTTACAGGGACCCAAACCACAGGAAAAATGTCTGCTGGAGACGCCTGGGAAGAATCTCAGATTCATCCCAGAAGATGGAGCATTGTCCAAGGAGAAAAATCATCTCGGCTATCTTCCCTGGAAAAGTCTGGGGTTGCTACCCGGGATCACAGGGCCCGAAAACACCGGAATAAAAACTCAGGGACATACCTGCAAGGAGTCTCGGATGCTTCCCAGAGGATGGAGCATTGTCCAAGCAGAAAAATTATCTCGGGTATCTTCCTTGGAGGAGTCTGGGGTTGCTACCCGGGATCACAGGGCCCTAAAGCACTGGAGAAAACTCTGCGGGAGACGCCTGGGAGGAATTCTGGGTAGATCCCGCAGTATGGACCACTGTCAAGAGAGAAAAATCATATTGGGTGTCTTCCCTGGAGGAGTCTGGGGTTGCTACTTGGGATGACAGAACCATAAACCGTGAGAAAAAAGACTCAGGGACATAGATGCGACAAGTCTCGGATGCATCCCAGAGGATGGAGCATTGTCCAAGGAGAAAAATCATCCTGGGTATCTTTCCTGGAGGAGTCTGGGGTTGCTACCCGGGTTTACAGGGACCCAAACAACAGGAAAAAAACACTGAGAAACAGAGCTGGGAGGAGTCTCGGGTGCATCCCGCAGGATGGACAATAGTCCAAGGAGAAAAATCATCTCGGGTATCTTCCCTGGAGCAGTCTGAGGTTGCTACCCGGGATGACAGGGACCAAAGGCACCGGAATAAACACTCAGGGACATACCTGCAAGGAGTCTCGGATGCTTCCCAGAGGATGGAGCATTGTCCAAGCAGAAAAATTATCTCGGGTATCTTCCCTGGAGGAGTCTGTGGTTGCTACCCGGGATCACAGGGCCTCAAAACACCGGAGAAAACTCTGCGGGAGACTCCTGGGAGGAGTTCTGGATAGATCCCGCAGTATGGACCACTGTCAAGAGAGAAAAATCATATTCGGTGTCTTCCCTGGAGGAGTCTGGGGTTGCTACTTGGGATGACAGAACCATAAACCGCGAGAAAAAAGACTCAGGGACATAGCTGCGACAAGTCTCGGATGCATCCCAGAGGTTAGAGCATTCTCCAAGGAGAAAAATCATCTCGGGTTATCTTCCCTGGAGGAGTCTGGGGTTCATATCTGGGATCACAGGGCCCTAAAGCACTGGAGAAAACTCTGTGGGAGACGCCTGGGAGGAGTTCTGGATAGATCCCGCAGTATGGACCACTGTCAAGAGAGAAAAATCATATTGGGTGTCTTCCCTGGAGGAGTCTGGGGTTGATACCCGGGATCAGAGGGCCCGAAAACACGGGAATAAACACTCAGGGACATACCTGCAAGGAGTCTCGGATGCTTCCCAGAGGATGTAGCATTGTCCAAGGAGAAAAATCATCTCGGGTATCTTCTCTGGAGGAGTCTGGGGTTGCTACCCGGGATCAGAGGGCCCGAAAACACCGGAATAAACACTCAGGTACATACCTGCAAGGAGTCTCGGATGCTTCCCAGAGGATGGAGCATTGTCCAAGGAGAAAAATCATCTCGGGTATCTTTCCTGGAGGAGTCTGGGGTTGCTACCTGGGATGACAGAACCATAAACCGTGAGAAAAAAGACTCAGGGACATAGCTGCGACAAGTCTCGGATGCATCCCAGAGGATGGAGCATTGTCCAAGGAGAAAAATCATCTCGGGTATCCTCCCTGGAGGAGTCTGGGGTGGCTACCCGGGATTACACGGACCCAAACCACAGGAAAAATGTCTGTGGGAGATGCCTGTGTGGAATCTCATATGCATCCCAGAAGATGGAGCTTTGTCCCAGGAGAAAAATCATCTCGGGTATCTTCCCTGGAGGAGTCTGGGGTTGCTACCCGGGATCACAGGGCGCTAAACCACCGGAAGAAAGCACTCAGAAACAGAGCTGGGAGGAGTCTCTCGTGCATCCCGCAGGATGGACAATAGTCCAGGGAGAAAAATCAACTTCGGTATGTTCCCTGGAGGAGTCTGGGGTTGCTACCCGGGATCACAGGGCCCCAAACCCCAGGAAGAAAACAATCAGAAACAGAGCTGGGAGGTGTCTCGGGTGCATCCCGCAGGATGGACAATAGTCCAAGGAGAAAAATCAACTTGGGTATCTTCCACGGAGGAGTCTGGCATTGCTACCCGGGATCACAGGGCCCAAAAGCACCGGAATAAACACTCAGGGACAAAGCTGCAAGGAGTCTTGGATGCTTCCCAGAGGATGGAGCATTGTCCAAGGAGAAAAATCATCTCGGGTACCTTCCCTGGAGGAGTCTGGGGTTCCTATCTGGGATCACAGGGCCCTAAAGCACTGGAGAAAACTCTGCGGGAGACGCCTGGGAGGAGTTCTGGATAGATCCCGCAGTATGGACCACTGTCAAGAGAGAAAAATCATATTGGGTGTCTTCCCTGGAGGAGTCTGGGGTTGCTACCCGGGATCAGAGGGCCCGAAAACACGGGAAGAAACACTCAGGGACATACCTGCAAGGAGTCTCGGATGCTTCCCAGAGGATGTAGCATTGTCCAAGGAGAAAAATCATCTCGGGTATCTTCTCTGGAGGAGTCTGGGGTTGCTACCTGGGATTACAGGGACCCAAACCACAGGAGAAATGTCTGCGTGAGACGCCTGGGAGGAATCTCAGATGCATCCCAGAAGATGGAGCATTGTCCAAGGAGAAAAATCATCTCGGGTATCTTCCATGGAGGAGTCTGGGGTTGCTACCCGGGATCACAGGGCCCCAAAACACCGGAATAAAGACTCAGGGACATACCTGCAAGGAGTCTCGGATGCTTCCCAGGGGATGGAGCATTGTCCAAGCAGAAAAATTATCTCGGGTATCTTCCTTGGAAGAGTCTGGGGTTGCTACCCGGGATCACAGGGCCCTAAAGCACTGGAGAAAACTCTACGGGAGACGCCTGGGAGGAATTCTGGGTAGATCCCGCAGGATGGACCACTGTCAAGAGAGAAAAATCATATTGGGTGTCTTCCCTGGAGGAGTCTGGGGTTGCTACCTGGGATGACAGAACCGTAAACCGTGAGAAAAAAGACTCAGGGACATAGCTGCAAGGAGTCTCGGATGCATCCCAGAGGACGGAGCATTGTCCAAGGAGAAAAATCATCTCGGGTATCTTCCCTGGAGGAGTCTGGGGTTGCTACCCGGGTTTACAGGGACCCAAACCACAGGAAAAATGTCTGCGGGAGACGCCTGGGAGGAATCTCAGATGCATCCCAGAAGATGGAGCTTTGTCCCAGGAAAAAAATCATCTCGGGTATCTTCCCTGGAGGAGTGTGGGGTTGCTACCCGGGATCACAGGGACCCAGACCACAGGAAAAATGTCTGCGGGAGACGCCTGGGAGGAATCTCAGATGGATCCCAGAAGATGGAGCATTGTCCAAGGAGAAAAGTCATCTCGGGTATCTTCCCTGGAGGAGTCTGGGGTTGCTACCTGGGATCACAGGGCCTCAAAACACCGGAGAAAACTCTGCGGGAGACTCCTGGGAGGAGTTCTGGATAGATCCCGCAGTATGGACCACTGTCAAGAGAGAAAAATCATATTCGGTGTCTTCCCTGGAGGAGTCTGGGGTTGCTACCTGGGATGACAGAACCAGGAACCGCGAGAAAAAAGACTCAGGGACATAGCTGCGACAAGTCTCGGATGCATCCCAGAGGATGGAGCATTGTCCAAGGAGAAAAATCATCTCGGGTATCTTTCCTGGCGGAGTCTGGGGTTGCTACCCGGGATTACAGGGACCCAAACCACAGGAAAAATGTCTGCGGGAGACGCCTGGGAGGAATCTCAGATGCATCCCAGAAGATGGAGCATTGTCCAAGGAGAAAAATCATCTTGGGTATCTTCCCTGGAGGAGTCTGGGGTTGATACCCGGGATCACAGGGCCCCAAAACACCGGAATAAACACTCAGGGACATACCTGCAAGGAGTCTCGGATGCTTCCAAGAGGATGGAGCATTGTCCAAGGAGAAAAATCATCTCGGGTATCTTCCCTGGAGGAGTCTGGGGTTGCTACCCGGGATTACAGGGACCAAAACCACAGGAAAAATGTCTGCGGGAGACGCCTGGGAGGAATCTCAGATGCATCCCAGAAGATGGAGCATTGTCCAAGGAGAAAAATCATCTCGGGTATCTTCCCTGGAGGAGTCTGGGGTTGCTACCCGGGATGACAGGGCCCAAAAGCACCTGAATAAACACTCAGGGACAAAGCTGCAAGGAGTCTCGGATGCTTCCCAGAGGATGGAGCTTTGTCCAAGGAGAAAAATCCTCTCGGGTATCCTACCTGGAGGAGTCTGGGGTGGCTACCCGGGTTTACAGGGACCCAAACCAGAGCAAAAATGTCTGCGGGAGACGCCTGGGAGGAATCTCAGATGCATCCCAGAAGATGGAGCATTGTCCAAGTAGAAAAATCATCTCGGGTATCTTCCCTGGAGGAGTCTGGGGTTGCTACCCGGGATCACAGGGCGCTAAACCACCGGAAAAATGTCTGTGGGAGATGCCTGGGAGGAATCTCAGATGCATCCCAGAAGATGGAGCTTTGTCCCAGGAGAAAAATCATCTCGGGTATCTTCCCTGGAGGAGTCTGGGGTTGCTACCCGGGATTACAGGGATGCAAACCACCGGAATAAAGACTCAGGGACATACCTACAAGGAGTCTCGGATGCTTCCCAGAGGATGGAGCATTGTCCAAGGAGAAAAATCATCTTGGGTATCTTCCCTGGAGGAATCTGGGGTTGCTACCCGGGATTACAGGAACCCAAACCACCGGAATAAAGACTCAGGGACATACCTGCAAGGAGTCTCGGATGCTTCCCAGAGGATGGACCATTGTCCAAAGAGAAAAATCATCTCGGGTATCTTCCCTGGAGGAGTCTGGGGTTGCTACCCGGGATCACAGGGCCCAAAACCCCAGGAAGAAAACACTCAGAAACAGAGCTGGGAGGAGTCTCGGGTGCATCCCGCAGGATGGACAATAGTCCAAGGAGAAAAATCAACTTGGGTATCTTCCACGGAGGAGTCTGGGGTTGCTACCCGGGAACACAGGACCCAAAAGCACCGGAATAAACACTCAGGGACAAAGCTGCAAGGAGTCTTGGATGCTGCCCAGAGGATGGAGCATTGTCCAAGGAGAAAAATCATCTCGGGTACCTTCCCTGGAGGAGTCTGGGGTTCCTATCTGGGATCACAGGGCCCTAAAGCACTGGAGAAAACTCTGCGGGAGACGCCTGGGAGGAGTTCTGCGTAGATCCCGCAGGACTGACCACGGTTAAGAGAGAAAAATCATATTGGGTGTCTTCCCTGGAGGAGTCTGGGGTTGCTACCTGGGATGACAGAACCACGAACCGCGAGAAAAAAGACTCAGGGACATAGCTGCGAGAAGTCTCGGATGCATCCCAGAGGATTTAGCATTGTCCAAGGAGAAAAATCATCCCGGATATCTTTCCTGGAGGAGTCTGGGGTTGCTACCCGGGATTAAAGGGACCCAAACCACAGGAAAAATGTCTGCGGGAGACGCCTGGGAGGAATCTCAGATGCATCCCAGAAGATGGAGCATTGTCCGAGGAGAAAAATCATCTCGGGTATCTTCCCTGGAGGAGTCTGGGGTTGCTACCCGGGATCACAGGGCCCCAAAACACCGGAATAAACACTCAGGGACATACCTGCAAGGAGTCTCGGATGCTTCCAAGCGGATCGAGCATTGTCCAAGGAGAAAAATCATCTCGGGTATCTTCCCTGGAGGAGTCTGGGGTGGCTACCCGGGATTACAGGGACCCAAACCACAGGAAAAATGTCTGTGGGAGATGCCTGGGAGGAATCTCATATGCATCCCAGAAGATGGAGCTTTGTCCCAGGAGAAAAATCATCTCGGGTATCTTCCCTGGAGGAGTCTGGGGTTGCTACCCGGGATTACAGGGATGCAAACCACCGGAATAAAGACTCAGGGACATACCTACAAGGAGTCTCGGATGCTTCCCAGAGGATGGAGCATTGTCCAAGGAGAAAAATCATCTTGGGTATCTTCCCTGGAGGAATCTGGGGTTGCTACCCGGGATTACAGGAACCCAAACCACCGGAATAAAGACTCAGGGACATACCTGCAAGGAGTCTCGGATGCTTCCCAGAGGATGGACCATTGTCCAAAGAGAAAAATGATCTCGGGTATCTTCCCTGGAGGAGTCTGGGGTTGCTACCCGGGATCACAGGGCTCTAAACCACCGGAAGAAAACACTCAGAAACAGAGCTGGGAGGAGTCTCGGGTGCATCCCGCAGGATGGACAATACTCCAAGGAGAAAAATCAACTTCGGTATGTTCCACGGAGGAGTCTGGGGTTGCTACCCGGGATCACAGGGCCCAAAACCCCAGGAAGAAAACACTCAGAAACAGAGCTGGGAGGAGTCTCGGGTGCATCCCGCAGGATGGACAATAGTCCAAGGAGAAAAATCAACTTGGGTATCTTCCACAGAGGAGTCTGGGGTTGCTACCCGGGAACACAGGGCCCAAAAGCACCGGAATAAACACTCAGGGACAAAGCTGCAAGGAGTCTTGGATGCTGCCCAGAGGATGGAGCATTGTCCAAGCAGAAAAATCATCTCGGGTACCTTCCCTGGAGGAGTCTGGGGTTCCTATCTGGGATCACAGGGCCCTAAAGCACTGGAGAAAACTCTGCGGGAGACGCCTGGGAGGAGTTCTGGGTAGATCCCGCAGGACTGACCACTGTCAAGAGAGAAAAATCGTATTGGGTGTCTTCCCTGGAGGAGTCTGGGGTTGCTACCTGGGATGACAGAACCATAAACCGCGAGAAAAAAGACTCAGGGACATAGCTGCGACAAGTCTCGGATGCATCCCAGAGGATGGAGCATTGTCCAAGGAGAAAAATCATCCCGGATATCGTTCCTGGAGGAGTCTGGGGTGCTACCTGGGATCAGAGGGCCCCAAAACACCGGAATAAACACTCAGGGACATACCTGCAAGGAGTCTCGGATGCTTCCCAGAGGATGGAGCATTGTCCAAGGAGAAAATTCATCTCGGGTATCTTCCCTGGAGGAGTCTGGGGTTGCTACCCGGGATCACATGGCCCTAAAGCACTGGAGAAAACTCTGCGGGAGACGCCTGGGAGGAGTTCTGGGTAGATCCCGCAGGATGGACCACTGTCAAGAGAGAAAAATCACCTTGGGTGTCTTCACTGGAGGAGTCTGGGGTTGCTACCTGGGATGACAGAACCCTAAACCGCGAGAAAATATACTCAGGGACATAGCTGTGATAGTCTTGGATGCATCCCAGAGGATGGAGCTTTGTCCAAGGAGAAAAATCATCTCGGGTATCGGGAATCCCACACTCTGAAGGCAAAGGGGGAGGTCTGGAGAGAGGAAGATTTTCCCTCAGTTGAGGAGGACCGTGTTAGAGACCACTTGGCCAAGCTGGACATTCACAAGTCCATGGGCCCTGACGGGATGCATCAGCGAATGCTGAGAGAGCTGGCGGATGTTATTGCTAGACCACTCTCCATCATCTTTGAACGGTCATGGAGAACAGGAGAGGTGCCTGAGGACTGGAGGAAGGCCGACATCACTCCAATCTTCAAAAAAGGCAAGAAGGAGGACCCAGGGAACTACAGACCGCTTAGTCTAACCTCTGTCCCTGGGAAGGTATTGGAGCGACTCATTCTGGATGTCATCTCCAAACACGTTGAGGAACAGCAAGTTATTGGAAGTGGTCAACATGGATTTACCAAGGGTAGATCGTGCTTGACCAATCTGATAGCTTTCTATGATGTTATAAGTGGTTGGCTGGATGAGGGGAAAGTCGTGGATGTCATCTACCTTGACTTTAGCAAGGCTTTTGACACTGTCTCCCATGACATCCTCATTAGGAAGCTGAGGAAGTATGGGCTAGATGAGGTGACAGTGAGGTGGATTGAGAGTTGGCTGCGGGACAGAACTCAGAGGGTTGTGATCAGCGGCACAGAGTCTAGTTGGAGGCCTGTAACCAGTGGTGTCCCCCAGGGGTCAATACTTGGTCCAATTTTGTTTAATATATTCATTAATGACCTGGATGAGGGGACAGAGTGTATCCTCAGCAAGTTTGCTGATGATACCAAAGTGGGTGGAGTGGCTGACACCCCAGAGGGCCGTGCTGCCATCCAGCGTGACCTGGACAGGCTGGAGAGCTGGGCAGAGAAGAACCTAATGAGGTTCAACAAAAGCAAGTGCAAGGTCCTGCACCTGGGGAGGAAGAATGTAAAGCACCAGTATAGGTTAGGGGCGGACCTGCTGGGAAGTAGCTCTGAGGAGAAGGATCTGGGGGTCGTGGTCATTCTCCCCCTCTACTCTGCACTGGTGAGGCCACAACTGGAATACTGTGTCCAGTTTTGGGCTCCCCAGCTCAAGAGGGACAGGGAACTGCTGGAGCGGGTCCAGCGAAGGGCAACTAAGATGATTAAGGGCTTGGAGCATCTCCCTTATGAGGAAAGGCTGAGAGCTGGGACTCTTTAGCCTGGAGAAGAGAAGGCTGAGGGGAGACCTTATTATGGCATATGAGTATCTAAAGGGTGGGTTGAAGGAGGATGGAGCCAGGCCCTTTTCATTAGTTCCCAGTGACAGGACGAGGGGCAATGGGCACAAGTTAGAACACAGGAAGTTCCGTTCAAATACAGGGAAACAGTTCTTTACGGTGAGGGTGACAGAGCACTGGCACAGGCTGCCCAGGGAGGTTGTGGAGTCCCCTTCCCTGGAGATTTTCAAGACCCGCCTGGATGCAGTCCTGAGTAATGTGCTCTGGGCAATCCTGCTTTGGCAGGGGAGTTGGGCTACATGATCTCTAGAGGTCCCTTCCAACTCTGATAATTCTGTGATTCTGTGATTCTGTGATCTTCCCTGGAGGAGTCTGGGGTTGCTACCCGGGATTACAGGGACCCAAACCACAGGAAAAATGTCTGCGGGAGACGCCTGGGAGGAATTTCAGATGCATCCCAGAAGATGGAGTAATGTCCAAGGAGAAAAATCATCTCGGGTATCTTCCCTGGAGGAGTCTGGGGTTGCTACCCAGGATGACAGGGCCCTAAACCACCGGAATAAAGACTCAGGGATATACCTGCAAGGAGTCTTGGATGCTTCCCAGAGGATGGAGAATTGTCCAAAGAGAAAAATCATCTCGGGTATCTTCCACGGAGGAGTATAGGGTTGCTACCCGGGATCACAGGGCCCTAAACCCCAGGAAGAAAACACTCAGAAACAGAGCTGGGAGGAGTCTCAGGTGCATCCCGCAGGATGGACAATAGTCCAAGGTGAAAAATCAACTTGGGTATTTTCCACGGAAGAGTCTGGGGTTGCTACCCGGGATCACAGGGCCCAAAACCACCGGAATAAACACTCAGGGACAAAGCTGCAAGGAGTCTCGGATGCTTCCCAGAGGATGGAGCATTGTCCAAGGAGAAAATTCATCTCGGGTATCTTCACTGGAGGAGTCTGCGGTTGCTACCCAGGATCGCGGGGCCCTAAAGCACTGGAGAAAACTCTGCGGGAGACGCCTGGGAGGAGTTCTGGATAGATCCCGCAGGATGGACCACTGTCAAGAGAGAAAAATCATCTTGGGTGTCTTCCCTGGAGGAGTCTGGGGTTGCTACCTGGGATGACAGAACCCTAAACGGCGAGAAAAAAGACTCAGGGACATAGCTGCGACAAGTCTCGGATGCATCCCAGAGGATGGAGCTTTGTCCAAGGACAAAAATCATCTCGGGTATCTTCCTGGAGGAGTCTGGGGTTGGTACCCGGGATTACAGGGACCCAAACCACAGGAAAAATGTCTGCGGGAGACGCCTGGGAGGAATCTCAGATGCATCCCAGAACATGGAGCATTGTCCAAGAAGAAAAATCATCTCGGGTATCTTCCCTGGAGGAGTCTGGGGTTGCTACCCGGGATTACAGGGATCCAAACCACCGGAATAAAGACTCAGGGACATACCTACAAGGAGTCTCGGTTGCTTCCCAGAGGATGGAGCATTGTCCAAGCAGAAAAATCATCTCGGGTATCTTCCCTGGAGGAGTCTGGGGTTGCTACCCGGGATTACAGGGAACCAAACCACTGGAATAAAGACTCAGGGACATACCTGCAAGGAGTCTAGGATGCTTCCCAGAGGATGGAGCATTGTCCACAGAGAAAAATCATCTCAGGTATCTTCTCTGGAGGAGTCTGGGGTTGCTACCCGGGATTACAGGGAACCAAACCACAGGAAAAATGTCTGCGGGAGACGCCTGAGAGTAATCTCAGGTGCATCCCAGAAGATGGAGCATTGTCCAAGGACAAAAATCATCTCGGGTATCTTCCCTGGAGGAATCTGGGGTTGCTACCCGGGATTACAGGGACCCAAACCACTGGAATAAAGACTCAGGGACATACCTGCAAGGAGTCTCGGATGCTTCCCAGAGGATGGACCATTGTCCAAAGAGAAAAATCATCTCGGGTATCTTCCCTGGAGGAGTCTGGGGTTGCTACCCGGGATCACAGGGCCCTAAAGCACTGGAGAAAACTCCGCGGGAGACGCCTGGGACGAGTTCTGGGTAGATCTTGCAGGATGGAGTACTGTCAAGAGAGAAAAATCATCTTGGTTGTCTTCCCTTGAGGAGTCTGGGGTTGCTACCTGGGATGACAGAACCCTAAACCGCGGGAAAAAAGACTTGGGGACATAGCTACGACAAGTCTCAGATGCATCCCAGAGGATGGAGCTTTGTCCAAGGATAAAAATCATTTCGGGTATCTTCCCTGGAGGAGTCTGGGGTTGCTACCCGGGATCATAGGGCCCTAAAGCATTGGAGAAAACTTGCGGGAGATGCCTGGGAGGAGTTCTGGGTAGATCTTGCAGGATGGAGTACTGTCAAGAGAGAAAAATCATCTTGGTTGTCTTCCCTTGAGGAGTCTGGGGTTGCTACCTGGGATGACAGGGCCCTAAACAACCGGAAAAAACTCTCAGACACATAATTGCAAGGAGTCTCGGATGCATCCCAGAGGAAGGAGCATTTTCCAAGGATAAAAATCATTTCGGGTATCTTCCCTGGAGGAGTCTGGGGTTGCTACCCGGGATCACAGGTCACCAAAACACTGGAAAAAAAGACTCAGGGCCATACCTGGGTGGGGTGTCGGGTGCATCCCAGAGAATGGAGCATTGTACAAGGAGAAAAATCATCTTGGGTATCTTCCCTGTATGAGTCTGGGGTTGCTTCCTGGGAGCTCAGGTCCCTAAAGCAGTGATCAAATGCCTGCAGGAGTTGCCTGGGAGGAGTCTTGGGTGGACCCTGGAAGATACATTTTCATAGTAAAAGAGTGTTTTTGTAGAGAAAACCATGTCAGGTTTCCATGCTGGGATGGCCCTGAGGTGCCCCCAGTGGAAGCAGAGGAGGGGTTGGGCAGTGCTGATTTGCCCTGGAGCCACGGCTGCCCCGAGGGCCGGGCAAAAGGTATTGCTTGCGTGCTCAGTGATCAGCGGATCGCCACTTTTGGGGTCAGGAAGGAATTTTTCCCCCGGGGCACATTGGCACGGGTCCCCGGGGGGTTTTTCGCCTTCCTCTGCAGCCCCGAGCACGGCCCCTTGCCAGGGCTCCTCGGGGCCAGTTGTGGCCAGCGGTTCCCTGTCCTGGCAGGAGCGGGAGTCCAGCGGTGCCCTCCATCCCTCCGCCTCTCCTCCCTGTGCCAGCTTGGCAGGGGCACCTCCGGGACCTCCCTGCACGAGCCCCCGGGGGTCTTCTGCCCTGGGCCGGGCACGGCCTGCTTGCACAGGCTGCAGGCGCCATGCTGCCTCAGGACGGAGCGGGCAATCGAAGCGGAGCCTCCGTCTCCTCTGCCAGAGCCGCCGGCTGTGCCTCGTCTGTCCCGGCCGCAGCCCGAGAGCGTCTCCACCGGCCCGGGCCCGACCCTGTGCCCCGGGGGAGCCCCGCAGCCTCTGCCCCGCCGCCAGCCCGCCTCTCCCCGGGCCCGTCCCCGTCCCCGTCCCCGTCCCCGACCCCGCCGGCACCGGGGGGAGCGCCGCCAGCGGCCGCAGCCCGGCCCCTCTCCGCACCCCCGCTGCCCGCCGACGCCCGCCCCGCCAGACCCCCGGCAGCAGCGGGCAGGGGCGGGGCCGCGCCCGGGGGACGCCCGACGGCTGCGCCGCTGCCCGCTCCCGCGGGGACCCGCTCCCGGGCCCGCCGGCCCCGCGCTTCTGCCCTCGGGCCCCGCCGCGGCCTCCGCAGCCTCCGCGGAGCGAGGCCCACACGCCCCCTGCCCGCAGCCCCCGCACGCACCCACCGGGACCCCCGGCCCCCTCCGCGCCCACACCTGCCCCGCCGCTCCGCCGGGGCTCCCGCCGCACGGCCCGGCCCGGGCCCGCAGGGCCGCAGCCCACTCGAGCCGAGCCCAGCCCAGCCGAGCGCAGGCCGGCCCAGCCGATCCAGCCAGCCGTGCGGGCAGAGCCGGGCCGAGCCGGGCGGGGGGAGCAGGCGGCAGGCGCGGCCGGAGCGAGGCAGTGCCGCCTCCCCGGGACTCCCTCCCGCCTCTGCCGGGGATGGGGGGCGGGTGGCCGAGCAGCGCAGCGTCCCCGCAGGGCCCTCCCTGCCCTCTGCACCTGCGGGAGCAGACAAGTCCCCCCCAGGAGAGGCACTCCACGCTGTTCCATCCTTCCCCCGCTCTCTGCCCCCCTGCCCGTCCCCAGCGTCTTCCCGTCCTTTGGGACCTGCTCCTTGCTGCCCGGCCAGCTCCTCTGGGAAGCCCCTTCCCGGGCACTCTTGGGCCAGCAGGCAGTGCCAACGGTGTCCCTGGCAAGGGCCTGTGGCCCAACGCCTGTGGCAACCCAGCCCCGTCCTGCTGGGGAGGGCGAGGATGGGGCTGTGCTCGTGGCCGGGCGAGAGCAGTGTGGGTTGGGGGGATGCTGCCATGCCCCCAGGGATGCCATACCCGTGGACATGCTGTGCCCACAGGGGTGCCATGCCCGTGGGGGTTGCCATGCCCACTGGGGTGCTGTGCCTGGGGGATTGTCATGTCTGTGGAGATTCTACGCCTGCAGGGACGTAGGTGCTGTACCCATGGGGATGCCGTGCCCCTGGAGATGCTGTGACCATGGTGGTGCCGTGCACGTTGGGATGCTGTGCCCGCAGCGTGCTGGCACTATGCGAGGTCTGCTGGTCCCTGCTGCAGGACTGGGTGATCAGTGTGACCATCAGCTGGAACTGCAACCTGGACCTGTCCGACAGTGAGTGCCGCCCTCGCTACTCCTTCCACCACCTTCACCCCAAAAGGACTTCGGCTTCCCCTTGGCTACAGCTACAGGTGATGGCCCTGGCCCTGCCCTGGCCCTGCATCCTTTATCCAGCCCTGCCCCACCATCCCCACAGCGCCCATTGGTCTGAGGATGCTCTGTGGTGGGGGGGCATCACCCTGGGGTGCTCCAGCCTCAGGCCAGCCCGTCCCATCCCTGCCCAGGTACCGCCGGAGCTGCAAAGGGCCATGGTGGCAGGCTGGGGTAACACTCGCTCTGCCCGAGACCATCCAAGTCCCCCCCCAGCTCTCAGTGACATGCTGCCCCCAGAAGGAGTTGCACCCCTGCCTGGGTGGGACATGTCCTACAGCCAAGTGTCACCGCTGCCAGCCCCAGGCCTGTCAATAAACCCCCGTGCTCAGCATCCCTGCCTGGGGCTGCTCCCTGCGGGCAGAATGGAGGGGATGGGGGGGGGGGGTTGTCCCCATCCTTGAGCCCTGCAGTGCTGACGTGCGGAAACAAACTCCACAACTCACGCAGAGTTATAAAGCAGCTATGTCTATTGCAGCGCTGGGTGCAAGGGGGATCGCTCCTCCAAACTCGCACACAGTAAAGGGTTAGTTATACAGCTTATAGACATGCCATATATACACATTCACAAGGTTTTGGGGAAATGATTAACATGCTCATGACTTTTCCGGGAACTCGTTACCATAAGCTACTACCCACCCCGGTATGCCCATTATAGTCTCTCTGTGGTCCTTCAGAATCCTCTGGGAGTCGTTGACTCCTTTTTAATCACTGTATTGTTTTGGTCAACTGTCCTTAACTGGTTGCCAAAGCCGCTGCTCTATGGCTCCAGATGGCTCTGCTCTCTGCCACTTCCAAGGTAGAGCTGCCCCAGGGTCACCATTCAGGAGCCTCTCAGCTACGACTCTTGCTATGCATTTTGCCATGTTGCAATGTCTCACTGGATGTTGTTTCCCCGTATCGGTGCCATGGTGGGGACAGGCACATCCCCCAGCGCTCGTGGGGAGCTGGAGGGTCCTGGGGCTGCTTGCCCTGCTGCAGGCATGTGGGAAGAGCGCGGAGTCCCCCCAGCCCCCTCCGGGCACCGTCCCTGCCCACAGGCTGCCTGCAGAACCTGACACAGGCAGGCACCTTGGTTCGGGCGGCATTGCCCCCCCCCGCTGCTACTGCAAGAGGAGGTCGCCCCTGACGGCACCTTGGCGTTGTCCCGAGAGCCCCCGGGGAGCACAGGAGGGGCTCTGCCCGCAGCCCCGGGGACCCTTTTCCCCCGGAGGGGGGCAGGAGCAGGAGCCGCCTGTCCGACGCTGGCAGCCCCTTCCCCTAGAGCTGCAGGGGGACAGCCGGGGGGGCTGCAGGGATCAGACACGGACGGCTCCGTGGTCCTTCCTGCCCAGCAAGGTCACAGCTCCACCCCCTCAGCTGCATGCACCCCCACACGGCCACAGCTCCTGCTTCCCCCCTCCCCAAATCTACACCTGCCTTCTACAAGCCAGTCATTTACAGAAATTCAACACTAAAACCACACCTGGGGGCCAGCACAGCCCTGCGGAGCACAGCTCCAGCCCTCGGTGCCCCCAGACCCCCGTGCCCGGCAGCGGGGGGCAGGACAGCCCCATGGTCCAGCTCTTCTCCCGCAGCTCCTCCGCGTTCGGCTCCCCTTCCCCCTCCTCTTCTGCCCCCGCCACCTCCTCCTCCCACACTCCTCTCTTGCCGCTGTCCTTCTGGAGGGAGACAGGGCGCAGCAGTTCCTCCTGCCCGGCCAACACCTCCCTGCTCAGCTCAACCCCCCCCGCTGCTGCCGGGGTACGGAGCGCTGCCCAGCTCTGACCTCCCCGTAGCGGACGCGAGAGTCCAACTTCCCTCGATACCTCCATAACCGGCTGGATCCATCCAGAACAGGAACTCCCCGCAGCGGGAGCAGGAGATGGTCACAGAGCGGAAGATCCCCTCGGAGTGGGTGCGGGAGGGCAGAGACTGCAGTCCCCCCCCGCGTTGGCATCGTCCCGAGTTCAGAGCCTTCTCTGGGGGACACTGTGGGGAGGAGGCGGTGCTGGCAAAGAGGGGGGGTTCCCTTCTCCCCTCCCACCACTGGGGGATGGATGGGCCGAACAGATCCGACCCCCGCCGACCCCATCCGACCCCCGCCGAGCGGAGCCGACCCCATCCGAGCGGAGCCGAGCCCCGCCGGTGCCCGCGGGCGCGGTGCGGCTCCTCCCGCCGCGGGTGACGGCGCGCAGGAACCGGCCCCGCGGCACCGGGCGCTGCAGCTGCTCGTCCCGCTGCGCTCCGGCGGGGCGGCGCGGGCTCGGGGAGCTCCTGCCCAGGGCGGGGGCGGGCGGGCGGAGCGGGGCGCTGCCGGGGCCGGGGGGCGGCCCGCGGGGGAGGGGGCGTGTGGCGGTGGGAACGCGCGGACTGCGATATGCAGGATCGAAACCGGAATCCGCTGTATTAAGCAAGCGTGCTCTTTACATACCTTTCTACCAAGGCAGTAATTTCCTACTGTACTTGTTTACACCATCGCGTACTCTAAAAGATCACGTTCCCACCGAAAAGGGAATCTCTCTTCCCTGTGAGCAGCACCTCCTTATCTCGGGAGGAGCTTCACACAACTTCGTCGTCTGCCAGAACAGTGCTGCAGCTGCTTATTCCTCCCTATTAGTTCTACCCCACTTAACCCTTCTTTTGCCTCAGTCCCCACATCTCCCCCTTTTTTGTTTTTCAATTAGAAACGCCGAGTTTATCATCTTCTGCAGGGCCCTTTGCAGACAAGAGTATAAACATGGAACAATTAATGCTATAAAAAAAAATTATGATCAATATCATTAATCCTGTCTTAATGATTGCAGCTATCCATCCTGTAATTCCCCAACCAGATAACAAATCGTTCAACCAATTCCATTCATTGTCTACTTGCAACTTTCTGACCCCCTCCTTTAACATGTGAATGCTTTTATGCACAGATTCTGAATGATCTGACAGATTCACGCGACACACTTGTGAAAGACCGAAGTAACCGCTGGGCTGTAGCCGGCCCACACAAAAACCAACTTCCTCGTACTTTCACCGCTGCAGCAAAAGTTGTCGCCAACATCTCCATGTTATGAGAGTTAGAACTGATTCTTTGACATGCCTCAATCATTTGGACTATCGTCGGATTTTGTAACGAACGCAAAATACACTGACATTCATAATTAGCATTTCCCACAACAAGCTGCGTTAACAAAGACTCTTTCGCAGCAGCATTCGCTGCTTGCAAGAGCTGCCACTTGGCAAGCAGATTTCCACGTTGACTCAAATAATACCATTTGCGTAGGAGTAAGTATTAAACGTGTAATTTGCCAAATATCATAGGGTGTTAACTCATTCCCCCCAAATATTCCTTGTAGCAAACTTTGAGTATGTGGTGCACTTAACCCATTTTGCATAACAGTTTGTCTCAAGTCTTTAATTACTCCATAAGGAAAAGGCGAGTGCTCATTAGGCTGATCCGTTCGTCGTCAGACGGGACACGCTATTGCATTTCCACATGCTGTATCTCCACTGTCCAGTGCCTTTGGCTTTATTTGCCTCCATTTTTCAACTGGATCATATCAAAAAGGGACATCTTCATTAAAGTCTGCTAACATAGTACCTTCCCCTGTGAAACTTGCAGTATTAGACTTCTTCGTAGGTGATTCATAAAATCCTGGCAAATCAGAGTGAGGCTGTCGCTTAAGTTTTAAAGCATCTGCGTTAGATTTTGTTGGATCAGGGCAATCTCGTAACTCTGAACTTTCCTTAACCACAAACTCAGTCTGAGATGCCCGATCTCCTGGACTCTCGTGCAGTTAATGCTGTTTTAGCAGTTTCCACTATGGAATCACAGAATCATGGAGTTTTCAGAGTTGGAAGGGACCTCTAGAGATCATCTAGCCCAACTCCCCTGCCAAAGCAGGATTGCCCAGAGCACATCACTCAGGACTGCATCCAGGCGGGTCTTGAAAAGCTCCAGAGAAGGGGACTCCACCACCTCCCTGGGCAGCCTGTGCCAGTGCTCTGTCACCCTCACCGTAAAGAAGTGTTTCCGTGTATTTGAACGGAACTTTGTGTGTTCTAACTTGAGCCCATTGCCCCTCGTCCTGTCACTTGGAACCATTGAAAAGAGCCTGGCTCCATCCTCCTTCAACCCACCCTTTAGATACTCATATGCCATAATAAGGTCTCCCCTCAGCCTTCTCTTCTCCACGCCAAAGAGTCCCAGCTCTCTCAGCCTTTCCTCATACGGGAGATGCTCCAATCCCTTAATCATCTTAGTTGCCCTTCGCTGGACTCGCTCCAGCAGTTCTCTGTCCCTCTTGAACTGGGGAGCCCAAAACTGGACACAGTATTGCAGTTGTGGCCTCACCAGTGCAGAGTAGAGGGGGAGAATGACCTCCCTCGACCTACTGGCCACACTCTTCCCTATGCAGCCCAGGATTCCATTGGCCTTTTTGGCAACAAGGGCACATTGCTGGGCCATGGATAATTTACTGTCTACTAGGACCCCCAGATCCTTCTCCTCAGAGCTACTTCCCAGCAGGTCAGCCCCTAACCTATACTGGTGCTTTACATTCTTCCTCCCCAGGTGCAGGACCTTGCACTTGCTTTTGTTGAACCTCATTAGGTTCTTCTCTGCCCAGCTCTCCAGCCTGTCCAGGTCACGCTGGATGGCAGCACGGCCCTCTGGGGTGTCAGCCACCCCACCCAGTTTGGTATCATCAGCAAACTTGCTGAGGATACACTCTGTCCCCTCATCCAGGTCATTAATGAATATATTAAACAAAATTGGACCAAGTCTTGACCCTTGGAGGACACCACTGATTACAGGCCTCCAACTAGACTCTGTGCCGCTGATCACAACCCTCTGAGTTCTGTCCCACAGCCAACTCTCAATCCACCTCGCCGTCACCTCATCTAGCCCATACTTCCTCAGCTTCCCAATGAGGATGTTGTAGGAGACAGTGTCAAAAGCCTTGCTAAAGTCAAGGTAGATGACATCTACGACTCTCCCCTCATCCAGCCAACCACTTATAACATCATAGAAAGCTATTAGATTGGTCAAGCATGATTTACCCTTGGTAAATCCATGTTGACCACTTCCAATAACTTGCTGTTCCTCAACATGTTTGGAGATGACATCCAGAATGAGTCGCTCCATTACCTTCCCAGGGACAGAGGTGAGACTCACTGGTCTGTAATTCCCTGGGTCCTCCTTCTTGCCTTTTTTGAAGATTGGAGTGATGTCGGCCTTCCTCCAGTCCTCAGGCACCTCTCCTGTTCTCCATGACCATTCAAAGACGATGGAGAGTGGTCCAGCAATAACATCTGCCAGCTCTCTCAGCATTCACGGGTGCATCTCGTCAGGGCCCATGGACTTATGAATGTCCAGCTTGGCCAAGTGGTCTCTGACACGGTCCTCCTCAACTGAGGGAAAATCTTCCTCTCTCCAGACCTTCTCCTTTGCCTTCAGAGTATGGGATTTGTGAGGGACAGCTTTAGCAGTGAAGACCGAAGAAAAGAAGGCATTCAGGAACTCTGCCTTCTCTGTGTCTTCCACCACTAGGGCACCTGTCTCATTCACCAGTGGGCCTACATTTTCCCTAGTCTTCCTTCTTCTATTGATATACTGAAAGAATCTCTTATTGTCTTTAACTGCAGTGGCCAAGCTGAGTTCTGAAGTTCACTTGTGCTGTTGTCTGAAGTTTACGTGTGCTGTTTTCTTCTCCTGGCAACGCCAGCAGCAGAGCGGTCGGAGGAGAAGGGTGAGTGCCAGGCTGGTGGTGCGGAGGGGCATGTGAGTGTGATGTGCGCGGTGGCCCCGGAGGGCACTGAGAAGGGTCAGTTGGTCCGGCTGTGCGGGAGGATGCTCTGCCCGCGGCGACCACCCGAGCAAGCGCGGCCTTGGGGAAGCGTCTGGTTGAGTGTTTGTTGGTGTGCTGGAGAAGAGCTGGGCAGGTGTCCCAAAGGGCAGCCTTTGGTGGGACCCCCTTCAGCCCAAAGCTTTGTGGGACCTTTTTGAAGCCACCCTGGTGAGGCCTCTGCTCCTTCCACCCAAGTACTTTATGTTTCACACCATGGAGTGGTCATTTCTGACTGCATCCTCAGCAGGACCTGGGGCCTGTGGCTGTAGCTTCAACTGTGGAGCTCGAGAGACCTGGCAAGGATGGAGGAGAAGGAATGAGGCTCCTGGTGAAGGGAGGGAAGTGAGGAGGTGCGGTGTCCAAGCTGGCCTTGAGGACTGGCTGGGCAGGAGAGGACATGTTGGTGTAGGAGCCATGGAGCAGACCGTGGCCAGAAGCAGAGGGTGGACACGGGGAGCGTGGGCTCAATGTGCGAGGGAGCACAACCTCGGTGCAGCGGCTTTAACTAGAGGGCTGGGAGCGAAAGCGGCATCCAGCCTGGGCAGGGGGCTGGGTCTGCTCCTTCTCCACGTGAGAAATGGTGGTTTGCAGGTAGCATCTGGTTGCACTTGCTGGAACGCAGAGCAGGAAAGAGTTGTGTCTACTGCCAGGGGAGATTTCTGATGGATTTGAGACATGGAAGAGTTGACGAGGCTTTGGGTTGGGTTGACTTGGGTTGGAGTGCTGGCACGCACCCCTTGCTGCTTTCCCCCCTGTCCCCAGCCCAGGTCTTGGGGGAACATCTTCCTCAGCCTTGGCTTTCTCTTCTCTTGGACCTGGAAAAGTGAAACGGTGGTTGAAATCAGAGCCAAACCAGACATGGTGCTCGGTTCTCGCCAACCCCCTACTTTCTGCGCAGGGGACCGATGGTGGTCACAGCACGGTTTCAGCTTTGCGGTGTTTTGGCTGCTCTGAAGGGCCGTTGGGGCCGGTTTTCCCCTACAAAGGCAGGACACAGGCAGAAACATGGCAGCGGGGAGGAACTGGGGGTACCTGGGTGTCCCCATCCGCATCCCAGCCCCGTTGTGCTGGGTCGGGGCCGCAGCTCACCCCAATGCACCCTTCGGGTGCCCCCGTGCTCTGTGAGGGGGGGTTTCAGGGCCTGAAGGGTTGTCCCCGTGTCCCTGCCGGGCTCATGGTGGTGGCACGCTGCTCTGCGTCGGGCTGGGGGTGGCTGGGAAAGGTCTGGCACGCTGTGGCCGTCACTGACCCTCGTTTTCTCTCCCACCATAGAGCTCCTGGGCGTACCTCTCGGGTCTGTACGGAGCCACCTGGCCGGCGCCTGCTCCAGGCTGAACAACCCCAACGCTCAGCCTGTCCTCCCAGCAGAGGGGCTCCAGCCCTTCCAGCATCTCTGTGGCCTCCTCTGGCCCCGCTCCAGCAGGTCCATGTCTTTCCTATGTTGGGGGCTCCAGAGCTGGACGCAGTACTCCAGGTGGGGTCTCACCAGAACGCAGCAGAGGGGCAGAACCACATCCCTTGCCCTGCTGGCCCACTTCTTCTGATGCAGGCTGGGATATGGATGGCTTTCTGGGCTGCGATCATGTGTTGCCGGCTCATGTTGAGCTTCTCATCAATCAGCACCCCCAGGTCCTTCTCCTCAGGGCTGCGCTCCGTCCATTCTCCACCCAGCCTGGATTTGGGCTTGGGATTGCCCCGACCCACGTGCAGAACCTTGCACTGGGCCTCATTGACCTTCATGAGGTTGGCATGTGCCCACCTCTCCAGCCTGTCATTAGTGGAAGGCCAGGCCTGCAGCACCCCGGTTATCAGCCCGGCTTGGGTGGGAGGGGATGCTCCTGCATGGGGGGGTTGCCCTGCACTGGGGGGGAAATGCCACCGAGGGAAGGTCTCGCCAAAGTGGGGGCCGCGCTCATGCTCCCTCTCCCCCATCCCTCCCCAGATCGCCCCGGCAGAAGGTCCCGAGGCCAGCGAGCGGATGGTCATCATCACAGGGCCGCCCTAGGCTCAGTTCAAGGTGCTCTGGGTGGGGGCTATGGGGGGGGGGGCAGTAAGGGACAAGTCGCGGGCGTCCCTGTGGTCACCACTGTGCTGGCAGCCTGGCTTGGCCTCCCTCAGCACCAGGGGAGCTCTTTGCTGGGTACAGTGGTTTTGATGCTGCTGGACGTGGGGACATTATCAGCTTTGGGGATGGAGAGGCACAGCGGGCGTTGCCTGATGGTTTTCCTTCCCGTCCGTCTGCTTCCCAGGCCCAGGGGTGAATATTTGGGAAGCTGAAAGAGGCAAACTTCTTTAACGCGAAAGAAGTGAAGCTTGAAGCCCACATCAAGGTGCCTTCCTTCACTGCTGGCCGTGTGATAGGCAAAGGTGGCAAAACGGTAGGTGGTGGTGCCCCGGGGACGCAGAGTTGGGCATCACCCATCACCCCTGCCCACCCCAGGGGGACAAATCCCGGGTGCACAGTGGTTTCAGCGACGTCTTGACCCTCAGCCCCCATGTCCTGGTGGTGGTTCTCGTTGGTCCCAAGGAAGGGGGAGACACACAGGGTGCCTGGTGCCGTCGTGACACCGGTAGTGGAGGTTTTTGGCTCTTCCACAACAGAAGCCTCTTGTGGTTCCTCCAGGTGAACGAACTGCAAAACTTAACCAGTGCGGAAGTCATTGTGCCATGAGACCAAACCCCGGACGAGAACGAGGAGGTCATCGCTAAAATCATTGGGCATTTCTTTGCCAGTCAGGTACTGTTTGGCTGTGGCTTTACCCGATATTCCCCGGCCGCTTTCATCCACCGAGGAAAGGTGTGGGGCTTGCTGAGCCCAGCACCACCCGAGCGACCTGCTGCTCTTCTTTTGGGAGGTCCCTGTGTCCCCAAGAGGCACTGAAGGTGTTTCGGTAGCTCCCCCCGGCTGTGCGAGAACTGAAATTGAAGATTGGCTTGATTGAGCTAAAAATGGGTGTTTTGGATGCTGTGCAGAGCAGCACCCAGGGTGTGAATGGACTCCCCGGTGCGGGCAAATCCATGCGCATCCCACCTGGGTGCATCTTCCATAACCTTGTCTCCTGTCCACTTCGGCGGGATGGCGACCCCCCCAAAAATTCAGGCTCTCTCGAGGAGTGAAGCACAAGTTAAAAAAAAAAAAACAAAACAAACAACCGGAAATTAATTACAGCTTGTTCAGAGTGACAAGTTGGGAGCAGCGAGATGCTCGGTGGGGGCTCGGGAGTTGGTGGTGGGGGGAGAAGCGGTGCCCTGACCCCCACCTCTTGCTTTTCCCCTCTCCTCCCCAAGACTGCACAGCGCAAGATGAGGGAAATGCTCCAGCAGGTGAAGCAGCAGGAGCAGAAACACACTCCGGGAGCCCCGGCCTCGCAGCACAGCAAGGGAGGCTCCCGCCGTGCCGCCCAGCACCGCCCAATGAATGTAACCCCACTGCCAGACATCCCCCCCCCCCTCCCCCACCCCCAGCAGGTCAGGGGACCAAACCAAAGACCCCCCCAAACACACAGCCCCCATTCCCCGCGGCGCTGCGAGGATGCACAGCCGAGGGGTACGGGGAGGGCTCTCTCCATCCCACAGCCTCCCCCTTCCTCCTCCCTCGCCTCCCGACGCTCTCCCTTTAGTTGGACTAACGTGGGCAGGTTTGGGTACCTCAGCACCTCACGCTTGTGTCTCCCTTTTAGAGAGTCTGTATGCCTTGGAAACCTGAGAGTTGGAGGGTTTTTTTATTAATTTTC
Organism: Vanellus vanellus; assembly: GCF_965231255.1. NCBI lineage: Eukaryota > Metazoa > Chordata > Aves > Charadriiformes > Charadriidae > Vanellus > Vanellus vanellus. The sequence continues at coordinate 2,912,860 of NW_028127296.1, read as the reverse complement.
TAATAAAAAAAGAAACGAGTTGGACAAAACGATGGGAATAGGCACCACTGTGGTCATTCTCTCCGGGGCGTTGTGGAGGAAGGCTGCCAGTCTTCCTCCCAGTGTACTTTTCCCCGTTGGCTCCAGACTGCTGCTGGGGCTGAGCTCTGAGCCGCCAGAGCGGTTCTCAGCAGACGGTCACTCGGCGCAGACAATGAGGCCCTGAATAGCCCTTCCTGTGCTCTTGATGGCTCCGGACGGCTCTGCTCCTCTGCTGCTTCTAAGGTGGGGCTGCCCCAGTGCCCTCACTCAGGAGCCTTTTGTCTGTGCAGGTCTCCCTTGTGACAGGGGGTGGGGGTGTTGCCAAACTAACTGCTGTGCTGCGATGTGTGAGTGGGTGTTCCTGCCCGTGTCAGTGCCAGAGCTCTTCCGTAGGCTCCTTCTGCCAGCGGAGAGCCAGGGGCCGCTCCTTCGGGAGAGAGCTTGTTTAAAGAGAGGAAAAAAAAAAGGGGGGGGGGGGGAGGAGAAAAAAAAAAAGTGGGAAAAGAAAAAAGGGGAAATAGAAAAAAAGGGGGAAAAATGAAAAAGAAAAACAGGGGAAAAGGCGGGGGGAGAGAAAAAAACGGGGGGGGGGGGAAGGGGAAACAGAAAAAAGGGGGAAAAAGCAAAAAGGGGAACAAGAGGAAAAAGGAGGGGGAAGCAAAAAACAAAAGGGAGAAAAAAGAAAAAGGGAAAACGGAAAAAAACCCCACATATTAAAAAACAAAGGTAGAAAAGAAAAAAAAAACCAAACAAACCAAGGAAGGAAAGTGGGAACAGCCGCCGGGCAGGAGGAGGGACAGGAGCCGGGGGAGGGGGGAGGGGGGGGGAGGTGGCGGTGCCAGCGCCGGCCCCGGGGGCTGCGACACCACGTTTTTGTCCTCTACTGCAAAGTGTTCTGTGAAAAAAACAACCAAATCCCACCCAACGACAACATCAAAACCCAAAGAGAAATCTCTCCAGCTCACACGAGCCTGAGCTCGCTCTCCGTTGCTCTCTTTCCAGTGTCTCGGGGGGGGTCACGGCCGAGCTGAGATTGGGGGGTGGTGATGGTGGGAGTTTGCCCCATGGCTGTGATGGGGGGAGAAGGGGTGGGTGGGGAGTGGGGGATGTGGTGTGGGGGTTTTTTTGGGGGGTGGTGGTTTTTTGCCAGGCGTCGCTTTACCCAGTGGCTGTGGGAGGTGTTGGCATCAGGAAGCCTGCGCTAAAGCGGGGTGGGGGCCTCGCCGCAGTTGGTTAGCAGAGCCAAAGTGGTTATTAATGGTTATTAACAGCACAGTAATTAGGCCCGTGTAATGGGGAAGCTCAGATGCCCCCTAACCAACCCCCCCCCCGGTGCTTCTCTAGCCAGGCGAGCGCTGGGCGTCCCCCCCGCAGGAGAGGAGCGCACCTCCGGGGTGGGTGGAAGGGCGTCACCCAACGGGGAGAGGACCAAGATGGGGCTTGGGTGTCCCTTGGGGTGGCGGGTTAGGGCTGTTGGGGGCTGCCATGACGAGGGACACCCCCACGCCTTTCTCCATGGCTCCCAGAGCTCTGCTCCCTCCCTCCCTCCCACCCATCCAGTGCCACCAGAGAGGCAGTGTCCCCCCTCCCGGGGCGGGCAGGGGCTGTGCCACCCCATCTAACACCTCAATGCACCAAAGCACCTCACTGGGGGAGGGACCCTGTGCCTGGTAGCCCCGTGCGCCCCAGCACTGTAAGGATGGGGCTGAGCCCCCACCACGGCCACCCTGTGCAAACCAAAGACCCCCCCAAACACACCCCACTCCCCCCATTCCCCGCGGCGCTGCGAGGATGCACAGCCGAGGGGTAGGGGGAGGGCTCTCTCCATCCCACAGCCTCCCCCTTCCTCCTCCCTCGCCTCCCGACGCTATCCCTTTAGTTGGACTAACACAGGCAGAGAGAGAGAGAAAGAGAGGTTTTATTATTCTTTTTTTTTTAATTTTTTATTTTTTATTTCCAAAAAGCCACCGGGTTTTCATCCCAGGCATGGCCAGAGGAGCTCGCCCAGCGTCGAGGGGGGGAGGTTGGGCTGCGGCGCACAGCGCAGCGGCTCATCAGTTTTTAGAATTAATATAACACTAACAAAACTAAGGGTGATTTTTAAGTTTTGTAAGGATTTTAATTATTTATTTATTTATTTCATTTCAGAGGGGGCCGGGGCGGGAGGGGAACATTTGTTTTTTAGCAAAAGCCGGCTTTTCTAGAGGTTAAAGGAAAGGCCGTGCTCAGATGTAAATGCTCCCCTCCAGCGTCCTGGATGGGGGGGACGGATCTCCGAGGGGCCAGCTGTATCCTTGGAGGATTCCCCATTTGTCTCCCCAGACCCTGCGGTTTATATTTCCTGACTCGGTGAGGGTGCAGGATTATGCCCGAGTGGATTACACTGTCTGGGATATTTCCCTCTGGTGGTGCCATAGCGAAGTCTCTGTTGCCAATTTGTGACGTCCGGTGCTCAACGTCACGGGAAGAGTGGTGGGATGGGACTCGGGGCATTTTGATTGTTAAGGGCCATTTGGTTTTGGTTGTTCTGTGCCATCTTGAGATAAGCCCGGGCTGAGCTGTTTTGCAGCTCCCCCAAGTTCTCTCTGCACAGCCAAGGCACGGCGGGGATGGAGCTGAGTGGGATGGCAGCTCCCTGCCTCTCACCTCTGGTGCTCTGAAACCGGCTTGGCTGGCTGCTCCCACACAGTGTGTTACTGGCTTGCCCAGCAGGTAAAGAACCCAGATTTGGGACGCCACTGGGGTGTCCATAAGGGGTCCTGGGCTGCCCTTATGGGGTCCTGGGGGGGGGGGGGGGGGGGAGTCTTGCAGGCCAGAGGGAGTCTGGGGCAGCCCTTCAAGGATCTGGGGGTCCCCTCTGGTGCCTCTGGGGAGGGTTTTGTGGCTGGGGAGGGCCCAGCTGGTTTCAAGAGGTGCTTCCTCCCTTTCTCCAGCCCACCCAGCTCCCCCGACACCACCACCCCCCCAGGTTGGTGGGTGCCCGCAGTGCCAGCCTGTCCCACTGGGTCGGGCACTGAGGGGGGCACAGCCCCAGCCGCGGGATGGGAGGAGGAACCACAGCACCAGGGATAGAGACCAACATTTTATTTCTTTAACGTTTCCCATGGGGTCACCAAAGGGTTGCGTGGCTGCACCGCAGCTGGTGCCAGGAGGGACTCCAACGTCCCCCCCGCAGCTCACCTGGCTCCGCTCGTGATGCTTTTGATGGGGCTCAGCGCGGTCTCTTCTGTGCTACGGACCAAGCGGCTCCAGGTAGGCGACTGCTGCACCGCACTGTGCCGCAGCGTGGGGTGGTGTGGGGGGCTGCGGCACGGGGCTGGGAGCTGCTCCTGTCTCACCCAGCTCCCGGGGTCCTGCAGAGGGACTGGAAGAAGCCGAATCAAGGGATAACGGATGCAAGAGCCCACGCGCAGGAGCAGAGAGGTGAGTGGCCCTGGCACCGAGCACCGTGCAAACAGCCCACACCCCACGGCAGCCCTGAGCCGGGGCTGTGCCAGGGGCTGCCGGCCGCTCACTCCGTCCCCTCCCTCAGCAGCTTCTCGGCTAGCGGATGAAGGATGGGAGCTCAAGTCGACACAGGAGAAGCAGGGAGTGTGGGGGAGACCCCCAGATCCTGCCCCAGACCCTCAGCCCGTGCCCTGCCCTGCCTGCGCTGGGCAGCCCTGCCCGCCTGCTGAGGAGGGGGTGCTGCCCACGGGCTCCAGCGGAGGAGACGGTGTGCAGCGGGTCTCTTCTCTCTCCTCCTCTGCAGGGCAACCAAGGAGGCAGCGAGGAGGGAGCACCAGGCCCCACAGGACCCACTGGGCTCCCTGCCAACCATATACCATCTGAGCAGTGATGCTTCTCTCTACCCCCTGCCCCCCCCAACCAAGCCCCCAGGTCCCCCTGCCCTCCTCTGCCGCCTATAGGTCCTATCAGTGGGGACAGCTCCTTCTGGTCCAGGCACCCCCCGGGCTCCTGGGCCCCCCGAGGGCCACCGCAAGAGCCCCTGCAGCCTGTGCTCGCTGGCCAACTGGGAGGACTGCAGCAGCCTGTTGAGGAGCAGCTCCTCTCCCCAGAGATCCCTCTACCACTTCCTGGAGCCCTGGCCCAGTGCAGCAACAGAGCCAGTGGTGCTCACACACTCAGGACAACCCCGCTCTCCCATGGCTGCTGGTGGGGCAGTGGGGAAACGGGCTGGTCCTCAGCCAGGAGCTGCCAGCAGGGACCGAGAAAGAGTGGGTTCCCAGGTAGGGGATGGACAGGACACAGAGGCCCACGGACAAGCACCTGTCCCCCGGAAGGCCCCCAGCCATGGACATGGACCAGGTGGAGCGGGTGCTGGAGATCACCCGCACTTTCCAGGCCTTGAAGGCAAAGACGGAGGAGTCCTGCAAGACCACGGGCAGGGAGTGTGGCCAGGCAGACCCAGGGCTGTGCAGGACAGGAAGGTGCCCGCGGCAGGGCTGCGCCTGGCTGTGGGGCTACTTGAAGGGCTGGTGGAGATGCCACTAGCCGTGTCTGCTTCTGCCAGCCCTGCAAGCGGTGACAGCACCAGGCCCAGAAGACCAACAGTGCCCCGAATACTGAGCAGCTGTGGGGTGTGGGGCCAGGAACCCCTCTGGGGTACCCCCTATGTGAAACGTTAAAGAAATAAAATGTTTGTCTCTAGCCCTCGTGCTGTCCTTCCTCCTCCCGTCCCACGGCTGCGGGTGCTCCCCCGAGGGAGCAGGTGCAATCAGCAAGCACTCTGTGTTGAGCTCCCCTGCTCACAGCCATGCTCCGCCTGAAGGCGGCGAGGCAGAAGCAGTCTCCAGCCAACTTGGGCGCAAAAAGGTTCATCTGACTCAGCGGGTGAGGAAGGGCCCGTTTCAACTCTGTACCTCTGGCATTCTCAGGTCGGAGGATTTGATGGAGCCAACTGAGAGCGGCAGCATACGCTGCGGGGCTCTGAGCTGCTGCGTGGTGCCAGGTCTATCCAACGTCAGGCAGTACGTTCCCAGGAGACTTCACTGCTAACAACTCTTCCGAGGAAGTGGGGCCGTTTCTGTTGTCGTAGCCTGCCTGGAGAAACAGCCCCACGGAGCTAAGAGTCTGCTGAGCAGCAAGGGAGCAGAGTCGCTGACTCTCAACCAAGGACTGAAATACAGCAACCCACTCTATTGCCTTCCCCCTTCGCCCGCTGCCTCCCACAGTCTAGAAGAAAAGAACCAGGGAGCTCCAAAGGAGGGGACCCCTCCCCCACTCCCCCAAATCTGCCCAACACCTCCAAAGCTCCCCAAAGACACGGGACTCCTCCCACACACCTCCACTCCCCACACCGCAACCCTCCCCCTCCCCCAACGCTCCAAAAAGCAGCAGTCCTTAGGGCAGACTCCTTAAGCTGACTCCACAGCTACGGCTCCCCGTCGGCTCCGGGGGAGACAAGGGGGCCCCGGGGCTCTCCGTGGGCTTTAAGGGGGTCCCAGGGCTGCCCACGGGCTCCCAGCAATGCCCGTGCCCACCACCCACCCCCGCTTCAGGGGGCCCAGCGCTGACACCCCCCGACCCATCTCGGGGGTACCTGGGGGGACTCGGCCGTGGGCTGGAGGCGGGCGAAGGGGGCACGGCCGGGCTGACCTGCCGGGGGGAGCTGAGAGCGGAGCCAAGCGCCCGGCCAGGCCGGCCCCGGGCACCCTGCGCTGCGGCCGGGGCTGCCGCCACCTGCGGGGAGCGAGCGGGGGGTGAGGGGGCGGCAGCGGAGGACGGGGGGGGGGAGCTAAATCGGCCCTGTTCCCCCCGGGGACCCCCCACTCGGCTCTGCTCCCCCCCAAAAAGGCCCAGGCCGCCCCCCGAGTCCCCCAGCCCGGTCCCGACACCCCACAATCCCCCGAACTGGCCCTGGACACCTCCGCACCACCGCTCCTGCCGCTGCCGCTGCCGCCGCCGCCGCCCCGCCCGCCCGCTCTCCTTCTCCCGCTCCTGCTCTCCTTCTCCCGCTCCTGCTCTCCTTCTCCCGCTCCTGCTCTCCTCGGCCCCGGTCCCCCCCGTCTCTCCCGGTACCGACCGCCGACGCACACCGGAAACGTTCTCCTTCGCGTCCGCCCAACCGCGCACGCGCCGAAGGGCAAATCCGGGCCACGCCCCCCAGCGTCGCCGCGGCGAAAGCGGGCGAGAGGGGCGGGGCCGCGCCGAGGAGAACGAGGGGGCCGGGCCCCACCGCAGCCCCGCACCGGGCACTGCGAGTTCGAAACCATCCCTGCCCTCCCCAAAATCAGCCGGGACCGCCCGAAACCAGCCCAGCCTTCTCCAAAATGAGACGGACGTCCGCCTGCAGAGCTCCGCCAGCCCCCCCGACGGACATCACGGGGATGGGGGGAAAGAAAACAACCAGAAAGGTACTGAAAATAACGTGGAGACGGTGCTTAGAGATCCTTCCGAGAGGCAAAACACGGCCTTTGTTCTCATTTTTGAACACGGGGTTTCGCAGTGCTTCGCGGGCAGTGCTTATCCAGGGGCATCAGCTATCCCGGGAAGCGAACGTTCCCATCCCGTGTGGCAAAAGTCCACTCGCATGAATAACTTAGACAAAACCAGCCCACAAAAGGACAAGAGGCACCTTTGGTCACCTTTTGCTTGAAGCTTCGCTAAAACTGTATACTCAGATTAGCCCTGTCCTGCAGTTTCTTTCCCAGAGTTTTGCCCCAAACCCACGCTTCTAGCCCCGCTCCCCAAGCCCTCCCTCGGGGCCCACCGCCTTTCCCCAGCCCAGCCTGTCCTTAAAGCTTTTCTTTCCACACACAGCCCTTTCCACTCACCTCCCTCCGGGGCCTCCTCTCTCACAGGCACCTCACAGCCCTGCAAACCTCCCTCTCACGAAAACCCATTCCCCCCTCGCTCCCCCCTCACGCAACACCTCTTCCCCTCACACACTCGCTCCCACACCCCCCACCATCCTCTCTTCCTCTCTCCTCCCCCTCCCCCCATCTTTCCCCCCCCCTTCCCCTCTCCTCCCATTCAAAATGCCGCCGCCCTTCCCTTCCCCTCTCGCCTTTTCCTGCCTCAGCCCCCGCCCCCCGCTCAGGTGACACCGCACACAGCCGCCATGAGGCGCGGCGGGGAGGGCCGGGGCTGTGAGAGGCGATGGCGGTGAGGGAATTTTCCTCTTTTTTCCTCTTCTTTTCATCTCCTCAGGCTTCGGGCAGCCCCGCGTGGGCGGCTGGAGATCCCCCCTTCCCCTTCCAGGAGTGGCCCCCCGCCTCCCTCCTCCCCACAGGCTCTCCTCAGGGAGAGCCCCCAAATCTGTCCCCCGGGCGGCTCCACAGCCTCCTGTGTGTCCGGGAATGGGGTTTCCCTCAGGGAGAGCCCCCAAATCCATCTCTGTCATTGCCCTACAGCCTCCTGCATGGCTGGGAGCAGTGATTCCCTCAGGGATAGATCCCCCCTCATCCCCAAACCTATCCCCAGGGTGGTCCCACAGCCTCCTGCATGGCTGGGAGCAGTGATTCCCTCAGGGATAGATCCCCCCTCATCCCCAAACCTATCCCCAGGGTGGTCCCACAGCCTCCTGCATGTCTGGGAGCAGTGTTTCCCTCAGGGAGAGCCCCCAAATCCATCCCCAGGGTGGTCCCACAGCCGCCTGTGTGGCCAGGAACGGCGTTTCCCCCATGGATGGAGCCCTCTCCTTCCCCCTACCCCACTCCTGGGCAGCCTTTTCCTCCCTCCCACCTTCTCCCCACAGCTCTTCCAGGGCTGGGAAAACACTCCTGCCCTTTCTCTTCCTGCGGGATTTGAGAAGAAGAGCCCCCTGTCTTCCCAGCCCACACGTGGGGTCTGGGCAGCTCCACGCCTTGTGTTTGAAGCGGGAATTGGGATATTTCAGTTTTCTTCTGCGATCAGGCATGGTTGTGAAAGGGCCAGTTGTAGTGGTTAGGCTTTGGTGGGTGAGTAACAGCAAATCTTATTGAACTTTTCCTTTTTTTCAGATTTTGTGTAGGGGGCTCGTTGTCCTCACGCCCGCGAGTTCTGCTCCAGGTCAAGCGAAGCCCCATGGAACTGGCCCTAAGGGCGGCGGCGGCCATGGACCAGCGCCCCTTCGGCGTCGAGAACGTGGTTTATTTTGAGGTGAATCTCCCTGTTTTTCTTGAAAAGCGGGGGGCTGGTTTGTAGCGAGGCTTAAAACCCCGGGTTGTGCCTGAGTGTGGGGCTGATTTCAACCTCAGGGGCTGCGACTCCGTCCTCAGGGGCTCCGACTCACAGCCCTGGCAGCACCGTCAGCGCGCCAGGCTTGGCATTCTCTTGTATTTTGAAGGGTTTCTTACGGATCGGCAGCAGCCGGGGATATTTAGCAGCTGTGTATTGGTGGTGGAATCCGTGTGGTGAAAAGATCTTTGGGGTAAAGAGGTGAATAGGTGGTTTGTTTTTTTTTTCACCTCGAGAATGTTTCTTGTTGCCTTGTACCTGTAAAAAGATGTTCAAATCGTTAAGGTGTTCAAATCGTTTCATAAAATTACCCCCTAGACAGGAATATGTTTTGTGGTTGGTTTGGGTTTTTTTATAAGAGTCCTTTCAGCCTGCTCTCCAGGTGGAAATGGGCAATGCAAAGGCATTACAATGATAGATTTGCTAAATATGTTGCCAAGGTCTCTATTACTGGCTTTCCCGGAAGCGGGGAAAAGATGTCCTGTTCAATTCTATTTTGCATTTGAAAGTCTCTGTGAAATGGATTAAGCAGAGAGGGCTTCTTTTTGTGGGTCTGCCCTTGGAAGGAGAGCGCCTTTAGGAAAAGGCTTTTCTGGAGGGGACGGAGAACTTAATTGCTGATGGCTATAAAAGCGCGCGCTCTTTGGGTGCTTTGAATTTTCCAGTGTGGGAAAAGCCGCAGAAGTGTGTATTTCTGTCCAGCTGCAGAGAAATGGGTAATACTGAGCCCTACAATAGCTTGGTTGTTTTTTTTTCCCCTGTGTGATGACTGGTGTGGAGGGAGTTTGTACCAAAGAGTCAACTTCTGATTGTGGGCAGCCCCTGTTTTAGGAAGTGTTGCACAGATTGCTTATCGATGCAACTGCTGCCGCGACTCCCGCACTCCCTGCTGCTGTCAAGCTTTTATTACTTGTTCTGAAAAGCTCTCGAAATACGTGCTGAGCTGCGCGGCTCCCCCGAGCCAGGTGGCCATGGCCACTGCCTCCTCGGCTCCTGTTGGCCATGGCTGACTATTTTCAGCAGGATTCGAGTATGTCTGTGTGCTCCTCCTTCCCTTTTAGCCATCTGTTATTTGAGTTTGGGACTCGGAGGCCTTACTGTCTTCCTGCACTCTGTTTTTTATCACTGTTGACAGTTCTGGATTCACCAATAACAGTACTCAGCGCTTACATCTGGAACGCCCTGAAAACAATGAACTCATTAATCCAGGGCCAAAGGTTTAGAAATAAACGGAACAAGGTCAAGCCTTGGGATCTTTAGTAACGTGATTCGGAGCCTCTCACCTGGCTTCTTGGTGGAGCTGGCACAGAGGTCGGTGATAATCCAAAACTGCAGAGCGAGCTGGGTGCCCGTGGAAGGGGAACTGCACTCTCAAGTGGAAATACTTGGGGTCTCGTTGCCTGTGGGAGGGAAAGGGACGTCAAGAGTCAACCTAAAGGAACTTCTCACCTTCAGAGGTCGCACTCTGGAGGTGACGGTTAATTGAGGGGAGTCGTGGAAGCGTGCCTTACTGAGCAACATGCTGCTGCCGGCCCGAGACTAAATGTCTCCAAAGTTTGGGGTTGGTTTAAGTGCTCTTTGGTTATTAGCTGGATGTCACTCTTCCAAGCACCTCTTGCCCTGTCTGGAGGGGTTTGCTGCTGCCTCCTGCATTGGGCCGAGGGGACCGGCAGCCTTCAGGACAGGGACTTTCTCAAGTGCAGAGGTTAAACCCAGTGTGTGCTGCTTAAAAACTGCTCTGGGTGTTAGTGCGGCGGTCACGGTGAGAAATGTGTTGGCTTAGGGGAGCCTGAGATTTGCATTCCTCTTAAGTGCGGGGGATTTTGGGGAGCCTGGGTGGTACAATCCCCTTCCTGCTCCCAGATTCCTGTCGCTGACCCGTCAGCGGGGTGTTAGCAGAGCTGATGCCCGCAGCAGCTGAGGGTCGGCATGATCCCGGCATCGACAGAGCTCTGGAGCTGAGGAATGGGAGCGTGGCCCATTTCCATCACGGCTTGTGAGGGAAATAGTGCGGTTTGATATAGCCGGGGTGCGTAAACGGGGATTCCTCTTTGCACGTGTGCTTACAGGGTGCGCACACGTGTGTTACTTGGAGTGTTTCTTAATGCCTGTGAAGCTTTACGAGATTGGTTAATGAGCGTTGCTTTGCTGCGCAAGTGCAAAGTGTTATTTTCATGGAGAAACCAGCTCAGATGTTCCCTTTATTTTTCTTTTTTTAAAGGCAGAATGCCTATTTTAAAGCTTTCCTTGCAGGCCGAATGACATCTGCTTTTGAGGATTGTTTCTTTCCCTGCAGGGTGGGAAAATTCTATAGCCTGGCTAAGGCCGCAGAGGAAGAAAACTTGTCAGTTTCCTGGAGCAAACTGCAGTTTGGAGAGGGGGGTGGTTTGCCAGAGCGCCTTTTAGCACCTCGTCGGGCGCATTTCTTTTCCCTGGGGGGGGCTGAGGTTTAACATGGCCTTTTCATTTGCCTAGCTTTTGGTTGTATGAATTAATGGGTGTTTCAATGGGAACCACAAGACCTAATTTCTCAGTTGCCGTCTTAAAAACTGTGCAGGGACGGAAGTGGGACAGGGAGGTGACCGGAGTGAAACGCTGAAGGCTGTTAAGGCTGGAATAAGGAATGGCAGGGCTTGTTCTGGTCACCCAATATGACAATAAAAGGCCACAAGTTCCTCGTGGAGGTAAAGAACCGACAATCTGGGAGGGCGTTCAGGGTCTTGCCTGGCCGAAGGGTTTCCAGGGGAATATGGGGGTCACTCTCCATCTCATTCCTGGTGAGCTGCCTGCCTGTTAAGACCGTTACTGCATTATAACCACAGAGACAGGCCCTGAGTTTAGGTTTGGGAAGCCATTAGCTAATTTTGTGGTTAATGCTTTTTTCTTTTAGAGTGAGTCTGTGACTCGGTTCTCTCTGCTGAAGATGAGACACGTCCTTCCCTCTGCTTTGGCAATGGCTGCTTTCCTTGGGCACAGGGACCGCACACCCCTCTGGTCCTTTCTCTGTAAGTAAATTGTGGCTGTGCCGCCTTCCTGCCCGGCCTGGGGAGCTTGTCCTTTACTGAATGAGAAAGCAAGTTTTTCCCTGGAAGGAAAAAAAGAGATTTAAAAATCTCTGTCCTTCTGTGCAGCACTGCCATCCCAATGCAGCCTCGGGAGAGGCACCTTTCCTCCAGCGCTGGAACCATGGCAGGGAAGGGACCTGCTATATCGTTAGATGGATGAATTTTATTGTTCTTTGGCAAGAAATGAATATGGTGACAATCGTTACCCAGTCCAGCCGGCCTTAGTGGTCAGCCCCCTCCTCCCTTTCCCTGTGGGAAGGCTCCGAGAATCTCCTGGGCTATAGGAACAGGCAGGCAGTAAGGATGCTGTGCTGGGAAGCTTTGACTGCCTTTGCTATCTTCCTCCTGTGAATGGAGAGATGGATCCTCAGCACTTTGGAGCTCACCTTCCCCAAACGCTGAGTTTGCCATTTGTTATCCACAAATGATGCGATTTTCTGTGCAGGAAACAGGATTTTTCAGAAATTCCAGCACGGTATGGGAAGAAAACGCTCCTGGAACTTTTAATGCAGGTCATTCCTTTTTGGTGTCGCAATTAAAAAGTGACGTCTGTAACTTTGAAACAAATATTTGTACATATTTGTCAATGGGTGCAATTCACGTAGTCGCTGGAAGGAGAAGGGATCTTAACCGCATTTCTGATTTTAGGCTGTATCCTGATAACGCCAGGGATTGATGTCCCGCTGGGGATTTTTCTCCAGTTCCCATCTTTTGCGGCTAATTGAGCGGCAGAGATTTTCCAGCTAGACAGGCAGTGAGCTCTACGGAGGGAATGCGAGTGCAGATCTAACGTTGACTGTGATTAAACTATATTGTTAAAAGACTCGTGCCTTGCAAAGAAAGTCTGGAAAAGTGAAAAAGGATGTGCCTTTCTCCTTTGGGATTGCTTTTGTGTCAGAGGGGATGGAAACAGCCCACCGGGCTTTTGCTCCGCTCCTGGCTTTGGCTTGGAAAAAGCCCGAAACGGCTCAATCCCTGTGGGGCCGACTGTGACCCAGGTGAGGGGCAGCTGTGCCAGGAGATCCGGAGGGTCCATCTCCACACCTTCCGTGTCCAGTGAGAGATTTCCCCGAAAAGAGGGAAGTTCTGGGAGAATGGGGAGTGGTGCAATGATGAGGGTGGCGAGGAAGGCTAAAGGATGGTCTTGATGATTTTTACCGTGAGCGGGTTTTTTCATATATCTTTTGGGCAGAATGGCCGGGGACTTTGTGTTTAGGCCGATGAAGGTCAACTCTAAAATCCGCATTGGGCCATGAGTTCCAGCCCAGCGGTGAGAATAACTGCAAACCCTGGGGAAAGGGGGCTGAGGAGCGGGTGCGTGGTTGGTTCGGCGCCGGGGCTCTGCCAGCCGTCGCTGTTGCCGTTGACCTTCTCCCTGTGGATCGGCCACTTCTCCCACTGCCCCACAGCACTGCGGAGGGTCATGGAGGGTTATTTTTGGCTGGAGTATACCCCTGTGCTGGCCAGAAATGGCCAGAGCTAGCCCAGGCTGGGCTTGCCACTCAGGCTGACCTCATGATGCCGGTTGCCGGCCTCCCGCCTTCTACACAACATTCCGACGGTGGTCTTGGCCCACCGTTGCAGCTCTTCTGCTGCTGGCTGTCGGTCTCGGAGTGAACTTTGCGAGTTTGCTCAGGCTTTTGAGGAAGGAAGCGGCAATTTTCTTGCCCGATGGGGCGCAAAAGGGCTCACGTGGTGGAACGGTAATGCTGTTGGTGGCGAGAAGGGGCTGTGGGAGTTGTCAGAGGGCAGTTGGTGATGCTGTGCTGGGAAATAACTGCCATACCTGACATGTCCCCTCCTTCGAAGCGGGTGCGTGCTATCGTGCTGTTCCCAGCTCTGCTTTCTCACGTCCTCTGCCTTAACAATTTCAGTCATGTCAACATTGGCAGCGACTTTCAGGCCGAGATCCCAGACCTGCAGGACAGATCCCGGTTGGAAGAGGAGGAGGAGGGAGCGTCGCTAGTGTGGAAGCCCTGGGGAGACATCGCAACGAACCTGGAAACAAAGGACAGAGGTTTCTCTTAACGCTTTTCTTGTCAGTTCCCCCCCGAGATACTAAGGGTCGAAAACTGCACGTTTTCACAGCAGCTGTTTGTCCGTTGGGACCCTCTCCCTCCTTTCCTTGACTGCCTTCGTGGCTGGTAGCACCCGAGGGTGCTCAGATCTGATGGGACAGTGAACAGATAACTGGTGGCACTCTCAGTCGCGTCCTCTGGGAGAGACGGTCAGGGGTGTTTGTAGCTGTCCCACCTCAACTGCAGCGACCTCGGTAGAGGGGAGATCTGTCTCTGGAGCTTCTGGTCCCAAAGCTGCTCTGAAGGGAGAGAGAGCGATAGTGGATAACCTGCCTTTTTTGCAGTGGCTTTTCTGGGTCTCCAGTCTGTGTGCTCTGTTTGCCCTCGGCCTTGTATCGTACCTTTTCCTCTTTCTTGATGGGAACTGACTTTCTGTTGGTTTTTGTTGCATTTCTAGTGACAAATCTGCTCAATTTCGCCTGCTCCAATGTGGTGCCGGGGGGAAGAGGCAACCTGGAGCACGCCTTGCACTGCCTGCATGAAGCCCTGGTAAGAAGCAGCTATTTTCAAATTCCTGCTGGAGTAGGACAGACTTAATTACTGGGGTGAGCTGGGAGTCGCTCCTGAGTTTTCTGTTCCGCAGGCTCCAGTCCCTTTGCTAAAGGGGCAGAGTTCTTGCATGCTGCCTGTTGGCCGCCGTCTGCATTAAGGTCTTGTGGGATGACAGACCCTGTGTATCAATAAGAGCTTGTTCTGTCTCTTGTCAATTCTGACAATTTGGAGAATAGAAGTCCTCCTACTCCTGCAGGCAGCTCTGCCTGCAGCAGGGACGAGCCCAGAAGGACTCCAGCAGCAAGCAGTGGCCGTTGGGGTGCCACAGCTTGGTCTCTGGAGATCTGCGCGGGTTCTGGTTTCTTAAAACACATCAGTGTGGATTGAGGAAATATTCCCATCGACTGCCGTGGGCGGAGGTGACCCCGACGCGCTGTTGCTGAGCATCGACTGAGCACCGTCTTCCTACAGTGGGCTGAAGAGTTGAGGTCCCTCCTGAGGGGGAATCTAAGTCTTGTTCTCTGAACTCCTGCAGGAGGGTCTGGAGATGTTGCAGTCTGGGGCACCTCAGCGACCTGAATCCCATCCCCTGGCTGATTATCATTACGCAGGTAAAGTGGAAGCAGAGCTTGTTGCTTCTCCAGGAATGCGAGCGGGTACTGCCGTTCCCTTTGTTCTGATTGAAAGAAGTGATTTTTAAAAACGTGCGAGCAACGGTTCATGTTCTTCGGGGCAGGGAAAATAGTTGTTTTAATCTGTTCCGGGGGTCTTTTGGCATGGGGAGTGCCTTGTCCCTGTGTTCCAGCCCACTGCTGTCCTGTACAGTGATGCCCCACGCTGCTGTACGCTCCTCCTTTTGCATGCCGGCTTCACGGCAGCTCTGCTGGCAGCCATAACTGCTCGTGCTAACGAACTCCCTGCGGCATTGGCTAATCACTTTCCACAGGAGGAGAGATGTGGATGTGTGATGAATAACTTGTGCGGATTTCAGGTAGGCTGCGAGTGGTCTAATCATTTGCACGTGGCTGTTTCTTCCCAGGCTCAGACACTTGGACGCCCCTGGAGGAGCAGTTGTTTAAAGAGGCTTTTTATGTGCATAAGAAGAATTTCCACCTGATCCAGAAGAAGGTAAAGCCGTTAGACCAAGGCGGGTTGCGGGTTGTTAGTGTGGAGGGGAGTTTTAACCCAGAAAAGTCATCTTTTGAACGGCGTGTCGGAATCCTGTCCTTGGGATGCAGCTTCATGCTAAAAAGACACCGGTACGAAACATAATTTTCCTAATGTGTAATTACCAAAGAAATTGAATCTCTCCGGTACAAAATATGGGAAATATTAAAAGCATAATGACACATTCCGCTGACCATCGGCGTATAACGTACAGTTCTGCCCTCCCAAGGCTTCTTTACGGCCCTTTCAGAAGAAGGGGGCTCGTTTTCGGCCTGATCTCACCTGTTCATTGTGCTGTGGGGACTGCAGACAGAGGGGGGGACAGACAAAGAGCACTGGATAGATTTGTTGTGGGTCTGTGCCTTCAGTGTTTTCCTGCAGTATTTCCCTCATCGATCGCTTCTGTTTTTTTCCTGACAGATTCAGACGAAGACCGTGGCCCAGTGTGTGGAATATTACTACACCTGGAAAAAACACGTCAGGTTTGGCGCCACCCGACCAGGACAGACAGCCAAAAGGCTCCAGCGAGGCACGGATGAGGTGGAGGCGGCTGAAGAGAAGGTAAGAGAACTGCCGGGGGTGGGTGCGAGATGCTCCGTGGACGCATTGTCTCGGGCTCTGGGAAACGATCCCCTTCGCATTAAACTTGCTTCTGATGATTTTCAGGGATGTTTCATGACGTCCCAGTGCTCCGTCACAGGAACTGCCGGTGATCCGCCTCTGTGTGGGTCTTGCCAAAATGTTCCTTGCCAGGAAGCAGAAATGTGGCTCACAGAAATACATATTATTTAGGGGTTTTTTTTGATGGCAGCCACTGGGTAAGCATGTCACTTCAGTTCTCTGTAATTCTACTGTTCTGCTGAGGACAGTAGAAATAATATGGTTTTTCTTTCACCATCTGTCTTTGCACCCCATCCTCCCCGTCGAATTTCAGCATTGTTTTGGCTGTTTTAGCGTTTGGAGGAGCTCAGCGGGGCAGGCTGGGGCTGATAGAACGCGTTCCACCCAGCACACAAATAAACCCCTCACTGCCTGGGCCGTTTGGGGATGTTTCCAGCCAGTTTTTCGCTTTAGCTGTCCCCCTTGCTGAGGAGCAGGAGAAATGAGCACAAGCTGTCTGGTTTACAGGCTGGTTGCAGCCCAAAGAAGAGGCGCCGGCTTGGGCCCACCAAGAAGCAGAAGAGCAGCGAAAAGACGCCCCGTGGCACAGGCAGTCCCTCCCGCCATCCCGGGGACGCTCCGCGTGGGGCTGGAGGCGCAGGCGATGCAGCTGGGTTTCCCTGCGGGCAGTGTGGAAGGTGAGCTGCTCGCTTTTTCTTCTTGAAACTCACTGCTTTGGGCTCAAACAGATGGAAACTCTCCGAGATGGCTGGGGGGGAGCAGAACTAAGGGCAGCTGGAGGATTCCCACTGTCCCGCCGCCACCTGCTGCTTTTGTTGGACTTTTAGCTGAAACCGCTGTGTTTTCCTGTGCCTTTGAACGCCTCACGGTCTCTTCCCTGAGGTGTTGGGGCACCTGTCCCATGCCGCACATGGCCACGTGTTGTCACCACCATTTGTTTAATAGCCGCTTTTCCTCTGCGCCTGTTGGAGCAACGAACCTGTCGGGATTGTTCCTGCTCAGTTCCATCCTCCTCCCGTCTCCCCTGCACTCGGGGCTCCTCCGTCTCCCGCTGACTGCAGCCACAACGGTTTCTCTCTCTCTCTTTGAAGGCCCTTTCCTCCCATTACAGGCCTGGGGCGGTTCATCTCCTTGGGCGAGAATCCCAGCGTTTCTCCTTTGTTTGGCTGAGAAAAAGGTTCCACTGAAGTTCCTTCTTGCGGTTTGCGGCCCGAGGTCTCCCGCGCTGCAGTCGCTCGTGCCAAGCGACATTGCTCGTGCCACGCAGAGCCACTCGAGTTTCAGTCCGACCCGATTTTGATCCATCGTGATGTTAATTCTCCTATTTTAATCCCCAATGATCTGCCGTGTTTAACCAACGAGGTCCCACCCAGCCGGGGGTACCGGCAGAGACTGTGTGGCACCACGCAGCAAAACGCACAAGAAACTCACAAAATTAGAAGTAATGAAACGTCGTCTAACAAATTTTTTTTTCTTAGAAAAGGAGTTAAAAATCCCCGTTTGTTTTTTCCCTTCCAGGGTGTTTGGGACAGTCAACGGGAGGAACGCGCATGTGAAATACCATCGCCCACGGGAGGATCGGAAGGCCCTGGGGACGTCTTCAAAGGGCGGCGAAGCCGGCAGAAGCCCAGAGGGTGACCTCCTCCCGTTGGCAACTGGGCAACTGCCGGTGCAGCCCAGCAACCAGGTCCCTTTCCACCACTAAGAAAACCCCACCCACCATCTCTCGCCTCCGGCAGCGCCTGAGCTCTGCGGAGGGTCCACCACCACGAGGTCACCCCCGCTCCAGAAAGACCCAGAAGATAAGAACAGCAGAGAATAAGGTATTGTATTTAATAGTGTTTCCCCCTTAGGTGATAGTGACGTGTAGATTTTCGGTCTTAGTTAGGCATCTTTTAGCTCTTAGTTTTAGGCTTTAGTGTTGTTCTGATAGGAGTAAGGTTTGTTGTTCTTCTGAGAGGAGTAAGGTTTTTTTTTTTATGTGTTCTCCTCAATTTATTAAATTGAGCTGTTGAACGTTCAAGTCCTGGGGCTGCTCTTGCTGGGTTTGAGCCAGAAATAATTGAAGCCGTCAAAACCCGTTCTGTGCGGTTGGTGGTGCGAAGCAAAGGAGAACCTGGGCCTGCGCCACACAGTGCTGTTCCCGGGTTGGTTTTCCCACTGGAGAGCGCAGCGGCACTGCCATGACAAAGCCGGCAGCAGGATTGGGGCGGGTGAAGGCGTTGGATGTCTGCGAGGCCTCTTGGTTATTTGCCAGAGTCGGCGTTGGCCTTTCGTGCTGCGCTGTAGCGCCCATCGGTGTGTGTTTGCACAAATAACGCAGCGTTTGGCAGTGACAATGGTGGTTGGGTTAGTTCAGGGAATGACATCTAAAGAAGGGGGCTGGTCTCTGCTGGCGGTGTACCGGGAGGGAGAAAAGGTTTACTTTTCGTTGCCAGGCCACCTGATTTTCATGGCTTTGGTTTTTTTGGTTTTTTTTTTGTTTTTTTTTTTTGGTTTGGTTTGGTTTTTTTTTTGTGTGGCTGAATATTCCCACCCGGTTGAAGCAAATCTGTATTTTGGTTCTGTTTTGTCTTTAAAGTATTGATCTTCAGGTCTGGGCCATGGTAAACTTCTTTCCCCGAAGCGCCCGCTTTGCAGAGCGGGTACGAACATTCTCCTTTTGTTTCCCATCACTTGTATTTATAAAAAAACTACCCTAAAAGTCAGAAGAGGCATCGGCGTGTTCACACCTCTTCCCTAAGCCTGCTCCTCACTGCCGGTGCTGCCAAAGCGATGCCAAAAAGGCGGGAGCTTGGGAAAAATACCTGGCACCCTATCTAACTGTGGTGTCCAAAACCCCGCGGGTCGATTTAACCCCCCACTGACCCAGGGAAGGGCTCCACGTGCCAGTTCCTGTTCCAAGTCTTGTTGCTGTTTCACATTGATTCTAAAAAATCAGAATGTGGATGCAAGAACAGAATTTGGACCAGATTCTCCAGCACCAGGACAGTGCACCGATGCTCCAGGGCGCTTTCCCCAGCAGCGAAGGCCTGGTCTGGCAGGAGGGCGGTGGCGGGGATGGCGAGGTACTGCCGGCTCAGCCGCCCCACGGCCGGGAAGCGATGCTCGTTCTTCTTCCACCAGCTGGTGCTGTGCTTGCAGAGGGGCTCCAGGATGTAGTTTTCCAGTTGCTGGTGGATCTCGGGCATGCTCTCCATCGGGTCCTACCCCAGAAGGATGTCGTAGCTACTCTGAGACGGGGCGCTGGCGCATGGGTCCTTGCGAGCAGGCAGCTGGCTGCCGGCATCTGCGCCCGTGGCTTTGGAATCTGAGTTTGGCACCCCAGACTGGGTGGCAGATGGGGACTGGTGGTTGCAAACCCACAACAGCGTGGTTCTCGCTGGCTGGTGCAACTCGCTTCTCAGGCTGGGTCTGAGAAACTGCATCTCCTTGAAGCGCGGGTCCAAAACAGAGGCGATAACTGCTGGGCTTTCGAGCACTTTCTCGAATGCAGTTCCCTTCAGTTTGGAAGACGGCAGAACACGGAGAATGGCATTACACGCGATCTCCTCCTTGGTGTATTGATTGGACAGGGAATCAGTCAAAAGAGAAAATAAGAAAAATTAATTTGTTTTCTACTTGGATGGCAGAAATCTACGAGAGGCAATAGAAGTCAGATGGTTGAACAAAATCTTGCATGGCTTTGAGTTTGCCCTGAGCTGACAGCTGCAAAGCCTATTGTGAAACCTACTCATTTTTGTGATCGTAGTGATTTTTGTTTGTGTTTTGTTTGGATGTCTTAAGAGTATCGTTATCAAGCAATTATCTCCCCCCCAGCCCCGCCATGCCCACCAGCAGCAACGGGCCGATGGGATCCTCAGCTGTCAGGTGGGGGGCAGCGGCACCAGGGCAGGGAGGGCGATGCCTGGTACCCCCGGGCAGGCCATGCCGACGGTGTGGCTGGAGAATGCTCCATGGCTGCTCACTGCGGCATTTCTCATGGCTGGGGGGAAACACGTTGGGAGCAGGGGGTGGGGGTGAATGGGGGAGGCAAAGCATCTGCAAGGGGCTGTGAGGGCCATGGAAAGGGGAGTGAAGGGCATCTGCAAGGTTGGAGGGGGTAAGGAGGGTGGTAGGTGTCTAAAATAGGGTGCTGGGGGTGTGCAAGGAGGGGGGACAGCAGGCCGCTGAAAGGGGGTGTAAGGCATCAGCAAGGCATCTGCAAGGCAGAGGGGTGGGGGCTCAAAGGGGGAGGCGAGGGGTACCCAAGTTGGGTGCGGGAGGGATGTGAGGAGGGGAGGAAGGCACCTGGGCAATGCCTGTTGGGGGTCTCCCCACCAGACCCCCCCTCCTCCGCATCTCGATGTGACCCCCTGGTGATGCTGTGGCCCTTCAGAGCAGGGGGACAAAGGCCACTGTCCCCACAGAGCCCCATGCCACCCGGTCACCTCAGCTATTGTCCCACCGGGCGCTTGCACGGATGCGCCCGGTGTTGGGGTGCAGGCAGGAGGTGGCTGGGTGGTCCCCCCCTCTTTCTGCATCTCCTTGGCCCGGGGGAGGGCCTGTCCGCCCCCCCGCTGCACCCATGGGACCCAGCTGCAGGAGGTGCTCTCGGGGGCAAACGAGAGGTGGGGAATTAATTAATCTGCCCTGAAATTACAGCTCACGGGAAAGACTGAGAGGAATTTGCGTCTCCGCCAGCAAGGGAAGACGGTCACGTCCTGGTGATGCTCAGCTGTGACCTGCGTGTGTCCCCCCCTCACAGCCCCACTTTGGGGCTCTGGAGATGTGTCCTCTCCCAGGTCCAGTCCCCGTCACAGCCCAAATCCTGGCTCAGGAGCCGGAGGGGTCCCTGCAGGGGATGGTGCTGACCCCCACGATAGCAAAGGAGGGAGCCACAGGACCGGTGGCTTCGTCTGGGTAGGATGGAGATGGAGAGGGGCGAGGAGGGGGGTCTCCTGCTCCACCACTAGAGCAGCTCCCCCAGTTTGGCCCCTCATCCCCTTATAACACTGGAATCAGTGTTATTAATTACACTTTGCGCGAGATTAATTACATCAATCCTCCCTCCTGCTGCTGGTGGCCAGTCCAGCTTGCGAGTGACGGAATGAGGGGGCTGAGATGGGAAGTTTGCCTGCTCGTGCGATGCTTTTGGCCTCCCCTGGCACCGGGAGGACTCAAAGCCGGACCTGAACCTCTGCTTTGTGCTTTTCCTCATCCTCAATTACACCAAAGCTTCCCCAGGGAAAGATTTTTCTTTCTAACTGGAGGAGTTGCACTGAGACAGGTAAACTGAGGCAGGACAGTCAAAAGTCCCTCTCTCTCCTGCTGGGACAAAAAAAACCCTGCAGCAAAATAATGATTTGGAGAAGTTTTCTTGAGAGGGAACAACACTCTCTGCTCCGAAAGACAAAAGTGAGCTTGCCATCCCCTTTCCCAGCCCAGTTTCGATGATTTGATGTTTTCCAGGCGCCTGGCAGCAGCGGAGAAGGACAAAGAGGGAAGGCGAAGTGTCTGCAAGTGCTGGTACCCATCCTGGGATGGGATAATTTGCTTTCTGGAGGCATCTCTCCATCCTGCTCCATCCCATCCCAAGCCCACGCGTCCACAGATCCCATAGACTTATTAAATCCTTAAATCCTCCAGCGATTTCCTCAATGAAATAACCTTTCTGAGTCCATTTGGGTGTCTTAATCGGGAAAAAGAGGGTTTTGAGTGGCACCGTTTCCTTCGGTGGCATCTCTGTGCGAGGTTTGCCGCGATTTCTGCTGCAACAACTGGGGAAGGGCGATGGGATTCTCGGAGTGTCTTGCCACGGACCCGCTTGGCTTCTTTCTCCTGTATTTGCGCCTGAAGCTTTAATACTAAATAATAAAAAAGCAGCAGAGATCTGAGCTTGGATCCCGATGGGATTTTAACGGATTAGACCTCATTGTCACCCTCCTTCGCTGTGTTATTTTACATCCCATGTAACCTTTCAGGGCGAGCCGGGGCTGTCAACCTTTGTGCTGAGCAGCGCCGGGGAGGAAGTTCATGACAGCAAATGAATCTGTAGGCTGGAAATGAGGGATTAGCTCCGCTCAGAACATAAAGTAGGGCTGGAGATAGCTGGCGGAAGCGAGGAGAGTAAAACATGGGGCTTCCCTGGCCATTTCCGTACGGCATAGGACTTGGTCTGTCTAACGAGGGTTTATGGAAGCTGAGAAGGGACGGAGGCCGTGCCAAAGGGAGACCTCCCTGAAACACCCTGATTTGATGCAGGAAATGTTGATGAAGATCAGGGCTGCCCCATAACGGGCATTTCCCCAACGGTTTGTGCCTCACGTGGTCTTTTGGCAGTTTGGGCTTTCAAATACACCCAAACACTGTGTAACCTTTTGCCCTGCCGAGATGCAGCGTTTCCACCCCTTTTCTCTATTCTGGAGAGTTTTTCCTCAAAACAGAGCAGGTTTCTCCCCATCCGCTAAGTTTTCCAAGCGGGATCAGTATTGGGGTGTATAGCTTTAAATAACTGCCGGGGTCACCCTGAACATTCCGATCCCAGCAACGGTCGCTGTTTATGTGCTGGAGATGGTGCAGACTGGGAGTCACTGGGCTGCAGTCGGAGGGTTTGGTCCTCTGATTGATCTGGAGGCTCAGTTATCCCCCAAAACTGGTGACCGACTTGAGGATGAAGCAGGACGAGGGTCCCAAAATGACACTTCTGGAAGAGTTACAGGTGGGAGGGCTGTGCCGAGGGGCTGCGTATCCCCCAAAAAGGGGGGGAGACTTCCCAAAATCCCAGTGGCATGTCGCCAGAGCAGGGAAGGATGCGGGGGGACGATGCTTTGTGCCCTGCCGGGGGCAGGTTTAGCATTGTGGGTGGGAGCACGGAGCCAAAATGGTTTCTGAGAGAGAAGCAGACTTTCCCCATGTCGCTCGGGGGGATTTGGGGAGCTGTGATGCCCAAATCGCTCCGTTTATTCCCACTCTGACACCCCTGTAACACACTCAAGCTCGCCGTTGTATTTAAATTGCGATTTTATTTCAATTGTGATTGTATCTAAGTTGTGATTTAATTTAAATAGCGATTTAATTCAAATTGGGGTTTTATTTCGGTGGCGATTTTACTTAAATTGCGATTTAATTCAAATTGGTGTTTTACTTAAGTAACGATTTTACTAAAATTGCCATTTAAAGCGATTTGATTAAGCCCCTTTTGTCCCATGCCTTTTCTGAGGTTGGGGTTTGGGGTTTTGAGGTTTTTTTCCGGTAAATCTGGAGGGGAGTAGACGCATTGCTAAGAAGGGACGGAGGGTGGCGGAGATTGGCGTGGGAGAGAGGACGGGAAAGCCACAGGCGCGTCATAATCCGGCTGCCGGGTGACGCGGGCGAGTGCCGGGAGGTGGCGGGGAGGTCGCAGCAAGTCGGCTTTGAAATTAGTACTCGGGGGCCAGAAAAAACTCATTCCCAGATGGGAACGTTTGTTCCTTTTGCTCATTAAATTAACTGGTGAGCGGGGGAGGTGTGAGCTTCCCGAGCGTCGCTGCTGCACAGCGGCAGATGATGCCATTCAGTCAAAGCAGGGATTTGGGGGATAAAAAGCAGATTTCCGGTATTTTGCTCTTCTCTAAAGCGAAGTGTTTCCTGGAGGCCCTTTCAAAGTTGCAGTTGCGACTCGAGTGTGAGATGTGGTTGAGTTTTTATTTCTTTGAGCGCGGTAATCCCGGTGATGCCCTTCCCCAGCCCAGGGACAAGGGGAGAAGACAACGCCTGTAGTTCTCCTTTGGCTTTTAAGGCACAGATGCTCTTTGTGCAGCGCTGGCAGTGGTATTTCAGCCAAGGAGGGCATTAGCTGTTAGCCTTTGGCTTTTCTTTTGAGGAGAAAAACGCAGTCTTGCTTGCAGCAAGAGAAGCCCGAGCCTGGTTGGGCTGAAGTCGAAGCTTCACCCTTGCAGGTTCTTGAGGGCCTTTGGAGGTTGGTGGTGGCCATGTCCTGTGGCCAAGTGCCATCTAGTGAGTTCTGCAGGTATCACGTTTGGAGAATGAAACTGGCTGTGATCAAAAGTGTGGAGTTGGGTTCCCCCACCCCACCCCACTCCACCCCCAGTTTGGAAATCCCTTTTTTAATTTTATTGTTTCGAAAGGAACCACAAGAACAAAGCAGGAGGTTTGGTTTTGGTTTGAAACACTCAACTCTCTCCCCTTTTAGTAAATCCTTCCAGACTCACAGTATATACAATACAGGTGACATTACAGGTGGTTTTATTTGGGTATGGGAATAAAAACCTCCAAGTCCGTGTTTTTAGGGCTGTGCCTGGAGGAGGAGACACACGGAGGTGTGATGCTCTTGGGCTCGCGTGGCGCAGGGATGGGTGATGACTGGGAGGACGTAAGGGAGCTCTCCTCACCTGGCCCCAACTTATATCTTCTTCTCCTCACTAAACAGAGACACGACGAGGAGGCGGTGATTGACCAGGGAAGAACGAGCACCGCTGTCACTATTCACTATGAGAAGGAGGAGCTGGAAGGTGAGTCGGGAGAGGTGCCACCAGTCCCACGCGTTTTCCCGTCGCGCAAAGTCCCTGCTGCGTCCCGTGCTCAGCATACGCATCACCTGCAGCAAAACGTGGCGTGCTTCTAAATAAACAAGCACAGTTATTTTCACATTGTTTTAATATTATGGCTTTTAGACAGAGGGGAAAAAGCCCCCGTGGCATCTGCGGTGTGAGCATTGGCCACAGAGCTTGGTAGTTCACAGCTTGTTTTCTCAGAGGCTGCTCTTGGCTTGGAGAGGTCAGGAGAATAATTTGATGGCTGCAGACACAGGGCTGTGATTTTCTTTTTTTTTTGTTCCAGACTTCATTATCACAGGACTGATTGGATCTCCTCTTGTTGCCTTGTGCCATACAAAGATTTTAAAAATAATTACCTTCTGTGGCTGCTTAATGAGCAGGTCTGAGTGTTGTCCAGCCGAAGCTGGAATTTTAGACAAGGGTTGATACTTTCAGGGCACTTTTAGGTGACCCGGAGCCATCGCTTGTTGTTGCTCTGTTGTTGCAAAGTTAGAGTAAAACAGGCTTGGAAAAAGGGAGGGGTCTCTGACATTCGGGGATGCAGTGAAACTAAAATGAAGAGAAGTTGGTGTTTCCTCCTGGGATGGATGCGCTGGTTTAATCGTGGCAGCGGCGTCAACCGTCTCCGCAATATCGAGAGTGATGCAAACACTGCTTTTTTCGCAGGCCACCGCACCCTGTCCGTGGGCGTGCGGATGCCGCTGGTGAGGCAAAGCCACCGGTGCCACCGGCACCACCGACCCCACCACCAGAAGCATCGGAAGAAGGAACGGGAGAAGGACTGTGCCCCGATGGAGCAGGGCTACCACTGTAAGTCCCGCCGCAGCGTTCACGAGCCTTCTCGGGGCTGCGTGGGTGCCGGGGTCCTCTGCAAGCAGGTCCGTGTGGCTGATTTGTGTGGTTTGCTGTTCTTCTGAGGGAAAGTGGCATTATTTGGGAGGCAGTTGAAGGCATAATGGATTGAGGCTGGTCTTCCTTAGAGGGATCCTGCCATTAAAAATGGAAACGTGGGGAAGGAAAGTGGCCCGTCCTTATGCAGAGGTGGAACAGATGCTTCTCCTTCTCCGTGGCTCTGTGCAAGCCCGGCCAGACCCGGGGGAGAGGGGCCAGCCCAATATTTAGGGCTGAACTGGTGCTGATCGATGGCCACTTTGCGTGTGAGCGTGACGGGTCGAATGCAGGTGTGGTAACGGGATTTATCTTCTGCCCCCAGACACCCCATCCCAGCGGGTGCAGTTCATCCTCAGCACCGAGGAGAACGAGCAGCATGTTCCCCACCACTTGTTCACCGAGCTGGATGAGATCTTCCTGAAGGCGGGTGAAGATGCCGAGTGGAAGGAAACGGCAAGGTAAATCCCTGCCGCCGGCTGTGGTGGCAGCTGTGGGCTCTGCCTTCCGCTCTCCGGGACGCGAAGCTTTTGCAGCTGCAGGTGCCGATGCGTGGAGCCTTCTCCTCTTGCCGCCCCGTTGCTGCACCATAGGGGTTGCAGAGCTGAGGCTGTTTTCTTGCAACGGGGCTGATCGTGCCCGATGTCCGCAGGTGGCTGAAGTTTGAGGAGGACGTGGAAGATGGCGGCGAGCGCTGGAGCAAGCCCTACGTGGCCACGCTGTCCTTGCACAGCCTCTTCGAGCTGCGGAGCTGCATCATGAACGGGACAGTGCTGCTGGACGTTTGTGCCAACAGCATCGAAGAGATCGCAGGTACTGAGCGCACTGCGTCCCGCCGGGAACGGCCGAGCTCAATTTGCCGCGGTGCCCTTCACTCCCGTATCAAACCCTGCCCCAATGGCACATCCTTTTCCAGAACCTCCGCTGTGTTTTTAAATCGTGGGTTGCTTTTTGGATGTAGACTGGGTGTACAACAGTCACATCAGCTTTTTCTCCCAGTATGGGAGCCTTTTGAAAGCAATTTGTGGGGTCAGAGAGGCGATTAGAGAATATTCTCCGGCCAGAAAGGAGTGTCAGGGCTTGGCAGGCTGCTCTCAGAAACATGGAGTCTGCCTAAGAGCTGAACCTCCTTAAATAAGCTACTTACTACAAGCTGTTTCCTCCCGTTCTTTGTTTTGTTTTTTTTCCTATTGCCTTAACATCCAGGATTTAAGAGCTTTAAAGGCAGAGTTTATCTGGCAGGTGACCAAGCAGCATATTTCTGTGGGGAAGATAATTGAAGTTAATTGAAAAAGCGGCTTTGGAGAAATTATCTTTGACTGGCAGGTCTCCATTCAGCCCTTGCAAGAGCTGGAGAAGTCGGAGCCGTTCTTAGCACGTTTCTCCCTGTGTTTGGCAAATTGCAGTGGATGGGCAAAGGAAACTCTGGGAAAGTCTGCGCTAGAGATTGCTTATAATTTGTTGAAATGTGTCGAGTCTAGAGAGTCTGTCTAGAAACGCCAGATCAGGAAAAAAAATGGCATTATCTAGGATGGGGAATAATTATCTGAGCGGAGTGATGAATAAGCACTTTGATGATGGCTTTTAGCAAAAGAGAATTCTTCCTTTCGCTGCAAAGGCTGAACTGCATTAAAACGTCTTGCTAAGCAAGGCTGAGCCCGCGTTAGGGTATCCTGCGTGGCGCAGCCTTCGCCGGGGGCTTGAGGGGTCGGGGCTTGGGGACTTTCTGCTCTGACGGCTTCGTTTCCCGTTGCCATCTCCAGATATGATCCTGGGCCAGCAAGAGCAGTCCGCAGAGTTTGATGAGCGCATGCGGGCAAAAGTTCGAGAAGTGCTTTTGAAGAAGCATCACCATCAGAACGAGAAGAAAAGAAACAACCTTCTCTCCATCGTCTGCTCATTTGCTGACACGAGCAAGAAGCAGTTAGATGTGCATCCCCTCGACAAGCCAGGTGAGGGTTCCTGCAGGGTTTGGTACCCGGTGAGGGTTTCTGCCAGGCTTTGGCACCAGGTGAAGGTTTCTGCAGGGCTTTGGCCCCATTAGACTTCTCCCGGCAAAGGAGAAGTGTCCCGATTGCTCCTTGCTTTTCTTTCTGAGTGTCTTTCTCCTCCCAGCCCACTCACTCACTCCTCATCCATCTCCCACCACTGCAGAAGCTAAAAATGGGGTGAACCGTGACACCAATGCAGTGAATCTAAGCAAGGTGAGACACTCGTAGCTTTCTTACGCTTTTAGGCCAGATTTGCTCTTGCAAACTTGGCTGCAGAGTGTTCTGCAGAGTGCTGTGGGCTTTGCTTTTGGGGTAATGGCTGAAAATCCCTTGTCGTGCCCAGGCGGAGCTGCGCTTCATGAAGAAAATTCCCACCGGGGCTGAAGCGTGCAACGTGCTTGTAGGAGAGCTGGATTTCCTTCGCCAGCCCATCGTGGCATTTGTCCGCCTGACCCCAGCTGTCCTCCTCTCGGGCATGACGGAAGTTCCCATCCCAATGAGGTCTGAATGAGAAGCGCAAAGTTTTTATTTAAAAAAAAAACACCACAACAAAACACCAAATTCATGCATCAGTTGGGCGTCCCAGGGGAACACGGCCAGTGGGAGCAAGCAGGTTTCTCCCACCCACATCTCTGTGCTTTCATTTCTCCCTTCCCTGCTGGAGCTTTTAAACCCATTGGCCAATTTTAATGAAAGTTTGCCCAAAACTCAAATTTGCGTTTGGTTTTGATGCGTTTCAAATTCATCACCTGAGTCAGTGAGCCTACACGTCCCCCCTGGAGCCACGCTCTGGGGTGGGAGCTCCCAGGGATTTCCTTGGGCGCCCTTTGAGTGAGGCCATGTTCTTCTCTCTCATTTTGGTTTTCTTGCCTAGGTTCCTGTTTGTTTTGCTTGGACCAGGAGGAAAAGCCCATCAGTACCACGAGATCGGCAGGTCCATGGCTACTATCATGACGGATGAGGTGTGACGAGATAAGAGATATCTCCGGGTCATTTTTTTGGGGCTTTCTTCACCTCTTCCTGTCTCTGTAGTAGTGAGGAAGAGGGTTTGTTGTCCCTGTTAGCTGCCTGCAGGAGGCTAAAATCCCACCTGGGCTGCAGCCCGCGCCTCATCCTTCTCCCCAGGGTCCCCAGCACGCTGTCCCCAGTGGTGGCATTGCCAGGGCCAGTGAAACTTCTCCTCTTGAAGCAGAAGGCTGTGGTGTGCCATGGGGGACGGGAGCCTGGTGGAGATGGTTACAAATACTGTGATGCACAGATTTTTCCTTTGGGGGAATATTTCCTGCCACTTCCAACAGGCGATTTGGGGGAAATGACCTTGCATTTAGCCAAGAGCTTATTGCACTGGTTAGGACATCCGAGATGGGTCATGCTCTCACCAGGTTGTCTCCTACGGCAGGTTTTCCACGATGTTGCCTATAAAGCCAAGAACTGGGCTGACCTGGTGGCTGGCATCGATGAGTTTCTGGATCAGGTCATGGTTTTGCCACCAGGAGAGTGGGATCCCTCCATCCGAATTGAGCCCCCGAAAAACGTCCCTTCGCAGGTGGGTGCTGCGGCAGAAGGAGGCACGAGGGGGATGGGCAGGAGGGCAGCACGGCTGGGGGTGCTGCTCAGGGGCCCAAATTCACAGGTCACGTACCCAGCCCAAAAAGCAAAACAAGCCAGTGGCTGCAAAGACATATCTTTATCTTATTTCCATTTTAACAGGAAAAAAGGAAGGTGCCAGAAGCTCTCGATGACAGCGCTTCTCACAGCAAGCCGGAGAAGCACAGCGGTCCTGAACTGGAGCGGACAGGAAGGTGTGAACTGAAATAGTTTGGTGGGGTGTTTTTCTGTTTGCCCCTAAAATCTGAGTGCGCACCTCCCTTCTAGCAGAGTTTTGGGGTGAACTGGGTCAGTGAAGGGGCTCCAGGTTCCCAGCTTGGTCCCCTGGGCTGGGTGGGTGGGAGATTTGGGCAGCTGGGCTCAGCTGCAGTGTGGTTGCACAGAGGTTTTCTTGCTTTGGGGTGGAAGCAGATGTGTAAGTACCTCCAGGTAGAGCTCTGCTGCTTCTCAAAGTGAGGGACTGTTGCAATAAGAGGGGACGGGCTCTCAGGTTTGGTCTCCTTTTGTTTTTGTTGGAGGGGTTTTTTGTATGCCTCAGTTTCTACTGGGGCTAAAATGGGAGAAGGAGACTTCTTTTTAGCAACGGAAGTTACTCTGTGCTTGCGATTGTCCTTCCTCAGCCAAGAAAATTTAACGCTGTCTTCCACGAAAATATTGTTTTGTTTTTTTTTTTTTTCCTTCCTCCAGGCTCTTTGGCGGTTTGATCCGGGATGTGAAGCGAAAAGCCCCCTGGTTCTGGAGTGACTTTCGGGATGGTCTGAGCCTGCAGTGTCTGGCGTCCTTCCTGTTCCTCTACTGTGCCTGCATGTCCCCCATCATCACCTTCGGGGGACTGCTGGGGGAGGCGACCAACGGCCACATAGTGAGCACCTCTCTCTGTTGGGTGGCACGGGGGAGGACAACACTCCTGCAAAAGTCCTTGCTGCAGTGAATTTGCACTTGTTTTTTTCCCCCTAATGATTTAATTACTCGCTGCTGCCTCTCTTCCCCGGACAGAGTGCCATGGAGTCGCTGCTGGGCGCATCCATGACCGGCGTGGTGTATTCCCTCTTTGCTGGCCAACCTCTCACCATCCTCGGCAGCACCGGCCCCGTCCTCGTGTTCGAGAAGATCCTCTACAAATTCTGCAAGTAAGGCTGGCTGCTGCGGCCAGGTGCTGCGAGCACCTTCGGAAGAAGGCAGGGATGGAGAAAGGATGTTTTTCTTAGTGGTAGTTGGTAGATTGAAGTTGTCTTCTGTGTCACAGACATCACGCGCTGCTGCTTTAGTATGTGACGGTGCAGGAGCCCTCAATCTCCGAAGGATGGATGGGTGGTTCGGGTTTTTTAGGGTTAAAGTGAAAGAGCAGGAGGAGGAGAAACCACAAGGATGTGGATGCCCGAGATGGGCTGCACAGGGAAGATGAGACAAATGACTCTGGTTTGGGAATGAGGGAAGATTTGCTTTCCTCTCAGTACAAACTCGGGCACTTTTTTGTATGATTTTTGCTGGAAGTGGAAATACATTTTACCCACATATCCAAAGAGTTTTCTGGTCAAATGTTTTGATGATTTTTGAGAAAGGAGCTTTTCAGGCGAAATGGATATTTTCCATGACAGTCTTTTTGTTGTGGCAACTGTGATGGGAGATTAACCCCCTTATTGCAATTAAATTTATTATGAAGCCCCAACTTGCTGGCAGCAGGTAACTGGGTGCAAACCCAGCCGGTTTCGCTGTTAGGGCAATGGGTTGATGTGGGAGAACACCACCTTCCACAACAGGGACCTGACCTCAATTAGCCTCCGAGGCATTAACACAAGGTCATTGTTAAATAAGGATTAATTAGCCTCTCCTCCTGCGGGCCCACACCCTGTGCCGCAGCCCCAAGGCTGTCTGTCGAAACTGCATTTACCATCCGCAGCCTTGACACGCTCCTGAATTGCTGCCGACTTTCCCCGAAGGAAGGCACGGCTCGGAGCCTCTTGCTGCCCTCTCCACCCTGCGTTTTCTTTTGCTTTCCCAGGGACTACGCGCTCTCTTATCTCTCTCTCCGGGCATGCATTGGTCTGTGGACCGCCTTCTTCTGCACGGTGCTGGTGGCCACTGACGCTAGCTCTTTGGTGTGCTACATCACCCGCTTCACCGAAGAAGCCTTCGCCTCCCTCATCTGCATCATCTTCATCTATGAGGCTCTGGAGAAGCTGAGTCACCTGCGAGAGACCTACCCTGTGCACACGCACAGCAAGCTGGACTTCCTCACCATCTCCTAGTGGGTTTCTTCCTCCTAAAGTGCCGCTGCCCCTTGGCAGGAGCTCAGGGCTGCACCTCCATCGCCTTCCCCTCACCCCTGTCTTGGCTTCTCTCCTCCCAGCTGTAAGTGTGAGGCACCGACCCATCCCAGCAACGAAACCCTGCAGTTCTGGGAGAGCAACAAGATCAATGTGTCTGGCATCACCTGGGAGAACCTCACGGTGACTGTAAGTGCCCCGAGTCACTGCTTCCTCATGCCGCGGCCGCGGGGTCCAGGGGCACTGGCCTGGTGCAAAGCTCAGAGCCCTTCAGGTGATGGTGGGCTTCAACTTGTGCCAGTGCTGCTCTGAAAAGTCATTACTTCAGTGTGTTTAACCTCCTTGGGCCTGGGAAGGAGAGTCCACCTCTCCACCTCATCCCCGACATGGTGGGCAATAACTGTTATCCTCAGGACAGTGGTTCTGTCTGGGAGCAAGGTTCAGTGGGTGCTTTGGTTATTGGAGAAGTTGGAGGACTTAAGTTCATGCTTGAAGGCTGTAATTAGCTTCCTTAATTGGTTCCTAGTAACTCCAGGCCTTGCTTTCTTACTCAGCGCTGTCTGAAGGTACGTGCATAAACTTGCATGTCTGAGCAGCCCCTTGGGCCGTTGTTGCTGGAAGCAGAGCTCAGGCACAGGGTGGGACGCTCTTTTGGACATCTTCACCCCCCTTGGCCGTGTCCTGTGAGCCCGCCCCTGGGAAGGGACAATTTGTCTCTTCTCCTTTCCTGTCACTGTTGTCTTAGCCCTCCTTCCCCGTTCCCTCTTTCACTCTCCCCAAGAGTTCCCAGTGTTTCCTTCCCCTCTGGTGTCTTCTTCAGCCACGGTTACCTGCTGTTCAAGCAGAGGATGTGCCATAGGTCTGTGGTACAGTGTCCCATCACATCTCCTCTCTCCGCTGTCTGTGTAGTTCCATGTGTCACTTATTCAGCTGCTGTTGATCGTTAAATATAAATCTCCGCTAGCTGCAGCAGTCCCGAGGTCACAGATCTTGGAGCAAGATCCTCCAAACCCCCTAGTTATCCGAGGTTTCCTTGACGCATGTGCACTACCTTTGTGTCCTGATGCTCTGTTTCCCCAGGAATGTCGGTATTTGCATGGAGAGTTTCGTGGACCTGCCTGTGGACACGATGGCCCCTACACGCCCGATGTCCTCTTCTGGTGCTGCATCCTCTTCTTCTCCACCTTTGTCCTGTCGGGCTTATTGAAGAAGTTTAAAACCAGCCGCTACTTCCCGACCAGAGTAGGTAGAAGACGGTGGCCAGCAGCAGTCTCCACACTCATTTCCCAAAATGGCTTTCCCGGAGCACTAAGCAGTGTTTGCCACCGCTTGGTCAAACTGGGAAATATTGGACCTTGAAGGCCAAACTTGGATGTCTCTCACTCATTTCCAGGAGTGCAAAATGATCGTAGTGTTTCCCACCTGCCTCGTGACCTGCCCCGGAGCGGTTTTTTGCCCAGGCAGTGGGAAATCGGTCTTCCAAAGTTGGTTGTTTGTTGTATTTTCATTTGTGGTTTTTTTCACCTTGTGTGCCCAAGGGGAAAGTTGATTCAAATGAGGAACTGCCATAGAAAAAGACACAAAAGACACTGTTTCTTCCTTTTGAGGAGCAAATGATGCCTCAGTGCCTTATTCCCATTGTAGCTGTGAGTGCAGCTGTAGTGGCAGACGTCTGTTTCGTTATTTTTTAATATTTATTGGCTTTTTTTTAAAGTTTGAATTTAAACCACCCTTTTCCACCTAATTAAACTTTTTTTATTGCCTGACCAGATCTTGCAGGTACAAACACAGCAACACTATCCAAACGAGGGATTTGGCTGCATCTTCTCAGAGTGGTGGGAATTTGTTAACCAGCCTTAATGCTGTTGATGTCTTTAACTTTTCCATCTCATGGTATGGCCCCGTTTGTGCTGTCCCTTTCAGCTCTGCTTTCTTGCCCCAGGTACGGTCCACAGTCAGTGACTTTGGTGTCTTCCTCACCATCGTCATCATGGTCCTCATTGACTTCCTGGTTGGGATCCCATCGCCGAAGCTCCACGTCCCCCACATGTTCAAGGTAATGGGGTGTTTTGGTGTGGAGCCACTTTCGGCCCTTGGGGATGCCACAGGGTGATGCTGGGACAGGACAGGGCTGAGTCTGGGGATGCTGGTGGTGTTATCATCTCCTCTTCCACCTCCGAATGCATCGTTTCCTTCTGGAAAGAAGACGCCAGCCCCAAAACTTGATACCTACAGAAGTATCTATAGGTGCTTGCGACGAGGACGCTGGCACTGCTGAACCCCGTAGGAGAGGGTGACATGAAGGCAGGGCCAGGAGATGAGGTGGCACAGCGATGGAGAGGAAAATCAAAGCCAGTGAAGTGGCTGGGCTGGGAGTTGATCCTGATGTGTGTTTTGGCTTTGTTGCAGCCTACCAGAGACGACCGCGGGTGGTTGGTCAACCCCATAGGGCCCAACCCTTGGTGGACGGTGTTGGCCGCGCCCATCCCAGCTCTGCTCTGCACCATCTTGATATTCATGGACCAGCAGATCACGTCTGTCATTGTCAACAGGAAGGAGCACAAGCTGAAGGTAAGGGGCTGCAAGAGCTGACCCCATCCCCACCCCACTCTGGGCTGCAGGTGTGGGGAGAAGCTCCTATGCCAAGTGCTTTGTGAAGGCGTTGGTTTGGGACAATGTCAGGCTGTGTGGCAGGATGCTCTGCTGGATTAGTGATGTCACAGGGAGCAAACGAGGGGAGTTCAGATGAGCAATCTTTTGGAGGAGCTAATTAATTTTCGAGCACTATAGAAGCGTGGTTTTGTTTCAAAACGCCAGCAGGAGCTGGGGGAACGAACTGTTTTGACACACTGCCAGGGATAACTCAGGGTCACATCTTGCTTGCAAGCAGTAGAAATTTCTTTATGAATGAAAATAGTCTTTTTGTTTGTTTGAGAAGTAGCTATTGCACAAACCTCCCAAATCCACTTGGTCTGAACCCCTGCCAGATTTTCACGAAAGGTGCTTGCGCAAAGACCATATCCATCCTTATTTTTGCCAATTCTTCTCTTAAATTTTCAAGAGGGTGACTTGCGCCCAAGTAGGGTTTGAGTCTGAGTCGCGACGTTGTCCTCGCTCTTGTGCTGTGGGATGCTCTGTTCCTTGTTTTGCTGCCCACAGAAAGGATGCGGGTACCACCTGGACCTTTTCATGGTGGCCGTGATGCTCGGGGTGTGCTCCGTGATGGGGCTGCCCTGGTTTGTGGCTGCAACTGTCCTGTCCATCACCCACGTCAATAGCCTCAAAGTGGAGTCTGGCTGCTCAGCTCCAGGAGAACAACCCAAGTTT
Source organism: Vanellus vanellus (assembly GCF_965231255.1). NCBI lineage: Eukaryota > Metazoa > Chordata > Aves > Charadriiformes > Charadriidae > Vanellus > Vanellus vanellus. The sequence continues at coordinate 2,878,638 of NW_028127296.1, read as the reverse complement.
CTGGGGATACGAGAGCAGAGAGTCACCGGCTTGATGATCTTTGTGCTCATGGGCTGCTCTGTCTTCTTCACTTCGGTGTTAAAGGTAAGAGGAAAATGCAAAACGCCCAACAAGCGTGAGCTTTTTGGAGGTTTGACAAAAACCATCCCCTCCCTCCAGGCCTGAGTAGGTGTGGAGCAGAGGAGGAGGCGATCCCAAACCTTGAGGCTTGGCCCACGGTGGGAACCAGCCTCAGTTACGCTTTCCAGCCCTTCACACCCCAGTTTGGTGTCCTCGAGGCAAGCGAGCAGGACAACTGCTTTAATTCCCAGGTGTCTCTCAGGCCCACCTGTGTTTATGGGTTACGACGAAGTGGATTCAGACCAGTACACTGCTCTCTTTCAAGCAGGCAGCACCTTATGGGATGCAATTTGCTCCCCCAAATGCCTCCCAACAGCCGTTCCCAGTAGCTAAACACACCAAAATCATCCCCGTGGGCTTCCTTGTGTGTTCCTCCCACAAAGTCACCGCAGCTCTAGGCTAAAAGGAGGCACTTCGCTTTTGCATGTTGCCACAAAAATGTGTAGAAATGTTCTTCAGCCGTCACAGAACGTGGCGTACAGTTTCATGGGTGAAATGACCTATTTTCCTCCAACCTTTCAGGAAAACAGGATTATTCTAATGAAACGTAACTAAATGCTCAGCCTAAAGCAGAGCATTCACTCACTCACTCACACACACAAAACCTCTACGTGTTGAGAGCTGAAACATCTCTAACCCTGTGGAAACTGGAAAGCTTTAGGCAATTTTAGGCAGTGCCTCTAGAAGAGAGCAGTAATACTGGAAATGCAATTAAAAAAATAAATTATTGCATTCTTTTTTTTAATTTCCCAGTTTATACCCATGCCTGTGCTTTACGGTGTCTTTCTCTACATGGGCGTGTCGTCGCTCAGAGGGATTCAGGTACGGACTCTTACAGCGTGCAGCTCCCTGCTGTGTCATCTCCAGAGACGCAGGAAAAAAGCAGTGGTGTGGGAGAAAACCTCCCCAAAAGCAGGCAGTGAAAGTATTTTGTATAAGGAAAAGATTGGTGGGGGCACAGGAGGTACGTAGGGCGGGAGGACCAGGCAAGTTCAGCGCGCTCTGCGTCACGGTTTCGGACAGGGCAGTGTTTGGTGTGGTGAAAATGGGGGAATTCAGTGCAAAGCGAAGGCGATTTCTACTGCCGGTGGGAATCCTCACTGGGGGATTGAGTGGGCTGAGAAATGCCAAATAACAAACAGAAGAATAGAATATATTAAAAATATATTTTTATAGAAGAACAGGGAGGGGGGGTGAGATGGTATGAGGAGGACCTGGGGGTACGGACTGATGAGAAGCTCACCGTGAGCCGGCAATGCGCGATCGCAGCCCAGAAGGCCGACCGCATCCTGGGCTGCATCAGCAGTGTGGCCGGCAGGGCGAGGGGGGGATTGTGCCCTCTGCTGTGCTCTGCTCTGGGGAGACCCCCTGCAGTGCTGCCTCCAGCTCGGGGGCTGCAGCACAGGAGAGCCATGGACCTGGTGGAGCGGGGCCAGAGGAGGCCCCGGAGCTGCTGGGAGGGCTGGAGCCCCTCTGATGGGAGGACAGGCTGGGAGAGTTGGGGGCGTTCAGCCTGGAGAAGAGAAGTCTCTGGGGAGTCCAGTGCCTAAAGGGGCTCCAGGAGAGTTGGGGAGCGACTCTGGATGAGGGAGGGGAGCAAGGGGACGAGGGGGGATGGTTTGACACTGACAGAGGGCAGATTGAGATGAGATATCAGGGAGAAATTTTTCCCTGTGAGGGTGGTGAGGCACCAGTGCAGGTTGCCCTGAGAATCTGTGGCTGCCCCATCCCTGGAGGTGTTCAAGGCCAGGTTGGACGGGGCTTGGAGCAACCTGGGCTGGTGGGAGGTGTCCCTGCCCAGGGCAGGGGGTGGGACTGGATGATCTTCGAGGTCCCTTCCAACCTAAACCCTTCTGTGATTCTATAATAGAAGAATGTGGAATAATTGCAATTTGGTGGGCAGCTCTCATGGACACACTGGTTTATAGATGGAGCAAAGGGAAAACGGGTGCTGCTCCCGGGAGGAACAAAGTGGGATCCAGGATTTCTCACTGCACGCGAGATCCTGAAAACTCCTTCCACGTCCCAACAGGGCCGGAAACTTTCCGCAGCCCCAAGGGGTAACTTTTCCACTTTTATTTTGCAGTTCTTCGATCGCTTGAAGCTCTTTTGGATGCCGGCAAAACACCAGCCGGATTTCATCTACCTGCGGCACGTTCCCTTGCGGAAGGTGCATTTCTTCACCTTGATCCAGCTCATCTGCCTCGTCCTGCTCTGGGCCATCAAGGTGTCCCGTGCTGCCATCATCTTTCCCATGATGGTAAGAGCCGGTGCCGCTCGGCAGTGGGACGTTTGCAGCGTCGGAGTGAAATGTAGCATCATCTCACACCTCAACCCCCTCTTCCTTCTTATTTTGTGAAGGTTTTGGCTCTCGTGTTTGTCCGGAAAGTGATGGACTTCTGCTTCTCAAAGCGGGAGCTCAGCTTTTTGGATGACCTTATGCCAGAAAGCAGGAAGAAGTTGGCCAATGCCAAAAATGAAGCCAAAGAAGAAGAGGTGATGCTTGCTGGGTGCTCGGGGCTGGATGTCTCCCTCGGGCTCTGAGATTGCCTCTTTCTGTCACAGCTTCTCTTGAAATGTTGGGGGAAGATCCGAACTCAATAGAAATAGATCCTGACAGCCTGGATCCCGCATCATAACCTTGTTTTTAAATTAGCAGTGAGCTTAACACTTGAATAGCGGTATAATTTTTAAAGGTGCCATTTATAATAAACATTATAATTATGATGGAAAGATTTGCTCATAAGGGTGGTTTTAACCCCCCCCAAAATGTTTGGAGTGAAAGGTCCTTCCCCGGCTGCGCTAACAGAAGGTCAGAAGGAGAGGGCAGCACCTGGGTTTTGCTGGGTGTTTAGTTTATCTCCACTTCGATCATAGACAGACAACTTTGATTTGTCCCTTTTTATGTCAGGAGTCCCAGGAGATGATGGAAGCTGCTGCTGCAAACTCCGTTCGGCTGCAGCTGGGCAAGACCAGCAGCGCGGATATCCCAAAGCCAAGCAGCGACAGGTAAAGCCCCACCAAGCAGCAGGACCCCCGGCAAGATTAGCCTGAAGGGGGTTGGCAGAATTTTCTCCATGTTTCTTTGCTGAGCATCCCAGCGCCATGCACTCAGCTTGGCGGGAAGAGCAAATTTATGGGCAGGGCGGGTGGCAGAGCGCTGGCACAGCTGCCCAGAGAGGTGGGGGAGTCTCCCACTCGGGAGCCATTCCAAACCCGCCTGGAGGTGTCCTGTGCCACTGCTGTAGGTGCCCCTGCTCTGGCGGGGGTGGAACTGGGTGAGCTCCAGAGGGCCCTTCCAGCCCTGACCAGTCTGGGATTCTGTGCAGAGCCTTTGCACAGAGCTGTAGCTCTGCGGCTCTCCGGCTCGCCTTCCAAACCTCCTCCTCCCGCCCAACCCGCTGTGCTTATGCGCAGCTTTGGTTCTCCTCCCCCCCGTTCCTCTTGCTGGTGCTGATGCACTGGGTGGCGTCAGTTCCCACAGTCACGGATTGCCGTCTCAAATATTTATTGCAGGACTGATCCTTCGGAGATTAATATCTCGGATGAGATATCAAAAACACCCGTGTGGAAGGCTCTCACTATGAGCACGGAAACAGTCTGAATCTGGGGAGAAAAGAGGTAAAGGATCGCGTGGGAACGTGGCCGTGCTCCTTTGCAAGCTGTGGCACGTGCCTACGGCTTTTTTTTTTTTGCCGGCAATGCCGAGCAAGCGGCGAGGGCTGCGGCACACGAACCAGCTCCTCTCTGCCGGCACGGTCCCACGAGCGGGGCAGCAGCCCCACTGATGACGCTCTCCCTCCTTTTCTCTCTCCTCCATCCCCCCAACTCCAGTTTTCATGTTTAGGAATCTTGACTTTGAAGGAGAGGCGTGAGAACGTGACTCGGGGATGTACCCATGCAGACATGGGCAGAAACCGCTTTTATTTTTTTTTCCAGTTGGCGGATTCCCCTTTAAGCCACGGCGATGGTTTCAGCTGTCCTTGGTGTGCTTCAGGCATTCCCTCTCTCCAGAGCAGCAAACTGAGGTGCACATGACAGTCAGTGGGAGTTCGGTGGTGTTCCGCCTCCGTGTGTTCGTGTGTGGGTTGTTGCCGCTTTGTAGCGGTAGAGGGACTGCTGCCGCTTCATCGTTCAGTGCTATTTTTTTAATATCTCACTCCTTTTCTATTTATCTTTCTTTTGTTCCCCCAAAATAAACTCTGAATGTTTCTGTTGTATGTGACGCATTCTCCACTTTCTTCTTCATCGCGACCAGGTTCTCGGGTCTGGTTTGGGGTCCTGCCTTCAGTTCGCCCTTCTGTCTCTCCCTGGCAGGAGAGGGATGCCCTCCGTGGCGGGGCAGCGCGGAGCGCCCGAGCGGTTGGGCCGAGGCGAAGGAAAAGCATTTGCTCCCTGCGCTCCAGTTTTACATTGGAGTTTTGGGGGAATTTTTGTTTGTTTGTTTGTTTTTATGATAATTATTTTTCTTGTTTCGGCTCTGCCGTCAGCCTGGAAGCTGCAAAAGGCAGAAATGGCGCCTTCTCCTCCCCCGGCTGTTAAATTAATATAAGGCAGCGCTTCAGATCAAACCCCTCCAATCCGCCGGGTGGTGGCGGGAGCGGCCAGGCGAGACCTGGGGCTCTGTGTCCCCGGGCAGCCCCTCCGCTGTCCCTCCGCTTTCCTTCCTTTTCCCTCCCTGGCTCTCTCGCTGTGGTGTTTTTTCCTCCTCCCCTCTCCTCGCAAAACCGCGTCTCTCTCGCAGGGTGGGATGAGCCCGGAGGCAAGTGGGAAGGTGCCTTTTCCTCCTCCTTTTTCCTGCCCCTTTGCAGGAAGAAGCTGTTGAGCAGAGATGGTTCTCGTGCTCTCTTCCCATCTCGGGGGGGTCGTTGGGCTGCGGCGTGGGGCCGTGGAGCCCGGGAGGAGAGAACAACCCCGAAGAAAAGGTCCCCTTGCCGCCCTCCACCAGCAGCGGTGGGATGGGTGCAGGGACCCTCCTGCCATCGGCTTATCCCATCCCCTGCGGGAGCCTTTTTCTGCAGCAAACCGACCCAAAACGACAACGGCACGTTGGTGCTTCTTGCTAAATGGGGAGGGGGGAGAAAAACAAATCATCTATCAGTTTGCTCTGTAAGGATGGAAGCGGCGCATCCCCAAACAGGGCCAAAATCAGGCGGCTTTTACGGGATGGGGTTTTGCAAAGCTGCTGGTGCCAGTGCCCCATGGTGACGGTCGGAGGGGGAAGAAACTGGTTGAGCCCTTAAAAAGAGGAAAAGAAAAAGGCTCGGAGGAAGGGAAAGGTGCAGCGCCGGGTTTCCTTGCTGCTGTTCCTCCAGGATGCCCATGCGTGTCCCCTCCACGCTGCCCTCCGGGCAGGACCGTGCTCGCTGCTCCGGCTCTGTCTCCCCGGAGGGGAAAGGTCCCGGCGCAGGAGAGTCCCCGTCTCTCCCTCCTTCCCAAAAGAAACTTTAATTTAATCGTTACGCTGGTGACCCACAGTGGCTGTGGGACTGGGGGCTGTGGTACCAGCCCTATTGCTGCCCTGCCCTTAAAATGGAATTATATACACTTCTAATATAGGACAATTTGGGTTTTTTTTTCCATTTTGTTTTCCTCCCTGTAAAAGGAGGGAGTGGGGCTGAGCTTCACTCCCTCCTGGCCGGGACCAGGGCCAGAGCCTGGGATTGTTTTCGGCACGTGCCGGGCATCACTCCAGCAGAGACAGAAAGGAAGAAAATCACCCTGGAGGGAAAACGCGGCCGGTTTTGGGGCAGAGCGGGCTGAGTCCGGCTCTGCATCTCCCCCCTCCCCGGGGGCCACAAAACCTTGGCGGCTGCCTCCAAAATTCCTTACTTAAAAAGCAAAGCAGATTTCCCCGGCGTGGCCCTCTTCTGCATTCGAAGCTCGGGGGTTTTTGCTGCTTACAGGGTGAGATTTTTTATTTATTTATATATTTATGTATTTATTTTTAATTAAATGAAAGCTGAGGTCTTGGTTAACAACATGACTCTGAGCAACCTAAAAGGCGGCTGTAACCCCCCGGGCTGACTGTGGGACACAGTGCTGCGCCTGTCCCCCCCCTTCATACCCCGTAATCCTGTGGCTGGCTCCATATTTTGTATTTTGGGAGGATTTAATATTTCCCTGTGCAGAGGAGAATTATACGGGGAGGAGTCGGGAGGAAAAATCCCCCTCAAAGCTGCTGCTGGAGTCGCTTTAGGAACCAAAAGAGATATCCCTGCAGTGACCCGCAATGCTTTAGTTGGCAGCAAAGCCCCTTCCCAGCGAGGCGGGACGGGGGCTGCTGTGCGCTTCGGTGCCTTCAAACAGCTCCTCACATCCCCCGGGGGCCCCTGGAAAGAAGTTTCCTAAAATGATACGCATAAAAGAGATCCTTAAGCGGGGTGTGTGTGTATGTAATGTAAAAAGGTAATAAAAAAGGGTGGGTTTTTTTTAATTATTTTAATTCCCCCCCCCCCTCCCCCCAGTGTGCTACATGTAGAAATACAGCAATTATTTTTGTTGCGCAGATGCTGAAATATATTTATTTTATTGTAAGAGATGACCTAGTTTGGAAACACTCCGTGTTGTAAATAAAACTGGAGGTGGGGGTGGGGGAATCTCCCAAGCGAATCTGTGTTAGTTATCACTTTGAATCTTTGTGTGGTTTTGTGTTTGGTTTTAGTTTTTTTGTTTCATTGGGTTTTTTTAATTTATTTTGGGTTCATTCTGTGGAACACAAATGACACAAATCCCTGTCGCCGTCGCGTGGGTCCCGTCGGTGGAGCGTCACTGTGGACTGAGGGGTTCCCCCCGCCGGAGCCGGGACTGTCGGCCCTTTTTCTCTTGTTGCCCATTGAACGTAATGGGAAAAAGAATGGAATAAACCTCTCGTTTGTCTCACTGCGCCGCTGCCGTGTCTTTGGGAGGGCGGGGAGGAGGCGGAGGGGGCTGTGGAGCTTTTTTTGGGGGGGGGGGGGGCTGGAGGGGATGGGGGAGTGGGCAGCACTGATTTTTGGGAGGAAGCCCATTTGCCTGGGGCTGGGGGTGGGGAACCAGCTGACTGGGGAAAGGGCTGAAATTAGTGGGTCTGGGGTTTGAAAAATTTAATGACTTAACTATGTTTTGGTTTTTAAATTTTGTTTGGTTTTTTTTTTAATTTGGGGGTTTAAATTTTGTTGTTTACTTTAATTTGGGTTTTTAAATGTTTTTTTTTATATATAATTTTGGTTGTTTCTCTGTGCAAGTAATTGCAATGAGCTCTGTGCTGCAGGAGGGAGGGGACAGCAGTGTCACACGTGTCCCCTCTGCCAGACCGTGGGGTGCTCAGGGAGCTCAGAAAGGGGACTGGGGGGAGGGAGGGGCCGGCGCACAACAGAAATTGAGCATTTCTTCCTACATTCTTGGGGGTATATTTTTGCCCATTTGCAATAGTTAATTAGCATTACATAAAATCCAAAGAGATTCTAGTTATCTTTCATATAGTATTTTTTTTATTCATTTCTTTCAAACCCCCCTCTGGCACAGGTCTGTGGGGTCAGGCAGGCGCATCCCCAGTGCACCTAAAACTTGAGGAACTGAGTGAAAAAAGAGGGCACCTGAGCCAAGCCAGGGGTCAGAGCCTGGAAATCCCAGGGGACCAGTGGCGTGCGGGATCCCCATGCGATGCTCGGAGGCGTTGGAGACGTCAGAAACCGGCAGCCGGATTTAGGGAAGGTTTTATTATGATTTAGGGAAAAGCTGCAGGATCCGCGGTGCTGTGGGAGCAGTTACAGAGAAAACTGAGCCGGAGAAATCGTGGTTTGAAGGGGCGGTCGAGCCGCGGGGGCACTTACCTTCTGCAAAGACAGCCGTTCCCCTAAAAGCAAGATCCTCTTTTCCTCCTTCGAGCTGGTTGTGGCTGAACTCTTCTCCTCACCGGTGCCTTTAAGCTGGTTAGCAGGATGCTAAAAGCTGACGGGTCGGTCACCGCTACTCCTGGTTTTAGTCGGATGGGTCGTTATGAATCATTACAGCGTTTTTTAAGTGGGGCTGTTGCAAAAAATACAGTTGTTGCAGTATTTCCCACCTTACGCCTTCAGCGAGGGGCTGGTTTGGTGGTTGGGTTCGGGGTTTTTTTGTGTGTGTGGTGTTGTTGCTGTTTCTCTTTTTTATTTTTTTCCACTCTTTGGACCAAAGGAGTGACCTGTGGGTTTCCTCCTTTCAGGTGAGATGGCCCCGTGGTGCCACAGCCCATCTCGCAGGGAGGAATGATTTCTCTGCCCACAGGGCCGCCCTTTCCAACACCTTTGGTTTGAGTTGAAAAAGTTAAGAAACAAAGAAGAGGAAAAATGTAAAAGAAGCCTTTGGGTACCCAAGCACCGGCTGCTGCTTTCCGCCAAGTGAAACTCAGGTGGGAGCTCATCAGCTGGACAGACACCATCACAGACTCACAGAACAGTTTGGGTTGGAAGGGACCTTGAAGATCATCGAGTTCCACCCCCCCGCCATGAGCAGGGACACCTCCCACTAGACCCAAGCCTGGTTTCATCCCCCAAGGTCAGATCTGAAACTGGGGCCGTTCCCCACCAAGTGTCAAGGACCGGCGCAGGAAGTGCAATTCCCGGGGCTCTGGTGGATTAAAGTTGCTGCTTCGGTCCCTCAAGATACCCTAAAAAAAACAGAACAGGGGCAGAATCCACCCAGTGTGAAGGAGTTACAGCAAGTTCTAGGAACTTTAAGCTGTTGGCGTAAACACACCCCTGGCTTTTCCATCATTGCTCGCCCCTTGATGATTTGCTCAGGAAGGGAAAATCCTGGGAATGGACTGACCAAAATACCAATGCCTTGGAATTGCTAATAAAAGAGCTGAGGTTATTCCAACAACTTGGTCCTATACATCCAACTGACCCTGTCCATGTAGAATGGGGGTTCAGTGAACGTGGTTCTCACTGCACTTTGGCAGAAGGGACCCACACACCTCCACTCCCCACACCGACAACCCTCCAAAAAGCAGCAGTCCTTAGGGCAGACTCCTTAAGCTGACTCCACAGCTACGGCTCCCCGTCGGCTCTGGGGGAGACGAGGGGGCCCCGGGGGTCTCCGTGGGCTTTAAGGGGGTCCCAGGGCTGCCCACGGGCAGAGAGAGGGGTAGGAGAAGAAAAAAGGAGAAGAGAAGAGAAGAGAAGAGAAGAGAAGAGAAGAGAAGAGAAGAGAAGAGAAGAGAAGAGAAGAGAAGAGAAGAGAAGAGAAGAGAAGAGAAGAGAAGAGAAGAGAAGAGAAGAGAAGGTGGGTCGAGGGGGGAGGGGAGAATGGTGGGGGGAAGGGTTGAGGGTGTGGGAGTGAGCGTGTGAGGGGGGAGTGAGGGGAATGGGTGTTTGTGAGGGGGGAATGGGTTTTCGGGAGAGGGAGAGGCGAAGGAGAGGAGGTTTGCAGGGCTGTGAGGTGCCTGTGAGAGAGGAGGCCCCGGAGGGAGGTGAGTGGAAAGGGCTGTGTGTGGAAAGAAAAGCTTTAAGGACAGGCCGGGCTGGGGAAAGGTGGTGGGCCCCGAGGGAGGGCTTGGGGAGCGGGGCTAGAAGCGTGGGTTTGGGGCAAAACTCTGGGAAAGAAACTGCAGGACAGGGCCAATCTGAGTATACAGTTTTAGCGAAGCTTCAAGCAAAAGGTGACCAAAGGTGCCTCTTGTCCTTTTGTGGGCTGGTTTTGTCTGTTATTCATGCGAGTGGATTTTTGCCACACGGGATGGGAACGTTCGCTTCCCGGGATAGCTGATGCCCCTGGATAACCACTGCCCGCGAAGCACTGCGAAACCCCGTGTTCAAAAATGAGAACAAAGGCCGGGTTTTGCCTCTCGGAAGGATCTCTAAGCACCGTCTCCACGTAATTTCCAGTACCTTTCTGGTTGTTTTCTTTCCCCCCATCCCCGTGATGTCCGTCGGGGGGACTGGCGGAGCTCTGCAGGCGGATGTCCGGCTCATTTTGGTGAGGGCTGAGCTGATTTCAGGGAGTCCCAGCTCATTTTGCGGAGGATTGGGCTGGTTTAGGGGGGTCCCGGCGCATTTGGGGGAGGGCTGCGCTGGTTTCGGCCTCGCAGTGCCCGGGGCGCAAAGAAGCGGTGGTGCGGGGTTGAGGGGGCCTCGTCGTCCTCGGCGCGGCCCCGCCCCTCTCGTCCGCCGTTGCCGCGGCGACGTTGGGGGGCGTGGCCCGGATCTGCCCCTCGGCGCATGCGCGGTTGGGCGGACGCGAAGGAGAACGTTTCCGTTGTGTGGCGGTGGTCGGGAGCTGCGGCGTTCGGTACCGGGAGAGATGGGGGGACCGGGGCCGAGGGCGGCGGGAGCGGGAGCGGGGTGGGGTGGGGTGGGGTGGCGGCGGCAGCGGCAGGAGCGGTACGGAGGTCTCCGGGGCCAGTTCGGGGGGTTTGTAGGGTGGCGGGACCGGGCTGGGGGCCTCGGGGGGCGGTCTGGGCCTTTTTGGGGGGGGCAGAGCCGAGTGGAGGGTCCCCGGGGAGAACAGGGCCGATTCAGACCCCCGTCGTCCGTCCCCCCGTCCCCCGCTGCCGCCCCCTCACCCCCCGCTCGCTCCCCGCAGGTGGCGGCAGCCCCGGCCGCAGCGCAGGGTGCCCGGGGCCGGCCTGGCCGGGCGCTTGGCTCCGCTCTGGGCTCCGCTCTCAGCCCCCCCCGGCAGGTCAGCCCGGCCGTGCCCCCTTCGCCCGCCTCCAGCCCACGGCCGAGTCCCCCCAGGTACCCCCGAGGTGGGTCGGGGGGTGTCAGCGCTGGGCCCCCTGAAGCGGGGGTGGGTGGTGGGCACGGGCATTGCTGGGAGCCCGTGGGCAGCCCTGGGACCCCCTTAAAGCCCACGGAGAGCCCCGGGGCCCCCTTGTCTCCCCCAGAGCCCACGGGGAGCCGTAGCTGTGGAGTCAGCTTAAGGAGTCTGCCCTAAGGACTGCTGCTTTTTGGAGCGTTGGGGGAGGGGGAGGGTTGTCGGTGTGGGGAGTGGAGGTGTGTGGGAGGAGTCCCTTGTCTTTGGGGAGCTTTGGGGGTGTTGAGCAGATTTGGGGGAGTGGTGGAGGGGTCCCCTCGCTTGGAGCTCCCTGGTTGGTTTCTTCTCAACTGTGGGAGGCAGCGGGCGAAGGGGGAAGGCAATAGAGTGAGTTGCTGTATTTCAGTCCTTGGTTGAGAGTCAGCGACTCTGCTCCCTTGCTGCTCAGCAGACTATTGGCTCCGTGGGGCTCTTTCTCCAGGCAGGCTACGACTACAGAAACGGCCCCACTTCCTCGGAAGAGTTGTTAGCAGTGACGTCTGCTGGGAACATACTGCCTGACATTGGATAGACCTGGCACCACGCAGCAGCTCAGAGCTCCACAGCGTATGCTGCCGCTCTCAGTTCCGTCCCCTGCCTGGGAACCCACTCTTTCTCGGTCCCTGCTGGCAGCTCCTGTGGAGGCTCCTGGCTGAGGACCAGCCCCAGTTTCCCCACTGCCCCACCAGCAGCCATGGGAGAGCGGGGGGTGTCCTGAGTGTGTGAGCACCACTGGCTCTGTTGCTGCACTGGGCCAGGCCTCCAGGAAGTGGTAGAGGGATCTCTGGGGAGAGGAGCTGCTCCTCAACAGGCTGCTGCAGTCCTCCGAGTTGGCCAGCGAGCACAGGCTGCAGGGGCTCTTGCGGTGGCCCTCAGGGGGCCCAGGAGCCTGGGAGATTCCTTGGTACAGAAGGAGCTGTCCCCACTGATAGGACCTATAGGTGGCAGAGGAGGGCAGGGGGACCTGGGGGCTTGGGGGGGGGGGGGGCAGGGGGTAGAGAGAGGCATCACTGCTCAGATGGTATATGGTTGGCAGGGAGCCCAGTGGGTCCTGTGGGGCCCGGTGCTCCCTCCTCGCTGCCTCCTCGGTTGCCCTGCAGAGGAGGAGAGAGAAGAGACCCGCTGCACCCCGTCTCCTCCGCTGGAGCCCGTGGGCAGCACCCCCTCCTCAGCAGGCGGGCAGGGCTGCCCAGCGCAGGCAGGGCAGGGCACGGGCTGAGGGTCTGGGGCAGGATCTGGGGGTCTCCCCCACACTCCCTGCTTCTCCTGTGTCGACTTGAGCTCCCATCCTTCATCCGCTAGCCGAGAAGCTGCTGAGGGAGGGGACGGAGTGAGCAGGCAGCAGCCCTCGGCACACCCTGGGCTCAGGGCTGCCGTGGGGTGTGGGCTGTTTGCATGGTGCTCGGTGCCAGTGCCACTCACCACTCTGCTCCTCCGGGCGGGCTCTCGTGTCCGTCGTCCCTTGCTTTGGCTTCTTCCAGTCCCTCTGCAGGACCCCGGGAGCTGGGCGAGATGGGAGCAGCTCCCAGCCCCGCGCCGCAGCCCCCCACACCACCCCACACTGCGGCACAGTGCGGTGCAGCAGTCGCCTACCTGGAGCCGCTTGGTCCATAGCACAGAAGAGATCACTCTGAGCCCCATCAAAAGCATCACGAGCGGAGCCAGGTGAGCTGTGAGGGGGACGTTGGAGTCCCTCCTGGCACCAGCTGCGGTGCAGCCACGCAACCCTGGGGTGCCCCCCATGGGAAATGTTAAAGAAATAAAATGTTGGTCTCTATCCCTGGTGCTGTGGTTCCTCCTCCCATCCCACGGCTGGGGCTGTGCCCCCCTCAGTGCCCGACCCAGTGGGACAGGCTGGCACTGCTGGCACCCACCAACCTGGGGGGGTGGTGGTGTCGGGGGAGCTGGGTGGGCTGGAGAAAGGGAGGAAGCACCTCTTGAAACCAGCTCGGCCCTCCCCAGCCACAAAACCCTCCCCAGAGGCACCAGAGGGGACCCCCAGATCCTTGAAGGGCTGCCCCAGACTTCCTCTGGCCTGCAAGAGTCCCCCCCAGGACCCCTTATGGACACCCCAGTGGTGTCCCCAGACACCTGCTGGGCAAGCCAGTAACACACTGTGTGGGAGCAGCCAGCCAAGCCGGTTTCAGAGCACCAGAGGTGAGAGGCAGGGAGCTGCCATCCCACTCAGCTCCATCTCCGCCGTGCCGTGGCTGTGCAGAGAGAACTTGGGGGGAGCTGCAAAACAGCTCAGCCCGGGCTTATCTCCAGATGGCACAGAACAACCAAAACCAAATGGCCCTTAACAAACAAAATGCCCCGAGTCCCATCCCACCACTCTTCACGTGACGCTGAGTGCCGGACATCACAAATTGGCAACAGAGACTTTGCTATGGCACCACCAGAGGGAAATATCCCAGACAGTGTAATCCACTCGGGCATAATCCTGCACCCTCACCGAGTCAGGAAATATAAACCGCAGGGTCTGGGGAGACAAATGGGGAATCCTCCAAGGATACAGCTGGCCCCTCGGAGATCCGTCCCCCCCATCCAGGACGCTGGAGGGGAGCATTTACAGCCGAGCACAGCCTTTCCTTTAACCTCTAGAAAAGCCGGCTTTTGCTAAAAAACAAATGTTCCCCTCCCGCCCCGGCCCCCTCTGAAATGAAATAAATAAATAAATAATTAAAATCCTTAAAAAAACTTAAAAATCGCCGTTAGTTTCGTTAGCGTTACATTAATTCTAAAAACTGATGAGCCGCTGCGCTGTGCGCCGCAGCCCAACCTCCCCCCCTCAATGCTGGGCGAGCTCCTCTGGCCATGCCTGGGATGAAAAACGGGTGGCTTTTAGGAAATAAAAAATTTTAAAAAAAAGAAGAATAATAAAACCTCTCTTTCTCTCTCTCTCTCTGCCTGTGTTAGTCCAACGAAAGGGATAGCGTCGGGAGGTGAGGGAGGAGGAAGGGGGAGGCTGTAGGATGGAGAGAGCCCTCCCCGTACCCCTCGGCTGTGCATCCTCGCAGTGCCGCGGGGAATGGGGGTGGGGGGGGTCTGTGTGGGGGTCTTTGGTTTGCACAGGGTGGCCGTGGTGGGGGCTCAGCCCCATCCTTACAGTGCTGGGGAGCACGGGGCTACCAGGCACAGGGTCCCTCCCCCAGTGAGGTGCTTTGGTGCGTTGAGGTGTTAGATGGGGTGGCACCAGCCCCTGCCCGCCCCGGGAGGGGGGACACCACCTCTCCGGTGGCACTGGATGGGTGGGAGGGAGGGAGGGAGCAGAGCTGTGGGAGCCATGGAGAAAGGCGTGGGGGTGTCCCTCATTGTGGCAGCCCCCAGCAGCCCTACCCTGCCACCCGGCCACCCCAAGGGACACCCAAGCCCCATCTTGGTCCTCTCCCCGTTGGGTGACGCCCTTCCACCCACCTCAGAGGTGCGCTCCTCTCCTGCGGGGGGGACGCCCAGCGCTCGCCTGGCTAGAGAAGCACCGGGGGGGGTGGTTAGGGGGCATCTGAGCTTCCCAGTTACACGGGCGTAATTAGTGCACCATTAATAACCATTAGTAACCACTTTGGCTCTGCTAACCAACTGCAGCGAGGCCCCCACCCCGCTTTAGCACAGGCTTCCTGATGCCAACACCTCCTCGAGCCACTGGGTAAAGCTGCGCCTGGCAAAAAACCACCACCCCCCAAAAAACCCCCACACCACATCCCCCACTCCCCACCCACCCCTTCTCCCCCCATCACAGCCATGGGACAAACTCCCACCACCACCACCCCCCAATCTCAGCTCGGCCGTGACCCCCCCGAGGCACTGGAAAGAGAGCAACGGAGAGCGAGCTCAGGCTCGTGTGAGCTGGAGAGATTTCTCTTTGGGTTTTGATGTTGTCGGTAGGTGGGATTTGGTTGGTTGTTTTTCACAGAACACACTGCAGTAGAGGACAAAAATATGGTGTCGCAGTCCCCGGGTCCGGCGCTGGCACCGCCACCTCCCCCCACGGCCCCCCATCCTCCCCCAGCTCCTGTCCCTCCTCCTGCCCGGCGGCTGTTCCCACTTTCCTTCCTTGGTTTGTTTGGGGTTTTTTTAATGTGTGTGGGGGGGTTTCTCTTTTTCTTCCTTTTGTTTTTTGCTTCCCCCTCCTTTTTCCTCTTTTTCCCCTTTTTGCTTTTTCCCCCTTTTTTCTGTTTCCCCTTCCCCCCCCCGTTTCTTTTCTCTCCCCCCCCCCCTTTTCCCCTGTTTTTCTTTTTCATTTTTCCCCTTTTTTTCTTTTTCCCCTTTTTTCTTTTCCCACTTTTTTTTTTTCTCCCCCCCCCCCCCCCCCTTTTTTTTTCCCTCTTTTTAAACAAGCTCTCTCCCGAAGGAGCGGCCCCTGGCTCTCCGCTAGCAGAAGGAGCCTACGGAAAAGCTCTGGCACTGACACGGGCAGGAACACCC
The DNA here is from genome assembly GCF_965231255.1 of Vanellus vanellus. Classification (NCBI taxonomy): domain Eukaryota; kingdom Metazoa; phylum Chordata; class Aves; order Charadriiformes; family Charadriidae; genus Vanellus; species Vanellus vanellus. The sequence goes on along the minus strand of NW_028127296.1, from coordinate 2,863,338 downwards.
ACTCCCACATCGCAACACAGCAGTTAGTTTGGCAACACCCCCACCCCCTGTCACAAGGGAGACCTGCACAGACAAAAGGCTCCTGAGTGAGGGCACTGGGGCAGCCCCACCTTAGAAGCAGCAGAGGAGCAGAGCCGTCCGGAGCCATCAAGAGCACAGGAAGGGCTATTCAGGGCCTCATTGTCTGCGCCGAGTGACCGTCTGCTGAGAACCGCTCTGGCGGCTCAGAGCTCAGCCCCAGCAGCAGTCTGGAGCCAACGGGGAAAAGTACACTGGGAGGAAGACTGGCAGCCTTCCTCCACAACGCCCCGGAGAGAATGACCACAGTGCTGCCTATCCCCATCGCTTTTCCAACTCGGTTCTTTTTTTATTAAAAAATTAAAAAAAAAAAGAATACTCCACCTCTCAGGTTTCCAAGGCACACAGAATCTCTAAAAGGGAGACACAAGCGTGAGGTGCTGAGGTACCCAAACCTGCCCACGTTAGTCCAACGAAAGGGATAGCGTCGGGAGGCGAGGGAGGAGGAAGGGGGAGGCTGTGGGATGGAGAGAGCCCTCCCCGTACCCCTCGGCTGTGCATCCTCGCAGCGCCGCGGGGAATGGGGGGCTGTGTGTTTGGGGGGTCTTTGGTTTGCTCCCCTGACCTGCTGGGGGTGGGGGAGGGGGGGGATGTCCGGTGGCGGGGTTACATTCATCGGGCGGTGCTGGGCGGCACGGCGGGAGCCTCCCTTGCTGTGCTGCGAGGCCGGGGCTCCCGGAGCGTGTTTCTGCTCCTGCTGCTTCCCCTGCTGGAGCATTTCCCTCATCTTGCGCTGTGCAGTCTTGGGGAGGGGAGGGGAAAAGCAAGAGGTGGGGGTCAGGACACCGCTTCTCCCCCCACCACCCACCCCCGAGCATCTCACCACTCCCAACTTTTCACTCTGGACAAGCCGTAATTAATTCTGGGGGCGTTTTTTGGGGGTTTTGTTTTGTTTTGTTTTTTTTAACTTGTCCTTCCTCCATCACTCCTCAAGAGCACCTGAATTTTTTAGGGGGGCTGCGATCCTGCTCGAGTGGACAGGAACCAATGTTATGGAAGCTGCACCCAGGTGGGATGCGGGTGGCTTTGCCAGCGCCAAGGATTCCATTCATACCCTGGATGCTGCTCTGCACGGCATCCAAAACACTTATTTTTAGCTCAATCGAGCCAATCTTCAATTTCAGCGCTCGCACAGCCGGGGGGAGCTACCGAAACACCTTCAGTGCCTCTTGGGGGCACAGGGACCACCCAAAAGAAGAGCAGCGGGATGCTTGGGTGGTGCTGGGCTCAGCCACCCCACGCCTTTCCTCGGTGGATGAAAGCGGCCAGGGAAGATCAGGAAAAGCCACGGCCAAACTGTACCTGACTGGCAAAGAAATGCCCAATGATTTTAACAATGACCTCCTCGTTCTCGTCCGGGGTTTGGTCTCGTGGCACATGAACTTCCGCACTGGTTAAGTTTTGCAGTTCATTCACCTGGAGCAAATCACAAGAGGCTTCTGTTGTGGAAGACCCAAAATCCTCCAATGCTGCTGTCACCACGACACCAGGCACCCTGTGTCTCTCCCCCTTCCTTGGGACCAACAAGAACCACCACCAGGACATGGGGGCTGAGGTTCAAGACATTGCTGAAAGCACTGAGCACCCGGGATTTGTCCCCCTGGGGTGGGCAGGGGTGATGGTTGATGGGCAACTCTGCGTCCCTGGGGCACCACCACCTTTGCCTATCACACGGCCGGCGGCGAAGGAAGGCACCTTGATGTGGGCTTCAAGCTTCACTTCTTCTTTCACATTAAAGAAGTTTTCCTCTCTCAGCTTCCCAAATATTCACCCCTGGGCCTGGGGAGGAGACGGACAGGAAGGAAAACCATCCGGCAGCACCCGCTGTGCCCCTCCATCCCCAAAGCTGATGATGTCCCCATGTCCAGCAGCATCAAAACCACTGTACCCAGCAAAGAGCTCCCCCGGCGCTGAGGGAGGCCAAGGCAGGCTGGCAGCACAGTGGTGACCACAGGGACGCTCTTGACTTGGCCCCTACTGTCCCCCCACCCACAGCCTCCACCCAGCGCACCTTGAACTGAGCCTCGGGCAGCCCCATGATGATGACCATCTGCTCGCTGGCCTCGGGACCTTCTGCCGGGGCAAGCTGGGGAGGGATGGGGGAGAGGGAGCATGAGCGCAGCCCCCACTTCGGCAAGACCTTCCCTCGGTGGGATGTACCCCCCCAGCGCAGGACAACCCCCCCATGCAGGAGCATCCCGTCCCACCCGAGCCAGGGTGATAACCAGGGTGCTGCAGGCCTGGCCTTCTACTAATGACAGGCTGGAGAGGTGGGCACATGCCAACCTCATGAAGTTCAACCAGGCCAAGTGCAAGCTCCTGCACCTGGGTTCGGGCAATCCCAAGCACAAATCCAGGCTGGGTGGAGAATGGATGGAGAGCAGCCCTGGGGAGAAGGACCTGGGGGTGCTGACTGATGAGAAGCTCAACATGAGATGGCAACGAGTGATCACAGCCCAGAAAGTATCCCAGGCTGCATCAGAAGAAGTGGGCCAGCAGGGCGATGGATGTGGTTCTGCCCCTCTGCTGCACTCTGGGGAGACCCCACCTGGAGTACTGTGTCCAGCTCTGGAGCCCCCAACATAGGAAAGACATGGACCTACTGGAGCAGGGCCAGAGGAGGCCATAGAGATGCTGGAAGGGCTGGAGCCCCTCTGCTGGGACGACAGGCTGAGAGTTGGGGTTGTTCAGCCTGGAGCAGGCGCCGGCCGGGGGGGCTCCGTACAAACCCAAGAGGTACGCCCAGGAGCTCTATGGTGGGAGAGAAAACGAGGGTCAGTGACGGCCCCAGCGTGCCAGACCCTTCCCAGCCACCCCCATCCCAACGCAGAGCAGTGTGCCACCACAATGAGCCCAGCAGGGACATGGGGACAACCCTTCAGGCGGTGAAACCCCCCCTCACGGAGCACAGGGGCACCCGAGGGTGCATTGGGGTGAGCTGTGGCCCCAACCCAGCACAACGGGGCTGGGAGGCGGACCAGGGGGCACCCAGTTCCTCCCCGATGCCATGTTTCTGCTCGTGTCCTGCCTTTGTAGGGGGAAACTGGCCCCGACGGCCTTTCAGAGCAGCCGCAACCCCGCAAAGCCGAAACCGTGCTGTGACCACCATCAGTCCCCTGCACAGAAAGTAGGGGATTGGCGAGAACTGAGCACCATGTCTGGTTTGGCTCTGATTTCCATCATCGTTTCACTTTTCCAGGTCCAAGAGAAGAGAAAGCCAAGGCTGAGGAAGATGTTCCCCCGAGACCTGGTCTGGGGACAGGGGGGAAAGCAGCAAGCAACCCAAGTCAACCCAACCCAAAGCCTCGTCAACTCTTCCATGTCCCAAATCCATCAGAAACTTCCCCTGGCAGTAGACACAACTCTCTCCTGCTCTGCGTTCCAGCAAGTGCAACCAGATGCTACCTGCAAACCACCATTTCTCATGTGGAGAAGGAGCAGAGCCAGCTCCCCTGCCCATGCTGGACGCCGCTCTTGCTCCCAGCCCTTGATTTAAACCTGCTGTGCCCATGTTCAATTAGCTACGGCTTACGCTGGACCCTAATCTCCAGCTGTGTGCCTTAAAGCGTCCGCCTAAAGTTGTCTGCACATCACTGTTTCCTATCCTCCATGTGCCAGTCTTCTCCACCCCATGGTGGCTCTGAGCACCATCCTCTCTGACCAGGCACCGTTTCAGCCCTTCGGAGTCACTCTTTCCCTTCGTGCCCTGCTGTCTGCCTGCAGCCTCATTGGCAGGCGCCGGGCATGCAAGTCCTTGCCTTGCACCGGAGACTGAATTGGACTCAAGCACGCTCAGCTGTGAAAATCAGGAACTTTATTTCTACAACCGAGTCAACATCAGCCCTTCTGCGCTCAGAGGAGCGCGGGCAGGACAGAGCAGGCCTTGGCACTGAGGCTGCCTTTGGCTCAGCAGGCATTGCCCCGGAAGGAAATGGTCGTGGAACAGGGCGGCCTGCTCTGGAGCCTCTTCGTCACGCTGCTCAAGCCTTTTTCCCCCACAGGACCTGCAGCAGCTCCTGCAGCCGACTAAAGAATTCCACCAGCTTCTGGAGTGGAAATGGGCAGGAGCTAATCGTGCCGGGTGGTGTTGGTGTTGGCCTTGGCCTCTGATAAGGGGTTGAGGCGGTGAGAAAATGACTCCAAGCCCGTGCTGTTGGAGTACCCCTTACTGCTGGGCGCAGTCCCATCTGGACCAGGATCCAGTTGTAGAAGTGCTGGGTGGAGGTGTAGACTCCGGGCCGTTTGGCTCTGGCACAGCCTCTCCCCCAGCTGGTCACCCCAACAAGCCAGAAGTAGTCCGCGTTGTTGTCTTTGCACACCAGAGGACCACCGCTGTCACCCTGCAGGGGAGGAGAGAGGGTTGAGGTGGTGTTGGGTGGCCGCTGTCAGCGCTCTGGCCGGCTCCTTCTCTCTCCCAGCACCTGCCAGAGCTCTGCTCACTGCACACAACGGCGCTGCTCCGGCGCTGGAGCCTACAGAGCCTTGTCTGGGAGGGGGTGGTGGGCCTGTAAGGTCGGGCGCTCTCTCATCTCTGCACAGTGCTCCCGGCTGTGTGGAAGGGGGATGCTATGGGATCTGGACCTATGGGCTGCCGGGAGCACGAGATGGGCTTTCTGGGCAGCGTCCCCGGGCTCTGGGACAAGGCGGACACTGGGCAAGGACCTGCAGCTGGGGAAGGGGAGGTGAGCCCCAGCAGCGGTGGAGACCCAGCGGTGGCAGGGTGACTTGCCAGGCCAAGCACATGCCGGGCGATGTTTGGGTGTTGCGAGAGGGCTGCCGGGGCTGCCGGGGCTTGACTTGCATCACGTCCTACCTGGCAGGTGTCGATGCCACCCTGCGGATAGCCAGCACACAGGTTGTGGCTGTGGATGGCCCCTCTGTACCACCCGCTGCTGTTGCAGAGGTTGACATCAATGAGCTGGACCTTGGCCTCCTGCAGGACATCCGTTGACCCTGCAGCTGTGAGCACAGAAAGCAATGAAGCCCCAGCAGCTCCCCCCCTGCCTGGGTGAACCCCTTCCCTAGGGCTTGGCTTTGCGCCCTGAAGGCACTGTGCCCGTGTTTCCCCTCTGTCTGGCTTTGGGCGGTGGGTCAGCCCATTCTCTCCGGAGGCATACGTCCCCACAGCCTGACTGCGGCTTTCACCTCCGCTCTCGGGAAGCCCAACCCCTCTCCCCAGTGTGCCGAGCTTGCACTCAGGACACCAGCACTTTTGGGGAACTCACATCTTGCAGTGGTGGCGCCCCAACCGCTGACGTAGCAGGTGTGCAGCTCTGACACTCTAAGTGAGGCGTCGGGCACACAGGCAAGCTGGGTGTAGTAGTTGCACTGGACAGGCTGGTCCAGCTCCAGCAGGGCGATGTCGTTCCTCTGCGTGATATTCCTGTAGTGCTCGTGAACCAGCAGCCGCTTAATATGGCGCACTTGGGTCCCGGGGCCCAGCCGAGTCAACTGGGTGGCCCCGATCACCACGCGCCACATGCTGATGTGCCTGGAAAGCAGATGGAGAGGGGGGTCAGAGGGAGCGGAGCCACGCGCTGCAGCAGCCCCGCCGTTCCCTGCCTTCTGCTTCCCAGGGCAGAGAGGAGAGCAGTGCCACGCAGGCTGCCACCGCCCTGGCATGCCTTAGGCACGAGCCATGTGGCGCTGGAGGCTGCTAGGAAGCAGTGGCCCGAGCCCAGCCTTCTCCTCAGCAGTCTCTGGGCTGGGCTCGGCAGTGCCCAGGCACTGGGCGTACTGGCAGGAACGGGGATGGGAGTAGCAGGCGGTGCTGCGCGCAGGGCACCCGCGAGGGTGGTGGGGACAGCCCCCTTCCCTGGCCCTCCTTACCTGGCCTCGATGAAGCAGTGTGCCGCCGTGAGGACCCACTGTGGGCTGATGAGGGACCCTCCGCAGATGTGCCCCGTGCCTGCTTCCCAGGGGTCCTGGATGCTGACGATCCAGGGCCAGGCTCCTGGACGGGCATCGGTGCCACCCACCACGCGCGACATGCCGTACTGGTAAGCCATGGGCCGGAGCCCGCAGGTCCCTCTGTAACCAGAAACTCATGACTGTCCTGCTCCACGGCGTGCTGCGGTTCAGGCTGAAGGTCAGCCCTCTTCCCTCCCCACAAGGCGCTGCACGGACAGCAGGGCCAGGGAACCCCCTGGGGCGGGCGTGCGTGCGCCCCTGTTTCTGCCTGAGCCCCGTAGGGGAGCTGTGCCAGCAGCCGGGGTGCTGGCCAGGATCTGAGGCTCCCAAGCGGGGTTGGGGAAGCTGTGGCCACGGGGGACAAGCGGGCTCCCTCCAGTGAACCCCATCAGGGTTGCCCAAGCTCCCCCCCAGAGCCTGGGGCCACTTACCCACAGCTGTCCCACGCGCCTTGCACAGGCCAGCACAGGGCCAGCAGGACGACGACGAGGAGCAGTTTCATTGCTGCCAGTGGCGGCACGTGGCACCTGCAAGAAGCGAACCGAGGGCCTGTCGCCACCAGTGCCGCAGCCGACGTAATGCCCGCAGTGCTCACGCTGCCCACGGTGCTCTTGTTCCCGGGGCTGATGTCACAGAGTCGCTGGTTCCGGGCACCGGGCCCGGTGGCCTCTTGGCAGAAGGGGGGGCACCATGGGGGGATTCCCGGCAGGAGGGGAGGCAGAAGCCGGCATGGCACACCCCCGACAGACCCCCGCTGAACGCTCTGCCTGCGGGACAAGGCTGTGCAGGCCCCGCGGCAGGCAGCAGCACCTGGCTGCGAGCGCTGCCTGCTGACAGCTGGCAGCAAAAAATCCCGTGTGGCATCGCGGCCTCTTGGGGAAGTTCACTGCCACCCCGCTCTCTGCAGCCCTTTGCCACCAGGGCCTTCCCAAAACACATACACCAGAGAACAGAACAGAACTGCTACAGGCAGCATGCACGGTTTGGGGTGTTGAGGGCCCATCTGGCTACAGCCGCAGCAGGCAAGCGGTGATGTGCGAGCGGGACGAGTCCAGCACACCCACATGCTGCACTCCGTACCTATGCGCACGCCTGGGCGCACACACAGAATCACAGAATGGTTTAGGTTGGAAGGGACCTTGAACACCATCAAGTTCCAACCCCCCCGCCCTGGGCAGGGACACCTCCCACCCGACCAGGTTGCCCAGAGCCCCGTCCAACCTGGCCTTGAACACTTCCCGGGATGGGGCAGCCACAGCTTCTCTGGGCAACCTGCGCCAGGGTCCAACACCCTCACAGTCAAGAATTTCTGCCTCAGATCTATTCTAAACCTCCCCTCTTCCAGTTTGAAGCCATTCCCCCTCACCCTGTCACTACACGCCCTTGTAAAAAGTCCCTCCCCAGCTCTCCTGTCGGCCCTTCAGGGACTGGGAAATGCCGGCGCGTCAGTTTGTGTGCTGCACTCTGTGTGTGCACGCATCGCGTGTGCCCTGTGTGTGGGTGCACTCGGTGTCTGGGTGCACTCCGTGTCCCGGTACCCACACGGTGGGTGCACACTGTTTACGTGCAGTGTGGTGTAGATGAGCCTGTGAGCGTGCGCACTGCAGGTATGCGTTCACTGGGTCGAGCGCGTGCCGTGTGTGCGGGCATTTTGTGCGTATGCTGGCAGGCTGTGTGTGCCCGCACTGTGTGTGTGTGTGCGTGCTGCATGTGCATGCCTTCCACGCTCTGTGCATGACGTGCACAAGCACTGTGTGCATTACGTGGGGTGTTCCATGTGTGGTGGGGGCGTGTGTGGGGTGTTAGTGTGTGTTGGTCTGTAGTCAGTGTGTGTGTTCCTATGCAGTCGGGGTGTGTGTCAGTGTGTGTTGCTGTTGTAATAAGTAATTTAGCAAAAGAATTTTGCTTCAGCTCAAATGAATGTGTGCCCTCTATGGCTTCAGCTAAGATGGGTCTGTGCTCGCTGTGCGTTTGGGAAAGGGATAGTGTTAGACAGGATATCAGACGAGAGCAACAGTTGGAAGTACAGAAACTTGCAGGGCAAAGGGTGGTGTCGTTAGCTAAGATAACCACAGGAGTGTAAAGAATGAAGAAGCCACAAGAAGGACATGGTGGTAAAGACTTCGAGCCTCCCGCCAATGACTGTCAGGAAGACCCCTGAGGCAGCACAGCGCCTGCACCGCTGGAAGGGAGGGGGCATGTTCGGGGGTGGGCTGCATTCCAAGAACTCATTGATTATGTATTTGGGGGTGGGTCGTGTTCCAAAAACTCATTGATTTTGTAAATTATGTTCCAAGAAAAAACATGAATAAATATAAGGAATACAAAATAAAAACAAGTGTTTGTGAAGGAAAAAATGAGCCACAGGAGGAGAAATCCCCCGTGTAACTCCCAGCGCTGGAATAAATATTCTTTGCTCCACTGAATTTGCCCCAGACTAAAATTCAGTACAGTGAGCGTGTTTCTCACAATCTGGGGGCTCGTCCAGGATAACTGAAGCCCACGTTCGGAGCCTTGGACGGGTGAGTAGACCAGGACAGCGCGCCACTGCTGATTTCAGCAATCCTCGGATTCTCCCCGCACACAGTGACGGACCAGTGGCAACAACCCGGTGAAGGGGCTCGTGGACACAAGGGGGGTCCCAGGGATAACCGCGGCAGCCGATAATACTTGTGCACGAGACCCGGGTAAGATAATTGACTGTTAAGTATTGCTCGGGCGGCTGGGTGACGGGGGATTGAGAGTGGTGTGAGTGAGACGCGGACTAGATCTGCGAAGCGAGTGCGGAGTCTTTCTAACCGCGGTTCCATATCTCCGCGAGGAGACCGGCCGGTGAAGAGACGAAGCGAAAGGCTGGAGTTGAGAGATCCCCCGGGGGAAAAAAATGGGACAAGGGAAAAGTAAAAAGGAATTTAAGGGAAATTCCAGGAATACCTCCAGACAGTCCATTAGGGAGGATGTTGTTACAATGGGGGCAGGAAGGAGAGTCCTGCACCTGGGGTAAGGATAAAGGAAAGAAGATTATATATTGTATGTTTAAATGGACCAAAGAGCCCATAAGGCCAGACAGGCTGTATTGGCCAAAGTATGATTCTATAGAGGGACAGCTGTGTCAAGCACTAAATGTATACGTTAACTCCAAAGAATCATTTGATCCAGAAGAGAGCAAATATGCAGCGTGTTGGAAAGGAGCTGCAGGGGTTTTTAAATGGGAGATACAAAAGGAGAAGGAGGAAGACCAGAGACCGGCCTGGGATCCTCTCGAATACTTACCTCCCCCATATAACCCGGACCCTCCAGAAGGCACGAGAGAGCCTCAGGCCCCCCTTAGAAGGGAATGCCAGAGGAGACAGAGGCGGGAAGTGGGGAGGTCCATAGTGGAAGAAAAAGAGGAGATGACGGAACCAATCGGGCTGCATCCTTTACGGGAGGTCCCGATGCCAGGAGTTCAAAATGGGGCAGGATTTGTGAATGTGCCCCTAACCAGTACGGAAGTCAGGAACTTTAAAAAAGAAATTGTTGGAAGATCCCCTAGGTTTGTCAAAACAATTAGACCAATTTTTAGGTCCAAATGTATACACTTGGGAAGAAATGCAATCCATCATGGGAACTTTGTTCTCCCCTGAGGAAAGACAAATGATCTGTGTAGCAGGGATGAGAATATGGGAAAGGGAAAACGTTCATGAGGTGGTGCGGGAACCAAAAGTTACCCCTACAAAGACCTGATTGGAATCAAAATGACCCCACAGGAAAGAGAAACATGTCTGATTATCAGACGTTAATTATAAGGAGAATTAAAGAGGCAGCCCCGAGGGGGTCAAATGTGAGCAAAGCCGTTGGCAGTAAACAAGGGAAAGAGGAATCGCTGATGGAACGGTTGAAGAGGCTCTGAAGGAATATTCAGCAGTTTTCTGGGACTGACCCACAGACTATGGCTGGCCAGGAATTATTAAAAGTAAATTTTGTCACCCATGCCTGGCCAGGTATTAGGAAAAAAAAAAAAGGAAAAGATGGAAGACTGGCATGAGAGAGGAATCAATGAGCTGTTACGAGAAGCACAAAGAGTATATGTGAGGCGCGATGAGGAGAAGCAGAGGGCAAAAGCAAAACTAATGGTGGCGACCATTAGAAGAATAACAAAGACTATAACAAAAAGACTATAACAAAAATAACAAAGACAATAACAAAAAGAAATAACAAAGACTAAAGATAAAGCGCCCCAGAATCCGGGGCCAGGGATGAGAGCACACAAGATACAGGGAGCCCATCTGCTGCCGCTCAAAAAGCCCATGTGAATGAAATCAGGAGCCCCAGAGGGCGGAAAGTGTTACCATTGTGGGCAGGAAGAACATTTTAAGAGAGAGTGTCCCAGGCGAAAGAGAGATCAACGAGTGTTTAAAATCTGTCAACAGGAAGAATACGCTCCCGAGTAAGGGTGTCAAGGGCTCTGCCTGCTGGGGGAAGAAAGAATTAGTGAGCCCTTGATAAATTTAAAATCAGGCCCCCAGGAGGAAATTTACGCCTTTTTAGTAGACTCAGGAGCTGAGAAGTCTTGTATTATGAAACTGCCTTTGAATGGGAAAATCCAGACACCGGGAAGAAGCAGCAACTCCGCTGGACCTCCCTGCCTCAAGGATTCACAAAATCCCCAAATATATTTGAACAGATGCTAGAGAAAATTTTAGGGGAGTTCCAGGCAGAACCCGCAGTAAGAATCTTGCAATATGCAAATTGTTATAGTTGAAATTAGGACCAATTGAATCAAAACCAGATTCACTAAATATTTATCAAGGTAGGAAAGCAAAAGCAGCGCTGGGCGGCCGGGGAGTCGCAGCTCCACCTAGGCTCGCGAATTTACCCTTGTTAGAGTCCCCTTTTTATAACCCTTTTAATTCCGGGTTGTTGCAGTCTTCTCTGGTTTCTTCTTGGGTTCGGTTCTTTGTTGCTAGGAGGGGGTCACTATTCTTCCCCTTCGTGGTAAGGCGCGACCTTCCCCCTTCATAGAGCCCGTTCCCTGCTTGCACAGCATACATCAAACAAGACAACTTGGTTTACTTAGCCAGATCTTGCGGTTATATAGAGCTTTAGTTACACCAGTTTCCAAAAACTGCATCTTATACAGAGCTAGTATATCAGTTTGGCTAACAGTTACACAGGCTGAATCTGGTTTATACTGTTAGCTTTTAAAGTTTATATAAAAGTACAGCTTGTGTTTGATTATAACAATACATAAGCCATAAAATCATAACATTGCGATTAAGCTTTTCTTATTATGTATGCAGTTTTAATGTTTAACCTTAGCTAGAGATAACCTATGTCCAGATGGTCCTTGAGCCACTGGTTGGATCAGCAAATGATCTTCTGTTACTTATTACAATCATCCCCCCCTTTTTCTTTTATTTACAAGAAATTTGCTGATCAAACCTGGACAGTACTTCACAAGCCGCATCTAACTCAGAGTTTTCATCTGGCGTAATCTTCATTTCTAGTTCTGATTGCTTCATTACCATTAGTTGCACTGTTTTCAACCTGTTCTTAACAAAAGCTACAGATTTGTTGACAATAACAAGGCCCGAAGGTTAGAATTAACCACAGTATTATGAGGGGCCCCGCCACGGTGGAAATTAAGGTAGTTAACTATGGTGCCAATGGAAGGGTTGGTGCTCATTTCTTGAGGCCGTGGTAGTGAAAGGATACCAGCTTTCATTGCCCCACTGTTTAATACCTCTCTGCCTGTCCTCGTCTACTCTCGTGCAGAGAGCAACGGGATATCAATATCTTCTCGGCAGCAGCAGATAGTCTTCAGGGGAATTTTCTGGCTTTCCTTTCACCACGCCTCTCTCACTTTAGTAACTCTGCTGTTAATTTATCAATAATTCTTAAATATATTTCCACCTGTTTTGTTGCTGGGCCTGTTTCCAGGCAAATCTTACAGCGCACTGTCTTAAGGCTCAATACCAGTTCATTTCAAATACCTCCCAGGGTTCAGATATTGATAGTTCCCACCCCCAAAATAATTTACAGATTTTTGCTTGACTTTCTGATTCCTGATATGTCAGATTTTTGCGACAATTCATACAGCAAGATTGCATGTTAAACGAGACACATGACCACTTCTTACCACACTTTGCACACTTGCAGACAACCCAACATAGGTGTCCAGAAGTATGGTGCTTTATACATGGTCAAACTATCCCTTCCTCCTCTTCTGGAGAAGTGCATTTACCAGTCTCCTTCCTTAATCTTACTCAAAGGTCTCTCGGTTCCGACGTCACAGTCCACCTTTCTGGGAAGATAGGTCCTTTTATTCTGCTACTGTGGGTCCATCCTTTCTCCGCTGTCCGTACTGCTGTATCTCTGGTAAGTAAAACAACAAAAGGGTCCCTCCCAGCGGGGCATTAATGATGTTTCTTTCCAGGTTTTGATCAACACCTGATCTCCAGGTTGGATTCGGTGCATGGAAATGTCCAAGGGAGGTCTCTATGAGACTAAGCCTTTCTTTCTTAGCTCCTGTCTTCTTTTAGTGAGTTCTAAAATATACTCCGTTAAGATTTTATCTTCGTCTTTCAGGTGTTTTACTAATATTCCGAAATCATAAGGCATCCCATACAACATTTTAAAGGGGGATATACCAGTATCTGTTCTTGGCTGAGTTCTAATATGTAGTAACGCTAATGGCAAACATTCAACCCAATTCATTTTTGGCTCTACCCTTAGCTTGGTTAGATGTTTCTTTATCTCCCCATTCATTCTTTCTACTTTCCCAGAACTTTGAGGATACCAGGGAGTGTGGTATTCCCATTTTGTCCCAAATAATTTAGTTGTTCCCTTGATTATTTTGGAGGTAAAATGTGGGCCTCTATCTGCACATATCTTGGAAAAATCTCTTCCAAGAGAACTTTAATAACTGTTTTTGCTGTAGCTCTTACCACCGGGAAGGCTTCTACAAAGATGATCAACCAAGACCAGTAGATACTGATATCTCTCAACCTTTGGTAATTCAGTAAAATCCACTTGTATTTTCTCAAATGGTCTTTTAGCCAATTCACGCCCTTCTTGTACCTTTTCTCTGAGTTGTCTCTTATTCACTTTGTGACAGGTTAAACATCCTTCTAAGAGCCTTTTTGCTAAACCGTATATCCCGACACAGGCATAGTTAGTTTCAAATTGATCTACAAGGGCTTGAATTCCTCAATGGGTTCTGCTGTGTAATTTGTTAAGTATGCCCCGGGCTAATTCTTTTGGAAGGATTTCCAAAGGTATGTACCACCCCAATGGCATACTTGGAATCCGTATAAATAGTCCCAATTTTATTCTCTAAAAGTTTTAGTGCTCTCAACATAGCATATAATTCACAGGCTTCTGCAGACCCAGCCGTATTCAATGGCCCCGATTCTCTTATTTGAAAAGTGTACCCATCCACGATGGCATATCCCGATTTCCATTTCCCTTCCACTACCCATGAGGAGCCATCCACAAAGAATTTTTCTCCTTAATCTAATGCTTCTTCTTCTAAATCTTCTCTTATTTTGGTCTGTAGATTTATTAACTGGAGACAGTAGTCTTTCTTTGGGCTCCCCGTATAAAAATTGGGCTGGATTTTGAATGGGAGTCATTTCCATTTCTAATCTAGGGGAGTTAATCAGAATTCCCTCATACGTCAACAACCGACTGTCAGTAAGCCATTTATCAGCTCGTTGTTGCAACACTCCCCGAATGTTATGGGGGGTATATACTTTCAGTTCACCTCCTAAGGTGACTTTTCCGACCTCCTCTATCAATAATGCGGTTGCCACTACCACTTGCAGGCAAGTGGTCCACCCCCGCTTACAGGATCTAAGATTTTAGAATAATATCCTACAGGTTTTCTCTGCCCTGCCCATCCCTGGGTCAAAACCCCATATGTTGTTCTATTATCCACATTGATGAAAAGTTGAAAGGGTTTACGGATATCAGGTAAGCTGAGGACAGGTGCTTCTATCAATTTTCTTTTTATCTCTTCCCAACGCCTCTCGTCCTCAGAGGTCCATTTAACTAGTCCATTTTTAGTTAATTTCATTCATATAAAAATTTTACTTTATTACTATAATCCTCTATCCATTATCGACAGTACCCTAACAATCCTAACAATTGTTTTTATTTGCCTTTTATTAGTGGGTATTGTTAGAGACAAGATTCCCTTTACTCTTTCGGGATCTAATTTCTAATGCCCCTTTGTAAGCCAGTGCTCTAGATATTTTACTTCTTCTTCTGTAAACTTTAACTTAGATCTTGAAACCTTTAGTCCCTGGAGACTTAGAAAATGTAGCAACTTAATGCGTTCAGTTCTAACATCTTCTTGAGTTTTTCCAGCAATTAGTAAATAATCTACATATTGTATCAGAATCAACTCTTGAACTCAAATTCCAAAGTCTGTGGACAGTATCCCTTTAAATTTGATATGCTATTGTAAGCAGCACACCCTCTACACAATCGACTTTTTGCTGACAACAAATTGTAAAAAATAGGGAAACCTCTGAGGTGTGATGTAGTTTTAGGAACCGAAGAGCAGCTTTCCCAAAGTTTAGGACAAGTACCAAATAATATTGCACAGCTTAAAATACAGTTATTGACGTTCTGACTTCAGTACAGTACAGCTTAACTGTGAATGTAAGGAATTAACATTTTGCATTGTGAGCCAAATTATTTGTGGCAGAAGGTCAAACATCACATAGAAAATTTAAACCTGGATGTTTTAAATGTCAACTTGTTACAGGACTTGTAAGCAAACTTTAAAAAGCTTAAAAAGCTGTTGGCCTCACTTTTGAGGGCTCAAAATACTCTTGCAAACCAACATTAATATTTCTGACCTATACAGGCCGTTCAACCCACTGTTCCCTAAAAAAGCTATCAGGCAGTAAGCATATTGTGAAGTACGCATGTTTATTTAACATTCCTAAAATAAGTTGTATCTACATATTACATAAATGAATGAAGTCTTAATATAAAATAGAAAACTGCATTGACAGAGGAAATCAAAGTCCATATGGAGTTACTTATCGAAGACCTTTTGTTCATGAAATTTTACAGTCATTTCTATAAATGATCTCTTCCAAATTAGACGATTTTTTTTCTCTTCTCCTAATCCACACCATTTGGATGACTTTACAAACAGTGGTGTTCATTATAAACTTAAAAAACAGTTACAGCATCTTCTGGCACACAAGTGGCTGTGGAAAATGAGACAGTCTTTTTTTGTTCTTTCAGAGTGTTCTCTGCCATGTCTGCGGTTTCTTTCTGTTTGCTTTTTGTTCCATCCACTGGACTTCCAAACGGAGAGATGAATTTGATTTCCACTGGTGGAGGTGACCAACTAACTCCAAAAAACCCCTGTTCTCTAACAGCAAGACTATGGATAAGAATTAAAAGGCAACGACTCACGAGAAACTGAGGCTTCTACCTGTGGCTTCTTTCCCTCCCACCCCCCTCTAAAATCAACTACAAAGCTATTTAGGGGCAGTTACAGGAGAACTGAAGAAATGGCAGGAAATAAATTTAATGCATTAACAACCCTGAGAGCAGTCTTCTACAAGAGGAAGTTCTGAAGGGGAATTAAACTACTTGGTTGGCTGCGGACATGCACACTGGGCATGATCTTGCCAAACGATCCATCGCTCTAGCTAGTGCGCTTCCAAAAGGAGAGATGAATCTTGTTTCCATTGGGGGAGGTGACCAAGGACCTTCTTTTCTTGTGGTTCTGCAAAGACAGAGAAGTATCAAATTGATTCTTTTATTACCAACAGTATTTAGTAGAGGAAAAGAAACCCCGTGGAGTTACAAAATCAGTGCCAAGGAATTAGTTATGGCCTTCTTTGTAGACAGGATCAAGGCAGAAAAGGTACATCAAGAAGCTTCCTTCTGCTGTCATTCCTTGCCAGACTGTCCCAAGCATTCTCAGTCACTATTCGCATGAGCTTTCAGAGCCCCTCCCACCCCCCAGGTTTTAAGAGGCAACCCTCCTCAAACGGTTTTCCAGAGGGAACCGGACAACATGGCCAGAAACAAGAAGTTCTCTTTACTCGTTATCTGACCTTCTCCTGCATTCTATAGGGAACTAAAGACCATAAGAGTGTGGTTTCATAAGGTGGAATAAGACCTTAGATAGACAGATAGACAGACAGGCAGATAGAAGAGCGCGCCATCGTTGCAAAGAGTAGTGCCCACTTGCCCTTTTCTCTCCCATCCCTCTTCTGTTTCCATTAGAAAACTAAACCCCTAAGTGGGGAAAACAGTGCCCAGCAGACCAGCAAGCTGCACAGGCTCAGAAAGTCAGAGCAGAACTGTAGAGCCAAGTGAGGAAGAGGCAGTTCGGTGGCTAAAAGCTGAATCGCTAGCACGACAAAGGAATGCAAGTAAGTGCTCAAAAAGAATTTCATACTTGCTTGCTTTCTTCCTTTCTGATTTTGCAGCTCTCCCTCTCTTGAGTTTTTGCTTTCCCACAGACTCTCGGGAGTTGGTATCCTCCTCCTCTTGACTTGGAAGCTCCTGTGTCAAGGCAACAAAAACTTTACTCGTGCACAAGTTCTTACACTTCTACAGAACACAAATGAATGTTTCTTTCATGAAGAAGTCATGACAGAGTGATTCCCAAAAGCATGACAGTTTCTCTCCACAAAAACAAACCTTCCATCTCAAATTCTCCTACCATCCTACAAGTTGAAAGTCTGCAATTAAGAGGTAGCCCACCAAGTAAGTTTAAAGAAAGCTACTCTGCCTTTTGTTAAAGGCAAAGCAACACTTCCTAATTCTTGACCTACACAGATTCAACGGTGATTTTTGTCGCTAGTTTCCATGAAGGAAAAAAATAATCAAATCATTTAGCTGATTAATTTCAAGCTCTCTTTCGATATACTTTCAAGGAAAAAGGCAAGGCCTTGCTAACTATGATTTGAAAAAGCAGTACAGAGCAAAAGTTAAGAACATGAGACAACCAGTGGTTTGCTTACTGGTTCTTTCACAATTCGGGAAATGCTAGACACACTTTTTTCCCCTTGACCTCAAAAGAGGGGGCGAAAAGACAGGTTGGGAAGACAAGTCCGGGTCTAAATCCTGAAGCTGCCCAGGATGGTCTGCTTCCCCAGCTAAGAGAGGTTGGGCACTAGGCTGCGCCTCTTCATCCCTGACTGTATTTTCAGCAAATTGTACCTTAAGGTTTTTCCGTTTTCTTGCACTTCTTCTGGGACTGGCTGCCGTTTTTATCTCATGAGCAGTGTCAATCTGGCCCGTTCCTTGACACAGAGATGCTCCCAGTGCTGCACTATCTTCAATCCCCTGAAGTTAAAAAAGGTCCGTTAAGGCAATATTCATTACCAAACAGACTAACTTCAAGTTGAGCTAGATGAAACCGAGGACAGTGAAATGCTGCTTTTCCTTTCAGATCACCACTGGGTGTAAAAAGTTAAGACACGTACAAGGTACTCTCTGCTACAGATAACAGTTCATGTGTTGAAGGGATAGAAGAGAGCATTCAGTGCTCCATTTCTGGTGTTTCTCTTCACGAGTAACGATTTGCCCCCACTCGTGGACAAAGTGAGCGGCTTTACAATACAAGCTGCATACACAACTGCCAGTAATCATCCCATTGCAGTACCTTCTGGACCGACTACTAATCCACACGGAGTGACCGACTCTGCACCTAATGGGGCAAAATGTCCCCAACGTCTGAAGTTTCAGTCATGAGAGGTGTGACCGCAACACTGCGCCAAACTGGCCAGGTATCACATCTGGCATCTCGACACTGCGCTTTCAGGAATCACTTGGATTACACGAGACAACACGTATATTTTAACTACCTCCACCTCGTGCTTTCTAGTTCCCTGTACCGAGCAATTCTTCTTTCCTTCTAGATCCACGTGAGATACTCAGGCTTTTACAGTGAGAACAAAAGTAGTATCTGTGACTTATTTCCAGTGACTCCGATGGTCAAGAGAATTTAACCCCTGTGTAAGCACCTTTGCCCAGCCCTCTACGTTATCGTGCTAGCCAACGATGGCAGAAGGAAGAAGCCCCTCTGCAGCAGTCTCCATAGAACCGGCTCGTTTTCTTGCCTCCTGCCTTGTCCAAAGTTGCCAAAGCATCCTATGATAGTAACACACCATGCTTCACAACTAAACTCAAGACATACTAGTCTGCCATAAGCTTTCCTTTCATGCTTACAAATCTACAAACAAGAGAGCAGTGACTACTTTGTCCTCAATTCAGTGAAGGCAGACGAGCCAAAAGCAGGTGTTTACATCTAAATCAGGACAAAACAGTTATAACGAAAGCAGAAAAACCTTCCCCGTACTGCCACACGAATGACTGCAGAAGCTTTGTGACCGTCTCATGTACCCGCTGCCTTCTTCCCATCACAAATTTCCCGTCTACACCATAAGGGATTTACGTATTCCCAAGTCTGTAACCCTCTTCTCTACAGTGTCATCCTAAATCCCAAAGCCGAGACAGCTAAATAAGTGACTGCCCATTTAACTTCATCTCAAATGTGGGACACTGAAAAGCACTTTCTCTTACTTAAGACCAATCTATTTGTGGTACGCCTTCCCTTCAGTTTGCATCTCACTCCTAACTGTTACTAACAATTCATGGTGGATGTCTTCTGAAGAACTCATCAGCGCCAGCAGAAGTGAGAACAATGGGGAAGAACCTGGGACAACTGGAGAATCACTAGTTCTAATTTTCAGTCCATGTGAACAACCTTTCAAAATTCATATTTTACAAAGTTCAGATGTTAAAAAATGTAGTTTAAGAAAAAAAAAAAAAGACTTTTAAGTAGCTTGAAGTATCTTGATGCTGAAATGACCTCATTACGGGGAATTCTGTTTATGTTAATAAGAGAGTAAACAATCTCAGCACCTAAATCATTCCGACAATGAGTTTGGTTCCCACAGCATTTTGTCATTTGGTAAACGGCCCCCAGTATCGAAAAACTGCACTCCCCAACTTTTTGTGTTGTCTTTAACAATTAAACGACTTCTTTTATTAAGTCAAATAAGAAACTTTTAAGTTCTAACAAACCAAACGAATGTATGGTTATTTTAAAAAATAGTTTAGGCGCTTTTGTTTTTCCTACTACAGCCCTCAAAGGCCCCAGTCTTGACGGGTTCTATTCGGTGTTAGAGGTCCACAAAACGCATAGGAGAAAAACAGAACTGCCCTTATGTAATGAGGCTTTAACTTGCGTTCACCAGCTAAAGAAACTGAGACCATTTTGGGTGCCTTCCAATTGTCAGTAAGACAGGACTGTCCTCCATTTGCAAAGAGTTTTTCTGTTTTGTCGAAAATGGGAACATAGTTGACTTACATTCATTTCCTCAGTTTTAGGAAAACTGTTAGAAACAGTTATTTCTTCCTGTGGAAAAGGAATATTTCCTTCAACTTCAGCTGCTTCCTGCCTACATTCTTGGGGAAATCCATACACTTCTCCTCAAGGCGATTTCCTGAATGAGTACTGACCACATGCCAATGTTAACTCACTTTCTTCCATGCAATATAAAGAAGTGTACTTCCCAAAGCTATGGGACAATGTGCACACAGCAATTTAATTAGAACTCAGCTTCCCCTCTTCAAGACTGGTCCTAACGCGCTGCTTCCAAAAGGACTGTATATGCAATACTCACGCGCACACTGAAAATATTCCACAAGGTGAATGCAACAGTGTTTCCGTTAAATTCTTTGGTGGTTTCATTTCACACCAAGTTTACCGGCTTCTGGTGTGGTCGGTTGTTGTTGCTGGCTTTTTTAAAATACAAACCTTAACCACAGGAGGAGTCTCAGGTACATTCAGCTCTGATGCTCCCGCGAATTTCTTGTGTGAGATGGGACCACACATATTTGATCCAAAGGGGCTGGATGCCATGGATGAAGTAGGTGGTCTGCATGGGAACTGCCAGCTACGAGCCCGCATGGGAGAACACGAAGGAACGGGACGGCCCACCAAATCCAGCAATCTGGAAGATTCACAATTTAAAAGATGAAAAGTAATAAATAAATGGGGGGAAAAAAAAAAATCACGCTGCGGTCAAGAAATCTGACACGACACATAACAAAAACATTCCAGGAACAAGAAATACAGGTGAACCCTCCCTGTTCAGGTGATGTATCAGGCCCAAGAACAAGTTACAGGCATCTTCTAGTTTCTTAAGTATTTTGGTACATCTCATGCTTAATTTCCCAAACCACTGCCACTGAGGAGAGAGGAATCCCTTGCAAATTGCGCAAGTCAGGTCAGTCTCACGCCAGAAGAAATATCATCTGCATTGCAACACTGGCACCACTTCACATTCTCCCCTCACTTGTGTGCCCAAGTTGACCTTTTCTTTCACAGAGACAAAGCAGAATGCAAGCACTTGGAAAACACAGAAAGTCTACACACACACATCCATCCATCCACATACGAGAAGCAACACCTTTTGGAAAAATTCATGCTAGATCTACTATACCTGGAACATTTTTGTGAAGATTTTGTAATTGGTGTCCCAACAAATGCATCGTGCAACTCTGCATCACGGGGAGTTGATGTTGTGGCTGGCGGTTCTGTAGCTCTAGGACTAGAATTACAAGGAAAATGTAACTGACTCCCATTCCCCTGAAGTCCACACATACCAGAATTCAAGTTTATTTGACCATGCCACCCATAGGAAAATCATCGGACAACCGCAAGCCTCTTTCCTGCTCATTAGAATTCTGCTTAAGTTGATGTAAAAAAGACAGAAACGAAGCAGCAACTGGGCAGGAAGCGGTAAAAGATTACTATTCAATCCCACGAGCAAGTCTATCAAAATCTGTACAACGGTACCTTAGTGGTAATCAAAGTTTTTGTGTCAGCCCTCTTAAATTCTGTAAACACATTCACCATAATGGCAATGTGGTATGTATGTGTGTGTGTATATATTCATATATCTATATGTATTTGCATAAGTGAGATTTTCATAGCAGAACTCTCTCTCCAAATACTCCTTATGAAGGACAGTTTCTCAAGTGTTCTATATTGTACGTGCAAAAAACCCAAAGTTTTACGCAGGTGCACCTTCCCTACAAAACACTCACATAATGCAAATGGATTTTTCTCTCTCTCTCCACACATGTAGCTCAAGACTGTGACAAAAGGCTGCTTACCCATCGCGTTGGGAGAAACTGGGTTTCTGCTCATTTCCTTCCCAGAATTTTCTAATATTGGCCAATACACGACTGAGGAAATTTTCTCTTTTACACACATTTCCCACATGAGCTTGTTTCATTATTGTTGATAATGGCTTTGGTCTTGAGTCTGTAAAGCAAGAAGGGAAACATATCAGGCTTGTGTAATCAAAGTGACGGTGAGTTGTCCACTATATTCCCTCTGCTAAAAGTTACCTTCTCTTAAGACCAATGAAGGCAAACGGTAAGGCTTGGCTCTCTCAACAGCCCGCTTCCTTTCAATTCGAGGAAGGATCTTGCCAGATTGGGCTACTGCAGAACTTCTGGCAACTTTAGAAAAAAAGAGAACAAAAAAGAAATGAATCAAAAATTTCAAACTCAAAAAATATGTCACCTTAAAAGAAGGCAAGAAGTATTACCTTCAGACGTCCAACGTTTAATGCATCCTCTCAGAAGTTCTGCAGAACCTGTCTGGACAGCAGCTGACAATACTGCTTCCACCTGCTCCTCCTAAACATAACAGACAGAATAAAATGAGAATCTTACCTACTTTCAGCACCTGAACCATCAACGGTGAATGTTTGTTTCTAGCTGTATACTCAGTCAGACATCACAAAGTCAATTTGGAGACATGCGAGTCATTCCACATTCTTTGTCTTAATTTGAGCCACAGGCTGGACTGCTCCTTGGTCTGAGGAGCACAGTAACTTTTCCTCTGACATTTCAACTTACTGAAGGCTAATTCTGATCTTTAGATCCATGCCTCTGCAGTACAGGCTTCATGCACTGACTTCCACTTAGCTCTTTTCTGTAACATCCTCTGCCACTCCCCATTACGCATTCCGTGCGTGTAAGGTTGCCATCAGGAGTGCAGGAAGGGTGAAAGGTTTCTCCATAAACTTTTACTTTGTTCTTTTGGGGGTTTTGTTTAGTTGGGTTTTTTTAAAGACATTCAAAAGCATTTTCCCTTCTAGGCAAAATCGTTACATTCCAAGGGATTTCTACACAGTGGAATACACATGTGATATTTCCATCTTTTTCTGAAAACTGGTTGCAGGCAAGGAAACACACCAAATGCTATTCACAGCAGCAAACAAAACTGCAAACCAAGCTTCTCGACCCTACTGCTGCAATTTGTCTCACTAACATTCCAAAGGAATCCCTGCTCAAATGCATAACAAGTCTCTGAACGGCACAGTCACAATCCAGCAAAGGCTATTAAAAAATAGACGGGCTGTTCATCACAAAGACTCCATCTCTCATGAAGCTCTTCAGATGAGAGAGAACGGTCAGTGCCAAAGGAAAACCTGTGACAGAGGGGGTGAAGTCACTATGGCGGGATAAAGCAGACAGAAGGCAGTGAGCGTCATGAGATAAAGGTGATGACGGTGTCGCAGCAACAAGAGGGCAGTCTAAGAGGAGTACGTCGGGCTACTGTAGCACGAGGCAAAGGCCGCGGAGGTGAAGATCTGCTTTCACCTGACACCAGTAATCCTTTGCCACAGCTCTCTTCCTTGGAAGCAAACGGTCGTGTGTAGTGCAGCAAGCTGACGTCTGCAACAGCTCGCATCCCAGCGAGACACCCCCATCGTCAGCTACTGCACTAAACTTCATGCTTCGAGAAACTGACGGGGATGAAGGTTGCTCTGAGGGAAAGAGGCTTGATGTTGCGCGTGACCAGCACTGAGCGCACGCTTCCTTGTGCGTGTCTGTGGCCCAGAATTAAGAGACGGGTCTCTAAAGACAAATCTCTTAGGGCTGTTCCCAGTCAAACTCCGTAGTTTGCGGCTAAGCATACTATTTTTCTGCTAACTCCAGCCAACACTCGTATTTCAGGGCAACTGGCAAATAATACGAAAACCACGTTATCATGTCTTGTAGCCTCTCCAGCCCCGCCAAACCAGAGGGCTGTATCTCCCCCTTGATTCCCTCATATGCGCTCACCTGGCTCAAACTGGATGGCTGGACATCGACGAGTCTTGGAGACAGCAAGCCAGCTACCAGACACCTGTGGTAGCTCTCACCAATGGCTTCAGTCATTGAAGGGACAGATTTCTTCAAAAAATTCAAGGTCTGAAACGTCAATCCAAAACTACTGATAAAGGCCGCATTGTTAGTCGGTCACTAAGGGCCTGGGTAACCGCTAAGAGAAATTATAGAAACGTCCCCTTAAACAGTCAGAAAGCCTGCATCAGGAATGTGCTTTGGCTTAGCCATCTGAGTAAGCGTTACTATGCCGAGTCTTAAAGACAGCAGCCAAACTAACAGTTACAGTTTATTTTAAAAATCCCGTGAAACAAAAGAGCAGCCCTTGCAATGATTAAGTGTTTTCTAGCTTCTCTCTCAATACACACGCCTTTCTTTTTCCCTGACCACTGACACAAAATGCATTCTATAGCAGCTAAACTAACACACAACTGTGGAAGATCCTTTCGATGCTTGTTTGTGCAGAAGCTGATCCACGTTGGAAATATTTAGAGAGCTCAAACTCAAGTCAACATTATTTGTCACAATCTGGGCAGTGGCTCGGAAGTTACAACTGGGCCAAGTTTGGGAGAAAAAAAATTTCCGTTCTTCTCAAACAGTTAAGTAATTTCTCATTTTCTCCATTCTGGCCCCCTTTTTTCAAGTTAATCGGGGATAAAAACCCTAACTCAAGACTACGCAGGCAGTTTGACCGATGGCTCCTAAAGAAGTAACAGCTTTCCCCGACTTCCACAACATTTCTGTTCTTGCTCCTAGAGCAACATTGCATTCCTTTCTAGACATCCAATCCCTGATCATGCTTCCACAGGAGACCCTGGTGGTTTTACAGTCCCAAGAGCGGACCTAAAGCATGAGCATTTGCATAAATCTGGTGACAGGCTACAATTGCAATTACGCGTGTGGATGGGCAGGAGGAGCATAAAATGGTCTCGGACACTGAAAGCAGTGCAACAGAAAGCTTAGAAAACATCCACCTCGTGACATTCTCAACAGAGACAGAATAAAAGGTCACCTCCTTCTGGAAGCTGGTGCAAGTCATGTGAACAACTCCGGAGTTCAGCAAGCAGGTGCCATCTGCAGAAACAACAAACATTTGACAACCTTCCAGACTCTCAGTTATGTTATGACCAGTTTACATTGTTTACACAGCAGTATCTGGAAAGATAGAACTGAGTACTTTGAGCTTCAGTTCCAAGTCATTTCCTTCTATAACCAGCACCACTTCACAGGCTACATTACAAAAGGAGCAAAACTCCGCAGACTGCCAGATATATTTCACAATAGGAAATACCTTGTTAGTACAACGTCATCAGAGTTGGGTTGGGGGAGTGTGGGGGGTTGGGTTGGGTTGGGTTTGGTTTTTGTGTGACAGACAATGAACAAGAGAACCGAGAGATAGTATTTGATCTCATTTTAAGCTTATCGCTCTTAAAAGCGCTGAAATACCTACCAAAAGTACAGGCACTCGGATTAAAAAACTGCTCCGGTGGTGGATAAAAAGGAGGAACTTCCCGACGTAGACTGCGCTCATGTACCACAATATCCAAAAGGAGCTCGGGAGAAGTCATGCTTGTTACAGTCTCCAGTGACCACAAAGCAAAATAGGGGCAATCTTGAAGGAACTCTTCTGGCCTTAAAGAAAACAAGCGCGTCAGCTAAACGCCGACATTCAAATGAATTATTTGCAGGGATATTGAAAGCAACTTAATCAAGATCTACCTTAGCGAGTCTGGCATTTGAGCACGATACCAGCTGTTAATGTCAAATACACCCAAATAAGTAGATGGTTTGCCTTGACCATATGTTTGCACTTGCCAACTGAAGACTGCTACCCTGATGTCAGGATATATTGCTGTAAAAGAGAAGACATTGTTTTATTTGCAGAAAATAGGGTAGATCCACTATTTTTAAAACAACGCTTTCTATTTTGGCTTAATTTTGTTCTATCACTCATGAAACACAACACTTACTAAGAGTAGTGAAAAAAATTACAGAGCAGCAAACATCTCTGCGACAGGTTTCAGTCATACTGCCCCTTTTGCTTATTCAAATTGCATCTGTTCTAAGCAAAGTCAAATACACAATTATTAGCTAATTAAGTTCTCCATACATGAAGAGCTGATCAAGATGTTTAGCTAGATGAACAGTTTAGCAAAAAAAGCATACTAGGAACACATACATTGCGACTTTTAGAAAGCATACAAATAATTGTCATATATGCTTGTCTCACACAGCTGGCATTATTCATTTCCAGCTTTGACTCAATGATGAGTTTTAAGAATAGCTCCTTTCCATGCATATTCTGAATGAAAGACCACAATTCTCACACCAAATAAATAAATAAACCCCGACAAACCAGAAATTGGAATAGAGATTTTAACATAAACTATTCACAACATTCACACCTCCACGCTTACACACACAACACCAGTTCTCTTAATCCAAAGGCATTTCAGATGAAGACCCTTAAGATCAAAGCCCCTTAAGATCATTGAGTCCAACCACTAACCTAACAGCGACAGGTCTCTTACATACCTCCAGGGATGGTGACTCAACCATTCCCTGGGCAGCCTGTTCCAACGCTTTACAACCTCTCCCGTGAAGAATTTGTTTCTAATACTCATTCTAAACCAGACCTGGCACAACTTGAGCTCATTTCCTCTCATCCTGTTACTTGGGACAAGAGACTGACCCCCACCTCGTTACAACCTCCTTTCAGGTAGTTGAAGAGAGCAAGAAGCTCTCCCCTCAGCCTTCTTTTCTGCAGGCTAAACAACCCCAGTTCCCTCAGCCGCTCATCGCAAGACTTGTGCTCTACACCTCTCACCAGCTTCGTTGCCCTTCTCTGGACATGCTCCAGCACCTCAAGGTCTTTCTTCCAGGGAGGGGCCCAAAACTGAACACGGTCTTCAAGCTGTGGCCTCACCAGTGCCGAGTACAGCGGGACAATCCCTTCCCTAATCCTGCCGGTCACACTAGTTCTAAGACATGCCAGGATGCTATTGCTCTTCTTGGCCACCTGGGCACACTGTCGGCTCCTATTCAGCTGCCTGTCGACCAGCACCCCCAGGTCCTTTTCCACCAGGCAGCTTTCCAGCCACTCTTAGAATCATAGACGAGCGACACCCGGGCACTTGACCCGACCTGGCCAACAAGTCGATTTCATACAACGAACATCACATTCAATATCAATTAGAAACTTTGCTGTGAAGTGCTCTCTCTCCCTCGATGGCTGTGATCCTGAGAACTTCTTCCCCAAGCTTGTACTGTTGCATGGGGTTGTTATGACACAAGCGTAGGATCTGGCACTCGGCCTTTGTTGGACCTCAGACCATTGGCCTCAGTCCGGCCAGCCAGCCTGTCCACATCCCTCTGTGGAGCCTTCCTACCCTCAAGCGGATCAAGGCTCCCACTCAGCTTGGTGTCCTCTGAAAAATTCTTGAGGGTGCGCTCCATTCCCCTGTCCAGATCATTAATAAAGGTAGGTATTAAAGACATCAGGCCCCAGTACTGAGCCCTGGGGAACACCGCCTGTGAGGGACTACCGTCTGGATGTAGACACGCAAACAGGTTTGAACAGGGCAAAAAGAGATTCAGATTATAACATTCCAAAGCAGTGGAGAGAATGATCTTATTGTTCCAAGGTGACAGCTGAAGGAATAAAATGCCTGAGCAGCATTATACAGATGACCCCACCATACATCGCTAGAGCATGTCAGCAAGCGTGAAAACTCACCTAGTTTTTACCTGAAAGAAGTCCCACATAACTTAAGCACACGGTGTGTCTTTTTCAATAATCCCAACAATCTAGTCTGTATAGATATTTAAGGCTTTCAGACCCTGTGGCCAGAACAGCATCCATTGCTTACATTCCAAAACCACGTATTTTAAAATAATCAAACATCAGAACAAACCTTCATTAATGCTATCCTCTCTGTCAACAGGGCTGAGAAATTTTTCTATGGTCTGACAGCTGAGTAATTTAATACTGCTGATCTGCCCTCTCAAGGGAAAGACTCCTCCCGTGAGATCTAAAGTGTACCTCTCGTCACAGTTTTTCAAACCCTGGGGAAACAACAGAAGAGACAAAGGGTCATTTTGAGATAAAAACACACATTATAGCTAAATATGAAAGACACTCTATATCTCATATAATAAGCATATTTTACCGTCTATATTTCCCGTGAGCTTATTTGTGACGATAAATAGAAACTACAAATGACATGCAAGAGAATTCAGTGTCAAACCCCAATAGGTAAGTTTGGCGGTACAGACCAGGCACATTTTCAAACTCTAGCATTTCCCTAACATTATTCAGATCTAAATGTGTTTTGCAGACTTCCTTGCAATGTCAAGGTTTCTTTATAAACCTAAATATATATCTACAAAGAGACATCTGAAATAACGCAGCACGCATGCACACAAAGCTCTTTCCTCCATGTCTTGGTCACAGAACTGATGAAGTCAGAGAAGTCACGCCATCGCAGCAGCTAAAGCTCTGTCGAGAGGTATGATCTAGAGGCACATCGCCAGAGTCAACGCACATCCCTCGCTGGGAACTACGAGAACTTCTTACTGATGAACAATCTTCTTTCAAACCACATAAGCTCCTGCCACCTCCTCTTCTCATCTTGTCAGAGACTGATTAATGGGTGAATTGGGTGAAATGGGTGAATGGCCCTCAGGTCCTTCACCGAGCACAGCCAACAGCAAAAGGGGAAAACAGAGAGGACATGGGATGCACGTGGCCAAGGCATTTAGGATCACAAAGCACTACAGAGTAAGCAAACTGCTTTGAGATACACTGAAACCCCGGCAGGATTGTGTTCAACCCCTGATGCCACCAGTTGCTAAGTAAGCATTAACTAAAATGAACCGTCTTTCCAAACACAGCATTGGTTCAAACTGTCTGCTGTATGGTGCAAGACTGGGCATACTGTGGACACCAAACAAAAAAACAACAAAAATCCACAATCACCAAAAACCAACCCAGAAACAGATCACACCACGTTCTACCCAAGTTTCCTAAAACTTTCCTAAACTAGCATGAAACAACACGTTCCCATATGATCTTATAACATACATCTAATTCACCTGAGAAGAGACACGCTTTCTCTTCATAGTTCCAGGAAATGTTTCAAATAAATATCAAGGCTGTCTAAAAACAGTTATAATTACAAAAAATTATGGTTTTCATTCCTAATAAAAAAAAAAAAAGGCTAACATTTGCTCTGAACCCTGCAGAGTCCATTCTGTTTTCTCAGGCACCTTTGGAAATAACAGACGTGCAGAGGAGATAAGGAAAATGAAAACCATCTCTCTGAAAAACTGATGTGAAGCATAGACAAAGAGCCTCATTTTTGGTACAGAATGAATGATCACTACACCCAATTTTAATAAAAGATGTTGTCCTGAACGAGACATCCACCACTCCAAAAGACAGTTTCATCAGGTAAAGTCCTAAAACTCCAGAAACCTGTCAGAGACTAATTTTAAGAGCTAGAAATTTAGACTTTCATTCATATATGAAGAGCCAGTCCTCCACAAAGAGGGCGCAGAGGGGAAGGGCAAAATAATACCAAACAATTCCTGCCTAAGACAACTTCTGAAGCAAAGCAGTCTATTTGAAACTTCCCACACTGGGGCAAGCAAATCCCACTTAAGGAACTCCATTGTATGGAAGAGATGAAGGAGGGACTGTATCGACCAGTAAAATAGGAAGAGAGTTTTCAAATGAGATGCACCGGTCACACTCCGATATGAAAGTAGACACTTTTCTGCCAGTGAGGATGGAAAGAAACTTGTCTCAGACAGCCGTGTAGGCAGACGGTCATGTGGTACCGACCAAGCTGTGATTCCAAGGAAGTGTTCTGGGACTAAAAGTGCCCACGGTAGAGTACAGATCCTGGCCTAATGCACCTTTTGGGGTTTGTCCTGTTGGGAATATGCAAGACAAAGGATCAAAATAGGAGGAAAGACTTGCTCTGAATTAAGATTACTTTCCCCTCAGAAAGGTTTTGGAAGATTTCCGAGCATACTACTGAATAGAATTCTACATTACACAGATGCGCCCTATATCTGCTACATACCAGAGATATAATGATACCTCACCTGCATTTCAAACGCACCACCTTTGGAGCCAGCTTGTACATTTCTGTATTCTCTTCTGAACAAGTCATCCCACTGTTTACTGTATTTACATATTTTGCTGGCTCTGAGAGTGGATTCAATAGGTAACCCAGCCAAAGAGAAGAACAAGTTATCTTTACAGCTACAAGGTTTCAGGATCATCAACACGTAAGAGACGCTGTAGGTACATTTCATGTGAAGTACAGCCGACAGAGCTCAAAAGGAAACCAAGAAACTAAATCCAAAGATCAGCAAAGAAGAAACAGGTATAGATGACCGTCTTTGGAGAAAGGGAGACAGACGGAAGCTTATTCAAGTCTGCAGGTTGGTTAAACAAAGCTATTCGAGGCCCTGTCTTTTCTTCCTACATGCCCTCAATTTGCTGTTTAAGAATAATTTTATTTGTAAAAGCTGCTTCCTCTTCAGGAATTGAATTGATAGGGGCTCTTTGCAGACGAATCTAGTTGCAACACACGACACTGCAGCACAAAATTGTACGCCTTGTTTTCAAAAAGCATGCACAAAGGCCAGGCCCAAGAAGACTCAGCAAAAGACTACTTTTTTTTCCAGTCAGCTCTGAATTTTGATGGTCAATATTACCCCTGCGAACTCAGCTGATGCTCACCCACAGAAAATAACTCTTCTTTTCACACACGTGCATGTCTTACCTCATACATGAATTGTCCTGATGCCAAGCACTTTCTGTCACCAAATGTTAACTGCAACAGATGTAAACTCAGCGCATCACCTTCGCTGAAAAGGGTATCAATGAGGAAATTTGATTACAAAGATGCTTTATAATCCTCATAATCATTTCATTAGTTCTAGACCAACGTTTTCTTAATAGCACGCTCTTGCTGACAAGTAAAACAACGCTTCCCAAAACACAGTAACTGGCCACATTTAGCCACTAAAATACATAAGAGGACATTTTGGCACTAAAAGCTCCAAGGGCAAATGCTAACCATACATTTTGAAAGCTTTAATACGTTGTATGGACTAAAAATTGTTGGATAGACTTCTTCACAGCCAAGAGGTCTCGATCACAACTGCTTTAAAGTCAAACTCAAAAAGACTGCCGCTCTTGGAACGGCTGAGCTGATGCTGAAAGAGAGAGAGATCTTTCTCCCCTTCCCTTACCACCAAAGTTCCGGTCCCTCTCCTGCACCCACTGCACCCTCCCGCATTCGGATGTGATGCAGTCGTCCAGCAGGAAACCATTGACTTCTCTGCTGAATCCTTCCCTCCAGGTGAGCTGAACTGGCTCACGAAGGCTCACTGGCTCATGACTGCCGAAGCTGGCACAAGGCAATTGCCAATATTGTCACCGCCCTCCTTTAGGGGCAGCGGGCTGTTGTATCGGCACCTTTAGTCTTCTAGATCTGCAGCCTCAACTGCTTTTAATGGTATTTTAATACCATGCTGGGAACATCAAACAAACCGTGAAACAGTCAGCAGGAAATAAAAGGAAATCATTTAAGAATGCAAGCACAAAAATGCAGCCACAGTCGCTTTGCCTTCTTTCTGAAGGCGGGAACTACCGGTCCCTCTTCACATCTCCTAAAGCCTGTAAAAATTGCATTGTCAGCTTAAAACCTTCCCTACCTGACAATCTCCTGCATAGCTCAAGAAAAAAAACAAGTATACCTGTATCGACTGTATGCTGACAAACATATTAAAAAAAAAATAAAATTCAGTGGCTCACAGTAAGTGTTTATTCACCTTTCCTGTGTAGACCGAACAGCCCACAAGTAGCAACAATCGTGAGGATCATTCTCAGACTCTTGAAAAGTGACAGCATAGACAGGAATCCTTCCTCCTTCAAGCTGAGAGTGGTGCCTACAACGTTAAAAAAAAAAAAAAAAGAAAAAGAAAAAAGAAAAGGTGAGCCTACCGGCCCTAACTGTTTGTAGAAGGGTAGCAGCTTCTTCCATGAAAAGAAGACCTTACGAGCTTATCCTCAAAGTACAGAAGGTCATACTTCCATCTCAAACAAGTGAGTCAAGGAAGAGACAACTGTATATGCAACAGTCAAGAGGTGAGGAAACTCCTGTCCAGCAAACGCAATAACCTGGGCTTATGTCCTCCTCTGCCTCAGGAGGAGGAACATCATAAAGGATTACTTCAGCAGCCAGGCAAAAGATTGCTCCTACTGTTGTAGCCTACTTCAATATTGAACTTCAGATGCAGCATATCTTCTGAACAAATTGAAAACAGTGCCAAACACAAGTAGCTTCTCATTTCTTGGACTACACAAAGCATTTTTCTTCCAGACTTGTGAATCTTATTCGTACCTTCACAGTCCATTCTTGCCACCTAATTATTCCTCCACTGGCTATGCATCCAACAGCTTCTGGTGAGTCGCTGCAGATGTGCTGAAGTGAATCCCTGTCTGAAGCTGGCCAAATATTTCAAGTGAGATTGCTCTTTGGCAGATCTTAAATCACCTCTTAATTTTTCTTACTTATAAATTTACACCTCCCTTATTCTCACTGCCAAATGTTGCAAGCAAACTTTCATTCACACGTATCGTTGCCTCGGAATGGGTCAATCTCTGATTTCAGCCAAAGCTGACGTGGAGGAAAGAATATATTTTCAGACACAGATCAGTTACTGATTTTTCGTCTCTCACTTGTTTCCTCCTGCACATTTTAACGACTAGCATCACCAAAATCACACCACTGACATACTTCAGCCTTTCAAAGTATGCCCTAGGTGCAGTTACTGGATCTGAAAAAGAGTTCCTCAAATCAGTTTCATCAAAATACGCACACAGGGAAATTTCACTGAATACTACTGGTAGAACAGACTGTCTGATAAAAATCGGCTCTATCGCATCCCAACTGCTTGACGTGGAAAGCATGCTTCTTTGGGTTACAATTCCTCAATCCACAGGCACAATAAGGAAAACAATCCCAGTGCATGCAGGAGAAGGCCATCCACTTAATGCAGGTATGACTTAAAAGGTATTGCAGAAGAGGATTTCTACACATTCCAAGATTGTACTCATACTGGGTTCAGTCCCTGAAAAAGTCCTCTTTAAATTCACATACTTCCTTACGCAAAAAATGGAGACCGCTGCCCCTCCAGGCGTGGCCAAGGGTAAAGGCCTACTTACTCCCTCTTCAAAGTCTTCATGTTCCACAGTGACAGGTAGCCGTCTGAAAAACCCACAGCGAGCTGATTGCTTCTGCTTATGTAGCACAGGGTTGACACTGCTGTTCCGGAAGGATTTTCTAAATAAAAACAGACACGTCTCCCTTCTCTGGTCACAGCTTCTCTTCTCTGTGGGACTTGAGCAGGACTTCTAGTGACAACTTCCAGATCTACACACACAAAACAATGAATGCGTGATGCCATTTAGTGTGCATTTTATACGCTAACGTCACAAAACCCATAATCTAAGTCGACCGTCCCAGGCAAAATACCAGTTTATGCAGCACTTTTTTTGCCATTTCCATTTTGTACGTCTTCAAAGAAGACTCTCTGATCGGACACGTATTCTCACTCGTAGGCAAAAATCAAGTAGAAGCGTAACCTTCATAGACAAATTCCTCTTGGACTCCATACATCAGGAGTTTGGGCCTCACAGTGAAGCTATTTGAAGTGACACCAACTCCTGAAGCCACTGTTGTAATAGTTAAAACAGTGGATGCAATCTGAATACACCAATCAGAGATTTCATTCATCCAAATGCAGGGGTTTTGACAAGTTGGATTTTTTTTAGAAAACAAGCCTAGAATTTGCCCCAAGTCACTTAAGACGAGCCAAAGAACGTTCCCAAGAAATAGGGCACCTCCGACACAACTTCCTACCAGGCAGCTGCACCGACTCAGATGGTAAAACTCCCACACCTCACTGGCAAGAGCCATAGTGACACAGCGATCTCGGTGGGAGGGGGCATTTATAACACTAGAAGGAGTAATCAGCCACTCCTAACTTTAATCAGTTCAGGACTATACAATGTCAGACCGCCACCTGCAGTCAGTACTCACAAATGTCTGCACACTAGTATCTTCAAAGCGGGATGCATACTGCTTCTTTAAAAGACACACATTTTCTTACACCTCAATTCATGTTTAAAAACTGAAGCTTACCCAATGCTTCGATATCGTTCTCACTGCAAGACAAATCATCCAAACAAAGGTCAACCAGAAGTAGATGACCAACATCTGTAGCCACTGCTGCCACTCCAAAGAGCCATTGCAGGCTCTGATGAAGGTGCTGAGTGCTCACACTGGCTCCTCCGTGACTCGTTATGGGCTCTATAGCAGTTACCTGCAGGAAAACTACAAGTTAATATTTCAGCTGTTTGACAACCCAAGTCGAAATCATTCAAAAGGGAAGCCAGAACTGGCACATCACAAACAAGAAAGTAAATACAGGAGCATAAGACTTAAAAACAAAGCATGGTTTCCGATTCTATCAAGGAAAAAGAAAACAGCCCTGTACAAAATCTCTTATTGCCTTCCCTTTACTGTATTTCCTACAGCTATTTCACGGAATTAACTTCAACTGAAATGGTGCAGTCTATTATTACAGCTTACCAACTTCCATTTCCTACTTAGAAATAATGAACTATGGAAGGAAGAAGCGCACGCTGCTCTCTAACATGCCAAGCAGTCGGCATGCACCTCTATTACAAGGTGAAGACAGATTTTTCAGCACATGTTGCAACACGTCCCAGGACAATACCCACTGCCAGAGCAGAGCACAAGCACAGGAAGACTCCTGCACTGAAGCTATACAACAAAAGGACACAGGCTATCGTTTAGCCCTCTCACAAAATGCAACC
Organism: Vanellus vanellus; assembly: GCF_965231255.1. Lineage (NCBI taxonomy): Eukaryota > Metazoa > Chordata > Aves > Charadriiformes > Charadriidae > Vanellus > Vanellus vanellus. Next base: position 2,829,266 of record NW_028127296.1, on the reverse strand, counting down.
CAATGCAAACAGGAAGCTTTACATCAACAACAAACTGTTACAGGAAAATAAAGCAAGGAAGTGAACTTCACAAGGTAGTCCATTTTTTATCTTCTATTTTTACCCCCAGAGGTGGGGAAAAATAACCAAACCCCAAAGCCCCAAAGGTTTCTCCTCTCCCCTATCAAGCACTTGTTGCCACTACTCTGCCTGGCGACCTGCTCCACAATTTACCTTTCATCTTGCTCACAAGAATTCTAATCTTAGAAGCACCCGCAGCAATTTAGACCACTGTCATTTCCTGTTTCAGATTCCCTCTAAATTAAATCAAATTTCCAGTCTTCTCTCCTACTCAAAGGACTATCGCAAGCGCTTTGATTGTTCCAATTCTTGCTGCTCCAAGTCTTGAGGACTGTTATGAGGGAAGCAGAAATACGCTACACAGCTTGCTGCACAATTAGCCAAAGTTCAAGTGTCGCTTCCAACTTCTTTCTCTTCTAAGATTGTTTCCGTTGTTCAACTGGCTCCAAATGAATCTTCTCCATTTGTACATACGGTCTTCCAACAACGTTTCCCGATTTTAACACTGCCATTTACCACCTAGAAGCTCCTGAAACGGCCTAGTTTTCCACTGCGCTCTGCACAGGCTTTTCATATGCTCCTAGACTAATGCCGACTCATTCTGGGAATGAACTCAGAAAACTTTTCTCAGCTCACAGGATCCAAATGCTACCCCTCCACCTCATACAAACTAGGAAAACTTGGGAAATTACCATTCCATACTTCTGAAACATACAACCATTATAAACCCATTTAACAGAACTAATGTTTTTAATTCAGAGTTGCTTTTACTAGAAACCAATTCCAATAAGACTCCTTTAACATTTTCAGTTTTCTGCTGCATTTCACATGTATATCATCCAGAGGGTAAAAAGAGCTGTTGCCATGACAAAAAAAAAAAAAAGCCAAAATTCTTTCTAAGCTTATAAGTTCCGTTTTCTAAGTCATTCCTTTTCTCTCTGAGCGACTACACACCTACTCTTCCACTAAAAGACAGTCATACAGTCACTACACATACCCTGTATTAATACACTCATGGCTTGACACCTCGGTCCGGAATTACTTGAAGTTGCTGTTAACCTGGATAACTTTGTTGTCCACAGAAGTCAACAGTCCAACCAGCAACACCTGTGTCCTGCCTATGCTCACCTAACCTCAGAGCAAAAAGATAGGAAGCGAAATGAAAGCAACAGACCAGACAGGTTTGTAATCAAGAGCATTCAGGCCATAAGAGCAGAAACTCAGATAAGCTTTGGCTTTATTCCCAAATTCACAACCTTCATCACACAACAGCCAACTTGTCCCCCCAAGGCTTCATCATATTTTCTCCTCAACCACTCTTTTTGTGGTATGGGAAGACTCCCTGATACAACTGAGACTTATAACTCTATTTGGTTTCAAAACACTTCTGTAGACACAGACTCAATACACGACATGTTCCTTCTTCCCCTTTCCTGTTCTTCTTCCCAGCTTGCTTAGATTTCAGAAATAAAACTTAATAAAGCTATGTCCTTTTTCACACACATAATTTACTTATTGATTATACACCTATGCCAGCACACAACTTGTCTTTCCAGCTACAACTCTCAGATTTACCCAGACGGTAGGCAAACGCACCCAGTGGAGCACCAACCCAACTCCTCGCTTTAGAAAGTACCGCAATACAAGTGCTTGAGACGAGTAAGCACACTGTAGCATTAAAACAAACAAAACAGAAAAGTGTGTGGGGTAGTGATTTTTTTTTCACTCGTGCCAAAAAAAAAGGTATTTTTCAATGCCCTTTTGTGGAAGTGGCGAATCAGGTAACTATGTGCTCTACAATAAAACTAGAAAACTTGGTTTACTATCTGTAAACTCAAAAGATAACAGTACTGTTGTGCCCAAGATTTTACCTCAAGGCTCTCTCGACTGGATACTCTCAAGGGACAGTACGTTAATGCACTAGACAAGAAATACCTCCTACAAAGAGGCGCTCCAAAGCTTGTCCTGAGACAGGGTCATGCAGCACCTAATAACATAAAAGCTTCGCTTCTCCAATTAAAATGTACGTACCCTCCCGGGAAGAACAACCGATTTCACCACTCGTGATGTTCCAAGGTCGTACAGACAGAGAACACTTCCCTCTGCTTCTTCCAACCCAACCAGTAGTCCGGTTCTCTTCTGCCAGGAAAACTCCTTCACCACACGAACAGTGGGAGGCTGTTTCTTTACTCCACTGAAACGGTGTGCAGAGAGCCGCTCTGCTGTCACAGAGTTCACTACCTCAAGCTGAGGACCACGCGCCAACCACGCTAGGCCATTCCTCCCTGGAAGAGAAAAGAAAGCTGGCTAAAGCAAATGTCCAAGAGAAGACTGAAAACAACTGAAAAATCACAGTCGCTGCCCCTTTCCTTCCCTAAAAGGACCTAACAGAGGAAGACCGACTTACCTCATCCTGGTCAATTCCTTAAATCACCCACTGAAATCCTCAAGCCATACCTCTTAAAATTAACAGCCTTATTTATTCTTTTGCATTTGTACCTGTCATTCCTGCACTGAAGAATCTGAATTGTTTGGGATAAAGATTACAATATCTTGACCTAGAGTCTTTAGACCACATTCGGCTTGGTTTTGCTAGAAATCATCGAAATGCATATGGGAATGCAAGTCTTCAAGCGGGCTTCCCACATAATAAATCTAAGCCAATTCATTCCTAGTTGATTAATTGTCCTTGACACAGGACACCTTCTCCCGGGGTACTCATCTGCATCCTAGTAGATACTTTGGAAATATGGCTGCAGCACTTAACAGCATTATCCTCTTCCTTCTGTTTTTATTCAGACTAGAAAAGAAAAAGCAGGGGGGGTGCCTCTGTAACAGCCTAGAAGAACTATTTCTGCACACGATGTTACGATGGTCATAGAGCCGGTGCAAATAAATACCGCCAAAAACACCACTATTCCCTTTTTGAAAATGCTTTCTTATGGAATTAAAAATTGAGGAGGGCTCACTGACTCAGCATGTTTAAGTAAACTATTTGAATTGCACAAGATCGGTGCAGGTTGTTATAACTTCAAAGTTTAACTATACCAATGTTCTAATATTAGCATACGTTGAAGCATCCTTTTTGGTCTCGCTAAGCCTGATGCACCTTAACAGCACCGACCTGGCACAGTTGATACTATGACCCGATGCTTCCGGTAACCTCCGGGCAATAACAACTTTATACCAAGTCCAAATTTAAAGGAAAATGCTCACCTCTAGAAAACTTCCCGCACAGCACAGAATTGCGGCTCCTCTCCTCTTCCCCAATTGCCTCAAGAGTCACCTCTGGAAACTGCAGCAGACTGCTCGTTACGTGAGCCCTCAGGTCTTGCATTCTTCACTGTAAATAAAAAAAAACATTCACCAAACAGACTCATGTCAGCCATAAATATTCTTGAGATTGACACAAGTTTCATCAGATGCAGGGAAAAATCTCCTAGGCATCACCTGTATCTCTTTTCCTTAAAAAAGGGGCAATCAGGACAGTTTTTCCTCCCACAGCAGAGCCAAAGGAGAATCCTTTGCTTTTCTGATGCCCATGAGATCCCCAACAAAAAGTGACAGAGAGGTATGGATGAGATAAATAACAGGAAAAAACCCAGTACACTGAGTTCAAGGCTGCTCACACAGGTGAGTAAGAGGAGCTCTGAGAAAAATCCTATTGGGAAAAGCTTCTCAGTAACAGGCACAAGTTTCCAAGCTGAAGAGAGGATTTCACAAACCATGTTGACTGCGCTGCCACCAAAAGAGAGGCCTTGCTGCCGCCTCCCATCTCTCCATCTGCCCCTTTCTTCTACTACTGTACTCCTGTGGGCTTACCTTGCGCTGCCTTGAACACTTCTTAGAGCACTTTGGGAGCCAACTTACCTCCCTAAGCAGACAGGGAAATAAGCCAGAAAAGTAGACAGTGTTCCACCAGGTTAGAGAGTCCAACTGGCTTGCAGAGAGAACTCGCAAGTGTAAAAGGCGGCACAAGGAAGGGGGCAGGACAACGCGTTGGGAAGAAGGAGAGGGAATTCGTCCGTGTGCGTTTTGTGGCAGTAAGCCGGTATGCTAGCTCAGGCATGGGTGAACACCACACTCCGTTTGCAGGGAGAGCTAAAAACCCCTTTGCTTTTAGAAAGGACACCACCCAGGACACAGTCGGTCCACTTAGAACTCCCTCTTGCACGGAGAGGCCCCCCGTCTCACTGAGAAAGGCTGCAGCTGACAGGCGTCGCTCCTTCCTTCAGCCAGAGGTAGAAGCCAAAGTCATTTCAGGGAAGTGGTACTTGGTGATCAGAGAAGGGACGACATTGTGTGCCTCTACTCAGATCACATTTTCTAAGGAAACAGGACAAAGAGTGGGAAGAAGCCAAAGAAGAAGAAATGGAAAGAAAACTAAGTTCTTTTGGGAAAAACAGCATCCACTTTGTTGAACAACAGGTCAAGATCACAGAATCGCAGAATGGTCAGGGTTGGAAGGGACCTCTGGAGATCATGTAGTCCAATGCCCCCCTGCCCGAGCAGGGTCACCTACAGCAGGTTGCACAGGACGGCATCCAGGCGGGTTTTGAATGTCTGCGGAGTGGGAGACTCCACCACCGCTCCGGGCAGCCTCTTCAAGTGCTCTGCCAGCCTCAAAGTAAAGAAGTTCCTCCTCATGTTAAGATGGAGCTTCCTATGTTCAAGTTTTTCCCCATTACCTCTTGTCCTATCGCTGGGCACCACTGTAAAAAGGCTGTTCCCATGCCCCTGGCACCCTCCCTCTAAGTATTTATAAGTATTAATAAGATCCCGCCTCAGTCATCTTCTCTCTAGACTAAAAAGACCCAGGTTCCTCAGCCTTTCCTCATGAGAGAGATGCTCCAATCCCCTAATCATCTTAGTAACCTTTTGCTGGAGCCTCTCCAGCAGTTCCCTGACCTTCCTGATCTGGGGAGCCCAGAACTGGACGCAATACTCCAGATGCGGCCGCACCAGGGCAGAGTAGACCTCCCTCCACCTGCTGGCCACACTCTTCTTGATGCACCCCAGGATGCCACTGGCCTTCTTGGCCACCGGGGCACATTGCTGGCTTGTGGTCATCCTGTTGTCCACCAGGACTCCCGGGTCCCTTTCCACAGAGCTGCTCTCCAGCAGGTCAGCCCCCAACCTGTACTGATGCACGGCGTTATTCCTCCCCAGATGCAGTACCTTACACTTGCCCTTGTTGAATTTCATAAGGTTCCTCTCCGCCCAACTCTCCTGCCTGGCCAGGGCACGCTGTATGGTGGCACAGCCTTCTGGCGTGTCAGCCACTCCTCCCAGTTTTGTGACATCAGCAAACTTGCTGAGGGTACACTCCATCCCTTCATCCAGGTCATTGACGACTATATTGAACAGGACTGCATCCCATACTGACCCCTGAGGGACACCACTTCTTACTCACCTCCAACTAAGCTCTGCAACACTAACCGCAACCCTCTGAGCTCTATCTGTCAGCCACAAGTCAATCATTATTAATTGAATTATTATTCATAGTATTAAAATATTATTAGACTTATAATATTAGCAGACTAATAACAGATAATCATGTATTTTTATAATTACATTATATTATGTTATTCATATAAAAATATCTTTCGATTTATAATTATAATAAATTGTATTATTAATAATATTAAATTATGATTATTAAGGACTGGTTCAGTGACGTTTTCCCCAGAACAACAGCAAGCAACTCACAAGGACTGGAGGAGCAGTAGATGGAAAGGTCACTTTCTGCGCCTTAGTAGTCAGCTTCAGTGAATTCGTATTTTGCCGTATTTTACTCCTGCGGAAAGAGGATTTAGTGAGTGAGTCAGCAGGTGATTAGTGAGTACCACTGGCTTGGGTCTTTCCCACGTAGGCAGAAAGCCTCCCCCTGATGTTTTAGGCAAAACCGCTCCATTTAACCCAAGCCCTAAGTTTTACTCTAGAAAGCCACAAGCGTAACAGAGATGGTCTCATTTCACTCAAGTGCAGCCTACAGATTGTCTTGCCGAGTTTGTGCAGATGCTCTGCAAGCACAAATCTACAGCAGAGGTGAGAAGACGACAGAATTTCAGCTCTCTGTCCCAACAGCCCCCAACAGCTAAGGTCCTGTACCTGATGCAGACCATAGCTTTGATTTCCCTTTAAAAAACAAGCAAACAAACAGAAAAAACACCACCAGAAACAACAAAGCAAACACCACAGATCAGAATTTGACACTGGAGCCACGTGACCCCGCTGCCCCCTACGCTTATCCCCTAACACGACTGTGCTTTCATTCCAGAGTGGCAATCCCCGTCCAACGTGGCTAAGCTCGCAAAAGTTCCTCAAGTCACTTCTGACACTATGCTCTTTTTCACCTCGCTCGGTGCACCTGGACAGACAGACGTAGGTGCCGAGCGTCTCGGTACAGCACACACACGCAGCCTTCCCGACAGAGGGAGGCAGTCGTGAACAAGACGCTTTCCAGCGTACCGCACCGCTTGTCCCTCCCAGCACCAATTTCAGAATCACAGAATCGCAATGAAGAGGAAGGCCTTCCCCAATCACCAGAGGTCGTCTGGGCCAGCCCCGCTGCTCCAGCAGGGCCACCTGTGGTGGGCTGCCCAGGACCGTGTCCAGGCGGCGGTTGAATACCTCATTCTGAAACATACTTTTACAAAGAGCAACCTGACAAGCTGAACCGCAAAAACACTGGCAACACACGCAACAGGCCCAGCTTTATGGTGACTCTCTCCTGTCAATTTAAGGGTTCTCTCCACCACGCCACTAAAGCAATACCGCACCAGCAAAGGCTTGTCATCATTAGTTCTCTAAAACTGGAGCCAACAGCTTACTCAGTACAAGACGGGAGATTAATAGAAGCCCGATTACGTTTATCTTACTCTCTGAAAAAAGCAAACTCCAGGCAAATCAATGTCGGAAAAGCAGTTGGTGCAGCAGGTGCACATCAGCCTCAGGAGACCAGAGGTTAATGTATCTGTTTGCCCGTTACCGGGAAACACGCCTGAGCCATGGCAACCTACTGGTGCTCCCACTCCTTCCAGGCTTCCTCCAGCCCAGACTGCCACATCACCTGCGTGCTCTGCATCTGCCACTCGTTCTCAGCCAGCAGGAACATTTTTCCCTCCTGCCTACAACATCCTTACTTACACTTCTTTTGGGCTTTTGCCTTGAGCAAACCACCAACGCTTGATAAGGGAACTGACTTTGGCAACCCAATGTGCCAGTGCTGCAAATGAGGACGGGGACCATTTCTCAAAGGCAGAGCTGTCTTCTTTTCCTTTGACCTTTTTAAAAGGTCTGGGGAGAAAAAAACAAAAAAACTTTGGAAAAAAGTCCCAAGTCACAGATATTAAGTACCACTCCCGTATTGACAGGCAGAAACGCAGCAGTGCTGCTAAGCGGCCTTAACACAGCAGAGCACGAGCTGGCCGGCAGGCAGTAAGGGGAGAGCATCCACTGTCGTGGAGTGCCCGCTCAGGACAAGGCTTCTGGTGGTCTTGGTTCTCATGAGCCTCATCTCAGGGTCAGATGGAGTCCTAATCCAGACACAACAAGGGGTGTGCTCCCACACGCATGTCGGGGCTGAGCAGGGGTAGCGCAGGTCTCCTCTCTCCCACCCAACTCTTTTGGAAGACTTGAAACACCAGGGTTCACATTTTGTAAAATGCCTCTGATAACTTTCATTTATAACTGGACTTGCATTTACCACTGCTTTGTTCCTGATCTTTTTCTCCTTTTAAATAGGAAAATACATAAAAGACAAAAAAAGAAGCTGTTAGCCAGATAATCCCAGCCAACTAGAAGAGTTCCCGTCAAATGTGACTTTTCCTCTTCTTCTTCTTCTGTTCTTTTCCCTGTTCAGAAATATCCCGTGTAGCTCTGAAACTTCACAAGTGGAAATGTCTCATGGCCACTTTGCTCTGCGGGTGGAAGCATCTGCTGCCCTCTCTTGTACCGCTACCAGCGGTCACCGCCTGGTTTGCTTTGGACCCTGCCAGCCCGGGAAAATCCCCTCCTCTCCAGCTAAGCCTGACTTGCAGCAATGCAGCCACAGCTGCTGTGCCCCTCGTACACGGCGCAATGTGGGATGGGGTACTTCCAAACCAGACCTCATCCACCCCAAGCGTGGGTACGCCAGGCAGGCGGACAAATCCCCTGCAGAGACAACTCCAGCTGCCCCTGCACAGAGCTGGCTCCGGCGTGGGGAGTTTCTTGGTCTGTGTCCCTTGGCACGTGAAAGCAATTCAGCCCTTTGCAAGACTGAATCGATGCTGGAAAAATTAAATTTTCTGTGCCTGATATCTCCTAGTAGGCGGGCTGCTGCAGCTACAAGGTCACTGAGACGTGATCCGCTTTGGCATAACAGCAGTGTAAGCGCCTGAGCTCTTTTTGGGGCAGCTGGAATAAGAAGGAATAAGTCGTGCTGGAGTCCCAGCAAAAGCCTGACTGAAAGGACCACAAAGAGAGCGGCGTTCAGTCCTGAGCCCCAGAAAGGGCAGGAGGAGAGCAAAGGGGAGGAGAGGGGGGAACCTTCTCCTCCAGAAGGACTCAACAGACTGGGAAAGCGGCCGGGAAGTGAGCTGCTCCTGGGCAGGCAGGAATAGCTCTGTGTGGCACTGTCGCTGGGATCTGGCGCTGGGAAGCAGAGGTGACAAACACCTGGCAGCAGGGATCATCTGTAGGTTCTACGTTTCAACTCCATGCTGCATCACTGGGAGGGAAAAGGAAGGAAAGAAGCGGAAGTCACACGTAGGAGAGAGACCCAGAATTCTCAGGAAAAACAGTCACCTCTGTCCCACAACTTAGTTGTGAAAATATATGCCCTCCGCTAATAGAAAGACAGAATAAGCTCTTAATCTGCTGCCTTTGCTTATTGACAGATTCGCTCTTTCTTCATCCGGAGCTGTCAATCACTTTGAAGAGGTATCTTTTGTCCTTTTGCCCAGCACCTGACTGCAATTTGCAGCAGGAACAGAACAGGAAAAATTATGAAAGCGTACCTTTCAGCATAGCGTAAGGCTGACAACGTTCCTTTGTAAGAGAGGTCTGCCGGACTCACGGCCGCAATCTGGAAGCGTATGAAAAGTATCAACTGACATTAGACTTTGAAGGAGATTTTTTTTTAAAGCAGTGTTAAACACTACCAAAAATCAGATAGGGATTAAGTCCATAAACATAAAAGGAGAATCCTAGTGTCTTAGCAACCTGGCTATAAATTAACTCCTTTAGCATTTGAAGAAACTCAGGTAAGCTGTTTCAAGGCTGTCAGCATTTAGTCAATGTTTTCACAGATGCACTTTTTCTATTTGTATTCCTCCATCTCTCTACTGATAGTCCTTTCTTTAAGAAAAAATACCTCTTCAGAGATGATGGAGTACACAGTTAGTTCCCTGAGACAAAGGCGATCCTTTGGCAGTTTCATCTTATTTAGGAATGAAACATCTTGTGCACAGCCCAAACGATAATCTCAGATTTCAGGAAAAAAATATAGTTGCTTCATAATATTGCTTCATTTTATGGAAAGAGCATGGCTTTTCTAAATAAAGGGGGGCTGCTTATGAGTGTTATACCTACATTTCTCTCTATTTAGATAAGTTTTTACAAATATGCAGAAAACTCTTGCAGAAGAAATGGGGTTTGAATGGTTAATGTAGAAAGAGAGAGAGAGAGATTTTTGTTCTGAAAACAGAAGTGCTCTCCATTTGAGTAATGCGTTTCCTAGTGGCAAGAAACGTGTGACCAGCAGAAGGGTTCTCACCTTTATGTTGCATAGAAAGCAATCTTTTATCTTTTTATCTACACACACTTTCACCACTGTTAGAGCCATGCGATCAGAATTAGAATCAGTTTACCATGATGGTCCGGCTGTTTCCCCCCAGAGCGGACTGCAGGAGTTTCGTCAGGACCGAGTCCTTGAATGGGATATGCAGCACTTTCTTTCCTGGAGCAACCTCAGCCAGAGCACTAAGGGAAAGAAAGTCAAAATATGGGAACAGTAAAGCATAACCATCAAAAGCAAATTAACGGGGGAGAAACTACCAGATTCTAAACTTCAGTACATTCCTGCTTATTTCACGCTTATGTTCATTCTTCAGTATATGAGTGCTTATGTACATCTCAGGCTTTATTCACTTAAGTAACTTTATTAGCCATGCAGCAAGTTGGTCTCTGTCGCAATCCCCAGCACTTCTCGCTGGATTAGGCTTTGGGAAACAATTCAAGGGTCCCCAGCCACGAGTAAGGAACGAGCCGTTACTAACTGGCAAATCCGTAGAAACACCAGCCCCAGTCATGAGGAGAAAGTCTCATTTTTCAGTCATGGATTTTCACGGGTTTTGTTTTCAAGCCACCCAAACAGGGCGCACTTTTATAGCCATCAGCAATTAAGTTCTCTGTTCCCTCCAGAAAAGCCTTTTCCTAAAGGCGCTCTCCTTCCAAGAGCAGACCCACAAAAAGAAGCCCTCTCTGCTTAATCCATTTCACAGAGAATTTCAAATGCAAACAAGAATTAAACAGGACGTCTTTTCCCCGCTTCAGGGAAAGCCACTAATAGAGACCTTGGCAACATATTTAGCAAATCTATCATTGTAATGCCTTTGCATTGCCCATTTCCACCTGGAGAGCAGGTTGAAAGGACTCATAAAAAAAAACCAAACCAACCACAAAACATATTCCTGTCTAGGGGGTAATTTTATGAAAATAGGACAGAAGTGAAATTCCTGCGAAACAGAGGGGTTATGATTGTTACCATCTTCTTCAGCCTTAACGATCTGAACCTCTTTTTACAGGTACACGGCATCAAGAAACATTTTCGAGGCGCAAAGAAAACCCCACTTATTCACCCCTTTACCCCAAAGATCTTTTCACCACACGGATTCCACCACCAATACACAGCTGCTAAATATCCCCGGCTGCTGCCGATCCGTAAGAAACCCTTCAAAATACAAGAGAACGCTGAGCCCGGCACGCTGACGGTGCTGCCAGGGCTGTGAGTCAGAGCTGGACGGAGTCACAGCCCCTGAAGTTGAAATCAGCCCCACACTCAGGCACAACCCAGGGTTTCAAGCCTCGCTACAAACCAGCCCACTGCTTTTGAAAAAAAAAAAACAAACAGGGAGATTCACCTCGAAAGAAACCACGTTCTCGACGCCAAAGGGGCGCTGGTCCATGGCCGCCGTCGCCCTTAGGGCCAGTTCCATGGGGCTTCGCTTGACCTGGAGCAGAACTCGCAGGCGTGAGGACAAAGAGTACCCTACACAAAATCTAAAAAAAGGAAATGTTAAATAAGATTTGCTGTTACTCACCCACCAAAGCCTAACCACTACAACTCGCCCTTTCACAACCATGCCTGATCGCAGAAGAAAACTGAAATATCCCAACTCCCGGTTCAAACACAAGGCGTGGAGCTGCCCAGACCCCACGTGTGGGCTGGGCAGACGGGGGGCTCTTCTTCTCAAAACCCACAGGAAGAGAAAGGGCAGGAGTGTTTTCCCAGCCCTGGAAGAGGCTGTGGGACTGCCCCAGATTTGGCGGAGTTTGGTAGCTCTTCCTGAGGGAAAACGCTGCTCTCGGCATGGACCTGGGGGCTCTCCCTGAGGGAATTGCTGCTCCCAGCCTTGCAGGAGTCTGTAGGGCAAGTGCAGGAATGGATTTGGGGCTCTCCCTTGTTGTAAAATCACCAGATTGTGGTTATAGCAGAAGTAGAATGTGAGAGCACTGGGTGTTCTGAAACTCGTAACCATAGAGTCCTCACTAGGTAATCGTTGTTTTGTATCAAGGAACAAGTAGAACCCAGATGAAACAATGAAGAATAGAATAGAGAAGTTTTGTTTGAGGCTAGTAATTATAGAAACCTGTTATGCACCAGTGACGCTGCTTAGAAACCCCCTTACCCTTCCCATCTTGATTTAAATATCTAGACCCAAAATAATAGATATTAATAGAAATAACCATTGATTATTTGGATATGGGTATTGAGAGTAATGTGTAGTCAAGGGACCGATCAATGAAAATCAAACCCATAATAGGCATTTGGGAACTAGGTATGACCTAAACTAACTGTTGAACAATGTAGCTTTGAAGTACCTGTCAAGAAAGCGATGAGTTGTAGGCCTGGTTAGTAAACCGAGAAAATCTTCTGGAGGTTCCAAGATTAAAGGTGGGGTGGAACTCTGTGACCAAGCTGAGCACGCGCAAGGACCGGGTTCAACCAGCGGACACAGTGAGGAAGACCCTGGACGACCACCAGTGTACCTGAAGGCCCATGCATCATGGATATATTAATGAGTTCCCGGAAATTGTATAAATATGTTAATTGTTTCTCGGAAATGTGATGAATATGTCTATTTGGACTGTATATAATTTTTGTAGTGGAGCAACTCGGTACGCACACTGGGTGGAGTGAACCCGTGCATCCGGTGCCATAATAAAGAAGTGCCTGCTTTGTAACTTAAATTAAGGCTTAGAAAGTTTGGTTCTGCTGATTTACGGTAACGGGGGGGGGGGCGATAGGCGACGCCTCCTTTTGGGGAGGTACATTGTACTCAGAGACGTGGCGCGCAGCCGCCGCACCGGGAGGGCTGTCCGGGGGCGGCGGGGCCGGGCCTCGGGGAATGGGGGCAGAAGAGACGGCCGGCCCAGTGCCCGGGGAGGGGGCAGCCCCCCCGGCCTGACGCCGCAGGTAGCGGCGTTAAGCGATTTCAAGTGGAATTGCTGCATTGGCAGAAACTCCCCGTGACGTCTGAGCAGCGGGGGGCTCCCACACCCCCGCACGGGGGCTCCCACACACCCCCGCACGGGCTCCGGAGGCAGGGCCCCGCCCGGCACTGACACACAGGGGTTCAGCGCGCTGCCTGACCGCCACCCGCACCCCCGCGCCGACCCACCCACGGCTACCGGGGGGTGGACGGCGGCGGCGGGGACACCCCGGCTCGGTACGGGCGAAAAATAACGCACACACACCCCCCGCCAGCGCCTGCCCCCCACAACCGGCACGATATTTGCATAGACCACGCCCCTCCCATAGATTTCCACACACCGCGCCTCCAGAACGAGTCCTCCCATGCGCCACCGCCCCCGCGCCCAGATTCGCATGCGCCACGCCCCCGACTCGCTATATTTGGATGCACCACGCCCATAGTCACACATATTTGCATAGGCCACGCCCCCTCGCACCACCCACCTACCAGAGGCCACTCACCCCGGGCGAGGAACGGGGCAAGCAAAACCCGCAGCGGGGCCAGGGAAGACCGGGCAGCCTCGAAGGTGGGGGGGGGCGGGGGGAGAAGACCAGCCTCGAAAGGGGGGGGGGGGGGGGGCGGGGGGAGAAGACCAGCCTCGAAAGGGGGGGGGGGGGGGCGGGGGGAGAAGACCAGCCTCGAAGGGGGGGGGGGGGGGGGGGGGGCGGGGGGAGAAGACCAACCTCGAAGGGGGGGAGGGGCGGGGCGAGAAGACCAGCCTCGAAGGGGGGGGGGGGGGGGGGGGGGGGGGAAGACCGCCCTCGGGGGGGGTGGGGGGGAGTAGGAGGGAGGGGTTAAGGGCTGCTTGACAGAAGGGATAGGGGCTGCTTTTTTCCACTGGAAAGCTGGGAGACCCCCACCATTTCCCAACTTTAAAACCTGCTTTTTGCTCCAAAGCTGGGAGGGAAAAAAAAAAAACAAACCACCAAACCCCAACCCCACATTTAGCCTTTTTGGGATGAATTGTGGGGTTGGGTTTTTGTGCATGTGGAAACAGAGCTGGCGACAGCTTCCCCACCACCGGTGCTGCCGGGCAGCCCAACGCCCGGCACAGCCCAGGGTCCTCCACAACCCAGTTCCAAACTGGTGGAGCCGGAGCGCAGATTTGGCAGGTGACTGGCGAGGTGCTGCCGGGGCCCAAGCGCCCCAAATAGGTGGGTTAAATATGATTGACCGCTGACGGTAATTAATCTGCGAGAGGCCGGGCGTGGGGTTTTGTACATAACCTGGATTGGTCGGATTTGAATAGGATTTACCTTTGCTTTGTGCCTGTGTGGGACCTCGCTGGGGGTGGGGGGGTTATTTTGGGGCGTTATGCCATAAAACCACCGTGGTGGCGACAGAAGATTGGCCCAACGCCGTCGTCCACCGCTGCTCGTCATTGTCGTCGTCCTCATCAACATCCACCGTGTCAGGACTCCAGGCTGTTTTAGCAGAGGAGTGGGGAAAAACATAAAAAGGAGATGAACCCCGAGAAAAAAAACAAACACATTTAGGCCACACCACATATGATTTTTGCCTTTATTTCACCCACCACGCCTAAAAAAAAAAAAAAAACAATTGGCAGAAAGCGATAATTTGATTAAAAATCATTCCCTCCAATAATGTCGCTGTCACCTACGATTTCACCCAGGAAGCATTAACGCAAGAATATTTTTGACTCCAGCAACAAGCAAAAAAAACCCAAAAAAAACAACTTTCAGCATGGCTGAACGAGGGGAAAGTAAGAAGAATTTGGCCACAGATATGTTCTGGCCCCAGAAAAACAGCCAAAATCCTTCCATGGAGCAAAAGCAACCTGCCAGTGCTGCCCTCATAGGGTGCAAAGTTGGGTAAAAAAAACCTCATCAGCTAACCATCAGCTATCCCGGGAAGCGAAAGGTCCCATCCCATGTGGCAAAAATACACTCGCATGAATAACTTAGACAAAACCAGCCCACAAAAGGCCCGCACAAGACACACACTTGGTCCCCCTTTGCTTGAAGCTTCGCTAAAACCGTATACTCAGATTAGCCCTTTTCTGCAGTTTCTTTCCCAGAGTTTTGCCCCAAACCCACGCTTCTAGCCCCGCTCCCCAAGCCCTCCCTCAGGGCCCACCACCTTTCCCCAGCCCAGCCTGTCCTTAAAGCTTTTCTTTCCACACACAGCCCTTTCCACTCACCTCCCTCCGGGGCCTCCTCTCTCACAGGCGCCTCACAGCCCTGCAAACCTCCTCTCCTTCGCCTCTCCCTCTCACGAAAACCCATTCCCCCCTCACAAACACCCATTCCCCTCACATTAAGAGCCATTTCCTCCACTCCTTCCTCACACAAACACCCATTCCCCTTACTCCCCCCTCACGTTAACACCCATTGTCCTCACAGAACACCCATTCCCCTCGCTCCCCCCTCACACACTCACTCCCACACCCCCAACCATTTCCCCACCATTCTCCCCTCGACCCACCTCTTCTCTTCTCTTCTCTTCTCTTCTCTTCTCTTCTCTCTCTTCTCTTCTCTTCTCTTCTCTTCTCTTCTCTTCTCTTCTCTCTCCTTGCCTCAGCCAACACACCTCTCGCCCCCCTTCCCCTCTCCTCCCATTCAAAATGGCCCTTCCCTCCCCCTCTCGCCTTTTCCTGCCTCAGCCCCCGCCCCCCGCTCAGGTGACACCGCACACAGCCGCCATGAGGCGCGGCGGGGAGGGCCGGGGCTGTGAGAGGCGATGGCGGGGAGGGAATTTTCGGCTTTTCTCCTCTTCTTTTCATCTCCTCAGGCTTCGGGCAGCCCCGCGTGGGCGGCTGGAGATCCCCCCCTCCCCTTCCAGGAGTGGCCCCGGCCCTGGGGCGGCCCCCGCCTCCCTCCTCCCCACAGGCTCTCCTCAGGGAGAGCCCCCACGGCGGGCTCACAGCCTCCTGTGTGTCCGGGAATGGGATTTCCCTCAGGGAGAGCCCCCAAATCCACCCCTGGGGCAGTCCCACAGCGTCCTGCATGGCTGCTGTGAGAAACGCTCACTGTATTGAATTTTAGTCCGGGGCAAATTCGGTGGAGCAAAGAATATTTATTGCAGCGCTGGGAGTTACACGGGGGATTTCTCTTCCTGTAGCTCATTTTTCCTTTACAAACGCTTGTTTTTATTTCGTATTCCTTATACTTATTCATGTTTCTTCTTGGAACATACTTTGCATAATCAGTGAGTTTTGGGAACACGACCCACCCCCAAATACATAATCAATGGCTTCTTGCAATGCAGCCCACCCCCGAGCACGCCCCTCCCAGCGGCGGTCTCCTGGTGGTCGTCGGAGGGAGGCTCGAAGTCTTTATCACCGTGTCCTTCTTGTGGCTTCTTCATTCCTTACACTCCTGTGGTTGCCTTACCCAACCACACCGCCCGTTGTTCTGCAACGGTTCGGTACTTCCAACTGTTGCTCTCGTCTGACATCCTGTGTAACACTATCCCTTTTCCAAACGCACAGTGAGCACAGACCCATCTTAGCTGAAGCCATAGTGAGCACACATTCGTTTGAGCTGAAGCAAAATTTTTGCCAAATTACTTATTACAGGTTTGCAGGGCTGTGAGGTGCCTGTGAGAGAGGAGGCCCCGGAGGGAGGTGAGTGGAAAGGGCTGTGTGTGGAAAGAAAAGCTTTAAGGACAGGCTGGGCTGGGGAAAGGTGGTGGGCCCCGAGGGAGGGCTTGGGGACGGGGCTAGAAGCGTGGGTTTGGGGCAAAACTCTGGGAAAGAAACTGCAGGACAGGGCCAATCTGAGTATACAGTTTTAGCGAAGCTTCAAGCAAAGGGTGACCAAAGGTGCCTCTTGTCCTTTTGTGGGCTGGTTTTGTCTAAGTTATTCATGCGAGTGGATTTTTGCCACACGGGATGGGAACGTTCGCTTCCCGGGATAGCTGATGCCCCTGGATAAGCACTGCCCGCGAAGCACTGCGAAACCCCGTGTTCAAAAATGAGGATAAAGGCCGGGTTTTGCCTCTCGGAAGGATCTCTAAGCACCATCTCCAAGCTATTTTCAGTACCTTTCTGGTTGTTTTCTTTCCCCCCATTTAAGGAAATCACTTAGGTTAACTTTAGCAGGACGGCCTTCTGTCCCAGGACAAATGCCAGGCTGTCGCTGCATCCTTAATTATAATAACATTTTAATTGTAGGGGTGCAAAAGCTCTTCTTTAGTGGTTTTGCTCTGGCTGATGATGCAGCCACCTGGGAAAGCAATTTTTTTTTCGGGGGTGGGGGGGTGGGGGAGAGGGATAAGAGTCCCCTGGCAGTAAATAAATATGTTTTAATGGGGGAAAGGTGTCGTGGTGGCTCCTTCTGCTGCAGTCTGGTGATTAAAGCAGGAATCGCCTGTGAGGAGATGGGCAAACCCGCGAGCGTTGGGGTGGTAAAAAGGGGGAGTATGTCATGCTCTCAGTTATCAGCTATGTGTTTTCGGCAAATGTAAAAATAGCAAGAGTTTGTTGTGGTGGGTTTTTTTTATTATTTGTTTCTATGGTGCTATGACCAGTTCCTCTCCGGAGTGAATATTCCTGGCCACGTGGGTAATTAATTAGCATGCTGCGGGATGCGACTGCCGCTTTATTTCTGTGAGGGCAGCGCTGGTGGGTTGCTTTTGCTCCGTGGAAGGATTTTGGTTGTTTTTCTGGGGCGAGAACACGTCTGTGGCCAAATTCTTCGTGCCTTCCCCTCGTTCAGCCACGCTTAAAGTTGGGTTTGGGGTTTTTTTGCTTTCTGCTGGAGTCAAAAATGTTTCTTGCATTAACACTTCCTGGGTGAAATTGTAGGTGATGGCAACATCGTTGGAGGGAATGATTTTTAGTCAAATTATTGCTTTCTGCCAAGTGGGTTTTTTAGGCATGGTGGGTGAAATAAAGGCAAAAATCATAGGTGGTGTGGCATAAATGTGGGTTGTTTTTTTTTCAGGGGTTCATCTCCTTTTTGTGCTTTTGCCCCCTCCTCTGATAAAACAGCTCAGAGTCCTGGCACGGTGGACGGCGACAAAGGCGACAACAACAACGAGCGGCGGTGGACAACGGTGTTGGGCTCAGCCTCCGTCACTGCCGCGGTTCTATGGCGTAACACCCCAAAATAACACCCCCCCCACCCCTAGCGAGGTCCCACCCAGGCACAAAGCGAAGGTAAATCCGACCAATCCGGGTTATGAACAAAACCCCACGCCCAACCTCTCGCAGATTAATTACCGGCGGCAGTCAATCATATTTAACCCACCTAATTGGGGCACTTGGGCCCTGCCTACCCCTGCCAGCACCTCACCAGTCACCTGCTGAGTCTCTGCTCTGGCTCCACCAGTTCGAACTGGGATGTGGAGAACCCTGGGCTGTGCCAGGCGTTGGGCTGCCCGGCAGCGCCGGTGGTGGGGAACCTCCGTTTCCACACACACACAAAAACCCAACCCCATAATCCATCCCAAAAAGGGTAAATGTGGGGTTGGGGT
The DNA here is from genome assembly GCF_965231255.1 of Vanellus vanellus. NCBI lineage: Eukaryota > Metazoa > Chordata > Aves > Charadriiformes > Charadriidae > Vanellus > Vanellus vanellus. The sequence continues at coordinate 2,811,027 of NW_028127296.1, read as the reverse complement.
TTGGTGGTGGGTTTTGTTTTTTTTTTTTTTTCTCCCAGCTTTGGAGCAGAAAGCGGGTTTTAAAGGTGGGAAATGGGGGGGTCTCCCAGCTTCCTGGTGGAAAAAAAAGCTGGTTTTAGCACTTCCTTAAAGCAGTTTTTAACCCTTCTTATAAAGTGTTGTTTGTTCCCCCCCGCCCCTTTTCAGGCTGTTCCCACCCTACCACCCTTTTCAGTTTTTTATTTCCCCCCCTTTTAGGGTTTCCCTCCCTCTTTTTTTTGGGCAGTTTCCCCCCAGTCCTCCTCCCTTTTTGGGGGGCTGTTCCCCCTACCCCTTTTTGGGGGGTGCTTTTTCCCTCTTTTGTGGGCAGTATTCCCCTCTTCCTAAATACAATTTTCTTCCTTGGTGGAAAAAAGCTCTTTTTCATAGTGTTTTAAAACGCATTAAATCCCCACAGTGCTGCCTCCACGTCCTTTTTTGGGGGGGTTAAAACCACAGTTTTAGACAAATACATGGAGGAGCACTCCTCTTGCCACTAAACCCTTTTCTCCCTCCTCGCTTTAATTCCCCAGTTTGTTTGTTTTTTTTTTTTTTTTTTCTAGCCAGGATTCAGGAAATAGCATTGGACAAATCTAAACAATTTTGGGGGAAGAAAGCTGGGAATTGTTGGGTGCTGTAAATTCTTTTTGTCAGCGAAATTTTTGAGTGTCCCCACACGTGTCATCTTTGTCTGGGTGATGCTGTCACCGGCACCTTAAAAGGAATCAGGGCCTGGGAAAAGCTACCAGCACAATTTGGGATTTTTTCCCATCCCCAACTCCATTCGGACGACCATTCTGCGCTTTCAGTGCAGCACCTCTGCAAAACACCTCAAAAACTAAACTATTCTGGAGCTTTGATGCTGCCTGAGTGCCTTTGGGTGAATTCCAGCCACAAAATTGCATTTTAAACCCCCTTTTTTCCTCCCCGCAGGGCCCCATCTGGGGACAGGAGGCGAGGGGGTGAGCCCCTTCCCCCCAGCGCTGGAGAGGGAGTTATCCCCGTTCGGGGAATTCCAAAAACCCCCGTTAAGCCCCAAATTTTGGGCTGTTTCATCCAAACCTGAGTGTTGGAATGGGCCAAGAATGGGATGGAGGGGAGGTCTTCCCCCAAACGCGGAGCCTTCCGGGACCCCGAGCGGGAGGAACCGGCTGCCCGGTCTTCCCCGGCCCCGCGGCGGGTTTTGCTTGCCCCGTTCCTCGCCCGGGGTGAGTGGCCTCTGGTAGGTGGGTGGTGCGAGGGGGCGTGGCCTATGCAAATATGTGTGACTATGGGCGTGGTGCATCCAAATATAGCGAGTTGGGGGCGTGGCGCATGGGAGGACTCGTTCTGGAGGCGCGGTGTGTGGAAACCTATGGGAGGGGGCGTGGTCTATGCAAATGTCGTGCCGGTTGAGGGGGGCAGGCGTGGGGGAGGGTGCGTTATTTTTCGCCCGTACCGAGCCGGGGTGTCCCCGCCGCCGCCGTCCACCCCCCGGTAGCCGCGGGCGGGTCGGCGCGGGGGTGCGGGTGGCGGTCAGGCAGCGCGCTGAACCCCTGTGCGTCAGTGCCGGGCGGGGCCCTGCCTCCGGAGCCCGTGCGGGGGTGTGTGGGAGCCCCCGCGCCGAAGCCCCCGTGCGGGGGTGTGGGAGCCCCCCGCTGCTCAGACGTCACGGGGGGGTTCTGCCAATGCAGCAATTCCGCCTGAAATCGCTTAACTCCGCTACCGGCGGCGGCGGGCCGGGGGGGCTGCCCCCTCCCCGGGCACCGGCCCGGCCGTCTCTTCTGCCCCCATTCCCCGAGGCCCGGCCCCGCCGCCCCCGGACAGCCCTCCCGGTGCGGCGGCTGCGGGTCATGTCTCCGAGTACCTCCCCAAAAGGAGGTGTCACCTGTCGCCTCCTCATCCCCTCCCGAAACGCAGCCCCCCCTCCCCGCACTGTTACCGTAAATCGGCAGAACCAAACTTTCTAAGCCTTAATTTAAGTTTAGAAAGCAGGCACTGCTTTATTACGGCACCGGGCGCACAAGGGATCACTCCACCCAGTGTGCGTACCGAGTTGCTCCACTACAGAAATTAAAATATACGTATTCATTACATTTCCGAGAAACAATTGACATATTCACATGATTGCCGGGAACTCATTAATATATGTAAATGTCCATGATGCATGCACCTTCAGGTACACTGGTGGGCGTCCAGGGTCTTCCTCACTGTGTCCGCTGGTTGAACCCGATCTTTGCGCGTGCTCAGCTTGGTCACAGAGTTCCACCCCACCTTTAATCTTGGAACCTCCAGAAGATTTTCTCGGTTTACTAACCAGGCCTACAACTCGTCGCTTTCTTGACAGGTACTTCAAAGCTACATTGTTCAACAGCTAGGTTAGGTCATACCTAGTTCCCAAATGCCTATTACGGGTTTGATTTTCATTGATCGGTCCCTTGACTATACATTACTCTCAATACCCATATCCAAATAATCAATGGTTATTTCTATTAATATCTATTATTTTGGGTCTAGATATTTAAATCAAGATGGGAAGGGTAAGGGGGTTTCTAAGCAGCGTCACTGGTGCATAACAGGTTTCTATAATTACTAGCCTCAAACAAAACTTCTCTATTCTATTCTTCATTGTTTCATCTGGGTTCTACTTGTTCCTTGATACAAAACAACGATTACCTAGTGAGGACTCTATGGTTACGAGTTTCAGAACACCCAGTGCTCTCACATTCTACTTCTGCTATAACCACAATCTGGTGATTTTACAACAAGGGAGAGCCCCAAATCCATTCCTGCACTTGCCCTACAGACTCCTGCAAGGCTGGGAGCAGCAATTCCCTCAGGGAGAGCCCCCAGGTCCATGCCTGGGTGTCCCCACAGCCTCCTGCGTGGCCAGGAATTGCATTTCCCTCAGGGAGAGACCCCAGACCCATGCCTAGGGCAGTGGCACAGCCTCCTGTGAGGCTGGGAGCAGCGTTATCCCTCAGAAAGAGCTACCAAACTCCCCCAAATCCATCCCTGGGGCAGCCCCACAGCTTCCTGCATGGCTGGGAACGGCGTTTCCCTCAGGAAGAGCCCCCAAACCCATTCCCAGGGTGTCTTCACAGCCTCCTGTGTGGCCGGGAATGGTGTTTCCCTCAGGGAGAGCCCCCAGATCCATCCCTGCCGTTGCCCTTCAGCCTCCTGCATGGCTGGGAGCAATGATTCCCTCAGGGATAGAAACCCTCTTAACCCCAAACCTATCCCCAGGGTGTCCCCACAGCCTCCTTCAGGGCTGGGAGCAGCGTTTCCCTCAGGGAAAAGCCCCCCAAACCCATCCCTGGGGCAGCCCCACAGCTTTCTGCAAGGCTGGGAATGGTGTTTCCCTCAGGGAGAGCCCCCAGATCCATCTCTGGGGTGGCCCCACAGTCTCCTGCGAGGCCGGGAGCAGCGTTTCCCTCAGGGATGGAGCCCCTTCCTTCCGCCAACCCCACTCCTGGGCAGTCTTTTCCTCCCTCCCACCTCTCCCCACACCTCAGCGCTGGGGCAGCCCCACAGCCTCTTCCAGGGCTGGGAAAACACTCCTGCCCTTTCTCCTCCTGCGGGTTTTGAGAAGAAGAGCCCCCCCGTCTGCCCAGCCCACACGTGGGGTCTGGGCAGCTCCACGCCTTGTGTTTGAACCGGGAATTGGGATATTTCAGTTTTCTTCTGCGATCAGGCCTGGTTGTGAAAGGGCCAGTTGTAGTGGTTAGGCTTTGGTGGGTGAGTAACAGCAAATCTTATTTAACTTTTCCTTTTTTTTAGATTTTGTGTAGGGGGCTCGTTGTCCTCACACCCGCGAGTTCTGCTCCAGGTCAAGCGAAGCCCCATGGAACTGGCCCTAAGGGCGGCGGCGGCAATGGACCAGCGCCCCTTCGGCATCGAGAACGTGGTTTCTTTCGAGGTGAATCTCCCTGTTTTTTTATTTTTTTCAAAAGTGGGGGGCTGGTTTGTAGCGAGGCTTAAAACCCCGGGTTGTGCCTAAACGTGGGGCTGATTTCAACCTCAGGGGCTGTGACTCCGTCCAGCTCCGACTCACAGCCCTGGCAGCACCGTCAGTGCGCTGGGCTCAGCGTTCTCTTGTATTTTGAAGGGTTTCTTACGGATCGGCAGCAGCCGGGGATATTTAGCAGCTGTGTATTGGTGGCGGAATCCATGTGGTGAAAAGATCTTTGGGGTAAAGAGGTGACTAGGTGGGGTTTTTTTGCACCTCAAAAATGTTTCTTATTGCTTTGTACCTGTAAAAAGACATTCAGATCGATAAGGCTGAAGAAGATGGTAACAATCCTAACCCCTCTGTTTCACAGGAATTTCACTTCTGTCCTATTTTCATAAAATTACCCCCTACACAGGAATATGTTCTGTGGTTAGATTTTTTTGTTTTGTTTTGTTTTGTTTTCTTTTATGAGAGTCCTTGCAACCTGCCCTCCAGCTGGAAATGGGCAATGCAAAGGCATTACAATGATAGATTTGGTAAATATGTTGCCAAGGTCTCTATTAGTGGCTTTCCCTGAAGCGGGGAAAAGACGTCCTGTTTAATTCTTGTTTGCATTTGAAATTCTCTGTGAAATGGATTAAGCAGAGAGGGCTTCTTTTTGTGGGTCTGCCCTTGGGAGGAGAGCGCCTTTAGGAAAAGGCTTTTCTGGAGGGGACAGAGAACTTAATTGCTGATGGCTATAAAAGTGCGCCCTGTTTGGGTGGCTTGAAAACAAAACCCGTGAAAATCCATGACTGAAAAATGAGACTTTCTCCTAATGATTGGGTCGGTTGCTCTTAATCTTGTTCTGCCTATTCTTAAGTTTGTCACCAGGACAACCAGGTTCTAGAGATACCACTAGTGATAATACCACTGGCAGTGGAGGTCCAGCCTGGCTTATACTCCTACCTCTCGTGCCTATTGGGGTGCCTCCAACAGCCGAGAAATAGTTCTTCTTGGCAGCGAGTCCAGAGGCCAACCTGGTCTTGCCCTCCATCCTCTTTAGTTCGGTATCTCTGATTCTTGTGGCACAATAGGGTCCTTTCTTCAGTCCCGGAACTCCTATTGGAGTTGATATTTCGAGGATCTGTGAACATTCTGGTTGGGTCGGTCCACATTACGTAATTCTCTGTGGTTCTGCAACAGTAATGTCTAATCCAGTTACACTTATCTATTGGGGTTGTATTCCCACATCGGATACACTAAAGATCGAGGACTTGGGAGAGGTACTGCTCCCGTCTGCCACGGGGACCTAAAATGACCTTATTACAATTCTTACACTTATCCTGTAGATACACGCAACAATTACAATCGCAGCAAAGTAGGGTCAAAGGGGTTGGGTGCTGCCCCACTCCGAAGGCACTCTCGAGGCTTTTGCTGTCTGTTGCTCTCATGCAGCAGCACTGACTCTTATGCGCCTTCTGAAGGCTCTCCAGGGCTTTTTCCTGTCAAAGCAAAACCATGAGACTTCCTTTTCATGGTTAATTTCCATATGCATACTTTGAATCTGTATAGATAATGCCTTCTTTTCCCTGGAGATAATCTAAAGCTCTCTTCAGAGCGTATAGTTCACAACTCTGGGCTGACTAATTTGCTGGTAATCCTCCTTCTTCAATTACTGCTTTTTCTTCCCCCAAAATGACGACATAACTCCTTGCTCTCTTTCCATCTATATATCAGGAGGAACCGTCTCTAAAAAGTTGTTGGATAGTTTTTTGGTTTTGTTTTTGTTGGTTTTTTTTTTTTACATAGGGCATTGGTGTGTTTATTAGGTCTTCTCTTACCCTGGTTTGGTAATTTATAAAATCTAATCAATCATGGTGCGGCTCCCCACTTGCCTGTCCCTACAGGAATTGTGAAGGATTCAGGTTTCCGTCTACTATGAGGGTCAAATCATTCTTTTCTATTAAAATGGTTTCGTACTTCAAAGTTCTGGAATCTGTTAACCACCGGCCAGACTTCTGAGATAATATAGTTCTTACAGTGTGTGTGGGGGTATGTACGATTAGGGTTCTTCTAGAGGTTAATTTTTGGCTTTTTTCTACTAATATTGCTGTGGCCACTACTGCCTGTATGCATGTGGGCCACCTCCAACATACTGGGTCCATTAATTTTGGATAGGTATGCCACCGGTTTCCTTTCTCCGCCCCGTTCCTGCATTACGACTCCATGCGCTATCCCTTCTTCTGTGTTTATAAAAAGGTGATTTTTTTTTTTTTTTCTAGGGAGGAGAGGGCTAAACCCGGGGCTTCTATTAACTTCTGCCTTAATTCTTTAAATTGCTCTTGTTTGTCTTCTGTCCACTGTATTGGACTGTCTTTTACAAGTTTATAATAGAAAAATTTTATTGACTGAGTGTATCCTTTAACCCATAATTTACAGTACTCTAGTAACCTTAAAATCTTCTTTATTTCTCATTTCGTTCTTGGCACACTTAATGCTGTAATTCGTTCTGGATTGATTTTGCTTTTTCTATTGATAATTAGATGCCTTAAATACTTCTTTTTGTACAAACTGCAGTTGTGTCGTTGAGACTCTTAACTCTTGTTCTCCAAAAAAAACCATTCAGCGAACGTATCGATGTCTCTTTCTGACTTTTTGCTACCTCTCTCCTGATACCAACAGATCATTTCCATATTGCAAGATTCTTACTGCAGGTTCTGCCTGGAACTCCCCTAAAATTTTCTCTAGCGTCTGTTCAAATAGATTTGGGGACTTTGTGAATCCTTGAGGCAGGGAGGTCCAGCAGATTTGCTGCTTCTTACCGGTGTCTGGATCTTCCCATTCAAAGGCAATTTCATAATACAAGACTTCTCAGCTCCTGAGTCTACTAAAAAGGCGTAAATTTCCTCCTGGGGGCCTGATTTTAAATTTATCAAGGGCTCACTAATTCTTTCTTCCCCCAGCAGGCAGAGCCCTTGACACCCTTACTCGGTAGCGTATTCTTCCTGTTGACAGATTTTAAACACTCGTTGATCTCTCTTTCGCCTGGGACACTCTCTCTTAAAATGTTCTTCCTGCCCACAATGGTAACACTTTCCGCCTTCTGGGGCTCCTGATTTCATTCACATGGGCTTTTTGAGCGACAGCAGATGGGCTCCCTGTATCTTGTGTGCTCTCATCCCCGGCCCTGGATTCTGGGGCGCTTTATCTTTAGTCTTTGTTATTTCTTTTACAGTCGCCACCATTAGTTTTGCTTTTGCCCTCTGCTTCTCCTCATCGCGCCTCACATACACTCTTTGTGCTTCTCGTAACAGCTCATTGATTCCTCTCTCATGCCAGTCTTCCATCTTTTCCATTTTTTTCCTAATACCTGGCCAGGCATGGGTGACAAAATTTATTTTTTAATAATTCCTGGCCAGCAAAAGTCTCTGGATCAGTCCCAGAAAACTGCTGAATATTCCTTCAGAGCCTCTTCAACTGTTCCATCGGCGATTCCTCTTTGAGTTCTTGGAACACAACCCACCCCCAAATACATAATCAATGAGTTCTTGGAATGCAGCCCACCCCCGAACATGCCCCCTCCCTTCCAGCGGCGCAGGCGCTGTGCTTCCTCACGGGTCTTCCTGATAGTCATTGGAGGGAGGCTCGAAGTCTTTACCACCATGTCCTTCTTGTGGCTTCTTCATTCTTTACACTCCTGTGGTTATCTTAGCTAACGACACCACCCTTTGCCCTGCAAGTTTCTGTCCTTCCAACTGTTGCTCTCGTCTGATATCCTGTCTAACACTATCCCTTTCCCAAACACACAGCGAGCACAGACCCATCTTAGCTGAAGCCATAGTGAGCACACATCTATTTTAGCTGAAGCAAAATTCTTTTGCTAAATTACTTATTACAACAGCAACACACACTGACACACACCCCGACTGCATAGGAACACACACACTTACTACAGACCAACACACACTAACACCCCCCACACGCCCCCACCACACATGGAACACCCCACGTAATGCACACAGTGCTCGTGCACGTCATGCACAGAGCGTGGAAGGCATGCACATGCAGCACGCACACACACACGCAGTGCGGGCACACACAGCCTGCCAGCATACGCACAAAATGCGCGCCCACACGGCACGCGCTCGACCCAGTGAACGCATACCTGCAGTGCGCACGCTCACAGGCTCATCTACACCACACTGCACGTAAACAGTGTGCACCCACCGTGTGGGTACCGGGACACGGAGTGCACCCAGACACCGAGTGCACCCACACACAGGGCACACACGATGCGTGCACACACAGAGTGCAGCACACAAACTGACGTGCCGGCATTTCCCAGTCCCTGAAGGGCCGACAGGAGAGCTGGGGAGGGACTTTTTACAAGGGCGTGTAGTGACAGGATGAGGGGGAAGGGCTTCAAACTGGAAGAGGGGAGGTTTAGAATAGATCTTTGGAAGAAATTCTTGACTGTGAGGGTGTTGGACCCTGGCGCAGGTTGTCCAGAGAAGCTGTGGCTGCCCCATCCCAGGAAGTGTTCAAGGCCAGGTTGGACGGGGCTCTGGGCAACCTGGGCTGGTGGGAGGTGTCCCTGCCCAGGGCAGGGGGGTTGGAACTTGATGGTCTTCAAGGTCCCTTCCAACCTAAACCATTCTGTGATTCTGTGTGTGCGCCCAGGCGTGCGCATAGGTACGGAGTGCAGCATGTGGGGGTGCTGGACTCGTCCCGCTCGCACATCACCGCTTGCCTGCTGCGGCTGTAGCCAGATGGGCCCCTCAACACCCAAAACCGTGCATGCTGCCTGTAGCAGTTCTGTTTTCTGGTGTATGTGTTTTGGGAATGCCCTGGTGGCAAAGGGCTGCAGAGAGCGGGGGGGCAGTGAACTTCCCCAAGAGGTCGCGATGCCACACAGGGCTTTTTCTGTCAGCAGGCAGCGCTCGCAGCCAGGCGCTGCTGCCTGCCGCGGGGCCTGCACAGCCTCGTCCCGCAGACAGAGCGTTCAGCGGGGGTCTGTCGGGGGTGTCCCATGCCGGCTTCTGCCTCTCCTCCTGCCGGGAACCCCCCATGGTGCCCCCCCTTCTGCCAAGAGGCCACCGGGCCCGGTGCCCGGAACCAGCGACTCTGTGACATCAGCCCCGGGAACAAGAGCACCGTGGGCAGCGTGAGCACTGCGGGCACTACGTCGGCTGCGGCACTGGTGGCGACAGGCCCTCGGTTCGCTTCTTGCAGGTGCCACGTGCCGCCACTGGCAGCAATGAAACTGCTCCTCGTCGTCGTCCTGCTGGCCCTGTGCTGGCCTGTGCAAGGCGCGTGGGACAGCTGTGGGTAAGTGGCCCCAGGCTCTGGGGGGGAGCTTGGGCAACCCTGATGGGGTTCACTGGAGGGAGCCCGCTTGTCCCCCGTGGCCACAGCTTCCCCAACCCCGCTTGGGAGCCTCAGATCCTGGCCAGCACCCCGGCTGCTGGCACAGCTCCTCTGCGGGGCTCAGGCAGAAACAGGGGCGCACGCACGCCCGCCCCAGGGGGTTCCCTGGCCCTGCTGTCCGTGCAGCGCCTTGTGGGGAGGGAAGAGGGCTGACCTTCAGCCTGAACCGCAGCACGCCGTGGAGCAGGACAGTCCTGAGTTTCTGGTTACAGAGGGACCTGCGGGCTCCGGCCCATGGCTTACCAGTACGGCATGTCGCGCGTGGTGGGTGGCACCGATGCCCGTCCAGGAGCCTGGCCCTGGATCGTCAGCATCCAGGACCCCTGGGAAGCAGGCACGGGGCACATATGCGGAGGGTCCCTCATCAGCCCACAGTGGGTCCTCACGGCGGCACACTGCTTCATCGAGGCCAGGTAAGGAGGGCCAGGGAAGGGGGCTGTCCCCACCACCCTCGCGGGTGCCCTGCGCGCAGCACCGCCTGCTACTCCCATCCCGGTTCCTGCCAGTACGCCCAGTGCCTGGGCACTGCTGAGCCCAGCCAAGAGACTGCTCAGGAGAAGGCTGGGCTCAGGCCACTGCTTCCTAGCAGCCTCCAGCGCCACATGGCTCGTGCCTAAGGCATGCCAGGGCAGTGGCAGCCTGCGTGGCACTGCTCTCCTCTCTGCCCTGGGAAGCAGAAGGCAGGGAACGGCGGGGCTGCTGCAGCGCGTGGCTCCGCTCCCTCTGACCCCCCTCTCCATCTGCCTTCCAGGCACATCAGCATGTGGCGCGTGGTGATCGGGGCCACCCAGTTGACTCGGCTGGGCCCCGGGACCCAAGTGCGCCATATTAAGCGGCTGCTGGTTCACGAGCACTACAGGAATATCACGCAGAGGAATGACATCGCCCTGCTGGAGCTGGACCAGCCTGTCCAGTGCAACTACTACACCCAGCTTGCCTGTGTGCCCGACGCCTCACTTAGAGTGTCAGATCTGCGCACCTGCTACGTCAGCGGTTGGGGCGCCACCACTGCAAGATGTGAGTTCCCCAAAAGTGCTGGTGTCCTGAGTGCAAGCTCGGCACACTGGGGAGAGGGGTTGGGCTTCCCGAGAGCGGAGGCGAAAGCCAGAGTCAGGCTGCGGGGACGTACGCCTCCGGAGAGAATGGGCTGACCCACCGCCCAAAGCCAGACAGAGGGGAAACACGGGCACAGTGCCTTCAGGACGCAAAGCCAAGCCCTAGGGAAGGGGTTCACCCAGGCAGGGTGGGAGCTGCTGGGGCTTCATTGCTTTCTCTGCTCACAGCTGCAGGGTCAACGGATGTCCTGCAGGAGGCCAAGGTCCAGCTCATTGATGTCAACCTCTGCAACAGCAGCGGGTGGTACAGAGGGGCCATCCACAGCCACAACCTGTGTGCTGGCTATCCGCAGGGTGGCATCGACACCTGCCAGGTAGGACGTGCTGCAAGTCAAGCCCCGGCAGCCCCGGCAGCCCTCTCGCAACGCCCAAACATCGCCCGGCATGTGCTTGGCCTGGCAAGTCACCCTGCCACCGCTGGGTCTTCACCGCTGCTGGGGCTCACCTCCCCTTCCCCAGCTGCAGGTCCTTGCCCAGTGTCCGCCTTGTCCCAGAGCCCGGGGACGCTGCCCAGAAAGCCCATCTCGTGCTCCCGGCAGCCCATAGGTCCAGATCCCATAGCATCCCCCTTCCACACAGCCGGGAGCACTGTGCAGGGATGAGAGAGCGCCCGACCTTACAGGCCCACCACCCCCTCCCAGATGAGGCTCTGTAGGCTCCAGCGCCGGAGCAGAGCCGTTGTGTGCAGTGAGCAGAGCTCTGGCAGGTGCTGGGAGAGAGAAGGAGCCGGCCAGGGCGCTGACAGTGGCCACCCAACACCACCTCAACCCTCTCTCCTCCCCTGCAGGGTGACAGCGGTGGTCCTCTGGTGTGCAAAGACAACAACGCGGACTACTTCTGGCTTGTTGGGGTGACCAGCTGGGGGAGAGGCTGTGCCAGAGCCAAACGGCCCGGAGTCTACACCTCCACCCAGCACTTCTACAACTGGATCCTGGTCCAGATGGGACTGAGCCCAGCAGTAAGGGGTACTCCAACAGCACGGGCTTGGAGTCATTTTCTCACCGCCTCAACCCCTTATCAGAGGCCAAGGCCAACACCAACACCACCCGGCACGATTAGCTCCTGCCCATTTCCACTCCAGAAGCTGGTGGAATTCTTTAGTCGGCTGCAGGAGCTGCTGCAGGTCCTGTGGGGGAAAAAGGCTTGAGCAGCGTGACGAAGAGGCTCCAGAGCAGGCCGCCCTGTTCCACGACCATTTCCTTCCGGGGCAATGCCTGCTGAGCCAAAGGCAGCCTCAGTGCCAAGGCCTGCTCTGTCCTGCCCGCGCTCCTCTGAGCGCAGAAGGGCTGATGTTGACTCGGTTGTAGAAATAAAGTTCCTGATTTTCACAGCTGAGCGTGCTTGAGTCCAATTCAGTCTCCGGTGCAAGGCAAGGACTTGCGTGCCCGGCGCCTGCCAATGAGGCTGCAGGCAGACAGCAGGGCACGAAGGGAAAGAGTGACTCCGAAGGGCTGAAACGGTGCCTGGTCAGAGAGGAGGGTGCTCAGAGCCACCATGGGGTGGAGAAGACTGGCACATGGAGGATAGGAAACAGTGATGTGCAGACAACTTTAGGCGGACGCTTTAAGGCACACAGCTGGAGATTAGGGTCCAGCGTAAGCCGTAGCTAATTGAACATGGGCACAGCAAGTTTAAATCAAGGGCTGGGAGCAAGAGCGGCGTCCAGCATGGGCAGGGGAGCTGGCTCTGCTCCTTCTCCACATGAGAAATGGTGGTTTGCAGGTAGCATCTGGTTGCACTTGCTGGAACGCAGAGCAGGACAGAGTTGTGTCTACTGCCAGGGGAAGTTTCTGATGGATTTGGGACATGGAAGAGTTGACGAGGCTTTGGGTTGGGTTGACTTGGGTTGCTTGCTGCTTTCCCCCCTGTCCCCAGACCAGGTCTCGGGGGAACATCTTCCTCAGCCTTGGCTTTCTCTTCTCTTGGACCTGGAAAAGTGAAACGATGATGGAAATCAGAGCCAAACCAGACATGGTGCTCAGTTCTCGCCAATCCCCTACTTTCTGTGCAGGGGACTGATGGTGGTCACAGCACGGTTTCGGCTTTGCGGGGTTGCGGCTGCTCTGAAAGGCCGTCGGGGCCAGTTTCCCCCTACAAAGGCAGGACTCGAGCAGAAACATGGATGGCATCGGGGAGGAACTGGGGGTACCTGGGTGCCCCCGTCCGCCTCCCAGCCCCATTGTGCTGGGTTGGGGCCACAGCTCACCCCAATGCACCCTCGGGTGCCCCCGTGCTCCGTGAGGGGGGGTTTCAGGGCCTGAAGGGTTGTCCCCATGTCCCTGCCGGGCTCATTGTGGTGGCACACTGCTCTGCGTTGGGCTGGGGGTGGCTGGGAAGGGTCTGGCAGGCTGGGGCCGTCACTGACCCTCGTTTTCTCTCCCACCATAGAGCTCCTCGGCGTACCTCTCAGGTCTGTACGGAGCCCCCCCGGCCGGCGCCTGCTCCAGGCTGAACAACCCCAACTCTCAGCCTGTCCTCCCAGCAGAGGGGCTCCAGCCCTTCCAGCATCTCTATGGCCTCCTCTGGCCCTGCTCCAGCAGGTCCATGTCTTTCCTATGTTGGGGGCTCCAGAGCTGGACGCAGTACTCCAGGTGGGGTCTCCCCAGAGTGCAGCAGAGGGGCAGAACCACATCCATCGCCCTGCTGGCCCACTTCTTCTGATGCAGCCTGGGATACTTTCTGGGCTGTGATCACTCGTTGCCATCTCATGTTGAGCTTCTCATCAGTCAGCACCCCCAGGTCCTTCTCCCCAGGGCTGCACTCCATCCATTCTCCACCCAGCCTGGATTTGTGCTTGGGATTGCCCGAACCCAGGTGCAGGAGCTTGCACTTGGCCTGGTTGAACTTCATGAGGTTGGCATGTGCCCACCTCTCCAGCCTGTCATTAGTAGAAGGCCAGGCCTGCAGCACCCTGGTTATCACCCTGGCTCGGGTGGGACGGGATGCTCCTGCATGGGGGGGTTGTCCTGCGCTGGGGGGGTACATCCCACCGAGGGAAGGTCTTGCCGAAGTGGGGGCTGCTCCCTCTCCCCCATCCCTCCCCAGCTTGCCCCGGCAGAAGGTCCCGAGGCCAGTGAGCGGATGGTCATCATCATGGGGCTGCCCGAGGCTCAGTTCAGGGTGCGCTGGGTGGAGGCTGTGGGTGGGGGGACAGTAGGGGCCAAGTCAAGAGCGTCCCTGTGGTCACCACTGTGCTGCCAGCCTGCCTTGGCCTCCCTCAGCGCCGGGGGAGCTCTTTGCTGGGTACAGTGGTTTTGATGCTGCTGGACATGGGGACATCATCAGCTTTGGGGATGGAGGGGCACAGCGGGTGCTGCCGGATGGTTTTCCTTCCGTCCGTCTCCTCCCCAGGCCCAGGGGTGAATATTTGGGAAGCTGAGAGAGGAAAACTTCTTTAATGTGAAAGAAGAAGTGAAGCTTGAAGCCCACATCAAGGTGCCTTCCTTCGCCGCCGGCCGTGTGATAGGCAAAGGTGGTGGTGCCCCGGGGACGCAGAGTTGCCCATCACCCATCACCCCTGCCCACCCCAGGGGGACAAATCCCGGGTGCTCAGTGCTTTCAGCAATGTCTTGAACCTCAGCCCCCATGTTCTGGTGGTGGTTCTCGTTGGTCCCAAGGAAGGGGGAGAGACACAGGGTGCCTGGTGTCGTGGTGACAGCAGCATTGGAGGATTTTGGGTCTTCCACAACAGAAGCCTCTTGTGATTTGCTCCAGGTGAATGAACTGCAAAACTTAACCAGTGCGGAAGTTCATGTGCCACGAGACCAAACCCCGGGCGAGAACGAGGAGGTCATTGTTAAAATCATTGGGCATTTCTTTGCCAGTCAGGTACAGTTTGGCCGTGGCTTTTCCCGATCTTCCCTGGCCGCTTTCATCCACCGAGGAAAGGCGTGGGGTGGCTGAGCCCAGCACCACCCAAGCATCCCGCTGCTCTTCTTTTGGGTGGTCCCTGTGCCCCCAAGATGCACTGAAGGTGTTTCGGCAGCTCCCCCCGGCTGTGCGAGCGCTGAAATTGAAGATTGGCTCGATTGAGCTAAAAAAAAGTGTTTTGGATGCCGTGCAGAGCAGCATCCAGGGTATGAATGGAATCCTTGGTGCTGGCAAAGCCACCCGCATCCCACCTGGGTGCAGCTTCCATAACATTGGTTCCTGTCCACTCGAGCAGGATGGCAGCCCCCCTAAAAAATTCAGGTGCTCTTGAGGAGTGATGGAGGAAGGACAACTCAAAAAAAAACAAAACAAAACAAAACACCCAAAAAACGCCCCCAGAATTAATTACGGCTTGTCCAGAGTGAAAAGTTGGGAGCGGTGAGATGCTCGGGGGTGGTTGGTGGTGGGAGAAGCGGTGCCCTGACCCCCACCTCTTGCTTTTCCCCTCTCCTCCCCAAGACTGCACAGCGCAAGATGAGGGAAATGCTCCAGCAGGGGAAGCAGCAGGAGCAGAAACACGCTCCGGGAGCCCCGGCCTCGCAGCACAGCAAGGGAGGCTCCCGCCGTGCCGCCCAGCACCGCCCAATGAATGTAACCCCGCCACCGGACATCCCCCCCCTCCCCCACCCCCAGCAGGTCAGGGGAGCAAACCAAAGACCCCCCCAAACACACAGCCCCCCATTCCCCGCGGCGCTGCGAGGATGCACAGCCGAGGGGTACGGGGAGGGCTCTCTCCATCCCACAGCCTCCCCCTTCCTCCTCCCTCGCCTCCCGACGCTCTCCCTTTAGTTGGACTAACGTGGGCAGGTTTGGGTACCTCAGCACCTCACGCTTGTGTCTCCCTTTTAGAGAGTCTGTATGCCTTGGAAACCTGAGAGTTGGAGGGTTTTTTTATTAATTTTCTAATAAAAAAAGAACCGAGTTGGACAAAACGATGGGAATAGGCAGCACTCTGGTCATTCTCTCCGGGGCGTTGTGGAGGAAGGCTGCCAGTCTTCCTCCCAGTGTACTTTTCCCCGTTGGCTCCAGACTGCTGCTGGGGCTGAGCTCTGAGCCGCCAGAGCGGTTCTCAGCAGACGGTCACTCGGCGCAGACAATGAGGCCCTGAATAGCCCTTCCTGTGCTCTTGATGGCTCCGGAGGGCTCTGCTCCTCTGCTGCTTCTAAGGTGGGGCTGCCCCAGTGCCCTCACTCAGGAGCCTTTTGTCTGTGCAGGTCTCACTTGTGACAGGGGGTGGGGGTGTTGCCAAACTAACTGCTGTGCTGCGATGTGTGAGTGGGTGTTCCTGCCCGTGTCAGTGCCAGAGCTCTTCCGTAGGCTCCTTCTGCCAGCGGAGAGCCAGGGGCCGCTCCTTCAGGAGAGAGCTTGTTTAAAAAGAGGAAAAAAAAAGGGGGGGGGGGGGGGGGGGGGCGGGGAGGGGAAAAAAAAAAGTGGGAAAAGAAAAGAGGGGGAAAAAGTGAAAAAAGGGGGAAAAAGTGAAAAAAGAGAAAAACAAAAACAGGGGAAAAAAGGGAGAAACAGAGAAAAAGGGAGGGAAAAGGAAAAAAAAAGGAAAAAGAGAAAAAAGGGGAAAAAGTGAACAAAGAAAAACAGGGGGGAAGGGAAAACAGAAAAAAGGGTGGGAAAGCAAAAAAAAAGGGAAAAAGGAAAAAGGGGAAAAAAGGGGGGGGAAGCAAAAAACAAAAGAAGAAAAAGGGAAAACGGAAAAAAAACCCACATATTAAAAAAGAAAGGTAGAAAAGAAAAAAAAAAAAAAACCAAACAAACCAAGGAAGGAAAGTGGGAACAGCCGCCGGGCAGGAGGAGGGACAGGAGCCGGGGGAGGGGGGGGGCCGTGGGGGGAGGTGGCGGTGCCGGCGCCGGCCCCGGGGGCTGCGACACCACGTTTTTGTCCTCTACTGCAAAGTGTTCTGTGAAAAACAACCAACCAAATCCCACCCACCGACAACATCAAAACCCAAAGAGAAATCTCTCCAGCTCACACGAGCCTGAGCTCGCTCTCCGTTGCTCTCTTTCCAGTGTCTCGGGGGGGTCACGGCCGAGCTGAGATTGGGGGGGGGTGGTGGTGGGAGTTTGCCCCATGGCTGTGATGGGGGGAGAAGGGGTGGGTGGGGAGTGAGGGATGTGGTGTGGGTTTTTTTGGGGGTGGTGGTGGTTTCTTGCCAGGCGTTGCTTTACCCAGTGGCTCGGGGAGGTGTTGGCATCAGGAAGCCTGTGCTAAAGCGGGGTGGGGGCCTCGCCGCAGTTGGTTAGCAGAGCCAAAGTGGTTATTAATGGTTATTAACGGCACAGTAATTAGGCCCGTGTAATGGGGAAGCTCAGATGCCCCCTAACCACCCCCCCCTGGTGCTTCTCTAGCCAGGCGAGCGCTGGGCGTCCCCCCCCGCAGGAGAGGAGCGCACCTCCAGGGTGGGTGGAAGGGCGTCAGCCAACGGGGAGAGGACCAAGATGGGGCTTGGGTGTCCCTTGGGGTGGCCGGGTGGCGGGGTAGGGCTGCCACGATGAGGGACACCCCCACGCCTTTCTCCATGGCTCCCAGAGCTCTGCTCCCTCCCTCCCTCCCTCCCACCCATCCAGTGCCACCGGAGAGGTGGTGTCCCCCTCCCGGGGTGGGCAGGGGCTGGTGCCACCCCATCTAACACCTCAACGCACCAAAGCACCTCACTGGGGGAGGGACCCTGTGCCTGGTAGCCCCGTGCGCCCCAGCACTGTAAGGATGGGGCTGAGCCCCCACCACGGCCACCCTGTGCACAAGGACCATGTCACAGGGCACATGGCAGCATGCCAAGTGTGCAAAGCCAGAGGAGGAACATCTCCTCCAGCCCCGCTGAGGGCAGCAGCGGTGTCACTCGCGCTGTGGCTCTACCCACGCTCTCCCGGCAGCACGGGAAAGCGCAAGCTCGTCACCTCCCAAAGGCCACTTCCTAATGAGAAGCGAGGCCCAGCTCCTGCACAACACGGCTGGCCCAAAGCGGGATGATTCTGCCCCCTGGGGTGGTCTCAGGGGAGCTGGTGGGCACATATGGACATGCCGAAGGGCCAGAGCCCACCCTGTGACGCTGTAGGCAGAGGGGACAGTGGTACCTGGACAATGTCCCCACCGCCTCACACACGGAGGCTTTCAGCAGTCACAGCCACCCGGGCGCTGCCAAGGGGGCAGCAGGGGCTCCCCATGGGGGGTTTACAGAACACAGAGAGCGTCCGTACACCACTAACCCCTCTCCAGGGGCGGATTTTCGGGATGCTGCTTGCTCATCTCGCCGCTGAACGACACCCCGATTGCCCCTTCAGCACGTTGTGACCATCGCTTCGTGGCTTTTGTGCTCCGATACTCATCCTGGCTCCAATCCTCTTCCTGGGGGATTGTGAGGGAGCGAAAAACCACATCGCTACATCCAACTTTTTTTCAGTTAAATAAAAAGAAAGAATAAATCACCCTCTCTCATTACCAGGTAGAGTTTCGTTCCAGTCAGGCTCTTTTTATTAAAATAAATATTTTAAACATATAAAGAAATAAATACTTCTCTTTTCACATTAAATAACTCCCTGGAGACAGCAAAAAAAAAAAAAAAAACCACCACCAGAGTTACTGTCTCCAAAATAAGGGGGGGTAAGGGGGGGGAAAAAAACATCTTAATTTCTACTTCATAACCTAAAGAGGAAAATTCGTCTAAGAAATGTAACTAAAGCTTTAAGAAATGCAACTAAGATCTAAGAAATGTAACTAAAGGTCTAAGAAATGTAACAAAGGTCTAAGAAATGTAACAAAGGTCTAAGAAATGTCACTAAATAAGAACTCTAATTGTCCACGTGTCACAGCAGCTGTTGATGGATTATCTCCCACACCATCTTCTTGCGGAAGTACGGCATGTGACTCTGAAAAGAGAAGAGAAATCCATTAAATAACGACGTCACGGCAGAAAGAGGCGGCAAACAGGCATAAACGCCCAGCGGAGTCCTTAATAGGAAGTTCCCTTTAAGAACTGTCAACCGTTTGGGTACAACACCCCACGCGGCCCCTAAGAGGGTGACAAGACAACCCGACAAAAACAGATTGACTTGACCGCGCGACAGCTTACAAGCACACTAACAAAAGACCGGTATAAAACAAAATCAATAAAAATAAGCGGCGGCAGTACCTTGCCCAAGAGGAATCTCACCGGCAGCAGCTCCCAAAGGCGGGGATGGAGAACCACAGCTCTGCCCTGCCCAGGCCACTTGGAAGTTCTGACCCCAGCAACTACGCACCGAAACGGGGCACGAAACCTCAGCCCCTGCCCCGGACACAATTAAGAGCTGCTGCGTAACCTCCCCGGCTCCTGTCCCTGGGCGAGAGGGGCTGGAGGGGTTTATGACCTTCACTCACCTGGCTAAAGTTGAACGGTTTCTCTCTGGCGATGTAATCTGCGTATTTGCACATAAAGACACCGCAGTCGCTTCCGTTCAGCTGCTGAGGGATCTCCTAAGGAATGCAAAGAAGATGGAGGATTTCCCTCTGTCTCAAAAGAAAAGCAACTCGGAAGTAGCGCACATTACCCACACCGACACTGCGCTCACCGCACACTCCTGACCCTACTTGCGTAATCCCGAATACCCACTCCCGCCCACGAGGAACAGACCCAGTTCACTGCACACCATCCCTCCCCTCTGCCTCCCGGACTTGGACACTACAATCCAAATTCTTGGCAGGCCCAGAAGGGGCAGCAGCCCTCCTCCCTGCGAGGCCTCTCGAGGTTTGCACGGCGTCTTTCTCAAGTGACCTTTCTTAAATCCAGTCTTTAGGGACCGCTTTTTACTATTAACTCCTCGAGGAACATCAGCTCAACCCTTTCTTTGTCACGTGCCAGGATCTGGGCCCCAAAGAAGCACTGACAGTTCCCATTTCAAACCCAAGGGGTGCTCACGTACACGTGGCTCCATGCTGTGAAGAGTCCACTCCAAAACATTCAGCTCCAGGTTTCTTTTTTCCCGGCTTTCTTTTTGCAGGTATCGGCTGGTTAAAACAAAAGGGAAAAAAAAAAAATCCCTTTTCATCTCTGTAATTTAGGCCAACAACAAAACAAAGCGGCTGAAGGATCACAGGAAGACGAACGGCAGGATGGTAAAACATCAGAGGATCCTCACAGCAGCTGATTTAAGGCTGATTTGGGAGGAAAATTCCCAATCTTCAATTTACAAACACGGGGAGAGGCTGTGAGCTAATGGTCAAGAACGAGACCAACAATTCCAACAGAGACTTCCACACAAACCTAAGTTCATTGCTTCGGAGAGGTCAAAAAACCCCAAATCACATGTTACTAGAGGAAAAAGAGAAAAACCAAGCAAGGAACCGTAATGCCATAATTCCACCGAGTGCCTTGATCCCACACCCTGCGCGCACCTCTGGAAGAACTAATACAGAAGCTTTTGGGCCAACCCCTCTGGCTGAGGAAGTTCTCAAGCCACGGGGTGCTGGAAGAACCCTCTCGAGGTAAAAAACTATTTGATGCAGACCTATTGTTATGCCCTTTCCCAGGCACGGGCTGTTAACTGTTCAGGAGAGCACCGGACTGAAGCAACACGCGGTTCGTCTCTGTGGGGAGGCTCTCAGGCTACAAAGCTGTCGGCTTAAGGGTTTTGACTACTCCTGCATCAGCAGCAAAGACATCTAAGGATGCCCGCTTGCACAAGCCGCACCCATTCCATTGGAGGTGTATCCGTGCCAGCTGATAACACCCGGAAAGGTGTATGATGGAAACGTGCCACACGGTATCTGTCTCGAAGGGGAATGTCAGAAATACAAGTAAAACCCAGTAGGGACACAAAGGTGGCTTGCTCTGGGAAGCCGGAGGGAAATACGGTGGCTTTGTGTAAGACACTGAACAGAAGAGGTAGAGGCAACCTGAGAAGGAGCACGTTACAGAGCTCACTACTGTAGAAAGGACGAACAGCACAAGTAGGGGGGGGAAACAGGTCTTGAGAGAAGAAAAGGCTAAAAGAGCGTAGCTGAGAGTAAGAGTGTCGGCGCAGCTGATCACAAAGAGGAGCGTATATACCCCGGGACACCAACGTTACTGAGCTGCCATCTGAAAGTTCTTAAAGAAGGAGGAGTGAAAAAGCTCTTGGAAGAACCACATTCCTTTTACAGTCTGGTTGGTATCTTGAAACATCCTGAAATCCCTGAAATCCTTCCCTCCCATCAACAGCCCGGTTTTACTGATTACTAACAAAGTCGGCACATGTGTGCCACGGGGCTATGGCGTATTTGGCTGTGCCTATCACGGGAAGGTGGCAGAATCCAGGCACCCCAGACCCTGGGCGGAGGGGTCGCTGTGACACCAGATAAGCAGTCGATGCCAGACAACTCGCAGCAAGCAACGCCAAGATTCCTGGTTGGTTATCTACAAGCCATGTGAAAACTTGCAGTCGCCTTACAGGGACTAAATCTAAACACCCTCTCCTCATTCACACCATAAAAGCAGTGACGGAGCAGTTACCGGTTACTTACAGCAAAGTCTGACAAATCTTGTCCCCTTTCTGTCCCAGTGAGTCCAAGTATGTGATGGTCTTCTTCCTGAGATCTATGACCTGTTATTAAAAGGTGATCGTGAGACAAAGCACAACCTTGTGCCGCTCACCCCCCAACACCTAAATGACTTCTCTTGCCAGTTTTTGCTCCCTGTCCAATTCTAAAGAAAAAGCCTGTGGGACTCACGGCTAGTGTCCAGTGGGCTCGCAAGTTCACAGGCACGAAGATGATGTCCTGCTTGAAGACATCCACACTTCTGGTCCATCTTCTTACTGCGTCGTAGCCCCCAGATGTTAGTTTGGGATAAAAGAAAGTACTGAAAGCGTGGACCGCTGGATAGCCTTCCTTCTTGCCTCTTTCCATCAGAAGACCCATGTAGAAATTAACCACCTGTACCATAAAGAGGAAACGTGAGGTGTAAACATATGACGCTGCCTTCCCCAACCAAAAATACAGCACCACCTCTTTTCTGGCCACCCTTAAGCACACAGCGGAGAGAACTCCAGCCTCAGCTGTCAGCTTTTGTTCCCAGAATTTCACACGGGGCTACATCGGCAGTTTGATCAAAACACCTGCCCCCCATGCCAATAACCCGGACAAACTCCTGGAAGCTGCGTCATACAAGAAGTAACGGAACTTCCAGAAACGCTCGACCCTTCAATACCTCAAATAAGACCTGTACAGAGATTTCTAGGCTCTGCTGCGGAGGTCGTCAAAGAACATTGACGGGACTTCTGTACACGGCGGAGGGGTATTTTTCAATAAAGGCTGAATGAGACTGTCCCTGTGCTGCAGCTGGTTTTACCTCATCATTTAGCCAGCAAAGGTTCCTGAGCGTGCGGATGTCCTCACGAGTGACCTTTAGTTTGAAGGCACTGCTCATGATCTCATCTGGCTCACCTCTGCCAAATGCGGCACTGACCTCTCTCTCCATGGCCTGAAAGGAACAATTCAATGGGGAAGGACTTGTGAAACAGAGCATGGAGCACGCTGACCTGGGGGCAGCTTTCCACTGAAACACGGCCTGTAAATTCAGCTCAGGTGACAAAGCAACTGCCTCCGACGGTTTCTTGGCTAAGTCAGCGATAGCGCTTTTGCCTTGCTTGGTTGGTTTCAGCATCCCAACTTTGAACTTTAGAGCCCAGGCTTGCTGCCATTTCTTTTCACCAAGGACGTTGGGATAAAACCCATAAACTCAGCAAACACGCTAAAGCAGCTGAAGATGGAACACAACTCTGGCAAACCCCTTTCCCACGTGCTCCTGCAGCCCTCGCAATACCCAGGTTTAAGCCAACCCCAGGGGGCATCCTCCGTACCGAGGCAGCTAAGTCAGGAGCCTGAAAGAGTGTGAAGGTGGGGGACTTCAAAGGGAATAGCAAAGGGGGAAACTGAGGCAGCTACACTGGAGTCAGGCAATGAGGAATCCAGCTTGTGCACGCAACTGGTCCCAATTTGAACGTTCCCATCTAAGTCTGCCTAGGGAATGCAAAGAAACCACTACAAATGGTGGTATAAAACACTCTGATCTGCAATAGCATCTCCTTGCTTGAATCTGGGCGAGCAAAATAAGAAAACCACCCGGTTTCCCTTGTACCCAGCATCAACGCTGCAGACTTTGTAAACTCTGCATTTGCTCGCCCTTTCCAAGTCAATCTTCAACAGGCAGGAAAAGGTGGGGGGAGCTCAATTAGACTGCAACTCCGAAGAATAAAAGCAGCCAAAATTCATACAAGCAGGGGAAACTGAACTCCCACTCCCCGGTGGACGGCACCATGGATCAGCACAAGCTGATCTTTCAGGTTCTATCACCACTGTAGGACAAGAGGCAGATCCAATATAACTGGATGAGTCGGGTTAGCACTGCTCTGGAGACTGGTGTTCAACCTGGACTCATTTTTTGTCCTGCTAACAGAAGGCCCACAAACCCTCAAGGCAGCACAACTGAAGGAGCGCTGGAGCACACGAAATCCTTCAAACCAGCTTTAGTGCTGACCCTCGCACTGCGAAGTCACAGCCACAGACACTCGCTAACAGGTTCAATGCAAGTTCTTCAGATTTCAAAAAGCCTCAAGAACCACCGAGAATAAGAGGAGTTCCCTGCAGCTCTGTCACAACCTTCTCTTTTGTCTCACAGACTGTCGGCTACGGTACCTCTGTGAGCGGAGGAAAGCATTCCGCTGTTTTTCCCAGGCTTGGCATTTTCTTTTCTTCCACATTGAGGCTGGCTGACTTTGTGGACCGAACACATGTAGGATGTCCTTGGAATAACGCATCTTCTGAGATTTCAGCTCCACGCTGCCTCTGTTAGACAAACGGACGTTAAGCTAGCAATCAAGCACAGATTTGTTTGCTCGGGGACAGGACAGAAAATCTTGCTTATATAGGAAACTGGAAGGGTTTTTGTACACACATCCAAACAGCAAACCCCAAAGTTACTTATTATTGACGACTGCATTCCAACTGTGCACCCATGGAGTGCTGCACTTGGAGGCAAGAGAGGCAGAGAGCTCATTTGGCTTAGGCTAGCGTTAAGAACCCCAGCAAAGCCTCCACGTGTAGGTATCAAGTTGAGAGTGAGATTACGATTTCTGATTTCCATGATTAAAATTGTATTTTTGACCTCAATCCTGACCAGAGGTGAAAGTCGGAGATGTACTTCCCATCCCAGCAAACAAGATACGACTAAAGACACCCCAGTCCAGCTTTGCAGGTCAACTAAGGCTGTGCGCTAAAGATTTTGAGGCTATACCCAACACATTAAAGGGGAAGAATCAAAATGCTATAGTGTAGTGTGCTCCTAATAGTCCAGAAACAAAATTAACGGCAGAGGAAAACACTTTGCCATAGCGCTACTCATCTAATAATGCTCCCGCTTTCCCGGGGAAAAACAACCTGGGCAAATACAGATATTGTTGAGTAAGTCATGTGAAGTGAAGAGCGCTGAAGTTTCTGATCACAAATAGCTGTATTTTCCTTGTGAAAAACACAAGCTTACCCCTGCGATGGTTTGTTTTGCTGCTCCTTCCTCTTCCTCAGAGTTTTCCTCTGGTGTGCAGTACCTGCCAGGAGAGGGAGAGAGAGAAGTGAGCTTTGTATCCGTCCTCTCCCACGGAATTCTCAAGAATTCACCTTCTGGACAAGAAAGGCTTTTTCAAGGCTTATTCTGACTACAGCCCCGGTTGCACACATCAACATGTGACAATATCGTCTCAACTTCCAGCACCGTTCTTTCTTAGCAGCAAGACTGGGATAGAATGAAGAGCTGGGAGCTTTGGAATTATTTTTTTTTTCCATCTACTTGTACAAGACTTCTTTTGTTTCTCTTTATCAGTTGCATTATTTAGAAAACAGAGAAGCAACCAGCACTTCCTCTATCGAGGGCTTTGTGATCTACTGCTGATAAACACTGCACGCTGGGTGTTCTACTGCAAGGTGTAACAGGAACATCTGCAACTAGACTTGCATCCAAACAGAGTGAGCTTCGGGAAACTAAGACCAGTACATTGAATTCCAAATGGGACAGCCACAGGATGTTTACTTGCCTTCTACAGGCCAGTCAAGAGAGTGACTATCCCCATTTGGAGAGCATTATCATTCAAACCACACAGACTCTGAAGAGCAAACAAATACACAGACATTGAAGTTGTCCAGATATATGTCCCTGCTTCAAAAACAAGAATTCGCATTGTCACCAAAAGACCCCTTCCAGAGAGGCCACTGGCCTCTCAAACCCAACTGCACGCTGCCTTTTTCCCCCTCCTAGTCAAACCCCACGCATCCTCTAAGTCCCAAAAACTGCCTCAAGTCCCACCAGGCTTTACAAGCTCTCTCATCCTTATGCTCAGGATGCGAGTTTCCAAGTGAAAGAAATGAAATGTCAGCTCCTTGATGGCTCGGCAGAACGACTCACAAACAAAAACGGATTCTGCACATCCAAGGACAACTTGGGACGGCCACCACTCGCGCCCTTACTGGCTTTCTTCCCACAGCAAACACCACACCAGCACAACCCTCTTTGTCACGCAGCACGGCTCTCGCACGGCAGCTGTGTTGGAGATGCAACTGGCTTGCGAGCAATTCCAGAGCTGCAAGCTAGCTACTCCTCTTTCACAGCACTGAGACGATCACATACCATCGGTCATCTTCGAGACTCTACCAGAGGCTGAGAGACACACGCATGCAGAGCCAAAAGAAACAAGAACCATCATTAAAAGAGACTCTACCTGATCATATCACCTCTCTGCGACCACTGTGGGCAGCAAACATCTATACATTCGACACCTGCACAGAAAAGCAGTAGGAAGAAAACAAGAAGTCGACTTTGAATCACCATCAGATATAGACAGCTCTCCATTTCTGAGTGATAAATAAAAAAACCCAAAACTTTTAATGCTGACTGTATGGTCAGGAGGTTTGAATTCTGGCAAGCACTTTGAACTTGGAACATCATCTGCCAGTGTATAAGAAATGCCCTATTCTGATTTGAAGTCTACCTACAAAGTGTAACGGATTGGAATCATGGGGATACTCACTGGTCCTTAGTGTTGGACGTGGATAGACCTCTCCTCCGTATTTTGGTTCTTCCAGGTGACTCACAGTCGTCACTGGTTCCTTAGAGGAGGCTTGAACACTTTGGGGCAGGAAACAAACAACAGAGGAGAATCACAATTTTTATACGGGGGGCATTTGTTATCAGTGTATACCAATTCACGGTGGCTTTTGGGGTTTTTCTTTGAAAAGAAAAAAATATTCTTTGCACATCCGACAAATATCTGCATCAACCTGAGGAGGCCACTTTACTCTGTGGGACAAGACAGCGTTCATTTCAACCAGCCTTGACCAATTCTGCTCAATCTATTTGTTAAAGATTATGCTGACAGTGAGAATGGCAATGTCCACAACATCCACACTGCTGGGACATTTTACTTCAGACCTGCCCTGCTCTGACCTCAGGGACTATATGCTCAGTAGCAGTTGGAGTGCATTAGACACGTTCCCCAGGAACCTTCTCTGGTTTAGCTTCCTCTGAAAGGAATCTCTTTCTCATGCTCCAGATCTGCTCCAAAATATGAGCCAAACCACAATAAGCAACGACTGGCAGATTAGACGCCCAAAGCAGAGTCTTGACCCGCTCTCAAATGCTATTGCCATTGCACTTAAAATTACATGAGATACTGTTTTCTCTATCATTTTCATGGTATGGATTTTCATCTGAAGTGGCAGATTATGGCGCAGCACGCTCCTTCATGGGCGGCCTCAGTGGTAAGAAGCTGTCTGGAGCAGCTTTGATGCTCTGTTTGCCTTTCCGGCTTGTGCTGAAAACATCAACAGCAAAATAAATCGTATCCAGAGAACATTCCAATATGCACCTCCACCACCAACTACTTTGTCAAGCACGTACACCGATGACGATGGAGACAGACAAGAGATGTTCATGACTTTCAGATGAAGACCTGCTGTCTTCAACTGGGGAAGTACAGAGAAGTAAATGTGAAAATCACAACTGCCTTGAAGATACGCTGTTGATTGTGTCCTCAGCCTCCTCTCAAGTTCAACACTTCCTCTTACCGCAGACCTTTAATCTCTAGCTAATCTCCTGTGTCAATTAAGTAGCTGGGTTTAAAGAAAAAGTTGAAAATTGGTTCTTCGGGGGGGAAGCAGCTGGAGACCTCCCTTACCATAGGCAGTAAACCTTTCGGGGAAGAAGTTCAAAGAAAACAGAAGGATTTTTACCTCAGACGTGGAATTATCTTGTGAGGATGGGATAGTGTTTCCTTAGTCAAGTAAGCATGGGTTCCACACGGCATTTGACCTACGAGAGAAGAGTGTAAGGCATCAGGAACTATGAAAGGGAACTGAAGAGGTTCATGAGTTTACAGTAATGAGCTTCACCAAAGATAAATTTTCATTGTCTCTCTCACATCATAATATCATTTGTGTTATGTCACTTGATGACATTTTCAGGTTTTCACACCAGCAACTACAGCAAGTTGTGTGCACAAGGTATTGCCAGCCAAAACCTGAAATACAAAAGGCTTCTCGGGATCTACTACCTAAAAGGAGCATTGAAAACAATTTACTTCTGGCAAGCTAACAGTGGACCTATCAGAATGGAAGGACTGCATCCAAGGCAGCTCTGGCACTGAGATGACAAGACAAACGCCCGGCCCCACTCCAGAAGCAATGCAAGGATGCAGGTAAGAAACAGAGGTCACGCTCAAGTCTTCCCAGATGCTGCCTCGTCCCGTGCCTGCAATAATCCGTACAGAACCCTAGGGGTAGGCTTGGACGGTACACAAGGTAGGGTGAAAATGAAACAAGTCGTATAACTTGATGTCAGCCTTACCAATTTGCAGCATTGCTACATCGAGCGATGAAAATCTTGGTCTTTTACTTGAAGGCTCAAAAGAAGTGGACCGAATCTTAAAAGAAAACATAAAAAGTACCAACGTGAGTGTAACCTGAATGTGAATCCTAGCAAACACACTTCCTGAAACTTAGTCAGCTCTGCTATGACTTGGGGACCATGACTTGCTGGTTCAGATTGCAGTAGAATGCCAATCTTTGCAGGACCTTTGACAGGGACACTTTAATTTTTGAATACAGGCTCTCATACGTGCAGTCAGCTCCTAAACATTCCAAAGTGTGATAGCTCAGCCCTTGAAAAATATATTTTGTACAAATAAGAGTTAACGACTCTCTCAGGAATGAAGAATTAGAGCCCGACAGTCTCTTAGCCCTCTTACCCCATGGGGCAATAAGAAAAATAGCACTACACCTTTGAACCAAACTAGGGAGTCAAGCAGTCGGTGGCTCATTTTTACAGAGCCAAAGTCCTACAGGAATCCTCTCATGGATTGATGGAGCAGAAAGAGGTCTATCCACAGGAAGTATGCAGTTTTTCTTGTCAGGTAGTGTATTTTGATGCCTTAACCGCAAGCTCGAGAAAGAGAATAACAGTTTACAAACACACTAAAACTATAAACTTGAACAAGTGTCAAGTATCTAGAAGACAACACACATTTTGCTCCTTCTGCAGCTGCCAGTGCCGGAGTAGAGGACACAGACTTGAGTAAGGCAAACCCAGCCCACATTATAGCTGCCTGCTAGAAATGGAAAAGAACCACCTACTGCTGTACAGGCTCCGAGCAGGCTCAACCTCAAGATGCATTAGGGAGAGCCGCTTGCTCTCGCACCTTGCACAGATCCTAATATTTCAAACCCCTCGCTAACCTCTTCCGCAGACTCTGTGCCTGGAGCATCTTCGCTGACGGAAGCCGCCGGGCGTTTGGTTGCCTTGGTTGGCAACTGCACCACAGCAGAAACTTCTTCAGCTTTCTCCTTCCGCTCAGAGATGGCATAATCTAAAAAACAAAGACAGGCCATAGAAGAACATGATAGAAAACCAACAAAGGTACATTGCGAATACAGCCAGGAGGGAGCACACAGCTTTGATTTAAAATACTCTTTCTGCTGACACGCACGGGCTCACCGCCAGAGACCTGGGCTATCTCCTGCTGGCAGTAAAAGGACTGTGCCCTGCCACAGTCACCGCAGATAATGTCACACATAGGGCTAAGGGCTACCGTACACCCTCAAGCCATTGGCTATAGGGATAGATAGCCACAAGGAAAGAACAGCTTGAAAAGCCACAGTTTCAGGAACAATGCCAGAGCACAAAAGCCAGACTTTTCCAAGGGACACGAAACCTCAGAAAAATCAGGCATATTCAATACTTCTGTAATGTGCAATACCTGATGTTCTCTTTTTCGGCGGACTCTCGTCACCATCGTCCACAGGTATCCAAACGCTGAGGAAAGAACACACACAACAGTGTTTTGCAACCCTAGGGAAGCTCCCAACAGGCTGACTTCCCTTCACAGGGCCCAAACTTCCAAAGTTACTTTTCCTATCCCGAAGGTCTCCCCCTCCAAGCGCCCCTGGGATCATCTCAGGCACGTACACCTAACTGCACCCCTCCTCAACACCCCCCAACCTCTCCCAGCCAACGACCGCTCTCAGAGAGCTAATTATCCCGCTGGAGCACATTAGGCCTCTTTTTCTCATTCGGTTAATGCTCCCTAACTTTTTACATTTGTTCCCATCGCCAAAAACTTAAGTTCATATGTAAAGCTCTCCTCTTTCCTCGGGGAAAGCAGCACACCAGAGATTACTACGCCATCTCATTTCGTAAATCACTACACTGAGTTGCAAAGAAAAGTCTAAGGAGGACGGGAAATAAAAGGTGGCAAAGCAACTTGTGCATACACCCACTTCAATCACTTTTTCCTTTGGGAATGGAGCACAAAGGTTGCTCCTAGGTGGGTTTTTGCCTCTATTTGCCCTCCCAAATGTCATGACAGACGGCAAGGATTCTTTGAAGAATTCTATGGTCTTTCTTACACAAAGGAATTTCTTTTAAACTGTTACGCCCCCGAACCCTGCTGATATCATTGCTCCTGGACTATCTTCTCTCTGTATCAGGAGCACAAAGAAGTCCCTAACGGCACCTTTCATACAATGTCAAAAGTATTGGCTATTTCTACGCTATTAAACTCAGGCAGAAAATATTGGGGGGTAGGCATTAGAGGCAAATATCTTCCCTTAAAATGCATTCTTCCTCAGCGTATTTCATACTTCAGAAGGCAAAAGTAAAGAAGGCAAAATCTTTGTATCCTCCTGCTCAATTGTTCGCAGGAGCTAACTCCTTCTGGGCTGCTCTCCAGGCTCAAGGCTACATCCTGAGAGAAGCGCAGTTTCAATACCTGACTGCGGTTACGGCAACTGCCTGTGAACAGAAATGCCGCTTTCTCCAGCTTTACCAGAGCACCCGGCACCTGGGAGAGCCTTGTTTTGTCCTTTTTTACTTTACCAGCCACTTGGAGGTTTAGAATCAGTTTGAGGGCGAGAAAAGAGGAATTCTCTCCTGGGAATTTGTACTAAGCTGCTCCCCGCTCCTTCACCACTCCAAGTCTCCACCCCCTCTTTTTCCCTTTTCAAGCCCCCGCTGTGCAGACGGAAAGCCAACGAGGGGGTGGCTTTGCCCACGGATTCGGGGGGAACGTCTGGAAGCCACAGTCATCTCAGCATCACAGGGGAACGACTCTGACTGCGGCCCGGGGCGAGCCCAGAGCGGCAGGAGCCACAGCCGCCGCACAGGGCCGGAAGGACGGGGCTGCCGGGCTGGGAGAGGGCGGGGGGGGCACGGGGCTGCCGGGGCCCACCACGAGCCCCACCGCCCCGGAGGGGGGGCTCTGGGCGGGCAGAGGGGCCGAGGCCAGAGCCAGGGGAGCCCCAGAGCAAGACCCCGCCCTGCACCCGAGCCCACAGAGCGACTAACGCCGCTCCCGGACGAGGCGCCGGGCGGGCTCCCGCCAAGGAGGCCCCGGGGGTCCAGCAGGCCCAAGGCGGGGGGGGGCGGAGGGGGGAGTGGGCGCCGGGGCGATGCCCGGGGGCGGCCCTGAGGCGGCGGGGCGGCTCGCTGACCTGGGGGGCGGCCTCTTGTGCGGCGGCGGGGCCGGGGGCGGCGAGGAGGGCTCCGAGGGCCCCCCGCAGCCATCGGTACAGGGGCGGCTGAGGGGGGAGAGAGGGGCGGGGCGATGGGTGCGCGCAGGCGCGCCGCCGTCTGTGCTCTGCCTGAGGGGGCCGTTAAGGGCCGCCCGGCCCGCTTCTGCCCCTGCCCTGCGGTGGGGCCGGGCCGGCGCCGTCCCGCCTCGCCCTCCTGTGTCTGGGGGAGGCGCTGGCCCTTCTCCGAAAGCCCCGAGCCGGGCCCCGGCTGGCAGCTGGGCGCCGGGAGGCGGGGGGTGCCCGGAGGCGCGGAAGAGGCCCTCAGGGAGAGGCCCCCACAGAGGCCGGAGGGGGCCCCCCAGAAGCCCTCCAGAGACGGAGGGGCCCCCCAGAAGCCCTCCAGAGACGGAGGGGCCCCCCAGAAGCCCTCCAGAGGTGGAGGGGCCCCCCCGAGAGCGGAGAAGCCTTTCGGCGTCCCGCAGGACTGAGGCGAGCGGCACCGCCCGGCGGCGCGGGCTCTTGCGCGCCCCCTCCTGCCTCCTCTGCCTGCGGTGGGTGAGGGAATGCCAATCCCGGGCTTACCGAGCCCTTTCCTCCGCGCTCGCACGGCGCTTTGCGCCCCTCTGGCGCGGAGCTCCGGTGGCCGCATCCGGCTGCGCCATGGCTGCGGCGCGACTGGAAGGACGCGGAATGCGTTCGGCGTTCCACCATGGTGAGCGGCTGTGACGGAGCGGCGCCCAACCGCCGGCCGCGGGCAGCCCCGCTCGAGCCGCTGCTGCGGGGGCCGGCGAGCGTGTGGTGAGCGCTGAGCTGTGTGCGGGGGGTTGGCTGGCTCTTGGGGCGCTGCCTCGCCCTGCCCTTGCTCCTAAGGGGGCTTTTCAATGTGATGCTTTTAAATGGAGGGCTGGGAGCGAGAGCGGCGTCCAGCCTGGGCAGGGGAGCTGGGTCTGCTCCTCCTCCACGTGAGCAATGGTGGTTTGCAGGTAGCATCTGGTTGCACTTGCTGGAACGCAGAGCAGGAGAGAGTTGTGTCCTGGTTTTCCCCTACAAATGCAGGACACAGACGAAAACATGGCAGTGGGGAGGGTGTGGGGGTAACTGGGAGCCCCTG
Organism: Vanellus vanellus; assembly: GCF_965231255.1. Classification (NCBI taxonomy): domain Eukaryota; kingdom Metazoa; phylum Chordata; class Aves; order Charadriiformes; family Charadriidae; genus Vanellus; species Vanellus vanellus. Next base: position 2,779,498 of record NW_028127296.1, on the reverse strand, counting down.
TCTGCCTCCCAGCCCCATCGCGCTGGGTCGGGGCTGCAGTTCACCCCAATGCACCCTCGGGTGCACCCACGCTCTGTGAGGGGGGGTTTCAGGGCCTGAAGGGTTGTCCCCGTGTCCCTGCTGGGGTGAGAGTGGTGGCACACTGAGAGTGGTGGCACCTGAGAGTGGTGGCACACTGCTCTGCGTGGGACTGGGAGTGGCCGGGAAGGGTCTGGCACGCTGGGGCTGTCACTGAGCATCGTTTTCTCTCCAACCATAGGGCTCCTCGATGTACCTCTTGGGTGTGTATGGAGCCCCCCCCGGCCGGTGCCTTCCGCCATCAGCACCCAGTAAGTGCCTGGTACCCCTTTCCAGGAGATCTTCGCTTGGGCACCTTGGGAGGGTGAGCAGCTACTACCATGGGATGGTAGCATGGGGACAGCCACCTCCCTTGTCCCTTGTCCGTCCGGTCCCCTGACCCTCTCGCTCTTCTGTGCCCCTTCAGCTGCCGGAGCAAGAGTTTGTGAACCTGTTCATCGGGACGCAGGCGGTGGGGGCCATCATTGGGAAGAAGGGGCAGCACATCAAGCAGCTGGTGCGGTTTTTGGGTGCCTCCATCAAGGTGAGGAAGGGGCCGCGGGGCTGGTCCTGCGTTTTGTGCCTCAGTTTCCCCTCCCCACTGCCGAGGGCAGGGAATGGGAGTCTGCGGGTTACAGTGTTGCTCCCCAAATTATCATAGAATCGTTTCGGTTGACAGAGACCTTGAACACCATCCAGTCCACCCTGCTGCCCTGGTCAGGGACACCTCCCAGCCGCCCAGGTTGCTCCAAACCCTGACCAACCTGGCCTTGAACACCTCCAGGAATGGAGCAGCTACAGCTTCTCTTGCCATCTCATGTTGAGCTTCTCATCAATCAGCACCCCCAGGTCCTTCTCCCCAGGGCTGCTCTCCATCCATTCTCCGCCCAGCCTGGATTTTTGCTGGGGATTTCCCCGACCCGTGTGTAGGACCTTGCACTTGGCCTCCTTGAACTTCATGAGGTTGGCATGTGCCCACCTCTCCAGCCTGTCATTAGTAGAAGGCCAGGCCTGCAGCACCCTGGTTATCAGCCCAGCTCAGGTGGGAGGGGATGCTCCTGCATGGGGGGGTTGCCCTGCATTGGGGAGGTACATCCCACCAAGGGAAGGTCTTGCTGAAGTGGGGGCTGCGCTCATGCTCCCTCTCCCTCATCCCTCCTCAGATAGCCCCGGCAGAAGGTCCCGAGGCCAGCGAGCGGATGGTCATCACGGGGCTTCCCGAGGCTCAGTTCAAGGTGCGCTGTGTGGGGGTTGTGGGTGGGGGGGACAGTAAGGGACAAGTCAAGGGCGTCCCTGTGGTCACCACCGTGCTGCCAGCCTGCCTTGGCCTCCCTCAGCACCAGGGGAGCTCTTTGCTGGGTACAGTGGTTTTGATGCTGCTGGACATGGGGTCATTGTCAGCTTTGGGGATGGAGAGGCACAGTGGGCGCTGCCTGATGGTTTTCCTTTCTGACCATCTCCTCCCCAGGCCCAGGGGTGAATATGTTGGGGAGATGAAAGAGGAAAACGCGAAAGACGTGAAGCTTGAAGCCCACATCAAGGTGCCTTCCTTCGCTGCTAGCCGTGTGATAGGCAAAGGTGGCAAGATGGTAGGTGGTGGTGCCCCGGGGACGCAGAGTTGGGCATCAGCCATCACCCCTGCCCACCCCAGGGGGACAAATCCCGGGTGCACAGTGGTTTCAGCGGTCTTGACCCTCAGCACCCATGTCCTGGTGGTGGTTCTTGTTGGTCCCAAGGAAGGGGGAGACACACAGGGTGCCTGGTGCCGTGGTGACACTGGCAGTGGAGGATTTTGGCTCTTCCACAACAAAACCCTCTTGTGGTTTGCTCCAGGTGAATGAACTGCAAATCTTAACCAGTGTGGAAATCCTTGTGCCACGCAACCAAACCCCGGACGAGAACGAGGAGGTCATCATTAAAATCATTGGGCATTTCTTTGCCAGTCAGGTACTGTTTGGCCGTGGCTTTACCCGATCTTCCCCGGCTGCTTTCGTCCACCGAGGAAAGGCACAGTGTGTGCTGAGCCCAGCACCACCCAAGCGTCCTGCCGCTCTTCTTTTGGGAGGTCCCTGTGCCCTCAAGAGGCACTGAAGGTGTATCGGTAGCTCCCTCGGCTGTGCGAGTGCTGAAATTGAAGATTGGCTTGATTGAGCTAAAAATGGGTGTTTTGGATGCCGTGCAGAGCGGCACCCAGGGTGTGAATGGACTCCTCGGTGTGGGCAAAGCCACGTGCATCGCAGCTGGGTGCATCTTCCATAACTTTGTCTCCTGTACACTTAGGTGGCATGGCGACCCCCCAAAAAATTCAGGTGCTCTTGAGGAGCGATGGAGGAAGCACAAGTTTTTAAAAAAAAAAAAACAAAAAACAAAAAACAAAAAACAAAAAAAAAAAAACACCACAACAAAACCCTTGAAATTACTTACAGCTTGTCCAGAGTGACAAGTTGGGAGCGGCGAGATGCTCGGTGGGGGCTTGGTGGGGGGGGGAGAAGCGGTGCCCTGACCCCCACCTCTTGCTTTTCCCCTCCCCTCCCCAGGACTGCACAGCACAAGATGAGGGAAATGCTCCAGCAGGTGAAGCAGCAGGAGCAGAAACACGCTCCGGGAGCCCCGGCCTCGCAGCACAGCAAGGGAGGCTCCCGCCGTGCCGCTCAGCACTGCCCGATGAATGTAACCCCAACGCCGGACATCCCCCCCCTCCGAAACCCTCCTCCCCCACCCCCAGCAGGTCAGGGGAGCAAACCAAAGACCCCTCCCAAACACCCCCCACCCCCCCCATTCCCCGCGGCGCTGCGAGGATGCACAGCCGAGGGGTACGGGGAGGGCTCTCTCCATCACCTCCTGACGCTATCCCTTTAGTTGGACTAACATAGGCAGAGAGAGAGAAAGAGAGTTGTTATTATTCTTTTTTTTTTTAATTTTTTATTTCCTAAAAGCCACCCGGTTTTCATCCCAGGCACGGCCAGAGGAGCTCGCCCAGCGTTGAGGGGGGGAGGTTGGGCTGCGTCACGCAGCGCAGCGACTCATCAGTTTTTAGCATTAATGTAATGATAATGAAACTAACGGCGATTTTTAAGTTTTGTAAGGATTTTAATTCTTTATTTATTTATTTCATTTCAGAGGGGGTGGGGGCGGGAGGGGGATGTTTGTTTTTTAGCACAAGCCGGCTTTTCTAGAGGTTAAAGGAAAGGCTGTGCTCGGCTGTAAACCCTTTGGGGAAAGATCCCGGTTGTAAGGAGAGAAGGGGGAAAGAGGGGCAGGGGGGGAAAGCCAGATTTCCAAGAGGTTGTCAGCCCAAGGCTGGGGAAAAAAAAAACACTAGCAAAATATTTTTTTTTTTTTTTAATTTCAAAAATAAAACGCATACAACCCTCAACCCCCGATGACACACACACAACCACACACAAAAACTACCTCAGGGTTTCATACCTCAGCACACTGTGCTTCTGTTTCCCTTTTAGAGATTTTGTGTGCCTTACAAAACTGATAGCTGGAGCATTATTTTTGTTTATTTTCTTAATTAGAAAAAAAAAATGAATTGGAAAACACGCTCTACTGAGTGCGAAGCGGGAGAAGGAAAGCAATCCCATGGGTGCCAGAGCTCTTCCATAGTCTCCTTCTGCTGGCTGAGAGCCAGGGGCCGTTCCTTCGGAGAAAGCTTGAGAGATGTTTAAAAAGAGAAAAAGAAAGAAACATAAAAGAAAAAACGAGGGGAAAGAAGAAAAAAGGGAAAAAGATAAAAAGGGGGAAAAAGGGAAAAGGAAAAAAGGGGGGGAAAAGGAAAAAAAACCAACAACCCCAAATATAAAAAAAGAAAGGTAGAAAGGAAAAAAAACCCTAACAAAACCAAGCAAGGTAAGTGGTGAAAGCCGTCCGGCAAGAGGAGGGACGAGAGCCAGCGGCGCCGGCCCCGGTGGCTGTGACACCACACTGCCAAAGTGTTCTGTGAAAAAAACCAACCAAACCCCACCCAACGACAACAACATCAAAAAACAAAGAGAAATCTCTCCAGCTCACACGAGCCTGAGCTCGCTCTCCGTTGCTTTCTCTCCAGTGACTCGGGGGGGGGGGGGGGTCATAGCCGAGCTGAGAGTGGGGGGGTGGTGGTGGTGGGAGTTTGCCCCATGGCTGTGATGGGGGGAGAAGGGGTGGGTGGGGAGTGGGGGATGTGGTGTGGGGTTTTTGAGGGTGGTGTGGGGTTTTTTGCCAGGTGTCGCTTTGCCCAGTGGCTCGGGGAGTGTGACGAAACAGGAAAAAGGGCTTCACTGAGAGGTTCAAATTAACAATTGATTTGGACTTCACTCACAGGTCCAATACGTCACTATTGCAAATTCTGTGTGTGCGATGGCGATTACACTATTGCGGTTTAGAAGCAATTAGCGGGATCCACTATTGCAAGTTACAAATGATCCCGACAATTGACAACACAAACCACAAGGGCGCTAGATATTAATAACTTAGAAGAGTGCACCAGTCACAAACTCAATCGCATGCCCTATACCGTACGGATGTTTCTTAGTCACTTACCCTCTCTCTCTCAGGTGAGGTCGCTCCATCCCGGGGAAGTTACCCTGTACAGCGTCCTGGATGGGGGGGGCGGATCTCCTAGGGGCCAGCTGTATCCTTGGAGGATTCCCCATTTGTCTCCCCAGACCCTGCGGTTTATATTTCCTGACTCGGTGAGGGTGCAGGATTATGCCCGAGTGGATTACACTGTCTGGGATATTTCCCTCTGGTGGTGCCATAGCGAAGTCTCTGTTGCCAATTTGTGATGTCCGGCGCTCAGCGTCAAGGGAAGAGTGGTGGGATGGGACTCGGGGCATTTTGTTTGTTAAGGGCCATTTGGTTTTGGTTGTTCTGTGCCATCTGGAGATAAGCCCGGGCTGAGCTGTTTTGCAGCTCCCCCCAAGTTCTCTGCACAGCCACGGCACGGCGGGGATGGAGCTGAGTGGGATGGCAGCTCCCTGCCTCTCACCTCTGGTGCTCTGAAACCAGCTTGGCTGGCTGCTCCCACACAGTGTGTTACTGGCTTGCCCAGCAGGTAAAGAACCCAGATTTGGGACGCCACTGGGGTGTCCGTAAGGGGTCCTGGGGGGGACTCTTGCAGGCCAGAGGCAGTCTGGGGCAGCCCTTCAAGGATCTGGGGGTCCCCTCTGGTGCCTCTGGGGAGGGTTTTGTGGCTGGAGAGGGCCCAGCTGGTTTCAAGAGGTGCTTCCTCCCTTTCTCCAGCCCACCCAGCTCCCCCGACACCACCACCCCCCCAGGTTGGTGGGTGCCAGCAGTGCCAGCCTGTCCCACTGGGTCGGGCACTGAGGGGGGCACAGCCCCAGCCGCGGGATGGGAGGAGGAACCACAGCACCAGGGATAGAGACCAACATTTTATTTCTTTAACATTTCCCATGGGGGGCACCCCAGGGTTGCACAGCTGCACCGCAGCTGGTGCCAGGAGGGACTCCAACGTCCCCCCCACAGCTCACCTGGCTCCGCTCGTGATGCTTTTGATGGGGCTCAGCGCGGCCTCTTCTGTGCTACGGACCAAGCGGCTCCAGGTAGGCGACTGCTGCACCGCACTGTGCCGCAGCGTGGGGAGGGGTGGGGGGCTGCGGCGCAGGGCTGGGAGCTGCTCCCGTCTCACCCAGCTCCCGGGGTCCTGCAGAGGGACTGGAAGAAGCCAAAGCAAGGGACGATGGACGCAAGAGCCTGCCCGCAGGAGCAGAGCGGTGAATGGCCTGGCACCGAGCACCATGCAAACAGCCGGAGCTGTGCCGGGGGCTGCCGGCTGCTCACTCCGTCCCCTCCCTCAGCAGCTTCTCGGCTAGCGGATGAAGGATGGGAGCTCAAGTCGACACAGGAGAAGCAGGGAGTGTGGGGGAGACCCCCAGATCCTGCCCCAGACCCTCAGCCCGTGCCCTGCCTGCGCTGGGCAGCCCTGCCTGCCTGCTGAGGAGGGGGTGCTGCCCGCGGGCTCCGACGGAGGAGACGGGGTGCAGTGGGTCTCTTCTCTCTCCTCCTCTGCAGGGCAACTGAGGAGGCAGCAAGGAGGGAGCACCAGGCCCCACAGGACCCACTGGGCTCCCTGCCAACCATATACCATCTGAGCAGTGATGCCTCTCTCTACCCCCCCCCCCCCCCAAGCCCCCACGTCCCCCTGCCCTCCTCTGCCGCCTATAGGTCCTATCAGTGGGGACAGCTCCTTCTGGTCCAGGCACCCCCTGGGCTCCTGGGCCCCCCGAGGGCCACCGCAAGAGCCCCTGCAGCCTGTGCTCGCTGGCCAACTGGGAGGACTGCAGCAGCCTGTTGAGGAGCAGCTCCTCTTCCCAGAGCTCCCTCTACCACTTCCTGGAGCCCTGGCCCAGTGCAGCAACAGAGCCAGTGGTGCTCACACACTCAGGACAACCCCGCTCTCCCATGGCTGCTGGTGGGGCTGTAGGGAAACTAGGGCTGGTCCTCGGCCAGGAGCCTCCACAGGAGCTGCCAGCAGGGACCAAGAAAGAGTGGGTTCCCCGGCAGGGGATGGACAGGGCACAGAGGCCCATGGACGAGCACCTGTCCCCCGGAAGCCCCCCAGCCATGGACATGGACAAGGTGGAGCGGGTGCGGGAGATCACGTATGCTTTCCAGGCCTTGAACGCAAAGACGGAGGAGTCCTGCAAGACCATCGGCAGGGAGTGTGGCCAGGCAGACCCAGGGCTGTGCAGGGCAGGAAGGTGCCTGCGGCAAGGCTGCGCCCAGCTGTGGGGCTACCTGAAGGGCTGGTGGAGATGCCACTAGATGTGTCTGCTTCCGCCAGCCCTGCAAGTGGTGACAGCGCCAGGCCCAGAAGACCAACAGTGCCCCGAATACTGAGCGGCTGTGGCGTGTGGGGCCGGGAACCCCTCTGGGGTACCCCCTATGTGAAACATTAAAGATAAAATGTTTGTCTCTAGCCCTCGTGCAGTCCTCCCTCCTCCCATCCCACGGCTGCGGGTGCTCCCCCGAGGGAGCAGGTGCAATCAGCAAGCACTGTGTGTTGAGCTCCCCTGCTCACAGCCATGCTCCACCTGAAGGCGGCAAGGCAGGAGCAGTCCCCAGCCGACTTGGGCGCAAAAAGGTTCATCTGACTCAGCGGGTGAGGAATGGCCCGTTTCAACTCCGTACCTTTGGCATTCTCAGGTCGGAGGATTTGATGGAGCCAACTGAGAGCGGCAGCATACGCTGTGGGGCTCTGAGCTGCTGCGTGGTGCCAGGTCTATCCAACGTCAGGCAGTACGTTCCCAGGAGATGTCACTGATAACAACTCTTCCGAGGAAGTGGGGCCGTTTCTGTAGTCGTAGCCTGCCTGGAGAAACAACCTACGGAGCTAACAGTCTGCTGAGCAGCAAGGGAGCAGAGTCGCTGACTCTCAAACAAGGACTGAAGTACAGCAACTCACTCTATTGCCTTCCCCCTTCGCCCGCTGCCTCCCACAGTTTGGAAGAAAAGAACCAGGGAGCTCCAAGTGAGGGCACCCCTCCACCACTCCCCCAAATCTGTCCAACATCCCCAAACCTCCCTCAAGACACGGGACTCCTCCCACACATCTCCACTCCCCACACCGCCAGCCCTCCCCCTCCCCCAACGCTCCAAAAAGCAGCAGTCCTTAGGGCAGACTCCTTAAGCTGACTCCACAGCTATGGCTCCACGTCGGCTCTGGGGGAGATAAGGGGGCCCCGGGGCTCTCCGTGGGCTTTAAGGGGGTTCCAGGGCTGCCCACGGGCTCCCAGCAATGCCCGTGCCCACCACCCACCCCCGCTTCAGGGGGCCCAGCGCTGACATCCCCCGACCCATCTCGGGGGTACCTGGGGGGGCTCGGCCGTGGGCTGGAGGCGGGCGAAGGGGGCACGGCCGGGCTGACCTGCCGGGGGGGGCGCTGAGAGCGGAGCCCAGAGCGGAGCCAAGCGCCCGGCCAGGCCGGCCCCGGGCACCCTGCGCTGCGGCCGGGGCTGCCGCCACCTGCGGGGACGAGCGGGGGGTGAAGGGGCGGCAGCGGGGGAGGGGGGGGGGCCTGAATCGGCCCTGTTCCCCCCGGGGACCCCCCACTCGGCTCTGCCCCCCTCAAACAGGCCCAGGCCGCCCCCCAAGCCCCCCAGCCCGGTCCCGGCACCCCACAATCCCCCGAACTGGCCCTGGACACCTCCGCACCACCGCTCCTGCCGCTGCCGCCGCCGCCGCCGCCGCCGCCGCCGCCCGCCCGCGCCCGCTCCCGCTCCCGCCTTCCACGGCCCCGGTTCCCCCCTCTCCCCCGGTACCAACCGTCGCAGCTCCCGACCGCCGACGCATACCGGAAGTGGTCCCCTTCGTGTCCGCCCACTCGCGCATGTGCCGAGGCGAAAACCCGGGCCACGCCCCCCTGCGTCGCCGCGGCAAACGCGAGCGAGGGGGCGGGGCCGCGCCGAGGAGAACGAGCCCCACATCACAGCTTCTCTCCGCGTCGGGCAATGCGAAGCCGACACCATCCCTGCCCTCCCCAAAATCAGCCGGGACCCCCCGAAACCATCCTAGCCCTCCCCAAAATGAACCGGACATCCGTCTGCAGAGTTCCGCCAGCACCCCGACGGACATCACCGGGATGGGGGGAAAGAAAACAACCAGAAAGGTACTGAAAAGAACGTGGAGACGGTGCTTAGAGATCCTTCTGAGAGGCAAAACCCGGCCTTTGTTCTCATTTTTGAACACGGGGTTTCACAGTGCTTCGCGGGCACTTCTTTCCCAGAGTTTTGCCCCAAACCCACGCTTCTAGCCCCGCTCCCCAAGCCCTCCCTCGGGGCCCACCGCCTTTCCCCAGCCCGGCCTGTCCTTAAAGCTTTTCTTTCCACACACAGCCCTTTCCACTCACCTCCCTCCGGGGCCTCCTCTCTCACAGACACCTCACAGCCCTGCAAACCTCCCTCTCCCGAAAAGCCATTCCCCCCTCGCTCCCCCCTCACGCAACACCTATTCCCCTCACACACTCGCTCCCACCCCTCCCCCCATCCTCTCTCCTCCCTTCCCCCTCCCCCCATCTTTCACCCCCCCTTCCCCTCTCCTCCCATTCAAAATGGCCCTTCCCTCCCCCTCCCGCCTTTTCCTGCCTCAGCCCCCGCCCCCCGCTCAGGTGACACCGCACACAGCCGCCATGAGGCGCGGCGGGGAGGGCCGGGGCTGTGAGAGGCGATGGCGGGGAGGGAATTTTCGGCTTTTCTCCTCTTCTTTTCATCTCCTCAGGCTTCGGGCAGCCCCGCGTGGGCGGCTGGAGATCCCCCCCCTTCCCTGGGGCGGCCCCCGCCTCCCTCCTCCCCACAGGCTCTCCTCAGGGAGAGCCCCCAAATCTGTCCCCTGGGCGGCCCCACAACCTCCTGTGTGTCCGGGAATGGGGTTTCCCTCAGGGAGAGCCCCCAAATCCATCTCTGTCATTGCCCTACAGCCTCCTGCATGGCTGGGAGCAGTGATTCCCTCAGGGATAGATCCCCCCTCATCCCCAAACCTATCCCCAGGGTGGTCCCACAGCCTCCTGCATGGCTGGGAGCAGTGTTTCCCTCAGGGAGAGCCCCCAAATCCATCCCCAGGGTGGTCCCACAGCCGCCTGTGTGGCCAGGAACGGCGTTTCCCCCATGGATGGAGCCCTCTCCTTCCCCCTACCCCACTCCTGGGCAGCCTTTTCCTCCCTCCCACCTTCTCCCCACAGCTCTTCCAGGGCTGGGAAAACACTCCTGCCCTTTCTCTTCCTGCGGGTTTTGAGAAGAGCCCCCTGTCTTCCCAGCCCACACGTGGGGTGTGGGCAGCTCCACGCCTTGTGTTTGAAGCGGGAATTGGGATATTTCAGTTTTCTTCTGCGATCAGGAATGGTTGTGAAAGGGCCAGTTGTAGTGGTTAGGCTTTGGTGGGTGAGTAACAGCAAATCTTATTGAACTTTTCCTTTTTTTCAGATTTTGTGTAGGGGGCTCGTTGTCCTCACGCCCGCGAGTTCTGCTCCAGGTCAAGCGAAGCCCCATGGAACTGGCCCTAAGGGCGACGGCGGCCATGGACCAGCGCCCCTTTGGCGTCGAGAACGTGATTTATTTTGAGGTGAATCTCCCTGTTTTTCTTGAAAAGCGGGGGGCTGGTTTGTAGTGAGGCTTAAAACCCCGGGTTGTGCCTAAGTGTGGGGCTGATTTCAACCTCAGGGGCTGCGACTCCGTCCTCAGGGGCTCCGACTCACAGCCCTGGCAGCACCGTCAGCGCGCTGGGCTCAGCGTTCTCTTGTATTTTGAAGGGTTTCTTACGGATCGGCAGCAGCCGGGGATATTTAGCAGCTGTGTATTGGTGGTGGAATCCGTGTGGTGAAAAGATCTTTGGGGTAAAGAGGTGAATAGGTGGTTTGGTTTTTTTTCACCTCGAGAATGTTTCTTGTTGCCTTGTACCTGTAAAAAGATGTTCAAATCGTTAAGGTGTTCAAATCGTTTCATAAAATTACCCCCTAGACAGGAATATGTTTTGTGGTTGGTTTGAGGTTTTTTTATGAGTCCTTTCAGCCTGCTCTCCAGGTGGAAATGGGCAATGCAAAGGCATTACAATGATAGATTTGCTAAATATGTTGCCAAGGTCTATATTAGTGGCTTTCCCTGAAGCGGGGAAAAGACGTCCTGTTTAATTCTTGTTTGCATTTGAAATTCTCTGTGAAATGGATTAAGCAGAGAGGGCTTCTTTTTGTGGGTCTGCCCTTGGGAGGAGAGCGCCTTTAGGAAAAGGCTTTTCTGGAGGGGACGGAGAACTTAATTGCTGATGTCTCTAAAAGCGCGCCCTGTTTGGGTGCTTTGAATTTTCCAGTGTGGGAAAAGCCGCAGAAGTGTGTATTTCTGTCCAGCTGCAGAGAAATGGGTAATACTGAGCCCTACAATAGCTTGGTTGGTTTTTTTTCCCCTGTGTGATGACTGGTGTGGAGGGAGTTTGTACCAAAGAGTCAACTTCTGATTGTGGGCAGCCCCTGTTTTAGGAACTGTTGCGCAGATTGCTTATCGATGCAACTGCTGCCGCGACTCCCGCACTCCCTGCTGCTGTCAAGCTTTTATTACTTGTTCTGAAAAGCTCTCGAAATACGTGCAGAGCTGCGCGGCTCCCCCGAGCCAGGTGTCCACGGCCACTGCCTCCTCGGCTCCTGTTGGCCATGGCTGACTATTTTCAGCAGGATTCGAATATGTCTGTGTGCTCCTCCTTCCTTTTTAGCCATCTGTTATTTGAGTTTGGGACTCGGAGGCCTTACTGTCTTCCTGCGCTCTGTTTTTTATCACTGTTGACAGTTCTGGATTCACCAATAACAGTGCTCAGCGCTTACATCTGGAACGCCCTGAAAACAATGAACTCATTGATCCAGGGCCAAAGGTTTAGAAATAAATGGAACAAGGTCAAGCCTTGGGATCTTTAGTAACGTGATTCGGAGCCTCTCACCTGGCTTCTTGGTGGAGCTGGCGCAGAGGTCGGTGATAATCCAAAACTGCAGAGCGAGCTGGGTGCCCGTGGAAGGGGAACCGCACTCTCAAGTGGAAATACTTGGGGTCTCGTTGCCTGTGGGAGGGAAAGGGACGTCAAGAGTCAACCTAAAGGAACTTCTCACCTTCAGAGGTCGCGCTCTGGAGGTGATGGTTAATTGAGGGGAGTCGTGGAAGTGTGCCTTACTGAGCAACATGCTGCTGCTGGCCCGAGACTAAATGTCTCCAAAGTTTGGGATTGGTTTAAGTGCTTTTTGGTTATTAGCTGGATGTCACTCTTAGAAGCACCTCTTGCCCTGTCTGGAGGGGTTTGCTGCTGCCTCCTGCATTGGGCCAAGGGGACCGGCAGCCCTCAGGACAGGGACTTTCTCAGGCGCGGAGGTTAAACCTGGTGCGTGCTGCTTAAAAACTGCTCTGGGTGTTAGTGCGGCGGTCACGGTGAGAAATGTGTTGGCTTAGGGGAGCCTGAGATTTGCATTCCTCTTAAGTGCGGGGGATTTTGGGGAGCCTGGGTGGTACAATCCCCTTCCTGCTCCCAGATTCCTGTCGCTGACCCGTCAGCGGGGTGTTAGCAGAGCTGATGCCCGCAGCAGCTGAGGGTCGGCATGATCCCGGCATCGACAGAGCTCTGGAGCTGAGGAATGGGAGCGTGGCCCATTTCCATCACGGCTTGTGAGGGAAATAGTGCGGTTTGATATAGCCGGGGTGCGTAAACGGGGATTCCTCTTTGCACGTGTGCTTACAGGGTGCGCACACGTGTGTTACTTGGAGTGTTTCTTAATGCCTGTGAAGCTTTACGAGATTGGTTAATGAGCGTTGCTTTGCTGCGCAAGTGCAAAGTGTTATTTTCATGGAGAAACCAGCTCAGATGTTCCCTTTATTTTTCTTTTTTTAAAGGCAGAATGCCTATTTTAAAGCTTTCCTTGCAGGCCGAATGACATCTGCTTTTGAGGATTGTTTCTTTCCCTGCAGGGTGGGAAAATTCTATAGCCTGGCTAAGGCCGCAGAGGAAGAAAACTTGTCAGTTTCCTGGAGCAAACTGCAGTTTGGAGAGGGGGGTGGTTTGCCAGAGCGCCTTTTAGCACCTCGTCGGGCGCATTTCTTTTCCCTGGGGGGGGCTGAGGTTTAACATGGCCTTTTCATTTGCCTAGCTTTTGGTTGTATGAATTAATGGGTGTTTCAATGGGAACCACAAGACCTAATTTCTCAGTTGCCGTCTTAAAAACTGTGCAGGGACGGAAGTGGGACAGGGAGGTGACCGGAGTGAAACGCTGAAGGCTGTTAAGGCTGGAATAAGGAATGGCAGGGCTTGTTCTGGTCACCCAATATGACAATAAAAGGCCACAAGTTCCTCGTGGAGGTAAAGAACCGACAATCTGGGAGGGCGTTCAGGGATTTGCCTCATCGAAGGGTTTCCAGGGGAATACGGGGGTCACTCTCCATCTCATTCCTGGTGAGCTGCCTGCCTGTTAAGACCGTTACTGCATTATAACCACAGAGACAGGCCCTGAGTTTAGGTTTGGGAAGCCATTAGCTAATTTTGTGGTTAATGCTTTTTTCTTTTAGAGTGAGTCTGTGACTCGGTTCTCTCTGCTGAAGATGAGACACGTCCTTCCCTCTGCTTTGGCAATGGCCGCTTTCCTTGGGCACAGGGACCGCACACCCCTCTGGTCCTTTCTCTGTAAGTAAATTGTGGCTGTGCTGCCTTCCTGCCCGGCCTGGGGAGCTTGTCCTTTACTGAATGAGAAAGCAAGTTTTTCCCTGGAAGGAAAAAAAGAGATTTAAAAATCTCTGTCCTTCTGTGCAGCACTGCCATCCCAATGCAGCCTCGGGAGAGGCACCTTTCCTCCAGCGCTGGAACCATGGCAGGGAAGGGACCTGCTATGTTGTTAGATGGATGAATTTTATTGTTCTTTGGCAAGAAATGAATATGGTGACAATCGTTACCCAGTCCAGCCGGCCTTAGTGGTCAGCCCCCTCCTCCCTTTCCCTGTGGGAAGGCTCCGAGGATCTCCTGGGCTATAGGAACAGGCAGGCAGTAAGGATGCTGTGCTGGGAAGCTTTGACTGCCTTTGCTATCTTCCTCCTGTGAATGGAGAGATGGATCCTCAGCACTTTGGAGCTCACCTTCCCCAAACGCTGAGTTTGCCATTTGTTATCCACAAATGATGCGATTTTCTGTGCAGGAAACAGGATTTTTCAGAAATTCCAGCATGGTATGGGAAGAAAACGCTCCTGGAACTTTTAATGCAGGTCATTCCTTTTTGGTGTCGCAATTAAAAAGTGACGTCTGTAACTTTGAAACAAATATTTGTACATATTTGTCAATGGGTGCAGTTCACGTAGTCGCTGGAAGGAGAAGGGATCTTAACCGCATTTCTGATTTTAGGCTGTATCCTGATAACGCCAGGGATTGATGTCCCGCTGGGGATTTTTCTCCAGTTCCCATCTTTTGCGGCTAATTGAGCGGCAGAGATTTTCCAGCTAGACAGGCAGTGAGCTCTACGGAGGGAATGCGAGTGCAGATCTAACGTTGACTGTGATTAAACTATATTGTTAAAAGACTCGTGCCTTGCAAAGAAAGTCTGGAAAAGTGAAAAAGGATGTGCCTTTCTCCTTTGGGATTGCTTTTGTGTCAGAGGGGATGGAAACAGCCCACCGGGCTTTTGCTCCGCTCCTGGCTTTGGCTTGGAAAAAGCCCGAAACGGCTCAATCCCTGTGGGGCCGACTGTGACCCAGGTGAGGGGCAGCTGTGCCAGGAGATCCGGAGGGTCCATCTCCACACCTTCCGTGTCCAGTGAGAGATTTCCCCGAAAAGAGGGAAGTTCTGGGAGAATGGGGAGTGGTGCAATGATGAGGGTGGCGAGGAAGGCTAAAGGATGGTCTTGATGATTTGTACCGTGAGCGGGTTTTTTCATATATCTTTTGGGCAGAATGGCCGGGGACTTTGTGTTTAGGCCGATGAAGGTCAACTCTAAAATCCGCATTGGGCCATGAGTTCCAGCCCAGCGGTCAGAATAACTGCAAACCCTGGGGAAAGGGGGCTGAGGAGCGGGTGCGTGGTTGGTTCGGCGCCGGGGCTCTGCCAGCCGTCGCTGTTGCCGTTGACCTTCTCCCTGTGGATCGGCCACTTCTCCTACTGCCCCACAGCACTGCGGAGGGTCATGGAGGGTTATTTTTGGCTGGAGTATACCCCTGTGCTGGCCAGAAATGGCCAGAGCTAGCCCAGGCTGGGCTTGCCACTCAGGCTGACCTCATGATGCCGGTTGCCGGCCTCCCGCCTTCTACACAACATTCTGACGGTGGTCTTGGCCCACCGTTGCAGCTCTTCTGCTGCTGGCTGTCGGTCTCGGAGTGAACTTTGCGAGTTTGCTCAGGCTTTTGAGGAAGGAAGCGGCAATTTTCTTGCCCGATGGGGCGCAAAAGGGCTCACGTGGTGGAACGGTAATGCTGTTGGTGGCGAGAAGGGGCTGTGGGAGTTGTCAGAGGGCAGTTGGTGATGCTGTGCTGGGAAATAACTGCCATACCTGACACGTCCCCTCCTTCGAAGCGGGTGCGTGCTATCGTGCTGTTCCCAGCTCTGCTTTCTCACGTCCTCTGCCTTAACAATTTCAGTCATGTCAACATTGGCAGCGACTTTCAGGCAGAGATCCCAGACCTGCAGGACAGATCCCGGTTGGAAGAGGAGGAGGAGGGAGCGTCGCTAGTGTGGAAGCCCTGGGGAGACATCGCAACGAACCTGGAAACAAAGGACAGAGGTTTCTCTTAACGCTTTTCTTGTCAGTTCCCCCCCGAGATACTAAGGGTCGAAAACTGCACGTTTTCACAGCAGCTGTTTGTCCGTTGGGACCCTCTCCCTCCTTTCCTTGACCGCCTTCGTGGCTGGTAGCACCCGAGGGTGCTCAGATCTGATGGGACAGTGAACAGATAACTGGTGGCACACTCAGTCGCGTCCTCTGGGAGAGACGGTCAGGGGTGTTTGTAGCTGTCCCACCTCAACTGCAGCGACCTCGGTAGAGGGGAGATCTGTCTCTGGAGCTACCGGTCCCAAAGCTGCTCTGAAGGGAGAGAGAGCGATAGTGGATAACCTGCCTTTTTTGCAGTGGCTTTTCTGGGTCTCCAGTCTGTGTGCTCTGTTTGCCCTCGGCCTTGTATCGTACCTTTTCCTCTTTCTTGATGGGAACTGACTTTCTGTTGTTTTTTGTTGCATTTCTAGTGACAAATCTGCTCAATTTCGCCTGCTCCAATGTGGTGCCGGGGGGAAGAGGCAACCTGGAGCACGCCTTGCACTGCCTGCATGAAGCCCTGGTAAGAAGCAGCTATTTTCGAATTCCTGCTGGAGTAGGACAGACTTAATTACTGGGGTGAGCTGGGAGTCGCTCCTGAGTTTTCTGTTCCGCAGGCTCGAATCCCTTTGCTAAAGGGGCAGAGTTCTTGCGTGCTGCCTGTTGGCCGCCGTCTGCATTAAGGTCTTGTGGGATGACAGACCCTGTGTATCAATAAGAGCTTGTTCTGTCTCTTGTCAATTCTGACAATTTGGAGAATAGAAGTCCTCCTACTCCTGCAGGCAGCTCTGCCTGCAGCGGGGACGAGCCCAGAAGGACTCCAGCAGCAAGCAGTGGCCGTTGGGGTGCCACAGCTTGGTCCCTGGAGATCTGCGCGGGTTCTGGTTTCTTAAAACACATCAGTGTGGATTGAGGAAATATTCCCATCGACTGCCGTGGGCGGAGGTGACCCCGACGCGCTGTTGCTGAGCATCGACTGAGCACCGTCTTCCTACAGTGGGCTGAAGAGTTGAGGTCCCTCCTGAGGGGGAATCTAAGTCTTGTTCTCTGAACTCCTGCAGGAGGGTCTGGAGATGTTGCAGTCTGGGGCACCTCAGCGACCTGAATCCCATCCCCTGGCTGATTATCATTACGCAGGTAAAGTGGAAGCAGAGCTTGTTGCTTCTCCAGGAATGCGAGCGGGTACTGCCGTTCCCTTTGTTCTGATTGAAAGAAGTGATTTTTAAAAACGTGCGAGCAACGGTTCATGTTCTTCGGGGCAGGGAAAATAGTTGTTTTAATCTGTTCCGGGGGTCTTTTGGCATGGGGAGTGCCTTGTCCCTGTGTTCCAGCCCATTGCTGTCCTGTACAGTGATGCCCCACGCTGCTGTACGCTCCTCCTTTTGCATGCTGGCTTCACGGCAGCTCTGCTGGCAGCCATAACTGCTCGTGCTAACGAACTCCCTGCGGCATTGGCTAATCACTTTCCACAGGAGGAGAGATGTGGATGTGTGATGAATAACTTGTGCGGATTTCAGGTAGGCTGCGAGTGGTCTAATCATTTGCACGTGGCTGTTTCTTCCCAGGCTCAGACACTTGGACGCCCCTGGAGGAGCAGTTGTTTAAAGAGGCTTTTTATGTGCATAAGAAGAATTTCCACCTGATCCAGAAGAAGGTAAAGCCGTTAGACCAAGGCGGGTTGCGGGTTGTTAGTGTGGAGGGGAGTTTTAACCCAGAAAAGTCATCTTTTGAACGGCGTGTCGGAATCCTGTCCTTGGGATGCAGCTTCATGCTAAAAAGACACCGGTACGAAACATAATTTTCCTAATGTGTAATTACCAAAGAAATTGAATCTCTCCGGTACAAAATATGGGAAATATTAAAAGAATAATGACACATTCCACTGACCATCGGCGTATAACGTACAGTTCTGCCCTCCCAAGGCTTCTTTACGGCCCTTTCAGAAGAAGGGGGCTCGTTTTCGGCCTGATCTCACCTGTTCATTGTGCTGTGGGGACTGCAGACAGAGGGGGGGACAGACAAAGAGCACTGGATAGATTTGTTGTGGGTCTGTGCCTTCAGTGCTTTCCTGCAGTATTTCCCTCATCGATCGCTTCTGTTTTTTTCCTGACAGATTCAGACGAAGACCGTGGCCCAGTGTGTGGAATATTACTACACCTGGAAAAAACACGTCAGGTTTGGCGCCACCCGACCAGGACAGACAGCCAAAAGGCTCCAGCGAGGCACGGATGAGGTGGAGGCGGCTGAAGAGAAGGTAAGAGAACTGCCGGGGGTGGGTGCGAGATGCCCCGTGGACGCATTGTCTCGGGCTCTGGGAAACGATCCCCTTCGCATTAAACTTGCTTCTGATGATTTTCGGGGATGTTTCATGACGTCCCAGTGCTCCGTCACAGGAACTGCCGGTGATCCGCCTCTGTGTGGGTCTTGCCAAAATGTTCCTTGCCAGGAAGCAGAAATGTGGCTCACAGAAATACATATTATTTAGGGTTTTTTTTTGATGGCAGCCACTGGGTAAGCATGTCACTTCAGTTCTCTGTAATTCTACTGTTCTGCTGAGGACAGTAGAAATAATATGTTTTTTTCTTTCACCATCTGTCTTTGCACCCCATCCTCCCCGTCGAATTTCAGCATTGTTTTGGCTGTTTTAGCGTTTGGAGGAGCTCAGCGGGGCAGGCTGGGGCTGATAGAACGCGTTCCACCTAGCACACAAATAAACCCCTCACTGCCTGGGCCGTTTGGGGATGTTTCTAGCCAGTTTTTCGCTTTAGCTGTCCCCCTTGCTGAGGAGCAGGAGAAATGAGCACAAGCTGTCTGGTTTACAGGCTGGTTGCAGCCCAAAGAAGAGGCGCCGGCTTGGGCCCACCAAGAAGCAGAAGAGCAGCGAAAAGACGCCCCGTGGCACAGGCAGTCCCTCCCGCCATCCCGGGGACGCTCCGCGCGGGGTTGGAGGCGCTGGCGATGCAGCTGGGTTTCCCTGCGGGCAGTGTGGAAGGTGAGCTGCTCGCTTTTTCTTCTTGAAACTCACTGCTTTGGGCTCAAACAGATGGAAACTCTCCGAGATGGCTGGGGGGGAGCAGAACTAAGGGCAGCTGGAGGATTCCCACTGTCCCGCCGCCACCTGCTGCTTTTGTTGGACTTTTAGCTGAAACCGCTGTGTTTTCCTGTGCCTTTGAACGCCTCACGGTCTCTTCCCTGAGGTGTTGGGGCACCTGTCCCATGCCGCACATGGCCACGTGTTGTCACCACCATTTGTTTAATAGCCGCTTTTCCTCTGCGCCTGTTGGAGCAACGAACCTGTCGGGATTGTTCCTGCTCAGTTCCATCCTCCTCCCGTCTCCCCTGCACTCGGGGCTCCTCCATCTCCCGCTGACTGCAGCCACAACGGTTTCTCTCTCTCTCTTTGAAGGCCCTTTCCTCCCATTACAGGCCTGGGGCGGTTCATCTCCTTGGGCGAGAATCCCAGCGTTTCTCCTTTGTTTGGCTGAGAAAAAGGTTCCACTGAAGTTCCTTCTTGCGGTTTGCGGCCCGAGGTCTCCCGCGCTGCAGTCGCTCGTGCCAAGCGACATTGCTCGTGCCACGCAGAGCCACTCGAGTTTCAGTCCGACCCGATTTTGATCCATCGTGATGTTAATTCTCCTATTTTAATCCCCAATGATCTGCCGTGTTTAACCAACGAGGTCCCACCCAGCCGGGGGTACCGGCAGAGACTGTGTGGCACCACGCAGCAAAACGCACAAGAAACTCACAAAATTAGAAGTAATGAAACGTCGTCTAACAAATTTTTTTTTCTTAGAAAAGGAGTTAAAAATCCCCGTTTGTTTTTTCCCTTCCAGGGTGTTTGGGACAGTCAACGGGAGGAACGCGCATGTGAAATACCATCGCCCACGGGAGGATCGGAAGGCCCTGGGGACGTCTTCAAAGGGCGGCGAAGCCAGCAGAAGCCCAGAGGGTGACCTCCTCCCGTTGGCAACTGGGCAACTGCTGGTGCAGCCCAGCAACCAGGTCCCTTTCCACCACTAAGAAAACCCCACCCACCATCTCTCGCCTCCAGCAGCGCCTGAGCTCTGCGGAGGGTCCACCACCACGAGGTCACCCCCGCTCCAGAAAGACCCAGAAGATAAGAACAGCAGAGAATAAGGTATTGTATTTAATAGTGTTTCCCCCTTAGGTGATAGTGACGTGTAGATTTTCGGTCTTAGTTAGGCATCTTTTAGCTCTTAGTTTTAGGCTTTAGTGTTGTTCTGATAGGAGTAAGGTTTGTTGTTCTTCTGAGAGGAGTAAGGTTTTTTTTTATGTGTTCTCCTCAATTTATTAAATTGAGCTGTTGAACGTTCAAGTCCTGGGGCTGCTCTTGCTGGGTTTGAGCCAGAAATAATCGAAGCCGTCAAAACCCGTTCTGTGCGGTTGGTGGTGCGAAGCAAAGGAGAACCTGGGCCTGCGCCACACAGTGCTGTTCCCGGGTTGGTTTTCCCACTGGAGAGCGCAGCGGCACTGCCATGACAAAGCCGGCAGCAGGATTGGGGCGGGTGAAGGCATTGGATGTCTGTGAGGCCTCTTGATTATTTGCCAGAGTCGGCGTTGGCCTTTCGTGCTGCGCTGTAGCGCCCATCGGTGTTTGTTTGCACAAATAACGCAGCGTTTGGCAGTGACAATGGTGGTTGGGTTAGTTCAGGGAATGACATCTAAGAAGGGGGCTGGTCTCTGCTGGCGGTGTACCGGGAGGGAGAAAAGGTTTACTTTTCGTTGCCAGGCCACCTGATTTTCATGGCTTTGGTTTTTCGTTTGTTTTTTTTTTTTTTTTTTTTTGTTTTGGTTTGGTTTTTTTTTTGTGTGGCTGAATATTCCCGCCCGGTTGAAGCAAATCTGTATTTTGGTTCTGTTTTGTCTTTAAAGTATTGATCTTCAGGTCTGGGCCATGGTAAACTTCTTTCCCCGAAGCGCCCACTTTGCAGAGCGGGTACGAACATTCTCCTTTTGTTTCCCATCACTTGTATTTATAAAAAAACTACCCTAAAAGTCAGAAGAGGCATCGGCGTGTTCACACCTCTTCCCTAAGCCTGCTCCTCACTGCCGGTGCTGCCCAAGCGATGCCAAAAAGGCGGGAGTTTGGGAAAAATACCCGGCACCCTATCTAACTGTGGTGTCCAAAACCCCGCGGGTCGATTTAAGCCCCCACTGACCCAGGGAAGGGCTCCACGTGCCAGTTCCTGTTCCAAGTCTTGTTGCTGTTTCACATTGATTCTAAAAAATCAGAATGTGGATGCAAGAACAGAATTTGGACCAGATTCTCCGGCACCAGGACAGTGCACCGATGCTCCAGGGCGCTTTCCCCAGCAGCGAAGGCCTGGTCTGGCAGGAGGGCGGTGGCGGGGATGGCGAGGTACTGCCGGCTCAGCCGCCCCACGGCCAGGAAGCGATGCTCGTTCTTCTTCCACCAGCTGGTGCTGTGCTTGCAGAGGGGCTCCAGGATGTAGTTTTCCAGTTGCTGGTGGATCTCGGGCATGCTCTCCATCGGGTCCTACCCCAGAAGGATGTCGTAGCTACTCTGAGACGGGGCGCTGGCGCATGGGTCCTTGCGAGCAGGCAGCTGGCTGCCGGCATCTGCGCCCATGGCTTTGGAATCTGAGTTTGGCACCCCAGACTGGGTGGCAGATGGGGACTGGTGGTTGCAAACCCACAACAGCGTGGTTCTCACTGGCTGGTGCAACTCGCTTCTCAGGCTGGGGCTGAGAAACTGCATCTCCTTGAAGCGCGGGTCCAAAACAGAGGCGATAACTGCTGGGCTTTCGAGCACTTTCTCGAATGCAGTTCCCTTCAGTTTGGAAGACGGCAGAACATGGAGAATGGCATTACACGCGATCTCCTCCTTGGTGTATTGATTGGACAGGGAATCAGTCAAAAGAGAAAATAAGAAAAATTAATTTGTTTTCTACTTGGATGGCAGAAATCTACGAGAGGCAATAGAAGTCAGATGGTTGAACAAAATCTTGCATGGCTTTGAGTTTGCCCTGAGCTGACAGCTGCAAAGCCTATTGTGAAACCTACTCATTTTTGTGATCGTAGTGATTTTTGTTTGTGTTTTGTTTGGATGTCTTAAGAGTATCGTTATCAAGCAATTATCTCCCCCCCAGCCCCGCCATGCCCACCAGCAGCAACGGGCCAATGGGATCCTCAGCTGTCAGGTGGGGGGCAGCGGCACCAGGGCAGGGAGGGCGATGCCTGGTACCCCCGGGCGGGCCATGCCGACGGTGTGGCTGGAGAATGCTCCATGGCTGCTCACTGCGGCATTTCTCATGGCTGGGGGGAAACACGTTGGGAGCAGGGGGTGGGGGTGAATGGGGGAGGCAAAGCATCTGCAAGGGGCTGTGAGGGCCATGGAAAGGGGAGTGAAGGGCATCTGCAAGGTTGGAGGGGGTAAGGAGGGTGGTAGGTGTCTAAAATAGGGTGCTGGGGGTGTGCAAGGAGGGGGGACAGCAGGCCGCTGAAAGGGGGTGTAAGGCATCAGCAAGGCATCTGCAAGGCAGAGGGGTGGGGGCTCAAAGGGGGAGGCGAGGGGTACCCAAGTTGGGTGCGGGAGGGATGTGAGGAGGGGAGGAAGGCACCTGGGCAATGCCTGTTGGGGGTCTCCCCACCAGACCCCCCCTCCTCCGCATCTCGATGTGACCCCCTGGTGATGCTGTGGCCCTTCAGAGCAGGGGGACAAAGGCCACTGTCCCCACAGAGCCCCATGCCACCCGGTCACCTCAGCTATTGTCCCACCGGGCGCTTGCACGGATGCGCCCGGTGTTGGGGTGCAGGCAGGAGGTGGCTGGGTGGTCCCCCCCTCTTTCTGCATCTCCTTGGCCCGGGGGAGGGCCTGTCCGCCCCCCTGCTGCACCCATGGGACCCAGCTGCAGGAGGTGCTCTCGGGGGCAAACGAGAGGTGGGGAATTAATTAATCTGCCCTGAAATTACAGCTCACAGGAAAGACTGAGAGGAATTTGCGTCTCTGCCAGCAAGGGAAGACGGTCACGTCCTGGTGATGCTCAGCTGTGACCTGCGTGTGTGTCCCCCCTCACAGCCCCACTTTGGGGCTCTGGAGATGTGTCCTCTCCCAGGTCCAGTCCCCGTCACAGCCCAAATCCTGGCTCAGGAGCCGGAGGGGTCCCTGCAGGGGATGGTGCTGACCCCCACGATAGCAAAGGAGGGAGCCACAGGACCGGTGGCTTCGTCTGGGTAGGATGGAGATGGAGAGGGGCGAGGAGGGGGGTCTCCTGCTCCACCACTAGAGCAGCTCCCCCAGTTTGGCCCCTCATCCCCTTATAACACTGGGATCAGTGTTATTAATTACACTTTGCGCGAGATTAATTACATCAATCCTCCCTCCTGCTGCTGGTGGCCAGTCCAGCTTGCGAGTGACGGAATGAGGGGGCTGAGATGGGAAGTTTGCCTGCTCGTGCGATGCTTTTGGCCTCCCCTGGCACCGGGAGGACTCAAAGCCGGACCTGAACCTCTGCTTTGTGCTTTTCCTCATCCTCAATTACACCAAAGCTTCCCCAGGGAAAGATTTTTCTTTCTAACTGGAGGAGTTGCACTGAGACAGGTAAACTGAGGCAGGACAGTCAAAAGTCCCTCTCTCTCCTGCTGGGACAAAAAAAACCCTGCAGCAAAATAATAATTTGGAGAAGTTTTCTTGAGAGGGAACAACACTCTCTGCTCCGAAACTCAAAAGTGAGCTTGCCATCCCCTTTCCCAGCCCAGTTTCGATGATTTGATGTTTTCCAGGCGCCTGGCAGCAGCGGAGAAGGACAAAGAGGGAAGGCGCAGTGTCTGCAAGTGCTGGTACCCATCCTGGGATGGGATAATTTGCTTTCTGGAGGCATCTCTCCATCCTGCTCCATCCCATCCCAAGCCCACGCGTCCACAGATCCCATAGACTTATTAAATCCTTAAATCCTCCAGCGATTTCCTCAATGAAATAACCTTTCTGAGTCCATTTGGGTGTCTTAATCGGGAAAAAGAGGGTTTTGAGTGGCACCGTTTCCTTCGGTGGCATCTCTGTGCGAGGTTTGCCGCGATTTCTGCTGCAACAACTGGGGAAGGGCGATGGGATTCTCGGAGTGTCTTGCCACGGACCCGCTTGGCTTCTTTCTCCTGTATTTGCGCCTGAAGCTTTAATACTAAATAATAAAAAAGCAGCAGAGATCTGAGCTTGGATCCCAATGGGATTTTAACGGATTAGACCTCATTGTCACCCTCCTTCGCTGTGTTATTTTACATCCCATGTCACCTTTCAGGGCGAGCCGGGGCTGTCAACCTTTGTGCTGAGCAGTGCCGGGGAGGAAGTTCATGACAGCAAATGAATCTGTAGGCTGGAAATGAGGGATTAGCTCCGCTCGGAACATAAAGTAGGGCTGGAGATAGCTGGTGGAAGCGAGGAGAGTAAAACATGGGGCTTCCCTGGACATTTCCGTACGGCGTAGGACTTGGTCTGGCTAACGAGGGTTTATGGAAGCCGCGAAGGGACGGAGGCTGTGCCGAAGGGAGACCTCCCTGAAACACCCTGATTTGATGCAGGAAATGTTGATGAAGATCAGGGCTGCCCCATAACGGGCATTTCCCCAATGGTTTGTGCCTCACGTGGTCTTTTGGCAGTTTGGGCTTTCAAATACACCCAAACACTGTGTAACACCTTTTGCCCTGCCGAGATGCAGCGTTTCCACCCCTTTTCTCTATTCTGGAGAGTTTTTCCTCAAAACAGAGCAGGTTTCTCCCCATCCGCTAAGTTTTCCAAGCGGGATCAGTATTGGGGTGTATAGCTTTAAATAACTGCCGGGGTCACCCTGAACATTCCGATCCCAGCAACGGTCGCTGTTTATGTGCTGGAGATGGTGCAGACTGGGAGTCACTGGGCTGCAGTCGGAGGGTTTGGTCCTCTGATTGATCTGGAGGCTCAGTTATCCCCCAAAACCGGTGACCGACTTGAGGATGAAGCAGGAGGAGCGTCCCAAAATGACACTTCTGGAAGAGTTACAGGTGGGAGGGCTGTGCCGAGGGTCTGCGCATCCCCCAAAAAGGGGGGGAGACTTCCCAAAATCCCAGTGGCATGTCGCCAGAGCAGGGAAGGATGCGGGGGGACGATGCTTTGTGCCCTGCCGGGGGCAGGTTTAGCATCGTGGGTGGGAGCACGGAGCCAAAATGGTTTCTGAGAGAGAAGCAGACTTTCCCCATGTTGCTCGGGGGGGATTTGGGGAGCTGTGATGCCCAAATCGCTCCGTTTATTCCCACTCTGACACCCCTGTAACACACTCAAGCTCGCTATTGTATTTAAATTGCGATTTTATTTCAATTGTGATTGTATCTAAGTTGCGATTTAATTTAAACAGTGATTTAATTCAAATTGGGGTTTTATTTCGGTGGCGATTTTACTTAAATTGTGATTTAATTCAAATTGGTGTTTTACTTAAGTAATGATTTTACTAAAATTGCCATTTAAAGCGATTTGATTAAGCCCCTTTTGTCCCGTGCCTTTTCTGAGGATGGGGTTTGGGTTTTTGATTTTTTTTTCCGGTAAATCTGGAGGGGAGTAGACGCATTGCTAAGAAGGGACGGAGGGTGGTGGAGATCGGCGTGGGAGAGAGGACGGGAAAGCCACAGGCGCGTCATAATCCGGCTGCCGGGTGACGCGGGCGAGTGCCGGGAGGTGGCGGGGAGGTCGCAGCAAGTCAGCTTTGAAATTAGTACTCGGGGGCCAGAAAAAACTCATTCCCAGATGGGAACGTTTGTTCCTTTTGCTCATTAAATTAACTGGTGAGCGGGAGGTGTGAGCTTCCCGAGTGTCGCTGCTGCGCGGCAGCAGATGATGCCATTCAGTCGAAGCAGGGATTTGGGGGATAAAAAGCAGATTTCTGGTGTTTTGCTCTTCTCTAAAGAGAAGGGTTTCCTGGAGGCCCTTTCAAAGTTGCAGTTGCGACTCGAGTGTGAGACGTGGTTGGGTTTTTATTTCTTTGAGCGTGGTGATCCCGGTGATGCCCTTCCCCAGCCCAGGGGCAAGGGGAGAAGAGAACGCCTGTAATTCTCCTTCAGCTTTTAAGGCACAGATGCTCTTTGTGCAGCGCTGGCAGTGGTATTTCAGCCAAGGAGGGCATTAGCTGTTAGTCTTTGGCTTTTCTTTTGAGGAGAAAAACGCAGTTTTGTGTGGAAAGCAGGCTTGCAGCAAGAGAAGCCCGAGCCTGGTTGGGCTGAAGTCGAAGCTTCACCCTTGCAGATTCTTGAGGGCCTTTGGAGGTTGATGGTGGCCATGTCTTGTGGCCAAGTGCCATCTAGTGAGTCCTGCAGGTATCACTTTTGGAGAATGAAACTGGCTGTGCTCAAAAGTGTGGAGTTGGGTTCCCCCACCCCACTCCACCCCCAGTTTGGAAATCCCTTTTTTAATTTTAATTTTTCGAAAGGAACCACAAGAACGAAGCAGGAGGTTTGGTTTTGGTTTGAAACACTCAACTGTCTCCCCTTTTAGTAAATCCTTCCAGACTCACGGTATATACAATACAGGTGACATTACAGGTGGTTTTATTTGGGTATGGGAATAAAAACCTCCAAGTCCGTGTTTTTAGGGCTGTGCCTGGAGGAGGAGACACGCAGAGGTGTGATGCTCTTGGGCTCACGTGGCCGCAGGGATGGGTGATGACTGGGAGGACGTAAGGGAGCTCTCCTCACCTGGTCCCAACTTGTATCTTCTTCTCCTCACTAAACAGAGACACGACGAGGAGGCGGTGATTGACCAGGGAAGAACGAGCACCGCTGTCACTATTCACTATGAGAAGGAGGAGCTGGAAGGTGAGTCGGGAGAGGTGCCACCAGCCCCATGCGTTTTCCCGTCACGCAAAGTCCCTGCCACGTCCTGTGCTCAGCATACACATCACCTGCAGCGAAACGTGGCGTGCTTCTAAATAAACAAGCACAGTTATTTTCACATTGTTTTAATATTATGGCTTTTAGACAGAGGGGAAAAAGCCCCCATGGCATCTGCGGTGTGAGCGTTGGCCACAGAGCTTGGTAGTTCCCAGCTTGTTTTCTCAGAGGCTGCTCTTGGCTTGGAGAGGTCAGGAGAATAATTTGATGGCTGCAGACACAGGGCTGTGATTTTCTTTTTTTTTTGTTCCAGACTTCATTATCACAGGACTGATTGGATCTCCTCTTGTTGCCTTGTGCCATACAAAGATTTTAAAAATAATTACCTTCTGTCGCTGCTTAATGAGCAGGTCTGAGTGTTGTCCAGCCAAAGCTGGAATTTTAGACAAGGGTTGATATTTTCAGGGCACTTTTAGGTGACCCGGAGCCATCGCTTGTTGTTGCTCTGTTGTTGCAAAGTTAGAGTAAAACAGGCTTGGAAAAAAGGATGTCTCTGACATTCAGGGATGCAGTGAAACTAAAATGAAGAGAAGTTGGTGTTTCCTCCTGGGATGGATGCGCTGGTTTAATCGTGGCAGCGGCGTCAACCATCTCCGCAATATCGAGAGTGATGCGAACACTGCTTTTTTCGCAGGCCACCGCACCCTGTCCGTGGGCGTGCGGATGCCGCTGGTGAGGCAAAGCCACCGGCGCCACCGGCACCACCGACCCCACCGCCAGAAGCATCGGAAGAAGGAACGGGAGAAGGACTGTGCCCCAATGGAGCAGGGCTACCACTGTAAGTCCCGCCGCAGTGTTCACGAGCCTTCTCGGGGCTGCGTGGGTGCCGGGGTCCTCTGCAAGCCGGTCTGTGTGGCTGATTTGTGTGGTTTGCTGTTCTTCTGAGGGAAAGTGGCATTATTTGGGAGGCAGTTGAAGGCATAATGGATTGAGGCTGGTCTTCCGTAGAGGGATCCTGCCTTTAAAAATGGAAACGTGGGGAAGGAAAGTGGCCCGTCCTTATGCAGAGGTGCAATAGATGCTTCTCCTTCTCCGTGGCTCTGTGCAAGCCTGGCCAGACCTGGGGGAGAGGGGCTAGCCCAATATTTAGGGCTGAACTGGTGCCGATCGATGGCCACTTTGCGTGTGAGCGTGACGGGTCGAATGCAGGTGTGGTAACGGGATTTATCTTCTGCCCCCAGACACCCCATCCCAGCGGGTGCAGTTCATCCTCAGCACCGAGGAGGACGAGCAGCATGTTCCCCACCACTTGTTCACCGAGCTGGATGAGATCTTCCTGAAGGCGGGTGAAGATGCCGAGTGGAAGGAAACGGCAAGGTAAATCCCTGCCGCCGGCTGCAGTGGCGGCCGTGGGCTCTGCCTTCCGCTCTCTGGAACGCGAAGCTTTTGCAGCTGCAGGTGCCGATGCGCGGAGCCTTCTCCTCTTGCCGCCCCGTAGCTGCACCGAAGGGGTTGCAGAGCTGAGGCTGTTTTCTTGCAACGGGGCTGATCGTGCCCAATGTCCGCAGGTGGCTGAAGTTTGAGGAGGACGTGGAAGATGGTGGCGAGCGCTGGAGCAAGCCCTACGTGGCCACGCTGTCCTTGCACAGCCTCTTTGAGCTGCGGAGCTGCATCAGCAACGGGATGGTGCTGCTGGACGTTTGTGCCAACAGCATCGAAGAGATCGCAGGTACTGAGCACGCTGCGTCCCGCCGGGAACGGCTGAGCTCAATTTGCCGCGGTGCCCTTCACTCCCGTATCAAACCCTGCCCCAATGGCACATCCTTTTCCAGAAGTCGCGCGGTGTTTTTAAATCGTGGGTTGCTTTTTGGATGTAGACTGGGTGTACAACAGTCACATCAGCTTTTTCTCCCAGTATGGGAGCCTTTTGAAAGCAATTTGTGGGGTCAGAGAGGCGATTAGAGAATATTCTCTGGCCAGAAAGGAGTGTCAGGGCTTGGCAGGCTGCTCTCAGAAACACGGAGTCTGCGTAAGAGCTGAACCTCCTTAAATAAGCTACTTACTACAAGCTGTTTCCTCCCGTTCTTTGTTTTGTTTTTTTCCTATTGCCTTAACATCCAGGATTTAAGAGCTTTAAAGGCAGAGTTTATATGGCAGGTGACCAAGCAGCATATTTCTGTGGGGAAGATAATTGAAGTTAATTGAAAAAGCGGCTTTGGAGAAATTATCTTTGACTGGCAGGTCTCCATTCAGCCCTTGCAAGAGCTGGAGAAATCGGAGCCGTTATTAGCACGTTTCTCCCTGTGTTTGGCAAATTGCAGTGGATGGGCAAAGGAAACTCTGGGAAAGTCTGTGCTAGAGATTGCTTATAATTTGTTGAAATGTGTCGAGTCTAGAGAGTCTGTCTAGAAACGCCAGATTGGGCAAAAAAATGTCATTATCTAGGATTGGGAATAATTATCTGAGCGGAGTGATGAATAAGCACTTTGATGATGGCTTTTAGCAAAAGAGAATTCTTCCTTTCGCTGCAAAGGCTGAACTGCGTTAAAACGTCTTGCTAAGCAAGGCTGAGCCCGCGTTAGGGTATCCTGCGTGGCGCAGCCTTCGCCGGGGGCTTGAGGGGTCGGGGCTTGGGGACTTTCTGCTCTGACGGCTTCGTTTCCCGTTGCCATCTCCAGATATGATCCTGGGCCAGCAAGAGCAGTCTGCAGAGTTTGATGAGCGCATGCGGGCGAAAGTTCGAGAAGTGCTTTTGAAGAAGCATCACCATCAGAACGAGAAGAAAAGAAACAACCTTCTCCCCATCGTCTGCTCATTTGCTGACATGAGCAAGAAGCAGTTAGACGTGCATCCCCTCGGCAAGCCAGGTGAGGGTTCCTGCAGGGTTTGGTACCCGGTGAGGGTTTCTGCCAGGCTTTGGCACCAGGTGAAGGTTTCTGCAGGGCTTTGGCCCCATTAGACTTCTCCCGGCAAAGGAGAAGTGTCCCGATTGCTCCTTGCCTGTCTTTCTCAGTGTCTTTCTTTCTCCTCCCAACCCAAACACTCACTCCTCATCCATCTCCCACCACTGCAGAAGCTAAAAATGGGGTGAACCGTGACACCAATGCAGTGGATCTAAGCAAGGTGAGACACTCGTAGCTTTCTTACGCTTTTAGGCCAGATTTGCTCTTGCAAACTTGGCTGCAGAGTGTTCTGCAGAGTGCGGTGGGCTTTACTTTTGGGGTAATGGCCTGAAAATCCCTTGTCGTGCCCAGGCGGAGCTGCGCTTCATGAAGAAAATTCCCACCGGGGCTGAAGCGTGCAGCGTGCTCGTAGGAGAGCTGGATTTCCTTCGCCAGCCCATCGTGGCATTTGTCCGCCTGACCCCAGCTGTCCTCCTCTCGGGCATGATGGAAGTTCCCATCCCAACGAGGTCTGAATGAGAAGCGCAAAGTTTTTATTTAAAAAAAAAAACACCACAACAAAACACCAAATTCATGCATCAGTTGGGCGTCCCAGGGGAACACAGCCAGTGGGAGCAAGCACGTTTCTCCCACCCACATCTCCGTGCTTTCATTCCTCCCTTCCCCGCTGGAGCTTTTAAACCCATTGGCCAATTTTAATGAAAGTTGGCCCAAACCTCAAATTTGTGTTTGGTTGTGATGCGTTTCAAATTCATCACCGGAGTCGGTGAGCCTACACGTCCCCCCTGGAGCCACGCTCTGGGGTGGGAGCTCCCAGGGATTTCCTTGGGCGCCCTTTGAGTGAGGCCATGTTCTTCTCTCTCATTTTGGTTTTCTTGCCTAGGTTCCTGTTTGTTTTGCTTGGACCAGGAGGAAAAGCCCATCAGTACCATGAGATCGGCAGGTCCATGGCTACTATCATGACGGATGAGGTGCGACGAGATAAGAGATATCTCCGGGTCATTTTTTTGGGCTTTCTTCACCTCTCCCTGTCTCTGTAGTAGTGAGGAAGAGGGTTTGCTGTCCCTCTCAGCTGCCTGCAGGAGGCTAAAATCCCACCTGGGCTGCAGCCCGCGCCTCATCCTTCTCCCTAGGGTCCCCAGCACGCTGTCCCCAGTGGTGGCATTGCCAGGGCCAGTGAAACTTCTCTTGAAGCAGAAGGCTGTGGTGTGCCATGGGGGACGGGAGCCTGGTGGAGATGGTTACAAATACTGTGATGCACAGATTTTTGCTTTGGGGGGAATATTTCCTGCCACTTCCAACAGGCGATTTGGGGGAAATGACCTTGCATTTAGCCAAGAGCTTATTGCACTGGTTAGGACATCCGAGATGGGTCATGCTCTCACCAGGTTGTCTCCTACGGCAGGTTTTCCACGACGTTGCCTATAAAGCCAAGAACCGGGCTGACCTGGTGGCTGGCATCGATGAGTTTCTAGATCAGGTCATGGTTTTGCCGCCAGGAGAGTGGGATCCCTCCATCCGAATTGAGCCCCCGAAAAACGTCCCTTCGCAGGTGGGTGCTGCGGCAGAAGGAGGCACGAGGGGGACGGGCAGGAGGGCAGCACGGCTGGGGGTGCTGCTCAGGGGCCCAAATTCACAGGTCACGTACCCAGCCCAAAAAGCAAAACAAGCCAGTGGCTGCAAAGACATATCTTTATCTTATTTCCATTTTAACAGGAAAAAAGGAAGTTGCCAGAAGCTCTCGATGACAGCGCTTCTCACAGCAAGCCGGAGAAGCACAGCGGTCCTGAACTGGAGCGGACAGGAAGGTGTGAACTGAAATAGTTTGGTGGGGTGTTTTTCTGTTTGCCCCTAAAGTCTGAGTGCGCACCTCCCTTCTAGCAGAGTTTTGGGGTTAACTGGGTCAGTGAAGGGGCTCCAGGTTACCAGCTTGGTCCCCTGGGCTGGGTGGGTGGGAGATTTGGGCAGCTGGGCTCAGCTGCAGCATGGTTGCACACAGGTTTTCTTGCTTTGGGATGGAAGCAGATGTGTAAGTACCTCCAGGTAGAGCTCTGCTGCTTCTCAAAGTGAGGGACTGTTGCAATAAGAGGGGGTGGGCTCTCAGGTTTGGTCTCTTTTTCTTTTTGTTGGAGGGGTTTTTTGTATGCCTCAGTTTCTACTGGGGCTAAAATGGGAGAAGGAGACTTCTTTTTAGCAATGGAAGTTACTCTGTGCTTGCGATTGTCCTTCCTCAGCCAAGAAAACTTAACGCTGTCTTCCACGAAAATGTTGTTTGTTTTTTTTTTTCCTTCCTCCAGGCTCTTTGGAGGTTTGATCCGGGATGTGAAGCGAAAAGCCCCCTGGTTCTGGAGTGACTTTCGGGATGGTCTGAGCCTGCAGTGTCTGGCGTCCTTCCTGTTCCTCTACTGTGCCTGCATGTCCCCCATCATCACCTTCGGGGGACTGCTGGGGGAGGCGACCAACGGCCACATAGTGAGCACCTCTCTCTGTTGGGTGGCACGGGGGAGGACAAAACTCCTGCAGAAGTCCTTGCTGCAGTGAATTTGCACTTGTGTTTTTCCCTCTAATGACTTAATTACTCACTGCTGCCTCTCTTCCCCGGACAGAGTGCCATGGAGTCGCTGCTGGGCGCATCCATGACCGGCGTGGTGTATTCCCTCTTTGCTGGCCAACCTCTCACCATCCTCGGCAGCACCGGCCCCGTCCTCGTGTTCGAGAAGATCCTCTACAAATTCTGCAAGTAAGGCTGGCTGCTGCGGCCAGGTGCTGCGAGCGCCTTCGGAAGAAGGCAGGGATGGAGAAAAGATGTTTTTCTTAGTGGTAGTTGGTAGATTGAAGTTGTCTTCTGTGTCACAGACATCACGCGCTGCTGCTTTAGTATGTGACGGTGCAGGAGCCCTCGGTCTCTGAAGGATGGATGGGTGGTTCGGGGTTTTTAGGGTTAAAGTGAAAGAGCAGGAGGAGGAGAAACCACAAGGATGTGGATGCCCGAGATGGGCTGCACAGGGAAGATGAGACAAATGACTCTGGTTTGGGAATGAGGGAAGATTTGCTTTCCTCTCAGTACACACTCAGGCACTTTTTTGCATGATTTTTGCTGGAAGTGGAAATATATTTTACCCACATATCCAAAGAGTTTTCTGGTCAAATGTTTTGATGATTTTTGAGGAAGCAGGAGCTTTTCAGGCGAAATGGATATTTTCCATGACAGTCTTTTTGTTGTGGCAACTGTGATGGGAGATTAACCCCCTTATTGCAATTAAATTTATTATGAAGCCCCAACTTGCTGGCAGCAGGTAACTGGGTGCAAACCCAGCCAGTTTCGCTGTTAGGGCATCGGGGTGATGTGGGAGAACACCACCTTCCACAACAGGGACCTGACCTCAATTAGCCTCCGAGGCATTAACACAAGGTCATTGTTAAATAAGGATTAATTAGCCTCTCCTCCTGCGGGCCCACACCCTGTGCCGCAGTCCCAAGGCTGTCTGTCGAAACTGCATTTACCATCCGCAGCCTTGACACGCTCCTGAATTGCTGCCGACTTTCCCCGAAGGAAGGCACGGCTCGGAGCCTCTTGCTGCCCTCTCCACCCTGCGTTTTCTTTTGCTTTCCCAGGGACTACGCGCTCTCCTATCTCTCTCTCCGGGCATGCATCGGTCTGTGGACCGCCTTCTTCTGCGTAGTGCTGGTGGCCACTGATGCTAGCTCTTTGGTGTGCTACATCACCCGCTTCACCGAAGAAGCCTTCGCCTCCCTCATCTGCATCATCTTCATCTATGAGGCTCTGGAGAAGCTGAGTCACCTGCGAGAGACCTACCCTGTGCACACGCACAGCAAGCTGGACTTCCTCACCATCTCCTAGTGGGTTTCTTCCTCCTAAAACGCCGCTGCCCCTTGGCAGGAGCTCAGGGCTGCACCTCCATCGCCTTCCCCTCACCCCTGTCTTTGCTTCTCTCCTCCCAGCTGTAAGTGTGAGGCACCGACCCATCCCAGCAACGGAACCCTGCAGTTCTGGGAGAGCAACAAGATCAATGTGTCTGGCATCACCTGGGAGAACCTCACGGTGACTGTAAGTGCCCCGAGTCACTGCTTCCTCGTGCCGCGGCCGCGGGGTCCAGGGGCACTGGCCTGGTGCAAAGCTCAGAGCCCTTCAGGTGATGATGGGCTTCCAACTGTGCCAGTGCTGCTCTGAAAAGTCATTACTTCAGTGTGTTTAACCCCCTTGGGCCTGGGAAGGAGAGTCCACCTCATCCCCGACATGGTGGGCAATAACTGTTATCCTCAGAACAGCGGTTCTGTCTGGGAGCAAGGTTCAGTGGGTGCTTTGGTTATTGGAGAAGTTGGAGGACTTCAGTTCATGCTTGAAGGCTGTAATTAGCTTCCTTAATTGGTTCCTAGTAACTCCAGGCCTTGCTTTCTTACTCAGCGCTGTCTGAAGGTACGTGCATAAACTTGCATGTCTGAGCAGCCCCTTGGGCCGTTGTTGCTGGAAGCAGAGCTCAGGCACAGGGTGGGACGCTCTTATGGACATCTTCACCCCCCTTGGCCGTGTCCTGTGAGCCTGCCCCTGGGAAGGGACAATTTGTCTCTTCTCCTTTCCTGTCACTGTTGTCTTAGCCCTCCTTCCCCATTCCCTCTTTCACTCTCCCCAAGAGTTTCCAGTGTTTCCTTCCCCTCTGGTGTCTTCTTCAGCCACGGTTACCTGCCGTTCAAGCGGAGGATGTGCCATGGGTCTGTGGTACAGTGTCCCATCACATCTCCTCTCTCCGCTGTCTGTGTAGTTCCGTGTGTCACTTATTCAGCTGCTGTTGATCGTTAAATATAAATCTCCGCTAGCTGCATTAGTCCCGAGGTCACGGATCTTGGAGCAAGATCCTTCAAACCCCCTAGTTATCCGAGGTTTCCTTGCCGCATGTGCACTACCTTTGTGTCCTGATGCTGTTTCCCCAGGAATGTCGGTATTTGCATGGAGAGTTTCGTGGACCTGCCTGTGGACACGATGGCCCCTACACGCCCGATGTCCTCTTCTGGTGCTGCATCCTCTTCTTCTCCACCTTTGTCCTGTCGGGCTTATTGAAGAAGTTTAAAACCAGCCGCTACTTCCCGACCAGAGTAGGTAGAAGACGGTGGCCAGCAGCAGTCTCCACACTCATTTCCCAAAATGGCTTTCCCGGAGCACTAAGCAGTGTTTGCCACCGCTTGGTCAAACTGGGAAATGTTGACCTTGAAGGCCAAACTTGGATGTCCCTCACTCATTTCCAGGAGTGCAAAACGATCGTAGTGTTTCCCACCTGCCTCGCGACCTGCCCCGGAGCGGTTTTTTGCCCAGGCAGTGGGAAATCAGGTCTTCCAAAGTTGGTTGTTTGTTGTTTTTTTGCTTGTGTTTTTTTTTCACCTTCTGTGCCTTATATGCTCAAATGGAAAGTTGATTCAAATGAGGAACTGCCATAGAAAAAGTCACAAAGGACACTGTTTCTTCCTTTTGAGGAGCAAATGATGCCTCAGTGCTTTATTCCCATTGTAGCTGTGAGTGCAGCTGTAGTGGCAGACATCTGTTTCCTTATTTTTTAATATTTATTGGCTTTTTTTTAAGGTTTGAATCTCGCAGGTACAAACACAGCAACAGTATCTAACCGAGGGATTTGGCTGCATCTTCTCAGAGTGGTGGGAATTTGTTAACCAGCCTTAATGCTGTTGACGTCTTTAACTTTTCCATCTCCCGGTATGGCCCCGTTTGTGCTGTCCCTTTCAGCTCTGCTTTCTTGCCCCAGGTACGGTCCGCAGTAAGTGACTTTGGTGTCTTCCTCACCATCGTCGTCATGGTGCTCATTGACTTCCTGGTTGGGATCCCGTCGCCGAAGCTCCACGTCCCCCACATGTTCAAGGTAATGGGGTGTTTTGGTGTGGAGCCACTTTCAGCCCTTGGGGATGCCACAAGGTGATGCTGGGACAGGACAGGGCTGAGTCTGGGGATGCTGGTGGTGTTACTATCTCCTCTTCCACCTCCGAATGCATCGTTTCCTTCTGGAAAGAAGACGCCAGCCCCAAAACTTGATACCTACAGAAGTATCTATAGGTGCTTGCGACGAGGACGCTGGCACTGCTGAACCCCGTAGGAGAGGGTGACACGAAGGCAGGGCCAGGAGATGAGGCGGCACAGCGATGGGGAGGAAAATCAAAGCCAGCGAAGTGGCTGGGCTGGGAGTTGATCCTGATGTGTGTTTTGGCTTTGTTGCAGCCTACCAGAGACGACCGCGGGTGGTTGGTCAACCCCATAGGGCCCAACCCTTGGTGGACGGTGTTGGCCGCGCCCATCCCAGCTCTGCTCTGCACCATCTTGATATTCATGGACCAGCAGATCACGTCTGTCATTGTCAACAGGAAGGAGCACAAGCTGAAGGTAAGGGGCTGCAAGAGCTGACCCCATCCCCACCCCACTCTGGGCTGCAGGTGTGGGGAGAAGCTCCTATGCCAAGTGCTTTGTGAAGGCGTTGGTTTGGGACAATGTCAGGCTGTGTGGCAGGATGCTCTGCTGGATTAGTGATGTCACAGGGAGCAAACGAGGGCAGTTCAGATGAGCAATCTTTTGGAGGAGCAAATTAATTTTCAAGCACTATAGAAGCGTATTTTTGTTTCAAAACGCCAGCAGGAGCTGGGGGAACGAACTGTTTTGACGCACTGCCAGGGATAACTCGGGGTCACATCTTGCTTGCAAGCAGTAGAAATTTCTTTATGAATGAAAATAGTCTTTTTGTTTGTTTGAGAAGTAGCTATTGCACAAACCTCCCAAATCCACTTGGTCTGAACCCCTGCCAGATTTTCACGAAAGGTGCTTGCGCAAAGACCATATCCATCCTTATTTTTGCCAATTCTTCTCTTAAATTTTCAAGAGGGTGACTTGCGCCCAAGTAGGGTTTGAGTCTGAGTCGCGACGTTGTCCTCGCTCTTGTGCTGTGGGATGCTCTGTTCCTTGTTTTGCTGCCCACAGAAAGGATGCGGGTACCACCTGGACCTTTTCATGGTGGCCGTGATGCTCGGGGTGTGCTCCGTGATGGGGCTGCCCTGGTTTGTGGCTGCGACTGTCCTGTCCATCACCCACGTCAATAGCCTCAAAGTGGAGTCTGGCTGCTCAGCTCCAGGAGAACAACCCAAGTTTCTGGGGATACGAGAGCAGAGAGTCACCGGCTTGATGATCTTTGTGCTCATGGGCTGCTCTGTCTTCTTCACTTCGGTGTTAAAGGTAAGAGGAAAATGCAAAACGCCCAACAAGCGTGAGCTTTTTGGAGGTTTGACAAAAACCATCCCCTCCCTCCAGGCCTGAGTAGGTGTGGAGCAGAGGAGGAGGCGATCCCAAACCTTGAGGCTTGGCCCACGGTGGGAACCAGCCTCAGTTACGCTTTCCAGCCCTTCACACCCCAGTTTGGTGTCCTCGAGGCAAGCGAGCAGGACAACTGCTTTAATTCCCAGGTGTCTCTCAGGCCCACCTGTGTTTATGGGTTACGACAAAGCGGATTCAGACCAGTACACTGCTCTCTTTCAAGCAGGCAGCACCTTATGGGATGCAATTGGCTCCCCCAAATGCCTCCCAACAGCCGTTCCCAGTAGCTAAACACACCAAAATCATCCCCGTGGGCTTCCTTGTGTGTTCCTCCCACAAAGTCACCGCAGCTCTAGGCTAAAAGGAGGCACTTCGCTTTTGCGTGTTGCCACAAAAATGTGTAGAAATGTTCTTCAGCCGTCACAGAACGTGGCGTACAGTTTCATGGGTGAAATGACCTATTTTCCTCCAACCTTTCAGGAAAACAGGAGTATTCTAATGAAACGTAACTAAATGCTCTGCCTAAAGCAGAGCATTCACTCACTCACTCACACAAACAAAACCTCTACGTGTTGAGAGCTGAAACATCTCTAACCCTGTGGAAACTGGAAAGCTTTAGGCAATTTTAGGCAGTGCCTCTAGAAGAGAGCAGTAATACTGGAAATGCATTTAAAAAAATAAATTATTGCATTCTTTTTTTTAATTTCCCAGTTTATACCCATGCCTGTGCTTTACGGTGTCTTTCTCTACATGGGCGTGTCGTCACTCAGAGGGATTCAGGTACGGACTCTTACAGCGTGCAGCTCCCTGCTGTGTCATCTCCAGAGACGCAGGAAAAAAGCAGTGGTGTGGGAGAAAACCTCCCCAAAAGCAGGCAGTGAAAGTATTTTGTATAAGGAAAAGATTGGTGGGGGCACAGGAGGTACGTAGGGTGGGAGGACCAGGCAAGTTCAGCGCGCTCTGCGTCACAGTTTGGGACAGGGCAGTGTTTGGTGTGGTGAAAATGGGGGAATTCAGTGCAAAGCGAAGGCGATTTCTACTGCCGGTGGGAATCCTCACTGGGGGATTGAGTGGGCTGAGAAATGCCAAATAACAAACAGAAGAATAGAATATATTAAAAATATATTTTTATAGAAGAACAGGGAGGGGGGGTGAGATGGTCTGAGGAGGACCTGGGGGTACGGACTGATGAGAAGCTCACCATGAGCCGGCAATGCACGATCGCAGCCCAGAATCTGGGCTGCATCAGCAGTGTGGCCGGCAGGGCGAGGGGGGATTGTGCCCTCTGCTGTGCTCTGCTCTGGGGAGACCCCCTGCAGTGCTGCCTCCAGCTCAGGGGCTGCAGCACAGGAGAGACATGGACCTGGTGGAGCGGGGCCAGAGGAGGCCCCGGAGCTGCTGCGAGGGCTGGAGCCCCTCTGATGGGAGGACAGGCTGGGAGAGTTGGGGGCGTTCAGCCTGGAGAAGAGAAGTCTCTGGGGAGTCCAGTGCCTAAAGGGGCTCCAGGAGAGTTGGGGAGCGACTCTGGATGAGGGAGGGGAGCAAGGGGACGAGGGGGGATGGTTTGACACTGACAGAGGGCAGATTGAGATGAGATATCAGGGAGAAATTTTTCCCTGTGAGGGTGGTGAGGCACCAGCGCAGGTTGCCCTGAGAATCTGTGGCTGCCCCATCCCTGGAGGTGTTCAAGGCCAGGTTGGACGGGGCTTGGAGCAACCTGGGCTGGTGGGAGGTGTCTCTGCCCAGGGCAGGGGGTGGGACTGGCTGGTCTTCGAGGTCCCTTCCAACCTAAACCCTTCTGTGATTCTATAATAGAAGAATGTGGAATAATTGCAATTTGGTGGGCAGCTCTCATGGACACACTGGTTTATAGATGGAGCAAAGGGAAAACGGGTGCTGCTCCCGGGAGGAACAAAGTGGGATCCAGGATTTCTCACTGCACGCGAGATCCTGAAAACTCATTCCACGTCCCAACAGGGCCGGAAACTTTCCGCAGCCCCAAGGGGTAACTTTTCCGCTTTTATTTTGCAGTTCTTCGATCGCTTGAAGCTCTTTTGGATGCCGGCAAAACACCAGCCGGATTTCATCTACCTGCGGCACGTTCCCTTGCGGAAGGTGCATTTCTTCACCTTGATCCAGCTCATCTGCCTCGTCCTGCTCTGGGCCATCAAGGTGTCCCGTGCTGCCATCATCTTTCCCATGATGGTAAGAGCCGGTGCCGCTCGGCAGTGGGACGTTTGCAGCATCGGAGTGAAATGTAGCATCATCTCACACCTCACCCCCTCTTCCTTCTTATTTTGTGAAGGTTTTGGCTCTCGTGTTTGTCCGGAAAGTGATGGACTTCTGCTTCTCAAAGCGGGAGCTCAGCTTTTTGGATGACCTTATGCCAGAAAGCAGGAAGAAGTTGGCCGATGCCAAAAATGAAGCCAAAGAAGAAGAGGTGATGCTTGCTGGGTGCTCGGGGCTGGATGTCTCCCTCGGGCTCTGAGATTGCCTCTTTC
This sequence comes from Vanellus vanellus, assembly GCF_965231255.1. Taxonomy (NCBI): domain Eukaryota; kingdom Metazoa; phylum Chordata; class Aves; order Charadriiformes; family Charadriidae; genus Vanellus; species Vanellus vanellus. Next base: position 2,740,642 of record NW_028127296.1, on the reverse strand, counting down.
CGTCACAGCTTCTCTTGAAATGTTGGGGGAAGATCCGAACTCAATAGAAATAGATCCTGACAGCCTGGATCCCACATCATAACCTTGTTTTTAAATTAGCAGTGAGCTTAACACTTGAATAGCGGTATAATTTTTAAAGGTGCCATTTATAATAAACATTATAATTATGATGGAAAGATTTGCTCATAAGGGTGGTTTTAACCCCCCCCAAAATGTTTGGAGTGAAAGGTCTTTCCCCGGCTGTGCTAACAGAAGGTCAGAAGGAGAGGGCAGCACGTGGGCTTTGCTGGGTGTTTAGTTTATCTCCACTTCGATCATAGACAGACAACTTTGATTTGTCCCTTTTTATGTCAGGAGTCCCAGGAGATGATGGAAGCTGCTGCTGCAAACTCCGTTCGGCTGCAGCTGGGCAAGACCAGCAGCGCGGATATCCCAAAGCCAAGCAGCGACAGGTAAAGCCCCACCAAGCAGCAGGACCCCCGGCAAGATTAGCCTGAAGGGGGTTGGCAGAATTTTCTCCATGTTTCTTTGCTGAGCATCCCAGCGCCATGCACTCAGCTTGGCGGGAAGAGCAAATTTATGGGCAGGGCGGGTGGCAGAGCGCTGGCACAGCTGCCCAGAGAGGTGGGGGAGTCTCCCACTCGGGAGCCATTCCAAACCCGCCTGGAGGTGTCCTGTGCCACTGCTGTAGGTGCCCCTGCTCTGGCGGGGGTGGAACTGGGTGAGCTCCAGAGGGCCCTTCCAGCCCTGACCAGTCTGGGATTCTGTGCAGAGCCTTTGCACAGAGCTGTAGCTCTGCGGCTCTCCGGCTCGCCTTCCAAACCTCCTCCTCCCGCCCAACCCGCTGTGCTTATGCGCAGCTTTGGTTCTCCTCCCCCCCGTTCCTCTTGCTGGTGCTGATGCGCTGGGTGGCGTCAGTTCCCACAGTCACAGATTGCGCTCTCAAATATTTATTGCAGGACTGATCCTTCGGAGATTAATATCTCGGATGAGATATCAAAAACACCCGTGTGGAAGGCTCTCACTATGAGCATGGAAACAGTCTGAATCTGGGGAGGAAAGAGGTAAAGGATCGTGTGGGAACGTGGCCGTGCTCCTTTGCGAGCGGTGGCACGTGCCTACAGCTTTTTTTTTTTTGCCGGCAATGCCGAGCAAGCGGCGAGGGCTGCGGCACACGAACCAGCTCCTCTCTGCTGGCGCCGTCCCACGAGCGGGGCAACAGCCCCACTGATGACGCTCTCCCTCCTTTTCTCTCTCCTCCCTCCCCCCAACTCCAGTTTTCATGTGTAGGAATCTTGACTTTGAAGGAGAGGCGTGAGAACGTGACTCGGGGATGTGCCCACGCAGACATGGGCAGAAACCGCTTTTATTTTGTTTTCCAGTTGGAGGATTCCCCTTTAAGCCACGGCGATGGTTTCAGCTGTCCTTGGTGTGCTTCAGGCATTCCCTCTCTCCAGAGCAGCAAACTGAGGTGCACATGACAGTCAGTGGGAGTTTGGTGGTGTTCCGCCTCCGTGTGTTCGTGTGTGGGTTGTTGCCGCTTTGTAGCGGTAGAGGGACTGCTGCCGCTTCATCGTTCAGTGCTATTTTTTTAATATCTCACTCCTCCTCTTCTGTTTCTCTTTTTTTTTTGTTCCCCAAAAATAAACTCTGAATGTTTCTGTTGTATGTGACGCTTTCTCCACTTTCTTCTTCATCGTGACCAGGTTCTCGGGTCTGGCTTGGGGTCCTGCCTTCAGTTCGCCCTTCTGTCTCTCCCTGGCAGGAGAGGGATGCCCTCCGTGGCGGGGCAGCGCGGAGCGCCCGAGCGGTTGGGCCGAGGCGAAGGAAAAGCATTTGCTCCCTGAGCTCCAGTTTTACATTGGAGTTTTGGGGGAATTTTTGTTTGTTTGTTTGTTTTTATGATAATTATTTTTCTTGTTTCGGCTCTGCCGTCAGCCTGGAAGCTGCAAAAGGCAGAAATGGCGCCTTCTCCTCCCCCGGCTGTTAAATTAATATAAGTCAGCGCTTCAGATCAAACCCCTCCAATCCGCCGGGTGGTGGCGGGAGCGGCCAGGCGAGACCTGGGGCTCTGTGTCCCCGGGCGGCCCCTCCGCTGTCCCTCCGCTTTCCTTCCTTTTCCCTCCCTGGCTCTCTCTCTGTGGTGTTTTTTCCTCCTCCCCTCTCCTCGCAAAACTGCGTCTCTCTTGCAGGGTGGGATGAGCCCGGAGGCAAGTGGGAAGGTGCCTTTTCCTCCTCCTTTTTCCTGCCCCTTTGCAGGAAGAAGCTGTTGAGCAGAGATGGTTCTCGGGCTCTCTTCCCGTCTCGGGGGGGTCGTTGGGCTGCGGTGTGGGGCCGCGGAGCCCGGGAGGAGAGGACAACCCCGAAGAAAAGGTCCCCTTGCTGCCCTCCACCAGCAGCGGTGGGATGGGTGCAGGGACCCTCCTGCCATCGGCTTATCCCGTCCCCTGCGGGAGCCTTTTTCTGCAGCAAACTGACCCAAAACGACAACGGCACGTTGGTGCTTCTTGCTAAATGGGGAGGGGGGAGAAAAACAAATCATCTATCAGTTTGCTCTGTAAGGATGGAAGCGGCGCATCCCCAAACAGGGCCAAAATCAGGCGGCTTTTACGGGATGGGGTTTTGCAAAGCGGCTGGTGCCAGTGCCCCACGGTGACGGTCGGAGGGGGAAGAAACTGGTTGAGCCCTTAAAAAGAGGAAAAGAAAAAGGCTCGGAGGAAGGGAAAGGTGCAGCGCCGGGTTTCCTTGCTGCTGTTCCTCAGGGATGCCCGTGCACGTCCCCTCCACGCTGCCCTCCGGGCAGGACCGTGCTCGCTGCTCCGGCTCTGCCTCCCCAGAGGGGAAAGGTCCCAGAGCAGGAGAGTCCCCGTCTCTCCCCCCTTCCCAAAAGAAACTTTAATTTAATCGTTACACTGGTGACCCACAGTGGCTGTGGGACTGGGGGCTGTGGTACCAGCCCTATTGCTGCCCTGCCCTTAAAATGGAATTATACACTTCTAAAATGGAATTATACACTTCTAATATAGGACAATTTGGGTTTTTTTTTTCCATTTTGTTTTCCTCCCTGGAAAAGGAGGGAGTGGGGCTGAGCTTCACTCCCTCCTGGCCGGGACCGGGGCCAGAGCCTGGGATTGTTTTCGGCACGTGCCGGGCATCACTCCAGCAGAGACAGAAAGGAAGAAAATCACCCTGGAGGGAAAACGCGGCCGGTTTTGGGGCAGAGCGGGCTGAGTCCGGCTCTGCATCTCCCCCTTCCCCAGGGGCCACAAAACCTTGGCGGCTGCCTCCAAAATTCCTTACTTAAAAAGTAAAGCAAATTTCCCCGGCACGGCCCTCTTCTGCATTCGAAGCTCGGGGGTTTTTGCTGCTTACAGGGTGAGATTTTTTATTTATTTATGTATTTATTTTTAATTAAATGAAAGCTGAGGTCTTGGTTAACAACGTGACTGAGCCACCTAAAAGGCGGCTGTAACCCCCCGGGCTGACTGTGGGACACAGTGCTGCGCCTGTCCCCCCCTTCGTGCCCCGTGATCCCACGGCCGGCTCCGTATTTTGGGAGGATTTAATATTTCCCTGTGCAGAGGAGAATTTTACGGGGAGGAGGCGGGAGGAGGAATCCCTCTCAAAGCTGCTGCTGGAGTAGCTTTAGGAACCAAAAGAGATATCCCTGCAGTGACCCGCAATGCTTTAGTTGGCAGCAAAGCCCCTTCCCAGCGAGGCGGGACGGGGGCTGCTGTGCGCTTCGGTGCCTTCAAACAGCTCCTCCCACCCCCGGGGGGCCCTCGAAAGAAGTTTCCTAAAATGATGCGCATAATAGAGATCCTTAAGCGGGGTGGGGTGGGGTGGTAATGTAAAAAGGTAATAAAAAAGGGTGGGTTTTTTTAAATTATTTTAATTCCCTCCACCCCCAGTGCACTACATGTCGAAATACAGCAATTATTTTTGTTGCGCAGATGCTGAAATATATTTATTTTATTGTAAGAGATGATCTAGTTTGGAAACACTCCATGTTGTAAATAAAACTGGGGGTGGGGGGTGGGGGAATCCCCCAAGCGAATCTGTGTTATTTATCACTTTGAATCTTTGTGTGGTTTTGTGTTTGGTTTTAGTTTTTTTGTTTCATTGGGTTTTTTTAATTTATTTTGGGTTCATTCTGTGGAACACAAATGACACAAATCCCTGTCGCCGTCGCGTGGGTCCCGTCGGTGGAGTGTCACTGTGGACTCCTCAGTTCCCCCCGCCGGAGCCGGGACTGTCGGCCCTTTTTCTCTTGTTGCCCATTGAACGTAATGGGAAAAAGAATGGAATAAACCTCTCGTTTGTCTCACTGCGCCGCTGCCGTGTCTTTGGGAGGGTGGGGAGGAGGCGGAGGGGGCTGTGGAGCTTTTTTTGGGGGCGCGGGGGAGTGGGCAGAGGGTGGGGAGGAGGCGGAGGGGGCTGTGGAGCTTTTTTTGGGGGCGCGGGGGAGTGGGCAGCACTGTTTTTTGGGGGAAAGCCCATTTGCCTGGGGTGGGGGTCGGGAACCAGCTGACTGGGGAAAGGGCTGAAATTAGTGGGTTTGGGGGTTTGAAAAATTTAATGACTTAACTATGTTTTGGTTTTTAAATTTTGTTGGTTTTTTTTTTTTTTAATTTGGGTTATTAAATTTGGGCGGTTTAAATTTTGTTGTTTTCTTTAATTTGGGTTTTTAAATTTATTTTTTTTTTATAATTTTTGTTGTTTCTCTGTGCAAGTAATTGCAATGAGCTCTGTGTTGCAGGAGGGAGGGGACAGAAGTGTCACACGTGTCCCCTCTGCCAGACCGTGGGGTGCTCAGGGAGCTCAGAAAGGGGACTGGGGGGAGGGAGGGGCCGGCGCACAACAGAAATTGAGCATTTCTTCCTCCCTACATTCTTGGGGGTATATTTTTGCCCCTTTGCAATAGTTAATTAGCATTACATTAAATCCAAAGAGATTCTAGTTATCTTTCATATAGTATTTTTTTTATTCATTTCTTTCAAACCCCCCTCTGGCACAGGTCTGTGGGGTCAGGCAGGCGCATCCCCAGTGCCCTTTTACCTAAAACTTGAGGAACTGAGTGAAAAAAGAGGGCACCTGAGCCAAGCCAAGGGTCAGAGCCTGGAAATCCCGGGGGACCGGCGGCGTGCGGGATCCCCATGCGATGCTCGGAGGCGTTGGAGACGTCAGAAACCTGCTGCCGGATTTAGGGAAGGTTTTATTACGATTTAGGGAAAGCTGCAGGATCCGCGGCACTGCGGGAGCAGTTACAGAGAAAACTGAGCCAGAGAAATCGAGGTTTGAAGGGGCGGTCGAGCCGCGGGGGCACTTACCTTCTGCAAAGACAGCCGTTCCCCTAAAAGCAAGATCCTCTTTTTCTCCTTCGAGCTGGTTGTGGCTAAACTCTTCTCCTCACCGGTGCCTTTAAGCTGGTTAGCAGGATGCTAAAAGCTGACGGGTAGGTCACCGCTACTCCTGGTTTTAGTCGGATGGGTCGTTATGAATCATTACAGCGTTTTTTAAGTGGGGCTGTTGCAAAAAATACAGTTGTTGCAGTATTTCCCACCTTACGCCTTCAGCGAGGGGCTGGTTTGGTGGTTGGGATTTATGTGTGTGTGTGTGTCTGTGTGTGTGTTGTTGTTGCTGTTTCTCTTTTCTATTTTTTCCACTCTTTGGCCTGTGGGTTTCCTCCTTTCAGGTGAGATGGCCCCGTGGTGCCACAGCCCATCTCACAGGGAGGAATGATTTCTCTGCCCACGGGGCCGCCCTTTCCGACACCTTTGGTTTGAGTTGAAAAAGTTAAGAAACAAAGAAGAGGAAAAATGTAAAAGAAGCCTTTGGGTACCCAAGCACCGGCTGCTGCTTTTCGCCGAGTGAAACTCAGGTGGGAGCTCATCAGCTGGACAGACACCATCACAGACTCACAGAACAGTTTGGGTTGGAAGGGACCTTGAAGATCATCGAGTTCCACCCCCCCGCCATGGGCAGGGACACCTCCCACTAGACCCAAGCCTGGTTTCATCCCCCAAGGTCAGATCTGAAACTGGGGCCGTTCCCCACCAAGTGTCAAGGACCGCCGCAGGAAGTGCAATTCTGGGGCTCTGGTGGATTAAAGGAGCTGCTTCGGTCCCTCAAGATACCCTAAAAAAAAAAACAGAACAGGGGCAGAATCCACCCAGTGTGAAGGAGTTACAGCAAGTTCTAGGAACTTTAAGCTGTTGGCGTAAACACACCCCTGGCCTTTCCATCATTGCTCGCCCCTTGATAATTTGCTCAGGAAGGGAAAATCCTGGGAATGGATTGACCAACATACCAATGCCTTGGAATTGCTAATAAAAGAGCTGAGGTTATTCCAACAACTTGGTCCTATACATCCAACTGACCCTGTCCATGTAGAACGGGGGTTCAGTGAACGTGGTTCTCACTGCACTTTGGCAGAAGGGACCCACACACCTCCACTCCCCACACCGCCAACCCTCCCCCTCCCCCAACGCTCCAAAAAGCAGCAGTCCTTAGGGCAGACTCCTTAAGCTGACTCCACAGCTACGGCTCCCCGTGGGCTCTGGGGGAGACAAGGGGGCCCCGGGGGTCTCCGTGGGCTTTAAAGGGGTCCCAGGGCTGCCCACGGGCAGAGAGAGGGGTAGGAGAAGAGAAGAGAAGAGAAGAGAAGAGAAGAGAAGAGAAGAGAAGAGAAGAGAAGAGAAGAGAAGAGAAGAGAAGAGAAGAGAAGAGAAGAGAAGAGAAGAGGGTCGAGGGGGGAGGGGAGAATGGTGGGGGGAAGGGTTGGGGGTGTGGGAGTGAGCGTGTGAGGGGGGAGTGAGGGGAATGGGTGTTTGTGAGGGGGGAATGGGTTTTCGTGAGTGGGAGAGGTGAAGGAGAGGAGGTTTGCAGGGCTGTGAGGTGCCTGTGAGAGAGGAGGCCCCGGAGGGAGGTGAGTGGAAAGGGCTGTGTGTGGAAAGAAAAGCCTTAAGGACAGGCTGGGCTGGGGAAAGGTGGTGGGCCCCGAGGGAGGGCTTGGGGAGCGGGGCTAGAAGCGTGGGTTTGGGGCAAAACTCTGGGAAAGAAACTGCAGGACAGGGCCAATCTGAGTATACAGTTTTAGCGAAGCTTCAAGCAAAGGGTGACCAAAGGTGCCTCTTGTCCTTTTGTGGGCGGGTTTTGTCTGAGTTATTCATGCGAGTGGATTTTTGCCACACGGGATGGGAACATTCGCTTCCCGGGATAGCTGATGCCCCTGGATAACCACTGCCCGCGAAGCGCTGCGAAGCCCCGTGTTCAAAAATGAGAACAAAGGCCGGGTTTTGCCTCTCGGAAGGATCTCTAAGCACCGTCTCCACGTAATTTCCAGTACCTTTCTGGTTGTTTTCTTTCCCCCCATCCCCGTGATGTCCGTCGGGGGGGCTGGCGGAGCTCTGCAGGCGGATGTGTGGCTCATTTTGGGGAGGGCTGAGCTGATTTCAGAGAGTCCCGGCTCATTTTGCGGAGGATAGGGCTGGTTTCGGGGGGTCCCGGCTCATTTTGGGGAGGGCTGGGCTGGTTTCGGCCTCGCAGTGCCCGGGGCGGAAAGAAGCGGTGGTGCGGGGCTGAGGGGGCCTCGTTCTCCTCGGCGCGGCCCCGCCCCTCTCGTCCACCGTTGCCACGGCGACGTTGGGGGGCGTGGCCCGGATCTGCCCCTCGGCGCATGCGCGGTTGGGCGGACGCGAAGGAGAACGTTTCCGGTGTGCGGCGGTGGTCGGGAGCTGCGGCGTTTGGTACCGGGAGAGATGGGGGGACCGGGGCCGAGGGGGGCGGGAGCGGGGTGGGGGTGGGGCGGCGGCGGCGGCAGGAGCGGTGCGGAGGTCTCCGGGGCCAGTTCGGGGGGTTTGTGGGGTGGCGGGACCGGGCTGGGGGGCTCGGGGGGCGGTCTGGGCCTTTTTGGGGGGGGGCAGAGCCGAGTGGGGGGTCCCCGGGGAGGACAGGGCCGATTCAGGCATCCCCCCGTCCCCCGCTGCCGCCCCCTCACCCCCCGCTCACTCCCCGCAGGTGGCGGCAGCCCCGGCCGCAGCGCAGGGTGCCCGGGGCCGGCCTGGCCGGGCGCTTGGCTCCGCTCTGGGCTCCCCTCTCAGCCCCCCCCGGCAGGTCAGCCCGGCCGTGCCCCCTTCGCCCGCCTCCAGCCCGTGGCCGAGTCCCCCCAGGTACCCCCGAGATGGGTCAGGGGGTGTCAGCGCTGGGCCCCCTGAAGCGGGTGGTGGGCACGGGCATTGCTGGGAGCCCGTGGGCAGCCCTGGGACCCCCTTAAAGCCCACGGAGACCCCCCGGGGCCCCCTTATCTCCCCCAGAGCCGACGGGGAGCCGTAGCTGTGGAGTCAGCTTAAGGAGTCTGCCCTAAGGAATGCTGCTTTTTGGAGCGTTGGGGGAGGGGGAGGGTTGTCGGTGTGGGGAGTGGAGGTGTGTGGGGGGAGTCCCGTGTCTTTGGGGAGCTTTGGGGGTGTTGGGCAGATTTGGGGGAGTGGGGGAGGGGTCCCCACCTTTGGAGCTCCCTGGTTCTTTTCTTCCAAACTGTGGGAGGCAGCGGGCGAAGGGGGAAGGCAATAGAGTGGGTTGCTGTATTTCAGTCCTTGGTTGAGAGTCAGCGACTCTGCTCCCTTGCTGCTCAGCAGACTATTGGCTCAGTGGGGCTCTTTCTCCAGGCAGGCTACGACTACAGAAACGGCCCCACTTCCTCGGAAGAGTTGTTAGCAGTGACGTCTCCTGGGAACGTACTGCCTGACGTTGGATAGACCTGGCACCACGCAGCAGCTCATAGCCCCACAGCGTATGCTTCCACACTCAGTCCCGTCCCCTGCCTGGGAACCCACTCTTTCTCGGTCCCTGCTGGCAGCTCCTGTGGAGGCTCCTGGCCGAGGACCAGCCCCAGTTTCCCCACTGCTCCACCAGCAGCCATGGGAGAGCGGGATTGTCCTGAGTGTGTGAGCACCACTGGCTCTGTTGCTGCACTGGGCCAGGGCTCCAGGAAGTGGTAGAGGGAGCTCTGGGAAGAGGAGCTGCTCCTCAACAGGCTGCTGCAGTCCTCCGAGTTGGCCAGCGAGCACAGGCTGCAGGGGCTCTTGCGGTGGCCCTTGGGGGGCCCAGGAGCCCGGGGGGTTCCCTGGACCAGAAGGAGCTGTCCCCACTGATAGGACCTATAGGCGGCAGAGGAGGGCAGAGGGACGTGGGGGGGTGGGGTGGGCAGGGGGTAGAGAGAGGCATCACTGCTCAGATGAATATGGTTGGCAGGGAGCCCAATGGGTCCTGCGGGGCCCGGTGCTGCCTCCTCGGTTGCCCTGCAGAGGAGGAGAGAGAAGAGACCCGCTGCACCCTGTCTCCTCCGTCGGGGCCCGCAGGCAGCACCCCCTCCTCAGCAGGCGGGCAGGGCTGCCCAGCGCAGGCAGGGCAGGGCACGGGCTGAGGGTCTGGGGCAGAATCTGGGGGTCTCCCCCACACTCCCTGCTTCTCCTGTGTCGACTTGAGCTCCCATCCTTCATCCGCTAGCCGAGAAGCTGCTGAGGGAGGGGACGGAGTGAGCGGCCAGCAGCCCTTGGCACAGCCCCGGCTCAGGGCTGCCGTGGGGTGTGGGCTGTTTGCCCGGTGCTCGGTGCTGGAGCCACTCACTGCTCTGCTCCTCCGGGCGGTCTCTCGCGTCCGTCGTCCCTTGCTTTGGCTTCTTCCAGTCCCTCTGCAGGACCCCGGGAGCTGAGCGAGACGGGAGCAGCTCCCAGCCCCGCGCTGCAGCCCCCCGCACCACCCCACGCTGTGGCACAGTGCGGTGCAGCAGTCGCCTACCTGGAGCCGCTTGGTCCGTAGCACAGAAGAGACCGCGCTGAGCCCCATCAAAAGCATCACGAGCGGAGCCAGGTGAGCTGTGGGGGGGACGTTGGAGTCCCTCCTGGCACCAGCTGCGGTGCAGCCGCACAACCCTGGGGTGCCCCCCATGGGAAATATTAAAGAAATAAAATGTTGGTCTCTATCCCTGGTGCTGTGGTTCATCCTCCCATCCCGCGGCTGGGGCTGTGCCCCCCTCAGTGCCCGACCCAGTGGGACAGGCTGGCACTGCTGGCACCCACCAACCTGGGGGGTGGTGGTGTCAGGGGAGCTGGGTGGGCTGGAGAAAGGGAGGAAGCACCTCTTGAAACCAGCTCAGCCCTCTCCAGCCACAAAACCCTCCCCAGAGGCACCAGAGGGGACCCCCAGATCCTTGAAAAACTGCCCCAGACTCCCTCTGGCCTGCAAGAGTCCCCCCCAGGACCCCATAAGGGCTGCCCAGGTCCCCTTACGGACACCCCAGTGGCGTCCCAAATCTGGGTTCTTTACCTGCTGGGCAAGCCAGTAACACACTGTGTGGGAGCAGCCAGCCAAGCCGGTTTCAGAGCACCAGAGGTGAGAGGCAGGGAGCTGCCATCCCACTCAGCTCCATCTCCGCCGTGCCTTGGCTGTGCAGAGAGAACTTGGGGGGAGCTGCAAAACAGCTCAGCCCGGGCTTATCTCAAGATGGCACAGAACAACCAAAATCAAATGGCCCTTAACAAACAAAATGCCCCAAGTCCCATCCCACCACTCTTCCCGTGACGTTGAGCGCCGGAGATCACAAATTGGCGATAGAGACTTCGCTATGGCACCACCAGAGGGAAATATCCCAGACAGTGTAATCCACTCGGGCATAATCCTGCACCCTCACCGAGTCAGGAAATATAAACCGCAGGGTCTGGGGAGACAAATGGGGAATCCTCCAAGGATACAGCTGGCCCCTCGGAGATCCGTCCCCCCCATCCAGGACGCTGGAGGGGAGCATTTACAGCCGAGCACAGCCTTTCCTTTAACCTCTAGAAAAGCCGGCTTTTGCTAAAAAACAAATGTCCCCCTCCCGCCCCGGGCCCCTCTGAAATTAAATAAATAAATAAAGAATTAAAATCCTTACAAAACTTAAAAATCGCCGTTAGTTTTGTTAGGGTTACATTAATTCTAAAAACTGATGAGCCGCTGCGCTGTGCGCCGCAGCCCAACCTCCCCCCCTCAATGCTGGGCGAGCTCCTCTGGCCGTGCCTGGGATGAAAAATGGGTGGCTTTTAGGAAATAAAAAATAATAAAAAAAAAGAATAATAAAACCTCTCTTTCTCTCTCTCTCTGCCTGTGTTAGTCCAACTAAAGGGATAGCGTCGGGAGGCGAGGGAGGAGGAAGGGGGAGGCTGTGGGATGGAGAGAGCCCTCCCCGTACCCCTCGGCTGTGCATCCTCGCAGCGCTGCGGGGAATGGGGGTGGGGGGTTCTGTGGGGGGGTCTTTGGTTTGCACAGGGTGGCCGTGGTGGGGGCTCAGCCCCATCCTTACAGTGCTGGGGAGCACGGGGCTACCAGGCACAGAGTCCCTCCCCCAGTGAGGTGCTTTGGTGCGTTGAGGTGTTAGATGGGGTGGCACAGCCCCTGCCCGCCCCGGGAGGGGGGACACCACCTCTCCAGTGGCACTGGATGGGTGGGAGGGAGGGAGGGAGCAGAGCTGTGGGAGCCATGGAGAAAGGCGTGGGGGTGTCCCTCATCGTGGCAGCCCCCAGCAGCCCTACCCCGCCACCCGGCCACCCCAAGGGACACTCTCCCCGTTGGGTGACGCCCTTCCACCCACCCCGGAGGTGCGCTCCTCTCCTGCGGGGGGGACGCCCAGCGCTCGCCTGGCTAGAGAAGCACCGGGGGGTTGGTTAGGGGGCATCTGAGCTTCCCCATTACACGGGCCTAATTACTGTGCCGTTAATAACCATTAGTAACGACTTTGGCTCTGCTAACCAACTGCGGAGAGGCCCCCACCCCGCTTTAGCACAGGCTTCCTGATGCCAACACCTCCCTGAGCCACTGGGTAAAGCTGCGCCTGGCAAAAAAGCACCACCCCCCAAAAAACCCCCACACCACATCCCCCACTCACCACCCACCCCTTCTCCCCCCATCACAGCCATGGGGCAAACTCCCACCACCACCACCCCCCAATCTCAGCTCGGCCGTGACCCCCCCGAGACACTGGAAAGAGAGCAACGGAGAGCGAGCTCAGGCTCGTGTGAGCTGCAGAGATTTCTCTTTGTTTTTTGATGTTGTCGGTGGGTGGGATTTGGTTGGTTGTTTTTCACAGAACACTTTGCAGTAGAGGACAAAAACGTGGTGTCGCAGCCCCCGGGGCCGGCGCTGGCACCGCCATCTCCCCCCACGGCCCCCCCCCTCCCCCGGCTCCTGTCCCTCCTCCTGCCCGGCGGCTGTTCCCACTTTTCCTGTGATAAACTTAGTATCGTTTGTTCACCAAACCTAAAACCTTACATTTCCACAAGAAGGCAACTGCTTAACAAGAAGTGGCAAGATGGCCAACATTTTACTGTGTAAATAGGATACGCATGATTGTGCAGACAAGACTAAGCTACAAGGTCAAGCTATGTAGACAAAGTATAATAAATTGTGAAAAGACTTGAAAGAAAGAAACCTTTACCCCAAGACCACTGGCAATACTAGTGTTAAGATTTTCATTTGTGGAATTTTAAGGGTGTTTGTTTAGTACTGCCAGAGTTTTAGAGATACCTATAGCACTTAGATAAATATTTTGAGAAAGTGTTAGATGAAGAATCCTTATAGAATTTACTAGCTCTTTAGAAAAAGGGGGGGACTGAGTCAAAGATATAGTACTAATTAACTAGTAGTAATTCATGACCAAAAAAAACCAGGCCTGATAAGAAATGGACAAAGCGAGAAGTCTTGAGGCATTGCCAAGGACAGCTCCTGATAGCGAATAAAAGAAGGCCTTGAAAGGCGGCTGAAACCAACCCTGTGGTCTGGACAGAGACCAAAAAGAAAAACTGAGTCTGCGTGGGGACGAAAGGTTACTTGAAGTGATGAAGAAGAATTTGCAGCCTTCATCCTCAAGACCCTCAGCGACCACCACCACAAAGCATTGCGCAAGCGCAGTTAGGAAGAGTTTATGAAAATGACTTCTTAAAGCTAATTTTAATACGAAGCGGGGATAGGTTATGCATATGTATAGGCGTATTAAAAGATCTTATAATTATGTAAAAAGTACCATATATATGTTAGAAGGCCGCCGCATTGGGCGCGCGCCGTCGGTGGAGCGAGACTCCCGGGCCGCCCAGCGCTGTTTTGCTTGCTGCCGCTTGCTAATAAATACTTCAAAATTTAATTGACTCTGTCTCACGTCAATTTTGTGAGATCAACTTATAACATTCCTTCCTTGGTTTGTTTGTTTGTTTTTTTCCTTTCTACCTTTCTTTTTTAATATGTGGGTTTTTTTTTCTTTTGCCCTTTTTCTTCTTTCTCCCTTTTGTTTTTCGCTTCCCCCTCCTTTTTTCTCTTTCCCCTTTTTTTTCCCGATTTTTTTTGCCTTTTCCCCCATTTTTCTGTTTCCCCTTTCCCCCCCATTTTTATTTTTCTCTTTTTTCACTTCTTCCCCCTTTTTTCTCTTTTTCCCCTTTTTTCTTTTTCCCTTTTTTTGCCTTTTCCCCCTTTTTTCTGTTTCGCCTTTCCCCCCGTTTTACTTTTTCTCTTTTTTCACTTTTTTCCTCTTTTTCCCCTTTGTTCTTTTTCCCCTTTTTTTTTTTGCCTTTTCCCCCTTTCTTCTCTGTTTCCCCCTTTTCCCCCGTTTTCACTTTTCTCTTTTTTTACTTTTCTCCCCTTTTTTCTTTTCCCACTCTTTTTTTTTCCATTCCCCCCCCCCCCTTTTTTTTTTTTTCTCTTTTTAAACAAGCTCTCTCCCGAAGGAGCGGCCCCTGGCTCTCCGCTGGCAGAAGGAGCCTACGGAAGAGCTCTGGCACTGACACGGGCAGGAACACCCACTCACACATCGCAACACAGCAGTTAGTTTGGCAACACCCCCACCCCCTGTCACAAGTGAGACCTGCACAGACAAAAGGCTCCTGAGTGAGGGCACTGGGGCAGCCCCACCTTAGAAGCAGCAGAGGAGCAGAGCCGTCCGGAGCCATCAAGAGCACAGGAAGGGCTATTCAGGGCCTCATTGTCTGCGCCGAGTGACCGTCTGCTGAGAACCGCTCTGGCGGCTCAGAGCTCAGCCCCAGCAGCAGTCTGGAGCCAACGGGGAAAAGTACACTGGGAGGAAGACTGGCAGCCTTCCTCCACAACGCCCCGGAGAGAATGACCAGAGTGCTGCCTATCCCCATCGCTTTTCCAACTCGTTTCTTTTTTTATTAAAAAATTAAAAAAAAAAAGAATACTCCACCTCTCAGGTTTCCAAGGCACACAAAATCTCTAAAAGGGAGACACAAGCGTGAGGTGCTGAGGTACCCAAACCTGCCCACGTTAGTCCAACTAAAGGGAGAGCGTCGGGAGGCGAGGGAGGAGGAAGGGGGAGGCTGTGGGATGGAGAGAGCCCTCCCCGTACCCCTCGGCTGTGCATCCTCGCAGCGCCGCGGGCAATGGGGGGCTGTGTGTTTGGGGGGGTCTTTGGTTTGCTCCCCTGACCTGCTGGGGGGGGGGGGGGGGGGGGGGGGATGTCCGGCGGCGGGGTTACAGTCATCGGGCGGTGCTGGGCGGCACGGCGGGAGCCTCCCTTGCTGTGCTGCGAGGCCGGGGCTCCCGGAGCGTGTTTCTGCTCCTGCTGCTTCACCTGCTGGAGCATTTCCCTCATCTTGTGCTGTGCAGTCTTGGGGAGGAGAGGGGAAAAGCAAGAGGTGGGGGTCAGGGCACCACTTCTCCCCCCACCACCCACACCCAAGCCGCCTACGAGCATCTCAATGCTCCCAACTTGTCACTCTGGACAAGCTGTAAGTAATTTCAGGTTGGTTGTTTGTTTTTTTTTTTTTTTTAACTTGTGCTTCACTCCTCGAGAGAGCCTGAATTTTTTGGGGGGTCACCATGCCGCCTAAGTGGACAAGAGACAAGGTTATGGAAGATGCACCTAGGTGGGATGCGCATGGATTTGCCCGCACCGGGGAGTCCATTCACACCCTGGGTGCTGCTCTGCACAGCATCCAAAACACCCATTTTTAGCTTAATCAAGCCAATCTTCAATTTCAGTTCTCGCACAGCCGGGTGGAGCTACCGAAACACCTTCAGTGCCTCTTGGGGACACAGGGACCTCCCAAAAGAAGAGCAGCAGGTCGCTCGGGTGGTGCTGGGCTCAGCAAGCCCCACACCTTTCCTCGGTGGATGAAAGTGGCTGGGGAAGATCAGATAAAGCCACAGCCAAACCGTACCTGACTGGCAAAGAAATGCCCAATGATTTTAACGATGACCTCCTCGTTCTTGTCCGGGGTTTGGTCTCGTGGCACAATGACTTCTGCACTGGTTAAGTTTTACAGTTCGTTCACCTGGGGCGAACCACAAGAGGCTTCTGTTGTGGAAGAGCCAAAATCCTCCACTGCTGGTGTCACCACGGCACCAGGCACCCTGTGTGTCTCCCCCTTCCTTGGGACCAACGAGAACCACCACCAGGACATGGGAGCTGAGGGTCAAGGCGTCGCTGAAACCACTGTGCACCCGGGATTTGTCCCCCTGGGGTGGGCAGGGGCGATGGGTGATGCCCAACTCTGCATCCCCGGGGCACCACCACCTACCGTTTTGCCACCTTTGCCTATCACACGGCCGGCTGCGAAGGAAGGCACCTTGATGTGGGCTTCAAGCTTCACTTCTTCTTTTGCGTTAAAGAAGTTTTCCTCTTTCAGCTTCCCAAATATTCTGGGCCTGGAGAGGAGACAGACGGGAAGGAAAACCATCAGGCAGCGCCCGCTGTGCCCCTCCATCCCCAAAGCTGACGATGTCCCCATGTCCAGCAGCATCAAAACCACTGTACCCAGCAAAGAGCATCCCCTGGCGCTGAGGGAGGCCAAGCCAGGCTGGCAGCACTGTGGTGACCACAGGGATGCCCGCGACTTGTCCCTTACTGTCCCCCCACCCACAGCCCCCACCCAGAGCACCTTGAACTGAGCCTCGGGCGGCCCTGTGATGATGACCATCCGCTCGCTGCCCTCGGGACCTTCTGCCGGGGCGATCTGGGGAGGGATGGGGGAAGGGAGCATGAGCGCGGCCCCCACTTTGGCGAGACCTTCCCTCGGTGGGACGTCCCCCCCCATGCAGGAGCATCCCCTCCCACCCGAGCCGGGCTGATAACCGGGGTGCTGCAGGCCTGGCCTTCTACTAATGACAGGCTGGAGAGGTGGGCACATGCCAACCTCATGAAGGTCAATGAGGCCCAGTGCAAGGTCCTGCACCTGGGTCAGGGCAATCCCAAGCCCAAATCCAGGCTGGGCAGAGAATGGATGGAGAGCAGCCCTGGGGAGAAGGACCTGGGGGTGCTGACTGATGAGAAGCTCAACATGAGCCGGCAACACATGATCGCAGCCCAGAAAGCCATCCATATCCCAGCCTGCATCAGAAGAAGTGGGCCAGCAGGGCGATGGATGTGGTTCTGCCCCTCTGCTGCGTTCTGGTGAGACACCACCTGGAGTACTGTGTCCAGCTCTGGAGCCCCCAACATAGAAAAGACATGGACCTGCTGGAGCGGGGCCAGAGGAGGCCCTGGAGATGCTGTGAGGTCTGGAGCCCCTCTGCTGGGAGGACAGGCTGAGTGTTGGGGTTGTTCAGCCTGGAGCAGGTGCCGGCTGGGGGGGCTCCGTACAGACCCGAGAGGTACACCCAGGAGCTCCATGGTGGGAGAGAAAACGAGGGTCAGTGACGGCCCCAGCCTGCCAGACCTTTCCCCGCCACCCCCAGCCAGACGCAGAGCAGCGTGCCACCACCGTGAGCCCGGCAGGGACACAGGGACAACCCTTCAGGCCCTGAAACCCCCCTCACAGAGCACGGAGGCACCCGAGGGTGCATTGGGGTGAGCTGCGGCCCCGACCCAGCGCGATGGGGCTGGGAGGCGGATGGGGGCACCCAGGTACCCCCAGTTCCCCGATGCCATGTTTCTGCCTGTGTCCTGCCTTTGTAGGGGAAAACCGGCCCCAAGGGCCTTTCAGAGCAGCCAAAACCCCGCAAAGCTGAAACCGTGCTGTGACCACCATCGGTCCCCTGCGCAGAAAGTAGGGGATTGGCGAGAACCGAGCACCATGTCTGGTTTGGCTCTGATTTCCATCATCGTTTCACTTTTCCAGGTCCAAGAGAAGAGAAAGCCAAGGCTGAGGAAGATGTTCCCCCAAGACATGGGCTGGGGACAGGGGGGAAAGCAGCAAGTGGTGCGTGCCAGCATTCCAACTCAAGTCAACCCAGCCCAAAGCCTCGTCAACTCTTCCATGTCTCAAATCCATCAGAAACTTCCCCTGGCAGTAGACACAACTCTCTCCTGCTCTGCATTCCAGCAAGTGCAACCAGATGCTACCTGCAAACCACCATTTCTCACGTGGAGAAGGAGCAGACCCAGCTCCCCTGCCCATGCTGGACGCCACTCTCACTCCCAGCCCTCTAGTTAAACCCGCTGCGCCGAGGTTGTGCTCCCTCTCACATTGAGCCCGTGCTCCCCGTGTCCACCCTCTGCTTCTGGCCATGGGCTGCTCCATGGCTCCTACACCAACATGTCCTCTCCTGCCCAGCCAGTCCTCAACGCCAGCGTGGACACCGCACCTCCTCACTTCCCTCCCTTCACCAGGAGCCTCATTCCTTCTCCTCCATCCTTGCCAGGTCTCTACAGCTCCACAGTTGAAGCTACTGCCACCGGCCCCAGGTCCTGCTGAGGATGCAGTCAGAAATGACCACTCCATGGTGTGAAACGTAAAGTACTTGGGTGGAAGGAGCAGAGGCCTCACCAGGGTGGCTTCAAAAAGGTCCCACAAAGCTTTGGGCTGAAGGGGGTCCCACCAAACGCTGACCTTTGGGACACCTGCCCAGCTCTTCTCCAATACACCAACAAACACTCAACCAGACACTTCCCCAAGGCCGCGCTTGCTCGTGCGGTCGTCGCGGGCAGAGCATCTTCCCGCACGGCCAGACCAACCAACCCTTCTCAGTGCCCTCCGGGGCCACCGCGCACATCACACTCACACGCCCCTCCACACCACCAGCCTGGCACTCACCCTTCTCCTCCGACCGCTCTGCTGCTGGCGTTGCCAGGAGAAGAAAACAGCACAAGTAAACTTCAGACAACAGCACAAGTGAACTTCAGAACTCAGCTTGGCCACTGCAGTTAAAGACAATAAGAAGAGATTCTTTGAGTATATCAATAGAAAAAGGAAGACTAGGGAAAATGTAGGCCCACTGGCGAATGAGACAGGTGCCCTAGTGGTGGAAGACACAGAGAAGGCAGAGTTCCTGAATGCCGCCTTTTCTTCGGTCTTCACTGCTAAAGCTGTCCCTCACGAATCCCATACTCTGAAGGCAAAGGAGAAGGTCTGGAGAGAGGAAGATTTCCCCTCAGTTGAGGAGGACCGGGTCAGAGACCACTTGGCCAAGCTGGACATTCATAAGTCCACGGGCCCTGATGGCATGCACCCCGCGTGTGCTGAGAGAGCTGGCGGATGTTATTGCTAGACCACTCTCCATCGTCTTTGAACGGTCATGGAGAACAGGAGAGGTGCCTGAGGACTGGAGGAAGGCTGACATCACTCTGATCTTCAAAAAAGGCAAGAAGGAGGACCCAGGGAACTACAGACCAGTTAGTCTCACCTCTGTCCCTGGGAAGGTAATGGAGCGACTCATTCTGGATGTCATATCCAAACACATTGAGGAACAGGAAGTTATTGGAAGTGGTCAACATGGATTTACCAAGGGTAAATCATGCTTGACCAATCTGATAGCTTTCTGTGATGTTATAACTGGTTGGCTGGATGAGGGGAAAGTCGTAGATGTCACCTACCTTGACTTTAGCAAGGCTTTTGACACTGTCTCCCATAACATCCTCATTAGGAAGCTGAGGAAGTATGGGCTAGATGAGGTGACAGCGAGGTGGATTGAGAGTTGGCTGCGGGACAGAACTCAGAGGGTTGTGATCAGCGGCACAGAGTCTAGTTGGAGGCCTGTAACCAGTGGTGTCCCCCAGGGGTCAATACTCGGTCCAATTTTGTTTAATATATTCATTAATGACCTGGATGAGGGGACAGAGTGTATCCTCAGCAAGTTTGCTGATGATACCAAACTGGGTGGGGTGGAGCATCTCCCTTATGAGGAAAGGCTGAGAGCGCTGGGACTCTTTAGCCTGGAGAAGAGAAGGCTGAGGGGAGACCTTATTATGGCATATGAGTATCTAAAGGGTGGGTTGAAGGAGGATGGAGCCAGACTCTTTTCAATGGTTCCCAGTGACAGGACGAGGGGCAATGGGCACAAGTTAGAACACAGGAAGTTCCGTTCAAATACAGGGAAACACTTCTTTACAATGAGGGTGACAGAGCACTGGCCCAGGCTGCCCAGGGAGGTTGTGGAGTCCCCTTCTCTGGAGATCTTCAAGACCCACCTGGATGCAGTCCTGAGTCATGTGCTCTGGGCAATCCTGCTTTGGCAGGGGAGCTGGACTAGATGATCTCTAGACGTCCCTTCCAACTCTGAAAACTCCGTGATTCCGTGATTCCATAGCGGAAATTGCTAAAACAGCATTAACTGCAGGAGAGTCCAGGAGATCGGGCATCTCAGACTGAGTTCGTGGTTAAGGAAAGTTCAGAGTTACGAGATTGCCCTGATCCAACAAAATCTAACGCAGATGCTTCAAAACTTAAGCGACAGCCTCCTCTGATTTGCCAGGATTTTATGAATCACCTATGAAGAAGTCTAATACTGCAAGTTTCACAGGGGAAGGTACTATGTTAGCAGACTTTAATGAAGATGTCCCTTTTTGATATGATCCAGTTGAAAAATGGAGGCAAATAAAGCAAAAGGCACTGGACAGTGGAGATACAGCATGTGGAAATGCAATAGCGTGTCCCGTCTTACGACGAACGGATCAGCCTAATGAGCACTCGCCTTTTCCTTATGGAGTAATTAAAGACTTGAGACAAACTGTTATGCAAAATGGGTTAAGTGCACCACATACTCAAAGTTTGCTACAAGGAATATTTTGGGGGAATGAGTTAACACCCTATGATATTTGGCAAATTACACGTTTAATACTTACTCCTACGCAAATGGTATTATTTGAGTCAACGTGGAAATCTGCTTGCCAAGTGGCAGCCCTTGCAAGCAGCGAATGCTGCTGCGAAAGAGTCTTTGTTAACGCAGCTTGTTGTGGGAAATGCTAATTATGAATGTCAGTGTATTTTGCGCTCGTTACAAAATCCGACGATAGTCCAAATGATTGAGGCATGTCAAAGAATCGGTTCTAACTCTCATAACATGGAGATGTTGGCGACAACTTTTGCTGCAGCGGTGAAAGTACGAGGAAGTTGGTTTTTGTGTGGGCCGGCTACAGCCCAGCGGTTACTTTGGTCTTTCACAAGTGTGTCGCGTGAATCTGTCAGATCATTCAGAATCTGTGCGTAAAAGCATTCAAATGTTAAAGGAGGGGGTCAGAAAGTTGCAAGTAGACAATGAATGGAATTGGTTGAACGATTTGTTATCTGGTTGGGGAATTACAGGATGGATAGCTGCAATCATTAAGACAGGATTAATGATATTGATCATAATTTTTTTTATAGCATTAATTGTTCCATGTTTATACTCTTGTCTGCAAAGGGCCCTGCAGAAGATGATAAATTCGGCGTTTCTAATTGAAAAACAAAAAAGGGGGAGATGTGGGGACTGAGGCAAAAGAAGGGTTAAGTGGGGTAGAACTAATCGGGAGGAATAAGCAGCTGCAGCACTGTTCTGGCAGACGACGAAGTTGTGTGAAGCTCCTCCCGAGATAAGGAGGTGCTGCTCACAGGGAAGAGAGATTCCCTTTTCGGTGGGAACGTGATCTTTCGGAGTACGCGATGGTGTAAACAAGTACAGTAGGCAATTACTGCCTTGGTAGAAAGGTATGTAAAGAGCACGCTTGCTTAATACAGCGGATTCCGGTTTCGATCCTGCATATCGCAGTCCGCGCGTTCCCACCGCCACACGCCCCCTCCCCCGCGGGCCGCCCCCCGGCCCCGGCAGCGCCCCGCTCCGCCCGCCCGCCCCCGCCCTGGGCAGGAGCTCCCCGAGCCCGCGCCGCCCCGCCGGAGCGCAGCGGGACGAGCAGCTGCAGCGCCCGGTGCCGCGGGGCCGGTTCCTGCGCGCCGTCACCCGCGGCGGGAGGAGCCGCACCGCGCCCGCGGGCACCGGCGGGGCTCGGCTCCGCTCGGATGGGGTCGGCTCCGCTCGGATGGGGTCGGATGGGGTCGGCGGGGGTCGGATCTGTTCGGCCCATCCATCCCCCAGTGGTGGGAGGGGAGAAGGGAACCCCCCCTCTTTGCCAGCACCGCCTCCTCCCCACAGTGTCCCCCAAAGAAGGCTCTGAACTCGGGGCGATGCCAACGCGGGGGGGGACTGCAGTCTCTGCCCTCCCGCACCCACTCCGAGGGGATCTTCCGCTCTCTGACCATCTCCTGCTCCCGCTGCGGGGAGTTCCTGCTCTGGATGGATCCAGCCGGTTATGGAGGTATCGAGGGAAGTTGGACTCTCGCGTCCGCTACGGGGAGGTCAGAGCTGGGAAGCGCTCCGTACCCCGGCAGCAGCGGGGGGGGTTGAGCTGAGCAGGGAGGTGTTGGCCGGGCAGGAGGAACTGCTGCGCTGTCCCTGTCTCCCTCCAGAAGGACAGCGGCAAGAGAGGAGTGTGGGAGGAGGAGGTGGCGGGGGCAGAAGAGGAGGGGGAAGGGGAGCCGAACGCGGAGGAGCTGCGGGAGAAGAGCTGGAACGTGGGGCTGTCCTGCCCCCCGCTGCCGGGCACGGGGGTCTGGGGGCACCGAGGGCTGGAGCTGTGCTCCGCAGGGCTGTGCTGGCCCCCAGGTGTGGTTTTAATGTGGAATTTCTGTAAATAACTGGCTTGTAGAAGGCAGGTGTAGATTTGGGGGGGGGGGGGAAGCAGGAGGTGCGGCCGTGGGGGGGTGCATGCAGCTGAGGGGGTGGAGCTGTGTCCTTGCTGGGCAGGAAGGACCACGGACCTGTCCGTGTCTGATCCCTGCAGCCCCCCCGGCTGTCCCCCTGCAGCTCTAGGGGAAGGGGCTGCCAGCGTCGGACAGGCGGCTCCTGCTCCTGCCCCCCTCCGGGGGAAAAGGGTCCCCGGGGCTGCGGGCAGAGCCCCTCCTGTGCTCCCCGGGGGCTCTCGGGACAACGCCAAGGTGCCGTCAGGGGCGACCTCCTCTTGCAGTAGCAGCGGGGGGGGCAATGCCGCCCGAACCAAGGTGCCTGCCTGTGTCAGGTTCTGCAGGCAGCCTGTGGGCAGGGACGGTGCCCGGAAGGGGCTGGGGGGACCCCGCGCTCTTCCCACATGCCTGCAGCAGGGCAAGCAGCCCCAGGACCCTCCAGCTCCCCACGAGCGCTGGGGGATGTGCCTGTCCCCACCATGGCCCCGCTACGGGGAAACAACATCCAGTGAGACATTGCAACATGGCAAAATGCATAGCGAGAGTCGTAGCTGAGAGGCTCCTGAATGGTGACCCTGGGGCAGCTCTACCTTGGAGGTGGCAGAGGAGCAGAGCCATCTGGAGCCACAGAGCAGCGGCTTTGGCAACCAGATAAGGACAGTTGACCAAAACAATACAGTGATTAAAAAGGAGTCAACGACTCCCAGAGGATTCTGAAGGACCATCGAGAGACTATAATGGGCATACCGGGGTGGGTAGTAGCCTATGGTAATGAGTTCCCGGAAAAGTCATGAACATGTTAATCATTTCCCTGAAACCCTTGTGAATGTGTATATATGGCATGTCTATAAGGTGTATAACTAACCCTTTACGGTGAGCACGTTTGGAGGAGCGATCCCCCTTGCACCAGTGCTGGAATAGACATAGCTGCTTTATAACTCTGCGTGAGTCGTGGAATTTGTTTCCGCACGTCAGCACTGCAGGGCTCAAGGATGGGGACGACACCCCCCCCCCCCGTCCCGTTCTGTCCCGTCCCATCCCCCCCCTCCATTCTGCCTGCAGGGAGCAGCCCCAGGCAGGGATGCTGAGCACGGGGGTTTCTTGACAGGCCTGGGGCTGGCAGTGGTGACACATGGGGGCTGTAGGACATGTCCCACCCAGGCAGGGGTGCAATTCCTTCTGGGGGCAGCATGTCACTCAGAGCTGGGGGGGACTTGGATGGTCTTGGGCAGAGCGAGTGTTACTCCAGCCTGCCACCATGGCCCTTTGCAGCTCCGGTGGTACCCGGGCAGGGACGGGATGGGCTGGCCTGAGGCTGGAGCACCCCAGGGTGATGCCCCCCCACCACAGAGCATCCTCAGACCAATGGGCGCTGTGGGGATGGTGGGGCAGGGCTGGATAAAGGATGTGGGGCCAGGGCAGGGCCAGGGCCATCACCTGTAGCTGTAGCCAAGGGGAAGCCGAAGTCCTTTTGGGGTGGAGGTAGTGGAAGGAGTAGCGAGGGTGGCACTCGCTGTCGGACAGGTCCAGGTTGCAGTTCCAGCTGATGGTCACACTGATCACCCAGTCCTGCAGCAGGGACCAGCAGACCTCGCACAGTGCCAGCACGCTGCGCGCACAGCATCCCAACGGGCACGGCACCACCATGGTCACAGCATCTCCAGGGGCACGGCATCCCCATGGGATACAGCACCTACCTCCTTGCGGGCGTAGAATCTCCACAGACATGACAATCCCCCAGGCACAGCACCCCAATGGGCATGGCAACCCCCATGGGCATGGCATCCCTGCGGGCACAGCATGTCCACGGCTATGGCATCCCTGGGGGCATGGCAGCATCCCCCCAACCCACACTGCTCCCGCCCGGCCACGAGCACAGCCCCATCCTCGCCCTCCCCAGCAGGACGGGGCTGGGTTGCCACAGGCGTTGGGCCACAGGCCCTTGCCAGGGCCGCCGTTGGCACTGCCTGCTGGCCCAAGAGTGGCCGGGAAGGGGCTTCCCAGAGGAGCTGGCCGGGCAGCAAGGAGCAGGTCCCAAAGGACGGGAGGACGCTGGGGACGGGCAGGGGGGCAGAGAGCGGGGGAAGGATGGAACAGCGTGGAGTGCCTCTCCTGGGGGGGACTTGTCTGCTCCCGCAGGTGCAGAGGGCAGGGAGGGCCCTGCGGGGACGCTGCGCTGCTCGGCCACCCGCCCCCCATCCCCGGCAGAGGCGGGAGGGAGTCCCGGGGAGGCGGCACTGCCTCGCTCCGGCCGCGCCTGCCGCCTGCTCCCCCCGCCCGGCTCGGCCCGGCTCTGCCCGCACGGCTGGCTGGATCGGCTGGGCCGGGCTGGGCTGGGCTGGGCTCGGCTCGAGTGGGCTGCGGCCCTGCGGGCCCGGGCCGGGCCGTGCGGCGGGAGCCCCGGCGGAGCCCCGGCGGAGCGGCGGGGCAGGTGTGGGCGCGGAGGGGGCCGGGGGTCCCGGTGGGTGCGTGCGGGGGCTGCGGGCAGGGGGCGTGTGGGCCTCGCTCCGCGGAGGCTGCGGAGGCCGCGGCGGGGCCCGAGGGCAGAAGCGCGGGGCCGGCGGGCCCGTGAGCGGGTCCCCGCGGGAGCGGGCAGCGGCGCAGCCGTCGGGCGTCCCCCGGGCGCGGCCCCGCCCCTGCCCGCTGCTGCCGGGGGTCTGGCGGGGCGGCCGTCGGCGGGCAGCGGGGGTGCGGAGAGGGGCCGGGCTGCGGCCGCTGGGTGCGCTCCCCCCGGTGCCGGCGGGGACGGGGACGGGGACGGGCCCGGGGAGAGGCGGGCTGGCGGCGGGGCAGAGGCTGCGGGGCTCCCCCGGGGCACAGGGTCGGGCCCGGGCCGGTGGAGACGCTCTCGGGCTGCGGCCGGGACAGACGAGGCACAGCCGGCGGCTCTGGCAGAGGAGACGGAGGCTCCGCTTCGATTGCCCGCTCCGTCCTGAGGCAGCATGGCGCCTGCAGCCTGTGCAAGCAGGCCGTGCCCGGCCCAGGGCAGAAGACCCCCGGGGGGCTCGTGCAGGGAGGTCCCGGAGGTGCCCCTGCCAAGCTGGCACAGGGAGGAGAGGCGGAGGGATGGAGGGCACCGCTGGACTCCCGCTCCTGCCAGGACAGGGAACCGCTGGCCACAACTGGCCCCGAGGAGCCCTGGCAAGGGGCCGTGCTCGGGGCTGCAGAGGAGGGCGAAAAACCTCCGGGGGCCTGTGCCAGTGTGCCCCAGGGGAAAAATTCCTTCCTGACCCCAAAAGTGGCGATGGGCTGTTCCCTGAGCACTCGAGCAAGACCTTTTGCGTGGCCTCCAGGGCAGCGGTGGCTCCAGGGGACACCAGCACTGCCCAACCCCTCCTCTGCTTCCACTGGGGGCACCTCAGGGCAATCCCAGCACGGAAACCTGACATGGTTTTCTCTACCAAAACACTCTTTTTCTATGAAAATGTATCTTCCAGGGTCCACCCAAGACTCCTCCCAGGCAACTCCTGGAGCCATTTGATCACTGCTTTAGGGACCTGAGATCCCAGGAAGCAATTCCAGACTCATACAGGGAAGATACCCGAGATGATTTTTCTCCTTGTACAATGCTCCATTCTCTGGGATGCACTCGACACCCCACCCAGGTATGGCGCTGAGTCTTTTTTTCCAGTGTTTTGGTGACCTGTGATCCCGGGTAGCAACCCCAGACTCCTCCACGGAATATACCCCAGATGATTTTTCTCCTTGGAAAATGCTCCTTCCTCTGGGATGCATCCGAGACTCCTCGCAATTATGTGTCTGAGAGTTTTTTCCGGTGGTTTAGGGCCGTGTCATCCCAGGTAGCAACCCCAGACTCCTCCAGGGAAGACACCCAAGATGATTTTTCTCTCTTGACAGTACTCCATCCTGCAAGATCTACCCAGAAGTCCTCCCAGGCGTCTCCCGCGAGTTTTCTCCAATGCTTTAGGGCCCTGTGATCCCGGGTAGCAACCCCAGACTCCTCCAGGGAAGATACCCGAGATGATTTTTCTGCTTGGACAATGCTCCATCCTCTGGGATGCATCCGAGACTTGTCGCAGCTATGTCCCCGAGTCTTTTTTCTTGCGGTTTAGGGTTCTGTCATCCCAGGTAGCAACCCCAGACTCCTCCGTGGAAGATACCCAAGTTGATTTTTCGCCTTGGACAATGCTCCATCCTCTGGGAAGCATCCGAAACTCCTTGCAGGTATGTCCCTGAGTCTTTATTCCGGTGGTTTTGGGCCCTGTAATCCCGGGTAGCAACCCCAGACTCCTCCAGGGAAGATACCCGAGATGATTTTTCTCCTTGGACAATGCTCCATCGTCTGGGATGCATCCGAGACTCCTCCCAGGCGTCTCCCGTAGACATTTTTCCTGTGGTTTGGGTCCCTGTAATCCCGGGTAGCAATGCCAGACTCCTCAAGGGAAGACACCCAAGATGATTTTTCTCTCTTGACATTGGTCCATCCTGCGGGATCTACCCAGAACTCCTCCCAGGCGTCTCCCGCAGATGTTTTTCCTGTGGTTTGGGTCCCTGTAATCCCGGGTAGCAACCCCAGACTCCTCCAGGGAAGATACCGAGATAATTTTTCTCCTTGGACAATGCTCCATCCTCTTGGAAGCATCCGAGACTCCTTGCAGGTATGTTTCTGAGTCTTTATTCCGGTGGTTTAGGGCCCTGTGATCCCGGGTAGAAAACCCAGACTCCTCCAGGGAAGACACCCGAGATGATTTTTCTCCTTGGACAAAGCTCCATCCTCTGGGATGCATCCGAGACTTGTCGCAGCTATGTCCCTGAGTCCTTTTTCTCGCGGTTTAGGGTTCTGTCATTCCAGGTAGCAACCCCAGACTCCTCCAGGGAAGACACCCAAGATGATTTTTCTCTCTTGACATTGGTCCATCCTGCAGGATCTACCCAGAACTCCTACCAGACCTCTCCCGCAGAGTTTTCTCCAGTGCTTTAGGGCCCTGTGATCCCGGGTAGCAACCCCAGACTCCTTCACGGAAGACGCCCAAGATGATTTTTCTCTCTTGACAACGGTCCATCCTGCAGGATCTACCCAGAACTCCTCCCAGGTATCTCCCGAAGAGTTTTCTCCAGTGCTTTAGGGCCCTGTGATCCCGGGTAGCAACCCCAGACTCCTCCAGGGAAGACACCCGAGATGATTTTTCTCCTTGGACAAAGCTCCATCCTCTGGGATGCATCCGAGACTTGTCGCAGCTATGTCCCTGAGTCTTTTTTCTCGCGGTTTAGGGTTCTGTCATCCCAGGTAGCAACCCCAGACTCCTCCAGGGAAGATACCCGAGATGATTTTTCTCCTTGGACAAAGCTCCATCCTCTGGGATGCATCCGAGACTTGTCGCAGCTATGTCCTTGAGTCTTTTTTCTCGCGGTTTAGGGTTCTGTCATCCCGGGTAGCAACCCCAGACTCCTCCAGGGAAGACACCCAAGATGATTTTTCTCTCTTGACATCGGTCCATCCTGCAGGATCTACCCAGAACTCCTCCCAGGTATCTCCCGCAGAGTTTTCTCCAGTGCTTTAGGGCCCTGTGATACCTGGTAGCAACCCCAGACTCCTCCAGGGAAGACACCCAAGATGATTTTTCTCTCTTGACATTGGTCCATCCTGCGGGATCTACCCAGAACTCCTCCCAGGCATCTCCCGCAGATGTTTTTCCTGTGGTTTGGGTCCCTGTAATCCCGGGTAGCAACCCCAGATTCCTCCAGGGAAGATATCCGAGATGATTTTTCTCCTTGGACAATGCTGCATCCTCTGGGAATCAAAAAAGACTCCTTGCAGGTGTGTCCCTGAGTATTTATTCCGGTCGTTTAGGGCCCTGTAATCCCGGGTAGCAACCCCAGACTCCTCCAGGGAAGACACCTGAGATGATTTTTCTCCTTGGACAATGCTCCATCCTCTGGGAAGCATCCGAGACTCCTTGCAGGTATGTCCCTGAGTCTTTATTCCGGTGGTTTGAGTCCCTGTGATCCCGGGTAGCAACCCCAGACTCCTCCAGGGAAGATATCCGAGATGATTTTTCTCCTTGGACAATGCTCCATCTTCTGGGATTCATCTGAGATTCCTCCCAGGCGTCTCCCGCAGACATTTTTCCTGTGGTTTGAGTTCCTGTAATCCCGGGTAGCAACCCCAGACTCCTCCAGGAAGATACCCGAGATGATTTTTCTACTTGGACAAATCTCCATCCTCTGGGATGCATCCGAGACTTGTCGTAGCTATGTCACTGAGTCTTTTTTCTCGCGGTTTAGGGTTCTGTCATCCCAGGTAGCAACCCCAGACTCCTCCAGGGAAGACACCCAAGATGATTTTTCTCTCTTGACATTGGTCAGTCCTGTGGGATCTACCCAGAACTCCTCCCAGGCCTCTCCTGCAGAGTTTTCTCCAGTGCTTTAGGTCCATGTAATCCCGGGTAGCAACCCCAGACTCCTCCAGGAAGATACCCGAGATGATTTTTCTCCTTGGACAATGCTCCATCCTCTGGGAAGCATCCCATACTCCTTGCAGGTGTGTCCCTGAGTCTTTATTCCGGTGCTTTAGGGCCCTGTGATCCCGGGTAGCAACCCCAGACTCCTCCAGGGAAGACACCCAAGATGATTTTTCTCTCTTGACATTGGTCCATCCTGCGGGATCTACCCAGAACTCCTCCCAGGTATCTCCCGCCGAGTTTTCTCCAGTGCTTTAGGGCCCAGTGATACTGGGTAGCAACCCCAGACTCCTCCAGGGAAGATACCCGAGATGATTTTTCTCCTTGGACAATGCTCCATCCTCTGGGATGCATCCGAGACTTGTCGCAGCTATGTCCCTGAGTCTTTTTTCTCGCGGTTTAGGGTTCTGTCATCCCAGGTAGCAACCCCAGACTCCTCCAGGGAAGACACCCAAGATGATTTTTCTCTCTTGACATTGGTCCATCCTGCGGGATCTACCCAGAACTCCTCCCAGGCGTCTCCCGCAGATGTTTTTCCTGTGGTTTGGGTCCCTTTAATCACGGGTAGCAACCCCAGACTCCTCCAGGGAAGACACCCGAGATGATTTTTCTCCTTGGACAATGCTCCATCCTCTGGGATGCATCTGAGATTCCTCCCAGGCGTCTCCCGCAGACATTTTTCCGGTGGTTTGGGTCCCTGTAATCCCGGGTAGCAACCCCAGACTCCTCCAGGGAAGACACCCAAGATGATTTTTCTCTCTTGACATTGGTCCATCCTGCGGGATCTACCCAGAACTCCTCCCAGGCGTCTCCCGCAGATGTTTTTCCTGTGGTTTGGGTCCCTGTAATCCCGGGTAGCAACCCCAGACTCCTCCAGGGAAGACACCCAAGATGATTTTTCTCTCTTGACATTGGTCCATCCTGCGGGATCTACCCAGAACTCCTCCCAGGCGTCTCCCGCAGATGTTTTTCCTGTGGTTTGGGTCCCTTTAATCACGGGTAGCAACCCCAGACTCCTCCAGGGAAGATACCCGAGATAATTTTTCTCCTTGGACAATGCTCCATCCTCTGGGAAGCATCCGAGACTCGTTGCAGGTATGTCCCTGAGTCTTTATTCCGGTGGTTTAGGGCCCTGTGATCCCGGGTAGCAACCCCAGACTCCTCCAGGAATATACCCAAGATGATTTTTCTCCTTGGACAAAGCTCCATCCTCTGGGATGCATCCGAGACTTGTCGCAGCTATGTCCCTGAGTCTTTTTTCTCGTGGTTTAGGGTTCTGTCATCCCAGGTAGCAACCCCAGACTCCTCCAGGGAAGATACCCGAGATGATTTTTCTCCTTGGACAAAGCTCCATCCTTTGGGATGCATCCGAGACTCCATGCAGGTATGTCCCTCAGTCTTTATTCCGGTGGTTTAGGGCCCTGTGATCCCGGGAAGCAAACCCAGACTCCTCCAGGGAAGATACCCGAGATGATTTTTCTCCTTGGACAATGCTCCATCTTCTGGGATGCATCTGAGATTCCTCCCAGGCGTCTCCCGCAGACATTTTTCCGGTGGTTTGGGTCCCTGTAATCCCGGGTAGCAACCCCAGACTCCTCCAGGGAAGACACCCGAGATGATTTTTCTCCTTGGACAAAGCTCCATCCTCTGGGATGCATCCGAGACTTGTCGCAGCTATGTCCCTGAGTCTTTTTTCTCGCGGTTTAGGGTTCTGTCATCCCAGGTAGCAACCCCGGACTCCTCCGTGGAAGATACCCAAGTTGATTTTTCGCCTTGGACAATGCTCCATCCTCTGGGAAGCATCCGAAACTCCTTGCAGGTATGTCCCTGAGTCTTTATTCCGGTGGTTTTGGGCCCTGTAATCCCGGGTAGCAACCCCAGACTCCTCCAGGGAAGATACCCGAGATGATTTTTCTCCTTGGACAATGCTCCATCGTCTGGGATGCATCCGAGACTCCTCCCAGGCGTCTCCCGTAGACATTTTTCCTGTGGTTTGGGTCCCTGTAATCCCGGGTAGCAATGCCAGACTCCT
The DNA here is from genome assembly GCF_965231255.1 of Vanellus vanellus. NCBI lineage: Eukaryota > Metazoa > Chordata > Aves > Charadriiformes > Charadriidae > Vanellus > Vanellus vanellus. The sequence continues at coordinate 2,710,277 of NW_028127296.1, read as the reverse complement.
CAAGGGAAGACACCCAAGATGATTTTTCTCTCTTGACATTGGTCCATCCTGCGGGATCTACCCAGAACTCCTCCCAGGCGTCTCCCGCAGATGTTTTTCCTGTGGTTTGGGTCCCTGTAATCCCGGGTAGCAACCCCAGACTCCTCCAGGGAAGATACCGAGATAATTTTTCTCCTTGGACAATGCTCCATCCTCTTGGAAGCATCCGAGACTCCTTGCAGGTATGTTTCTGAGTCTTTATTCCGGTGGTTTAGGGCCCTGTGATCCCGGGTAGAAAACCCAGACTCCTCCAGGGAAGACACCCGAGATGATTTTTCTCCTTGGACAAAGCTCCATCCTCTGGGATGCATCCGAGACTTGTCGCAGCTATGTCCCTGAGTCCTTTTTCTCGCGGTTTAGGGTTCTGTCATTCCAGGTAGCAACCCCAGACTCCTCCAGGGAAGACACCCAAGATGATTTTTCTCTCTTGACATTGGTCCATCCTGCAGGATCTACCCAGAACTCCTACCAGACCTCTCCCGCAGAGTTTTCTCCAGTGCTTTAGGGCCCTGTGATCCCGGGTAGCAACCCCAGACTCCTTCACGGAAGACGCCCAAGATGATTTTTCTCTCTTGACAACGGTCCATCCTGCAGGATCTACCCAGAACTCCTCCCAGGTATCTCCCGAAGAGTTTTCTCCAGTGCTTTAGGGCCCTGTGATCCCGGGTAGCAACCCCAGACTCCTCCAGGGAAGACACCCAAGATGATTTTTCTCTCTTGACATCGGTCCATCCTGCAGGATCTACCCAGAACTCCTCCCAGGCGTCTCAGGAGATGTTTTTCCTGTGGTTTGGGTCCCTGTAATCCCGGGTAGCAACCCCAGACTCCTGCAGGGAAGACACCCGAGATGATTTTTCTCCTTGGACAAAGCTCCATCCTCTGGGATGCATCCGAGACTTGTCGCAGCTATGTCCCTGAGTCTTTTTTCTCGCGGTTTAGGGTTCTGTCATCCCAGGTAGCAACCCCAGACTCCTCCAGGGAAGATACCCGAGATGATTTTTCTCCTTGGACAAAGCTCCATCCTCTGGGATGCATCCGAGACTTGTCGCAGCTATGTCCTTGAGTCTTTTTTCTCGCGGTTTAGGGTTCTGTCATCCCGGGTAGCAACCCCAGACTCCTCCAGGGAAGACACCCAAGATGATTTTTCTCTCTTGACATCGGTCCATCCTGCAGGATCTACCCAGAACTCCTCCCAGGTATCTCCCGCAGAGTTTTCTCCAGTGCTTTAGGGCCCTGTGATACCTGGTAGCAACCCCAGACTCCTCCAGGGAAGACACCCAAGATGATTTTTCTCTCTTGACATTGGTCCATCCTGCGGGATCTACCCAGAACTCCTCCCAGGCATCTCCCGCAGATGTTTTTCCTGTGGTTTGGGTCCCTGTAATCCCGGGTAGCAACCCCAGATTCCTCCAGGGAAGATATCCGAGATGATTTTTCTCCTTGGACAATGCTGCATCCTCTGGGAATCAAAAAAGACTCCTTGCAGGTGTGTCCCTGAGTATTTATTCCGGTCGTTTAGGGCCCTGTAATCCCGGGTAGCAACCCCAGACTCCTCCAGGGAAGACACCTGAGATGATTTTTCTCCTTGGACAATGCTCCATCCTCTGGGAAGCATCCGAGACTCCTTGCAGGTATGTCCCTGAGTCTTTATTCCGGTGGTTTGAGTCCCTGTGATCCCGGGTAGCAACCCCAGACTCCTCCAGGGAAGATATCCGAGATGATTTTTCTCCTTGGACAATGCTCCATCTTCTGGGATTCATCTGAGATTCCTCCCAGGCGTCTCCCGCAGACATTTTTCCTGTGGTTTGAGTTCCTGTAATCCCGGGTAGCAACCCCAGACTCCTCCAGGAAGATACCCGAGATGATTTTTCTACTTGGACAAATCTCCATCCTCTGGGATGCATCCGAGACTTGTCGTAGCTATGTCACTGAGTCTTTTTTCTCGCGGTTTAGGGTTCTGTCATCCCAGGTAGCAACCCCAGACTCCTCCAGGGAAGACACCCAAGATGATTTTTCTCTCTTGACATTGGTCAGTCCTGTGGGATCTACCCAGAACTCCTCCCAGGCCTCTCCTGCAGAGTTTTCTCCAGTGCTTTAGGTCCATGTAATCCCGGGTAGCAACCCCAGACTCCTCCAGGAAGATACCCGAGATGATTTTTCTCCTTGGACAATGCTCCATCCTCTGGGAAGCATCCCATACTCCTTGCAGGTGTGTCCCTGAGTCTTTATTCCGGTGCTTTAGGGCCCTGTGATCCCGGGTAGCAACCCCAGACTCCTCCAGGGAAGACACCCAAGATGATTTTTCTCTCTTGACATTGGTCCATCCTGCGGGATCTACCCAGAACTCCTCCCAGGTATCTCCCGCCGAGTTTTCTCCAGTGCTTTAGGGCCCAGTGATACTGGGTAGCAACCCCAGACTCCTCCAGGGAAGATACCCGAGATGATTTTTCTCCTTGGACAATGCTCCATCCTCTGGGATGCATCCGAGACTTGTCGCAGCTATGTCCCTGAGTCTTTTTTCTCGCGGTTTAGGGTTCTGTCATCCCAGGTAGCAACCCCAGACTCCTCCAGGGAAGACACCCAAGATGATTTTTCTCTCTTGACATTGGTCCATCCTGCGGGATCTACCCAGAACTCCTCCCAGGCGTCTCCCGCAGATGTTTTTCCTGTGGTTTGGGTCCCTTTAATCACGGGTAGCAACCCCAGACTCCTCCAGGGAAGACACCCGAGATGATTTTTCTCCTTGGACAATGCTCCATCCTCTGGGATGCATCTGAGATTCCTCCCAGGCGTCTCCCGCAGACATTTTTCCGGTGGTTTGGGTCCCTGTAATCCCGGGTAGCAACCCCAGACTCCTCCAGGGAAGACACCCAAGATGATTTTTCTCTCTTGACATTGGTCCATCCTGCGGGATCTACCCAGAACTCCTCCCAGGCGTCTCCCGCAGATGTTTTTCCTGTGGTTTGGGTCCCTGTAATCCCGGGTAGCAACCCCAGACTCCTCCAGGGAAGACACCCAAGATGATTTTTCTCTCTTGACATTGGTCCATCCTGCGGGATCTACCCAGAACTCCTCCCAGGCGTCTCCCGCAGATGTTTTTCCTGTGGTTTGGGTCCCTTTAATCACGGGTAGCAACCCCAGACTCCTCCAGGGAAGATACCCGAGATAATTTTTCTCCTTGGACAATGCTCCATCCTCTGGGAAGCATCCGAGACTCGTTGCAGGTATGTCCCTGAGTCTTTATTCCGGTGGTTTAGGGCCCTGTGATCCCGGGTAGCAACCCCAGACTCCTCCAGGAATATACCCAAGATGATTTTTCTCCTTGGACAAAGCTCCATCCTCTGGGATGCATCCGAGACTTGTCGCAGCTATGTCCCTGAGTCTTTTTTCTCGTGGTTTAGGGTTCTGTCATCCCAGGTAGCAACCCCAGACTCCTCCAGGGAAGATACCCGAGATGATTTTTCTCCTTGGACAAAGCTCCATCCTTTGGGATGCATCCGAGACTCCATGCAGGTATGTCCCTCAGTCTTTATTCCGGTGGTTTAGGGCCCTGTGATCCCGGGAAGCAAACCCAGACTCCTCCAGGGAAGATACCCGAGATGATTTTTCTCCTTGGACAATGCTCCATCTTCTGGGATGCATCTGAGATTCCTCCCAGGCGTCTCCCGCAGACATTTTTCCGGTGGTTTGGGTCCCTGTAATCCCGGGTAGCAACCCCAGACTCCTCCAGGGAAGACACCCGAGATGATTTTTCTCCTTGGACAAAGCTCCATCCTCTGGGATGCATCCGAGACTTGTCGCAGCTATGTCCCTGAGTCTTTTTTCTCGCGGTTTAGGGTTCTGTCATCCCAGGTAGCAACCCCGGACTCCTCCGTGGAAGATACCCAAGTTGATTTTTCGCCTTGGACAATGCTCCATCCTCTGGGAAGCATCCGAAACTCCTTGCAGGTATGTCCCTGAGTCTTTATTCCGGTGGTTTTGGGCCCTGTAATCCCGGGTAGCAACCCCAGACTCCTCCAGGGAAGATACCCGAGATGATTTTTCTCCTTGGACAATGCTCCATCGTCTGGGATGCATCCGAGACTCCTCCCAGGCGTCTCCCGTAGACATTTTTCCTGTGGTTTGGGTCCCTGTAATCCCGGGTAGCAATGCCAGACTCCTCAAGGGAAGACACCCAAGATGATTTTTCTCTCTTGACATTGGTCCATCCTGCGGGATCTACCCAGAACTCCTCCCAGGCGTCTCCCGCAGATGTTTTTCCTGTGGTTTGGGTCCCTGTAATCCCGGGTAGCAACCCCAGACTCCTCCAGGGAAGATACCGAGATAATTTTTCTCCTTGGACAATGCTCCATCCTCTTGGAAGCATCCGAGACTCCTTGCAGGTATGTTTCTGAGTCTTTATTCCGGTGGTTTAGGGCCCTGTGATCCCGGGTAGAAAACCCAGACTCCTCCAGGGAAGACACCCGAGATGATTTTTCTCCTTGGACAAAGCTCCATCCTCTGGGATGCATCCGAGACTTGTCGCAGCTATGTCCCTGAGTCCTTTTTCTCGCGGTTTAGGGTTCTGTCATTCCAGGTAGCAACCCCAGACTCCTCCAGGGAAGACACCCAAGATGATTTTTCTCTCTTGACATTGGTCCATCCTGCAGGATCTACCCAGAACTCCTACCAGACCTCTCCCGCAGAGTTTTCTCCAGTGCTTTAGGGCCCTGTGATCCCGGGTAGCAACCCCAGACTCCTTCACGGAAGACGCCCAAGATGATTTTTCTCTCTTGACAACGGTCCATCCTGCAGGATCTACCCAGAACTCCTCCCAGGTATCTCCCGAAGAGTTTTCTCCAGTGCTTTAGGGCCCTGTGATCCCGGGTAGCAACCCCAGACTCCTCCAGGGAAGACACCCAAGATGATTTTTCTCTCTTGACATCGGTCCATCCTGCAGGATCTACCCAGAACTCCTCCCAGGCGTCTCAGGAGATGTTTTTCCTGTGGTTTGGGTCCCTGTAATCCCGGGTAGCAACCCCAGACTCCTGCAGGGAAGACACCCGAGATGATTTTTCTCCTTGGACAAAGCTCCATCCTCTGGGATGCATCCGAGACTTGTCGCAGCTATGTCCCTGAGTCTTTTTTCTCGCGGTTTAGGGTTCTGTCATCCCAGGTAGCAACCCCAGACTCCTCCAGGGAAGATACCCGAGATGATTTTTCTCCTTGGACAAAGCTCCATCCTCTGGGATGCATCCGAGACTTGTCGCAGCTATGTCCTTGAGTCTTTTTTCTCGCGGTTTAGGGTTCTGTCATCCCGGGTAGCAACCCCAGACTCCTCCAGGGAAGACACCCAAGATGATTTTTCTCTCTTGACATCGGTCCATCCTGCAGGATCTACCCAGAACTCCTCCCAGGTATCTCCCGCAGAGTTTTCTCCAGTGCTTTAGGGCCCTGTGATACCTGGTAGCAACCCCAGACTCCTCCAGGGAAGACACCCAAGATGATTTTTCTCTCTTGACATTGGTCCATCCTGCGGGATCTACCCAGAACTCCTCCCAGGCATCTCCCGCAGATGTTTTTCCTGTGGTTTGGGTCCCTGTAATCCCGGGTAGCAACCCCAGATTCCTCCAGGGAAGATATCCGAGATGATTTTTCTCCTTGGACAATGCTCCATCCTCTGGGAAGCATCCGAGACTCCTTGCAGGTATGTCCCTGAGTCTTTATTCCGGTGGTTTGAGTCCCTGTGATCCCGGGTAGCAACCCCAGACTCCTCCAGGGAAGATATCCGAGATGATTTTTCTCCTTGGACAATGCTCCATCTTCTGGGATTCATCTGAGATTCCTCCCAGGCGTCTCCCGCAGACATTTTTCCTGTGGTTTGAGTTCCTGTAATCCCGGGTAGCAACCCCAGACTCCTCCAGGAAGATACCCGAGATGATTTTTCTACTTGGACAAATCTCCATCCTCTGGGATGCATCCGAGACTTGTCGTAGCTATGTCACTGAGTCTTTTTTCTCGCGGTTTAGGGTTCTGTCATCCCAGGTAGCAACCCCAGACTCCTCCAGGGAAGACACCCAAGATGATTTTTCTCTCTTGACATTGGTCAGTCCTGTGGGATCTACCCAGAACTCCTCCCAGGCCTCTCCTGCAGAGTTTTCTCCAGTGCTTTAGGTCCATGTAATCCCGGGTAGCAACCCCAGACTCCTCCAGGAAGATACCCGAGATGATTTTTCTCCTTGGACAATGCTCCATCCTCTGGGAAGCATCCCATACTCCTTGCAGGTGTGTCCCTGAGTCTTTATTCCGGTGCTTTAGGGCCCTGTGATCCCGGGTAGCAACCCCAGACTCCTCCAGGGAAGACACCCAAGATGATTTTTCTCTCTTGACATTGGTCCATCCTGCGGGATCTACCCAGAACTCCTCCCAGGTATTTCCCGCCGAGTTTTCTCCAGTGCTTTAGGGCCCAGTGATACTGGGTAGCAACCCCAGACTCCTCCAGAGAAGATATCCGAGATGATTTTTCTCCTTGGACAATGCTCCATCCTCTGGGATGCATCCGAGACTTGTCGCAGCTATGTCCCTGAGTCTTTTTTCTCGCGGTTTAGGGTTCTGTCATCCCAGGTAGCAACCCCAGACTCCTCCAGGGAAGACACCCAAGATGATTTTTCTCTCTTGACATTGGTCCATCCTGCGGGATCTACCCAGAACTCCTCCCAGGCGTCTCCCGCAGATGTTTTTCCTGTGGTTTGGGTCCCTTTAATCACGGGTAGCAACCCCAGACTCCTCCAGGGAAGACACCCGAGATGATTTTTCTCCTTGGACAATGCTTCATCCTCTGGGATGCATCTGAGATTCCTCCCAGGCGTCTCCCGCAGACATTTTTCCGGTGGTTTGGGTCCCTGTAATCCCGGGTAGCAACCCCAGACTCCTCCAGGGAAGACACCCAAGATGATTTTTCTCTCTTGACATTGGTCCATCCTGCGGGATCTACCCAGAACTCCTCCCAGGCGTCTCCCGCAGATGTTTTTCCTGTGGTTTGGGTCCCTGTAATCCCGGGTAGCAACCCCAGACTCCTCCAGGGAAGACACCCAAGATGATTTTTCTCTCTTGACATTGGTCCATCCTGCGGGATCTACCCAGAACTCCTCCCAGGCGTCTCCCGCAGATGTTTTTCCTGTGGTTTGGGTCCCTTTAATCACGGGTAGCAACCCCAGACTCCTCCAGGGAAGATACCCGAGATAATTTTTCTCCTTGGACAATGCTCCATCCTCTGGGAAGCATCCGAGACTCGTTGCAGGTATGTCCCTGAGTCTTTATTCCGGTGGTTTAGGGCCCTGTGATCCCGGGTAGCAACCCCAGACTCCTCCAGGAATATACCCAAGATGATTTTTCTCCTTGGACAAAGCTCCATCCTCTGGGATGCATCCGAGACTTGTCGCAGCTATGTCCCTGAGTCTTTTTTCTCGTGGTTTAGGGTTCTGTCATCCCAGGTAGCAACCCCAGACTCCTCCAGGGAAGATACCCGAGATGATTTTTCTGCTTGGACAAAGCTCCATCCTCTGGGATGCATCCGAGACTTGTCGCAGCTATGTCCCTGAGTCTTTTTTCTCGCGGTTTAGGGTTCTGTCATCCCAGGTAGCAACCCCAGACTCCTCCACGGAAGACACCCAAGATGATTTTTCTCCTTGGACAGTGCTCCATCTTCTGGGATGGATCTGAGATTCCTCCCAGGCGTCTCCCGCAGACATTTTTCCAGTGTTTTGATTCCCTTTTAATCCCGGGTAGCAACCCCAGACTCCTCCAGGGAAGATACCCGAGATGATTTTTCTCCTTGGACAAAGCTCCATCCTTTGGGATGCATCCGAGACTCCATGCAGGTATGTCCCTCAGTCTTTATTCCGGTGGTTTAGGGCCCTGTGATCCCGGGAAGCAAACCCAGACTCCTCCAGGGAAGATACCCGAGATGATTTTTCTCCTTGGACAATGCTCCATCTTCTGGGATGCATCTGAGATTCCTCCCAGGCGTCTCCCGCAGACATTTTTCCGGTGGTTTGGGTCCCTGTAATCCCGGGTAGCAACCCCAGACTCCTCCAGGGAAGACACCCGAGATGATTTTTCTCCTTGGACAAAGCTCCATCCTCTGGGATGCATCCGAGACTTGTCGCAGCTATGTCCCTGAGTCTTTTTTCTCGCGGTTTAGGGTTCTGTCATCCCAGGTAGCAACCCCGGACTGCTCTAGGGAAGACACCCAAGATGATTTTTCTCTCTTGACATTGGTCCATCCTGCGGTATCTACCCAGAACTCCTCCCAGGCGTCTCCCGCAGATGTTTTTCCTGTGGTTTGGGTCCCTGTAATCCCGGGTAGCAACCCCAGACTCCTCCAGGGAAGACACCCGAGATGATTTTTCTCCTTGGACAAAGCTCCATCCTCTGGGATGCATCCGAGACTTGTCGCAGCTATGTCCCTGAGTCTTTTTTCTCGCGGTTTAGGGTTCTGTCATCCCAGGTAGCAACCCCAGACTCCTCCAGGGAAGATACCCGAGATGATTTTTCTCGTTGGACAATGCTCCATCTTCTGGGATGCATCTGAGATTCCTCCCAGGCGTCTCCCGCAGACAATTTTCCGGTGTGTTGAGTCCCTTTAATCCCAGGTAGCAACCCCAGAATCCTCCAGGGAAGATACCCGAGATAATTTTTCTCCTTGGACAATGCTCCATCCTCTGGGAAGCATCCGAGACTCCTTGCAGGTATGTCCCTGAGTCTTTATTCCGGTGGTTTAGGGCCCTGTGATCCCGGGTAGCAAACCCAGACTCCTCCAGGGAAGATACCCGAGATGATTTTTCTCCTTGGACAATGCTCCATCTTCTGGAATGCATCTGAGATTCCTCCCAGGCGTCTCCCGCAGACATTTTTCCGGTGGTTTGGGTCCCTGTAATCCCGGGTAGCAACCCCAGACTCCTCCAGGGAAGACACCCGAGATGATTTTTCTCTCTTGACATTGGTCCATCCTGCGGGATCTACCCAGAACTCCTCCCAGGCGTCTCCCGCAGATGTTTTTCCTGTGGTTTGGGTCCCTGTAATCCCGGGTAGCAACCCCAGACTCCTCCAGGGAAGACACCCAAGATGATTTTTCTCCTTGGACAAAGCTCCATCCTCTGGGATGCATCCGAGAGTTGTCGCAGCTATGTCCCTGAGTATTTTTTCTCGCGGTTTAGGGTTCTGTCATCCCAGGTAGCAACCACAGACTCCTCCAGGGAAGATACCCGAGATGATTTTTCTCCTTGGACAATGCTCCATCTTCTGGGATGCATCTGAGATTCCTCCCAGGCGTCTCCCGCAGACAATTTTCTGGTGGTTTGATTCCCTTTAATCCCGGGTAGCAACCCCAGACTCCTCCAGGGAAGATACCCGAGATGATTTTTCTCCTTGGACAAAGCTCCATCCTCTGGGATGCATCCGAGACTTGTCGCAGCTATGTCCCTGAGTCTTTTTTCTCGCGGTTTAGGGTTCTGTCATCCCAGGTAGCAACCCCAGACTCCTCCAGGGAAGACACCAAAGATGATTTTTCTCCTTGGACAATGCTCCATCTTCTGGGATGCATCTGAGATTCCTCCCAGGCGTCTCCCGCAGACATTTTTCCAGTGTTTTGAGTCCCTTTTAATCCCGGGTAGCAACCCCAGACTCCTCCAGGGAAGATACCCGAGATGATTTTTCTCCTTGGACAAAGCTCCATCCTCTGGGATGCATCCGAGACTCCTTGCAGGTATGTTCCTGAGTCTTTATTCCGGTGGTTTAGGGCCCTGTGATCCCGGGTAGCAAACCCAGACTCCTCCAGGGAAGATACCCGAGATGATTTTTCTCCTTGGACAATGCTCCATCTTCTGGGATGCATCTGAGATTCCTCCCAGGCGTCTCCCGCAGACATTTTTCCGGTGGTTTGGGTCCCTGTAATCCCGGGTAGCAACCCCAGACTCCTCCAGGGAAGACACCCGAGATGATTTTTCTCCTTGGACAAAGCTCCATCCTCTGGGATGCATCCGAGACTTGTCGCAGCTATGTCCCTGAGTATTTTTTCTCGCGGTTTAGGGTTCTGTCATCCCAGGTAGCAACCCCAGACTCCTCCAGGGAAGACACCCAAGATGATTTTTCTCTCTTGACATTGGTCCATCCTGCGGGATCTACCCAGAACTCCTCCCAGGCGTCTCCCGCAGATGTTTTTCCTGTGGTTTGGGTCCCTGTAATCCCGGGTAGCAACCCCAGACTCCTCCAGGGAAGACACCCAAGATGATTTTTCTCCTTGGACAAAGCTCCATCCTCTGGGATGCATCCGAGAGTTGTCGCAGCTATGTCCCTGAGTATTTTTTCTCGCGGTTTAGGGTTCTGTCATCCCAGGTAGCAACCACAGACTCCTCCAGGGAAGATACCCGAGATGATTTTTCTCCTTGGACAATGCTCCATCTTCTGGGATGCATCTGAGATTCCTCCCAGGCGTCTCCCGCAGACAATTTTCTGGTGGTTTGACTCCCTTTAATCCCGGGTAGCAACCCCAGACTCCTCCAGGGAAGATACCCGAGATGATTTTTCTCCTTGGACAAAGCTCCATCCTCTGGGATGCATCCGAGACTTGTCGCAGCTATGTCCCTGAGTATTTTTTCTCGCGGTTTAGGGTTCTGTCATCCCAGGTAGCAACCCCAGACTCCTCCAGGGAAGACACCAAAGATGATTTTTCTCCTTGGACAATGCTCCATCTTCTGGGATGCATCTGAGATTCCTCCCAGGCGTCTCCCGCAGAAATTTTTCCAGTGTTTTGAGTCCCTTTTAATCCCGGGTAGCAACCCCAGACTCCTCCAGGGAAGATACCCGAGATGATTTTTCTCCTTGGACAAAGCTCCATCCTCTGGGATGCATCCGAGACTCCTTGCAGGTATGTTCCTGAGTCTTTATTCCGGTGGTTTAGGGCCCTGTGATCCCGGGTAGCAAACCCAGACTCCTCCAGGGAAGATACCCGAGATGATTTTTCTCGTTGGACAATGCTCCATCTTCTGGGATGCATCTGAGATTCCTCCCAGGCGTCTCCCGCAGACATTTTTCCGGTGGTTTGGGTCCCTGTAATCCCGGGTAGCAACCCCAGACTCCTCCAGGGAAGACACCCAAGATGATTTTTCTCCTTGGACAAAGCTCCATCCTCTGGGATGCATCCGAGACTTGTCGCAGCTATGTCCCTGAGTCTTTTTTCTCGCGGTTTAGGGTTCTGTCATCCCAGGTAGCAACCCCAGACTCCTCCAGGGAAGATACCCGAGATGATTTTTCTCCTTGGACAATGCTCCATCTTCTGGGATGCATCTGAGATTCCTCCCAGGCGTCTCCCGCAGACAATTTTCCGGTGGTTTGAGTCCCTGTAATCCCTGGTAGCAACCCCAGACTCCTCCAGGGAAGATACCCGAGATGATTTTTCTCCTTGGACAAAGCTCCATCCTCTGGGATGCATCCGAGACTTGTCGCAGCTATGTCCCTGAGTCTTTTTTCTCGCGGTTTAGGATTCTGTCATCCCAGGTAGCAACCCCAGACTCCTCCAGGGAAGACACCCAAGATGATTTTTCTCTGTTGACATCGGTCCATCCTGCAGGATCTACCCAGAACTCCTCCCAGTTATCTCCCGAAGAGTTTTCTCCAGTGCTTTAGGGCCCTGTGATCCCGGGTAGCAACCCCAGACTCCTCCAGGGAAGACACCCAAGATGATTTTTCTCTCTTGACATTGGTCCATCCTGCGGGATCTACCCAGAACTCCTCCCAGGCGTCTCCCGCAGATGTTTTTCCTGTGGTTTGGGTCCCTGTAATCCCGGGTAGCAACCCCAGACTCCTCCAGGGAAGATACCCGAGATAATTTTTCTCCTTGGACAATGCTCCATCCTCTGGTAAGCATCCGAGACTCCTTGCAGGTATGTCCCTGAGTCTTTATTCCGGTGGTTTAGTGCCCTGTGATCCCGGGTAGCAAACCCAGACTCCTCCAGGGAAGATACCCGAGATGATTTTTCTCCTTGGACAATGCTCCATCTTCTGGGATGCATCTGAGATTCCTCCCAGGCGTCTCCCGCAGACATTTTTCCGGTGGTTTGGGTCCCTGTAATCCCGGGTAGCAACCCCAGACTCCTCCAGGGAAGACACCCAAGATGATTTTTCTCTCTTGACATTGGTCCATCCTGCGGGATCTACCCAGAACTCCTCCCAGGCGTCTCCCGCAGATGTTTTTCCTGTGGTTTGGGTCCCTGTAATCCCGGGTAGCAACCCCAGACTCCTCCAGGGAAGACACCCAAGATGATTTTTCTCCTTGGACAAAGCTCCATCCTCTGGGATGCATCCGAGACTCCTTGCAGGTATGTTCCTGAGTCTTTATTCCGGTGGTTTAGGGCCCTGTGATCCCGGGTAGCAAACCCAGACTCCTCCAGGGAAGACACTCGAGATGATTTTTCTCCTTGGACAAAGCTCCATCCTCTGGGATGCATCCGAGACTTGTCGCAGCTATGTCCCTGAGTCTTTTTTCTCGCGGTTTAGGATTCTGTCATCCCAGGTAGCAACCCCAGACTCCTCCAGGGAAGACACCCAAGATGATTTTTCTCTCTTGACATTGGTCCATCCTGCGGGATCTACCCAGAACTCCTCCCAGGCGTCTCCCGCAGATGTTTTTCCTGTGGTTTGGGTCCATTTAATCCCGGGTAGCAACCCCAGACTCCTCCAGGGAAGATACCCGAGATAATTTTTCTCCTTGGACAATGCTCCATCCTCTGGGAAGCATCCGAGACTCCTTGCAGGTATGTCCCTGAGTCTTTATTCCGGTGGTTTAGGGCCCTGTGATCCCGGGTAGCAACCCCAGACTCCTCCAGGAATATACCCAAGATGATTTTTCTCCTTGGACAATGCTCCATCTTCTGGGATGCATCTGAGATTCCTCCCAGGCGTCTCCCGCAGACATTTTTCCGGTTATTTGGGTCCCTGTAATCCCGGGTAGCAACCCCAGACTCCTCCAGGGAAGACACCCGAGATGATTTTTCTCCTTGGACAAAGCTCCATCCTCTGGGATGCATCCGAGACTTGTCGCAGCTATGTCCCTGAGTCTTTTTTCTCGCGGTTTAGGGTTCTGTCATCCCAGGTAGCAACCCCAGACTCCTCCAGGGAAGATACCCGAGATGATTTTTCTGCTTGGACAAAGCTCCATCCTCTGGGATGCATCTGAGATTCCTCCCAGGCGTCTCCCGCAGACATTTTTCCGGTGGTTTGGGTCCCTGTAATCCCGGGTAGCAACCCCAGACTCCTCCAGGGAAGACACCCGAGATGATTTTTCTCCTTGGACAAAGCTCCATCCTCTGGGATGCATCCGAGACTTGTCGCAGCTATGTCCCTGAGTCTTTTTTCTCGCGGTTTATGGTTCTGTCATCCCAGGTAGCAACCCCAGACTCCTCCAGGGAAGATACCCGAGATGATTTTTCTCCTTGGACAATGCTCCATCTTCTGGGATGGATCTGAGATTCCTCCCAGGCGTCTCCCGCAGACATTTTTCCAGTGTTTTGAGTCCCTTTTAATCCCGAGTATCAACCCCAGACTCCTCCAGGGAAGACACCCGAGATGATTTTTCTCCTTGGACAAAGCTCCATCCTCTGGGATGCATCCGAGACTTGTCGCAGCTATGTCCCTGAGTCTTTTTTCTCGCGGTTTAGGGTTCTGTCATCCCAGGTAGCAACCCCAGACTCCTCCAGGGAAGATACCCGAGATGATTTTTCTCCTTGGACAAAGCTCCATCCTCTGGGATGCATCCGAGACTTGTCGCAGCTATGTCCCTGCGTCTTTTTTCTCGCGGTTTAGGGTTCTGTCATCCCAGGTAGCAACCCCAGACTCCTCCAGGGAAGACACCCAAGATGATTTTTCTCCTTGGACAATGCTCCATCCTGCAGGATCTACCCAGAATTCCTCCCAGGCGTCTCCCGCAGATGTTTTTCCTGTGGTTTGGGTCCCTGTAATCCCGGGTAGCAACCCCAGACTCCTCCAGGGAAGACACTCGAGATGATTTTTCTCCTTGGACAAAGCTCCATCCTCTGGGATGCATCCGAGACTTGTCGCAGCTATGTCCCTGAGTCTTTTTTCTCGCGGTTTAGGATTCTGTCATCCCAGGTAGCAACCCCAGACTCCTCCAGGGAAGACACCCAAGATGATTTTTCTCTCTTGACATTGGTCCATCCTGCGGGATCTACCCAGAACTCCTCCCAGGCGTCTCCCGCAGATGTTTTTCCTGTGGTTTGGGTCCATTTAATCACGGGTAGCAACCCCAGACTCCTCCAGGGAAGATACCCGAGATAATTTTTCTCCTTGGACAATGCTCCATCCTCTGGGAAGCATCCGAGACTCCTTGCAGGTATGTCCCTGAGTCTTTATTCCGGTGGTTTAGGGCCCTGTGATCCCGGGTAGCAACCCCAGACTCCTCCAGGAATATACCCAAGATGATTTTTCTCCTTGGACAATGCTCCATCTTCTGGGATGCATCTGAGATTCCTCCCAGGCGTCTCCCGCAGACATTTTTCCGGTTATTTGGGTCCCTGTAATCCCGGGTAGCAACCCCAGACTCCTCCAGGGAAGACACCCGAGATGATTTTTCTCCTTGGACAAAGCTCCATCCTCTGGGATGCATCCGAGACTTGTCGCAGCTATGTCCCTGAGTCTTTTTTCTCGCGGTTTAGGGTTCTGTCATCCCAGGTAGCAACCCCAGACTCCTCCAGGGAAGATACCCGAGATGATTTTTCTGCTTGGACAAAGCTCCATCCTCTGGGATGCATCTGAGATTCCTCCCAGGCGTCTCCCGCAGACATTTTTCCGGTGGTTTGGGTCCCTGTAATCCCGGGTAGCAACCCCAGACTCCTCCAGGGAAGACACCCGAGATGATTTTTCTCCTTGGACAAAGCTCCATCCTCTGGGATGCATCCGAGAGTTGTCGCAGCTATGTCGCTGAGTCTTTTTTCTCGCGGTTTAGGGTTCTGTCATCCCAGGTAGCAACCCCAGACTCCTCCAGGGAAGATACCCGAGATGATTTTTCTCCTTGGACAAAGCTCCATCCTCTGGGATGCATCCGAGACTTGTCGCAGCTATGTCCCTGAGTCTTTTTTCTCGCGGTTTAGGGTTCTGTCATCCCAGGTAGCAACCCCAGACTCCTCCAGGGAAGATACCCGAGATGATTTTTCTCGTTGGACAATGCTCCATCTTCTGGGATGGATCTGAGATTCCTCCCAGGCGTCTCCCGCAGACATTTTTCCAGTGTTTTGAGTCCCTTTTAATCCCGGGTAGCAACGCCAGACTCCTCCAGGGAAGATACCCGAGATGATTTTTCTCCTTGGACAAAGCTCCATCCTCTGGGATGCATCCGAGACTCCTTACAGGTATGTCCCTGAGTCTTTATTCCTGTGGTTTAGGGCCCTGTGATCCCGGGTAGCAAACCCAGACTCCTCCAGGGAAGATACCCGAGATGATTTTTCTCCTTGGACAAAGCTCCATCCTCTGGGATGCATCCGAGACTTGTCGCAGCTATGTCCCTGAGTCTTTTTTCTTGCGGTGTAGGGTTCTGTCATCCCAGGTAGCAACCCCAGACTCCTCCAGGGAAGACACCCAAGATGATTTTTCTCCTTGGACAATGCTCCATCCTGCAGGATCTACCCAGAATTCCTCCCAGGCGTCTCCCGCAGATGTTTTTCCTGTGGTTTGGGTCCCTGTAATCCCGGGTAGCAACCCCAGACTCCTCCAGGGAAGACACCCGAGATGATTTTTCTCCTTGGACAAAGCTCCATCCTCTGGGATGCATCCGAGACTTGTCGCAGCTATGTCCCTGAGTCTTTTTTCTCGCGGTTTAGGGTTCTGTCATCCCCGGTAGCAACCCCAGACTCCTCTAGGGAAGACACCCAAGATGATTTTTCTCTCTTGACAGTGGTCCATCCTGCAGGATCTACCCAGAACTCCTCCCAGGTATCTCCCGCCGAGTTTTCTCCAGTGCTTTAGGGCCCAGTGATACTGGGTAGCAACCCCAGACTCCTCCAGGGAAGATATCCGAGATGATTTTTCTCATTGGACAAAGCTCCATCCTCTGGGATGCATCCGAGACTTGTCGCAGCTATGTCCCTGAGTCTTTTTTCTCGCGGTTTAGGGTTCTGTCATCCTAGGTAGCAACCCCAGACTCCTCCAGGGAAGACACCCAAGATGATTTTTCTCTCTTGACATTGGTCCATCCTGCGGGATCTACCCAGAACTCCTCCCAGGCGTCTCCCGCAGATGTTTTTCCTGTGGTTTGGGTCCATTTAATCCCGGGTAGCAACCCCAGACTCCTCCAGGGAAGATACCCGAGATAATTTTTCTCCTTGGACAAAGCTCCATCCTCTGGGATGCATCCGAGACTCCTTGCAGGTATGTTCCTGAGTCTTTATTCCGGTGGTTTAGGGCCCTGTGATCCCGGGTAGCAAACCCAGACTCCTCCAGGGAAGATACCCGAGATGATTTTTCTCCTTGGACAATGCTCCATCTTCTGGGATGCATCTGAGATTCCTCCCAGGCGTCTCCCGCAGACATTTTTCCGGTTATTTGGGTCCCTGTAATCCCGGGTAGCAACCCCAGACTCCTCCAGGGAAGACACCCGAGATGATTTTTCTCCTTGGACAAAGCTCCATCCTCTGGGATGCATCCGAGAATTGTCGCAGCTATGTCCCTGAGTCTTTTTTCTCGCGGTTTAGGGTTCTGTCATCCCAGGTAGCAACCCCAGACTCCTCCAGGGAAGACACCCAAGATGATTTTTCTCCTTGGACAATGCTCCATCTTCTGGGATGCATCTGAGATTCCTCCCAGGCGTCTCCCGCAGACATTTTTCCAGTGTTTTGAGTCCCTTTTAATCCCGGGTAGCAACCCCAGACTCCTCCAGGGAAGATACCCGAGATGATTTTTCTCCTTGGACAAAGCTCCATCCTCTGGGATGCATCCAAGACTCCTTGCAGGTATGTCCCTGAGTCTTTATTCCGGTGGTTTAGGGCCCTGTGATCCCGGGTAGCAAACCCAGACTCCTCCAGGGAAGATACCCGAGATGATTTTTCTCCTTGGACAATGCTCCATCTTCTGGGATGCATCTGAGATTCCTCCCAGGCGTCTCCCGCAGACATTTTTCCGGTGGTTTGGGTCCCTGTAATCCCGGGTAGCAACCCCAGACTCCTCCAGGGAAGACACCCGAGATGATTTTTCTCCTTGGACAAAGCTCCATCCTCTGGGATGCATCCGAGACTTGTCGCAGCTATGTCCCTGAGTCTTTTTTCTCGCGGTTTAGGGTTCTGTCATCCCAGGTAGCAACCCCAGACTCCTCCAGGGAAGACACCCAAGATGATTTTTCTCCTTGGACAATGCTCCATCTTCTGGGATGCATCTGAGATTCCTCCCAGGCGTCTCCCGCAGACATTTTTCCGGTGGTTTGGGTCCCTGTAATCCCGGGTAGCAACCCCAGACTCCTCCAGGGAAGACACCCGAGATGATTTTTCTCCTTGGACAAAGCTCCATCCTCTGGGATGCATCCGAGACTTGTCGCAGCTATGTCCCTGAGTCTTTTTTCTCGCGGTTTAGGGTTCTGTCATCCCAGGTAGCAACCCCAGACTCCTCCAGGGAAGATACCCGAGATGATTTTTCTCCTTGGACAAAGCTCCATCCTCTGGGATGCATCCGAGACTTGTCGCAGCTATGTCCCTGAGTCTTTTTTCTCGCGGTTTAGGGTTCTGTCATCCCAGGTAGCAACCCCAGACACCTCCAGGGAAGATACCCGAGATGATTTTTCTCCTTGGACAATGCTCCATCTTCTGGGATGCATCTGAGATTCCTCCCAGGCGTCTCCCGCAGACATTTTTCCAGTGTTTTGAGTCCCTTTTAATCCCGGGTAGCAACCACAGACTCCTCCAGGGAAGATACCCGAGATGATTTTTCTCCTTGGACAAAGCTCCATCCTCTGGGATGCATCCGAGACTCCTTGCAGGTATGTCCCTGAGTCTTTATTCCGGTGGTTTAGGGCCCTGTGATCCCGGGTAGCAAACCCAGACTCCTCCAGGGAAGATACCCGAGATGATTTTTCTCCTTGGACAATGCTCCATCTTCTGGGATGCATCTGAGATTCCTCCCAGGCGTCTCCCGCAGACATTTTTCCGGTGGTTTGGGTCCCTGTAATCCCGGGTAGCAACCCCAGACTCCTCCAGGGAAGACACCCGAGATGATTTTTCTCCTTGGACAAAGCTCCATCCTCTGGGATGCATCCGAGACTTGTCGCAGCTATGTCCCTGAGTCTTTTTTCTCGCGGTTTAGGGTTCTGTCATCCCAGGTAGCAACCCCAGACTCCTCCAGGGAAGACACCCAAGATGATTTTTCTCCTTGGACAATGCTCCATCCTGCAGGATCTACCCAGAATTCCTCCCAGGCGTCTCCCGCAGATGTTTTTCCTGTGGTTTGGGTCCCTGTAATCCCGTATATCAACCCCAGACTCCTCCAGGGAAGACACCCGAGATGATTTTTCTCCTTGGACAAAGCTCCATCCTCTGGGATGCATCCGAGACTTGTCGCAGCTATGTCCCTGAGTCTTTTTTCTCGCGGTTTAGGATTCTGTCATCCCAGGTAGCAACCCCAGACTCCTCCAGGGAAGACACCCAAGATGATTTTTCTCTCTTGACAGTGGTCCATCCTGCAGGATCTACCCAGAACTCCTCCCAGGTATCTCCTGCCGAGTTTACTCCAGTGCTTTAGGGGCCTGTAATCCCGGGTAGCAACCCCAGACTCCTCCAGGGAAGACACCCAAGATGACTTTTCTCTCTTGACAGTGGTCCATCCTGCGGGATCTACCAAGAATACCTCCCAGGTATCTCCCGCCGAGTTTTCTCCAGTGCTTTAGGGCCCAGTGATACTGGGTAGAAACCCCAGACTCCTCCAGGGAAGATATCCGAGATGATTTTTCTCCTTGGACAAAGCTCCATCCTCTGGGATGCATCCGAGACTTGTCGCAGCTATGTCCCTGAGTCTTTTTTCTCGCGGTTTAGGGTTCTGTCATCCCAGGTAGCAACCCCAGACTCCTCCAGGGAAGACACCCAAGATGATTTTTCTCTCTTGACATTGGTCCATCCTGCGGGATCTACCCAGAACTCCTCCCAGGCGTCTCCCGCAGATGTTTTTCCTGTGGTTTGGTTCCCTTTAATAACGGGTAGCAACCCCAGACTCCTCCAGGGAAGATACCCGAGATGATTTTTCTCCTTGGACAATGCTCCATCTTCTGGGATGCATCTGAGATTCCTCCCAGGCGTCTCCCGCAGACATTTTTCCAGTGGTTTGGGTCCCTGTAATACCGGGTAGCAACCCCAGACTCCTCCAGGGAAGACACCCAAGATGATTTTTCTCCTTGGACAAAGCTCCATCCTCTGGGATGCATCCGAGACTTGTCGCAGCTATGTCCCTGAGTCTTTTTTCTCGCGGTTTAGGGTTCTGTCATCCCAGGTAGCAACCACAGACTCCTCCAGGGAAGATACCCGAGATGATTTTTCTCCTTGGACAATGCTCCATCTTCTGGGATGCATCTGAGATTCCTCCCAGGCGTCTCCCGCAGACATTTTTCCGGTGGTTTGGGTCCCTGTAATCCCGGGTAGCAACCCCAGACTCCTCCAGGGAAGACACCCGAGATGATTTTTCTCCTTGGACAAAGCTCAATCCTCTGGGATGCATCCGAGACTTGTCGCAGCTATGTCCCTGAGTCTTTTTTCTTGCGGTGTAGGGTTCTGTCATCCCAGGTAGCAACCCCAGACTCCTCCAGGGAAGACACCCAAGATGATTTTTCTCTCTTGACATTGGTCCATCCTGCGGGATCTACCCAGAACTCCTCCCAGGCGTCTCCCGCAGATGTTTTTCCTGTGGTTTGGGTCCCTTTAATCACGGGTAGCAACCCCAGACTCCTCCAGGGAAGACACCCAAGATGATTTTTCTCCTTGGACAATGCTCCATCTTCTGGGATGCATCTGAGATTCCTCCCAGGCGTCTCCCGCAGACATTTTTCCAGTGTTTTGAGTCCCTTTTAATCCCGGGTAGCAACCCCAGACTCCTCCAGGGAAGATACCCGAGATGATTTTTCTCCTTGGACAAAGCTCCATCCTCTGGGATGCATCCAAGACTCCTTGCAGGTATGTCCCTGAGTCTTTATTCCGGTGGTTTAGGGCCCTGTGATCCCGGGTAGCAAACCCAGACTCCTCCAGGGAAGATACCCGAGATGATTTTTCTCCTTGGACAATGCTCCATCTTCTGGGATGCATCTGAGATTCCTCCCAGGCGTCTCCCGCAGACATTTTTCCGGTGGTTTGGGTCCCTGTAATCCCGGGTAGCAACCCCAGACTCCTCCAGGGAAGACACCCGAGATGATTTTTCTCCTTGGACAAAGCTCCATCCTCTGGGATGCATCCGAGACTTGTCGCAGCTATGTCCCTGAGTCTTTTTTCTCGCGGTTTAGGGTTCTGTCATCCCAGGTAGCAACCCCAGACTCCTCCAGGGAAGACACCCAAGATGATTTTTCTCCTTGGACAATGCTCCATCTTCTGGGATGCATCTGAGATTCCTCCCAGGCGTCTCCCGCAGACATTTTTCCGGTGGTTTGGGTCCCTGTAATCCCGGGTAGCAACCCCAGACTCCTCCAGGGAAGACACCCGAGATGATTTTTCTCCTTGGACAAAGCTCCATCCTCTGGGATGCATCCGAGACTTGTCGCAGCTATGTCCCTGAGTCTTTTTTCTCGCGGTTTAGGGTTCTGTCATCCCAGGTAGCAACCCCAGACTCCTCCAGGGAAGATACCCGAGATGATTTTTCTCCTTGGACAAAGCTCCATCCTCTGGGATGCATCCGAGACTTGTCGCAGCTATGTCCCTGAGTCTTTTTTCTCGCGGTTTAGGGTTCTGTCATCCCAGGTAGCAACCCCAGACACCTCCAGGGAAGATACCCGAGATGATTTTTCTCCTTGGACAATGCTCCATCTTCTGGGATGCATCTGAGATTCCTCCCAGGCGTCTCCCGCAGACATTTTTCCAGTGTTTTGAGTCCCTTTTAATCCCGGGTAGCAACCACAGACTCCTCCAGGGAAGATACCCGAGATGATTTTTCTCCTTGGACAAAGCTCCATCCTCTGGGATGCATCCGAGACTCCTTGCAGGTATGTCCCTGAGTCTTTATTCCGGTGGTTTAGGGCCCTGTGATCCCGGGTAGCAAACCCAGACTCCTCCAGGGAAGATACCCGAGATGATTTTTCTCCTTGGACAATGCTCCATCTTCTGGGATGCATCTGAGATTCCTCCCAGGCGTCTCCCGCAGACATTTTTCCGGTGGTTTGGGTCCCTGTAATCCCGGGTAGCAACCCCAGACTCCTCCAGGGAAGACACCCGAGATGATTTTTCTCCTTGGACAAAGCTCCATCCTCTGGGATGCATCCGAGACTTGTCGCAGCTATGTCCCTGAGTCTTTTTTCTCGCGGTTTAGGGTTCTGTCATCCCAGGTAGCAACCCCAGACTCCTCCAGGGAAGACACCCAAGATGATTTTTCTCCTTGGACAATGCTCCATCCTGCAGGATCTACCCAGAATTCCTCCCAGGCGTCTCCCGCAGATGTTTTTCCTGTGGTTTGGGTCCCTGTAATCCCGTATATCAACCCCAGACTCCTCCAGGGAAGACACCCGAGATGATTTTTCTCCTTGGACAAAGCTCCATCCTCTGGGATGCATCCGAGACTTGTCGCAGCTATATCCCTGAGTCTTTTTTCTCGCGGTTTAGGATTCTGTCATCCCAGGTAGCAACCCCAGACTCCTCCAGGGAAGACACCCAAGATGATTTTTCTCTCTTGACAGTGGTCCATCCTGCAGGATCTACCCAGAACTCCTCCCAGGTATCTCCTGCCGAGTTTACTCCAGTGCTTTAGGGGCCTGTAATCCCGGGTAGCAACCCCAGACTCCTCCAGGGAAGACACCCAAGATGACTTTTCTCTCTTGACAGTGGTCCATCCTGCGGGATCTACCAAGAATACCTCCCAGGTATCTCCCGCCGAGTTTTCTCCAGTGCTTTAGGGCCCAGTGATACTGGGTAGAAACCCCAGACTCCTCCAGGGAAGATATCCGAGATGATTTTTCTCCTTGGACAAAGCTCCATCCTCTGGGATGCATCCGAGACTTGTCGCAGCTATGTCCCTGAGTCTTTTTTCTCGCGGTTTAGGGTTCTGTCATCCCAGGTAGCAACCCCAGACTCCTCCAGGGAAGACACCCAAGATGATTTTTCTCTCTTGACATTGGTCCATCCTGCGGGATCTACCCAGAACTCCTCCCAGGCGTCTCCCGCAGATGTTTTTCCTGTGGTTTGGTTCCCTTTAATAACGGGTAGCAACCCCAGACTCCTCCAGGGAAGATACCCGAGATGATTTTTCTCCTTGGACAATGCTCCATCTTCTGGGATGCATCTGAGATTCCTCCCAGGCGTCTCCCGCAGACATTTTTCCAGTGGTTTGGGTCCCTGTAATACCGGGTAGCAACCCCAGACTCCTCCAGGGAAGACACCCAAGATGATTTTTCTCCTTGGACAAAGCTCCATCCTCTGGGATGCATCCGAGAGTTGTCGCAGCTATGTCCCTGAGTCTTTTTTCTCGCGGTTTAGGGTTCTGTCATCCCAGGTAGCAACCACAGACTCCTCCAGGGAAGATACCCGAGATGATTTTTCTCCTTGGACAATGCTCCATCTTCTGGGATGCATCTGAGATTCCTCCCAGGCGTCTCCCGCAGACATTTTTCCGGTGGTTTGGGTCCCTGTAATCCCGGGTAGCAACCCCAGACTCCTCCAGGGAAGACACCCGAGATGATTTTTCTCCTTGGACAAAGCTCAATCCTCTGGGATGCATCCGAGACTTGTCGCAGCTATGTCCCTGAGTCTTTTTTCTTGCGGTGTAGGGTTCTGTCATCCCAGGTAGCAACCCCAGACTCCTCCAGGGAAGACACCCAAGATGATTTTTCTCTCTTGACATTGGTCCATCCTGCGGTATCTACCCAGAACTCCTCCCAGGCGTCTCCCGCAGATGTTTTTCCTGTGGTTTGGGTCCCTTTAATCACGGGTAGCAACCCCAGACTCCTCCAGGGAAGATACCCGAGATAATTTTTCTCCTTGGACAATGCTCCATCCTCTGGGAAGCATCCGAGACTCCTTGCAGGTATGTCCCTGAGTCTTTATTCCGGTGGTTTAGGGCCCTGTGATCCCGGGTAGCAACCCCAGACTCCTCCAGGAATATACCCAAGATGATTTTTCTCCTTGGACAATGCTCCATCTTCTGGGATGCATCTGAGATTCCTCCCAGGCGTCTCCCGCAGACATTTTTCCGGTTATTTGGGTCCCTGTAATCCCGGGTAGCAACCCCAGACTCCTCCAGGGAAGACACCCGAGATGATTTTTCTGCTTGGACAAAGCTCCATCCTCTGGGATGCATCCGAGACTTGTCGCAGCTATGTCCCCGAGTCTTTTTTCTCGCGGTTCAGGGTTCTGTCATCCCAGGTAGCAACCCCAGACTCCTCCAGGGAAGACACCCAAGATGATTTTTCTCCTTGGACAATGCTCCATCTTCTGGGATGCATCTGAGATTCCTCCCAGGCGTCTCCCGCAGACATTTTTCCAGTGTTTTGAGTCCCTTTTAATCCCGGGTAGCAACCCCAGACTCCTCCAGGGAAGATACCCGAGATGATTTTTCTCCTTGGACAAAGCTCCATCCTCTGGGATGCATCCGAGACTCCTTGCAGGTATGTTCCTGAGTCTTTATTCCGGTGGTTTAGGGCCCTGTGATCCCGGGTAGCAAACCCAGACTCCTCCAGGGAAGATACCCGAGATGATTTTTCTCCTTGGACAAAGCTCCATCCTCTGGGATGCATCCGAGACTCCTTGCAGGTATGTCCCTGAGTCTTTATTCCGGTGGTTTAGGGCCCTGTGATCCCGGGTAGCAACCCCAGACTCCTCCAGGGAAGATACCCGAGATGATTTTTCTCCTTGGACAATGCTCCATCTTCTGGGATGCATCTGAGATTCCTCCCAGGAGTCTCCCGCAGACATTTTTCCGGTGGTTTGGGTCCCTGTAATCCCGGGTAGCAACCCCAGACTCCTCCAGGGAAGATACCCAAGATGATTTTTCTCCTTGGACAAAGCTCCATCCTCTGGGATGCATCCGAGACTTGTCGCAGCTATGTCCCTGAGTCTTTTTTCTCGCGGTTTAGGGTTCTGTCATCCCAGGTAGCAACCCCAGACTCCTCCAGGGAAGACACCCAAGATGATTTTTCTCCTTGGACAATGCTCCATCCTGCAGGATCTACCCAGAATTCCTCCCAGGCGTCTCCCGCAGATGTTTTTCCTGTGGTTTGGGTCCCTGTAATCCCGGGTAGCAACCCCAGACTCCTCCAGGGAAGATATCCGAGATGATTTTTCTCCTTGGACAAAGCTCCATCCTCTGGGATGCATCCGAGACTTGTCGCAGCTATGTCCCTGAGTCTTTTTTCTCGCGGTTTAGGGTTCTGTAATCCCAGGTAGCAACCCCAGACTCCTCCAGGGAAGACACCCAAGATGATTTTTCTCTCTTGACATTGGTCCATCCTGCGGTATCTACCCAGAACTCCTCCCAGGCGTCTCCCGCAGATGTTTTTCCTGTGGTTTGGGTCCCTTTAATCACGGGTAGCAACCCCAGACTCCTCCAGGGAAGATACCCGAGATGATTTTTCTCCTTGGACAATGCTCCATCTTCTGGGATGCATCTGAGATTCCTCCCAGGCGTCTCCCGCAGACATTTTTCCGGTGGTTTGGGTCCCTGTAATCCCGGGTAGCAACCCCAGACTCCTCCAGGGAAGACACCCAAGATGATTTTTCTCTCTTGACATTGGTCCATCCTGCGGGATCTACCCAGAACTCTTCCCAGGCGTCTCCCGCAGATGTTTTTACTGTGGTTTGGGTCCCTGTAATCCCGGGTAGCAACCCCAGACTCCTCCAGGGAAGACACCCGAGATGATTTTTCTCCTTGGACAAAGCTCCATCCTCTGGGATGCATCCGAGACTTGTCGCAGCTATGTCCCTGAGTCTTTTTTCTCGCGGTTTAGGGTTCTGTCATCCCAGGTAGCAACCCCAGACTCCTCCAGGGAAGATACCCGAGATGATTTTTCTCCTTGGACAATGCTCCATCTTCTGGGATGCATCTGAGATTCCTCCCAGGCGTCTCCCGCAGACATTTTTCCGGTGTGTTGAGTCCCTTTAATCCCGGGTAGCGACCCCAGAATCCTCCAGGGAAGATACCCGAGATAATTTTTCTCCTTGGACAATGCTCCATCCTCTGGGAAGCATCCGAGACTCCTTGCAGGTATGTCCCTGAGTCTTTATTCCAGTGGTTTAGGGCCCTGTGATCCCGGGTAGCAAACCCAGACTCCTCCAGGGAAGATACCCGAGATGATTTTTCTCCTTGGACAATGCTCCATCTTCTGGGATGCATCTGAGATTCCTCCCAGGCGTCTCCCGCAGACATTTTTCCGGTGGTTTGGGTCCCTGTAGTCCCGGGTAGCAACCCCAGACTCCTCCAGGGAAGACACCCGAGATGATTTTTCTCCTTGGACAAAGCTCCATCCTCTGGGATGCATCCGAGACTTGTCGCAGCTATGTCCCTGAGTCTTTTTTCTCGCGGTGTAGGGTTCTGTCATCCTAGGTAGCAACCCCAGACTCCTCCAGGGAAGACACCGAAGATGATTTTTCTCTGTTGACATCGGTCCATCCTGCAGGATCTACCCAGAACTCCTCCCATATATCTCCCGCCGAGTTTTCTCCAGTGCTTTAGGGCCCTGTAATCCCGGGTAGCAATCCCAGACTCCTCCAGGGAAGACACCCAAGATGACTTTTCTCTCTTGACAGTGGTCCATCCTGCGGGATCTACCCAGAACTCCTCCCAGGTATCTCCCGCCGAGTTTTCTCCAGTGCTTTAGGGCCCAGTGATACTGGGTAGCAACCCCAGACTCCTCCAGGGAAGATATCCGAGATGGTTTTTCTCCTTGGACAAAGCTCCATCCTCTGGGATGCATCCGAGACTTGTCGCAGCTATGTCCCTGAGTCTTTTTTCTGGCGGTTTAGGGTTCTGTCATCCCAGGTAGCAACCCCAGACTCCTCCAGGGAAGACACCCAAGATGATTTTTCTCTCTTGACATTGGTCCATCCTGCGGGATCTACCCAGAACTCCTCCCAGGCGTCTCCCGCAGATGTTTTTCCTGTGGTTTGGGTCCCTGTGATCCCGGGTAGCAACCCCAGACTCCTCCAGGGAAGATACCCGAGATGATTTTTCTCCTTGGACAATGCTCCATCTTCTGGGATGTATCTGAGATTCCTCCCAGGCGTCTCCCGCAGACATTTTTCCGGTGGTTTGGGTCCCTGTAATCCCGGGTAGCAACCCCAGACTCCTCCAGGGAAGACACCCAAGATGATTTTTCTCTCTTGACATTGGTCCATCCTGCGGGATCTACCCAGAACTCCTCCCAGGCGTCTCCCGCAGATGTTTTTCCTGTGGTTTGGGTCCCTGTAATCCCGGGTAGCAACCCCAGACTCCTCCAGGGAAGATACCCGAGATGATTTTTCTCCTTGGACAAAGCTCCATCCTCTGGGATGCATCCGAGACTCCTTGCAGGTATGTTCCTGAGTCTTTATTCCGGTGGTTTAGGGCCCTGTGATCCCGGGTAGCAAACCCAGACTCCTCCAGGGAAGATACCCGAGATGATTTTTCTCCTTGGACAAAGCTCCATCCTCTGGGATGCATCCGAGACTCCTTGCAGGTATGTCCCTGAGTCTTTATTCCGGTGGTTTAGGGCCCTGTGATCCCGGGTAGCAAACCCAGACTCCTCCAGGGAAGATACCCGAGATGATTTTTCTCCTTGGACAATGCTCCATCTTCTGGGATGCATCTGAGATTCCTCCCAGGCGTCTCCCGCAGACATTTTTCCGGTGGTTTGGGTCCCTGTAATCCCAGGTAGCAACCCCAGACTCCTCCAGGGAAGATACCCGAGATGATTTTTCTCCTTGGACAAAGCTCCATCCTCTGGGATGCATCCGAGACTTGTCGCAGCTATGTCCCTGAGTCTTTTTTCTCGCGGTTTAGGGTTCTGTCATCCCAGGTAGCAACCCCAGACTCCTCCAGGGAAGACACCCAAGATGATTTTTCTCTCTTGACATTGGTCCATCCTGCGGTATCTACCCAGAACTCCTCCCAGGCGTCTCCCGCAGATGTTTTTCCTGTGGTTTGGGTCCCTTTAATCACGGGTAGCAACCCCAGACTCCTCCAGGGAAGATACCCGAGATGATTTTTCTCCTTGGACAATGCTCCATCTTCTGGGATGCATCTGAGATTCCTCCCAGGCGTCTCCCGCAGACATTTTTCCGGTGGTTTGGGTCCCTGTAATCCCGGGTAGCAACCCCAGACTCCTCCAGGGAAGACACCCAAGATGATTTTTCTCTCTTGACATTGGTCCATCCTGCGGGATCTACCCAGAACTCCTCCCAGGCGTCTCCCGCAGATGTTTTTCCTGTGGTTTGGGTCCCTGTAATCCTGGGTAGCAACCCCAGACTCCTCCAGGGAAGACACCCGAGATGATTTTTCTCCTTGGACAAAGCTCCATCCTCTGGGATGCATCCGAGACTTGTCGCAGCTATGTCCCTGAGTCTTTTTTCTCGCGGTTTAGGGTTCTGTCATCCCAGGTAGCAACCCCAGACTCCTCCAGGGAAGATACCCGAGATGATTTTTCTCCTTGGACAATGCTCCATCTTCTGGGATGCATCTGAGATTCCTCCCAGGCGTCTCCCGCAGACATTTTTCCGGTGGTTTGGGTCCCTGTAGTCCCGGGTAGCAACCCCAGACTCCTCCAGGGAAGACACCCGAGATGATTTTTCTCCTTGGACAAAGCTCCATCCTCTGGGATGCATCCGAGACTTGTCGCAGCTATGTCCCTGAGTCTTTTTTCTCGCGGTGTAGGGTTCTGTCATCCTAGGTAGCAACCCCAGACTCCTCCAGGGAAGACACCGAAGATGATTTTTATCTGTTGACATCGGTCCATCCTGCAGGATCTACCCAGAACTCCTCCCATATATCTCCCGCCGAGTTTTCTCCAGTGCTTTAGGGCCCTGTAATCCTGGGTAGCAATCCCAGACTCCTCCAGGAAAGACACCCAAGATGACTTTTCTCTCTTGACAGTGGTCCATCCTGCGGGATCTACCCAGAACTCCTCCCAGGTATCTCCCGCCGAGTTTTCTCCAGTGCTTTAGGGCCCAGTGATACTGGGTAGCAACCCCAGACTCCTCCAGGGAAGATATCCGAGATGGTTTTTCTCCTTGGACAAAGCTCCATCCTCTGGGATGCATCCGAGACTTGTCGCAGCTATGTCCCTGAGTCTTTTTTCTGGCGGTTTAGGGTTCTGTCATCCTAGGTAGCAACCCCAGACTCCTCCAGGGAAGACACCCAAGATGATTTTTCTCTCTTGACATTGGTCCATCCTGCGGTATCTACCCAGAACTCCTCCCAGGCGTCTCCCGCAGATGTTTTTCCTGTGGTTTGGGTCCCTTTAATCACGGGTAGCAACCCCAGACTCCTCCAGGGAAGATACCCGAGATGATTTTTCTCCTTGGACAATGCTCCATCTTCTGGGATGCATCTGAGATTCCTCCCAGGCGTCTCCCGCAGACATTTTTCCGGTGGTTTGGGTCCCTGTAATCCCGGGTAGCAACCCCAGACTCCTCCAGGGAAGACACCCAAGATGATTTTTCTCTCTTGACATTGGTCCATCCTGCGGGATCTACCCAGAACTCCTCCCAGGCGTCTCCCGCAGATGTTTTTCCTGTGGTTTGGGTCCCTGTAATCCTGGGTAGCAACCCCAGACTCCTCCAGGGAAGACACCCGAGATGATTTTTCTCCTTGGACAAAGCTCCATCCTCTGGGATGCATCCGAGACTTGTCGCAGCTATGTCCCTGAGTCTTTTTTCTCGCGGTTTAGGGTTCTGTCATCCCAGGTAGCAACCCCAGACTCCTCCAGGGAAGATACCCGAGATGATTTTTCTCCTTGGACAATGCTCCATCTTCTGGGATGCATCTGAGATTCCTCCCAGGCGTCTCCCGCAGACATTTTTCCGGTGTGTTGAGTCCCTTTAATCCCGGGTAGCGACCCCAGAATCCTCCAGGGAAGATACCCGAGATAATTTTTCTCCTTGGACAATGCTCCATCCTCTGGGAAGCATCCGAGACTCCTTGCAGGTATGTCCCTGAGTCTTTATTCCGGTGGTTTAGGGCCCTGTGATCCCGGGTAGCAAACCCAGACTCCTCCAGGGAAGATACCCGAGATGATTTTTCTCCTTGGACAATGCTCCATCTTCTGGGATGCATCTGAGATTCCTCCCAGGCGTCTCCCGCAGACATTTTTCCGGTGGTTTGGGTCCCTGTAGTCCCGGGTAGCAACCCCAGACTCCTCCAGGGAAGACACCCGAGATGATTTTTCTCCTTGGACAAAGCTCCATCCTCTGGGATGCATCCGAGACTTGTCGCAGCTATGTCCCTGAGTCTTTTTTCTCGCGGTGTAGGGTTCTGTCATCCTAGGTAGCAACCCCAGACTCCTCCAGGGAAGACACCGAAGATGATTTTTATCTGTTGACATCGGTCCATCCTGCAGGATCTACCCAGAACTCCTCCCATATATCTCCCGCCGAGTTTTCTCCAGTGCTTTAGGGCCCTGTAATCCTGGGTAGCAATCCCAGACTCCTCCAGGGAAGACACCCAAGATGACTTTTCTCTCTTGACAGTGGTCCATCCTGCGGGATCTACCCAGAACTCCTCCCAGGTATCTCCCGCCGAGTTTTCTCCAGTGCTTTAGGGCCCAGTGATACTGGGTAGCAACCCCAGACTCCTCCAGGGAAGATATCCGAGATGGTTTTTCTCCTTGGACAAAGCTCCATCCTCTGGGATGCATCCGAGACTTGTCGCAGCTATGTCCCTGAGTCTTTTTTCTGGCGGTTTAGGGTTCTGTCATCCTAGGTAGCAACCCCAGACTCCTCCAGGGAAGACACCCAAGATGATTTTTCTCTCTTGACATTGGTCCATCCTGCGGGATCTACCCAGAACTCCTCCCAGGCGTCTCCCGCAGATGTTTTTCCTGTGGTTTGGGTCCCTGTAATCCCGGGTAGCAACCCCAGACTCCTCCAGGGAAGATACCCGAGATGATTTTTCTCCTTGGACAATGCTCCATCTTCTGGGATGCATCTGAGATTCCTCCCAGGCGTCTCCCGCAGACAATTTTCTGGTGGTTTGATTCCCTTTAATCCCGGGTAGCAACCCCAGACTCCTCCAGGGAAGATACCCGAGATGATTTTTCTCCTTGGACAAAGCTCCATCCTCTGGGATGCATCCGAGACTCCTTGCAGGTATGTTCCTGAGTCTTTATTCCGGTGGTTTGGGGCCCTGTGATCCCGGGTAGCAAACCCAGACTCCTCCAGGGAAGATACCCGAGATGATTTTTCTCCTTGGACAAAGCTCCATCCTCTGGGATGCATCCGAGACTCCTTGCAGGTATGTCCCTGAGTCTTTATTCCGGTGGTTTAGGGCCCTGTGATCCCGGGTAGCAACCCCAGACTCCTCCAGGGAAGATACCCGAGATGATTTTTCTCCTTGGACAATGCTCCATCTTCTGGGATGCATCTGAGATTCCTCCCAGGCGTCTCCCGCAGACAATTTTCTGGTGGTTTGATTCCCTTTAATCCCGGGTAGCAACCCCAGACTCCTCCAGGGAAGATACCCGAGATGATTTTTCTCCTTGGACAAAGCTCCATCCTCTGGGATGCATCCGAGACTTGTCGCAGCTATGTCCCTGAGTCTTTTTTCTCGCGGTGTAGGGTTCTGTCATCCCAGGTAGCAACCCCAGACTCCTCCAGGGAAGACACCCAAGATGATTTTTCTCTCTTGCCATCGGTCCATCCTGCAGGATCTACCCAGAACTCCTCCCAGGTATCTCCCACCGAGTTTACTCCAGTGCTTTAGGGCCCTGTAATCCCGGGTAGCAACCCCAGACTCCTCCAGGGAAGACACCCGAGATGATTTTTCTCCTTGGACAAAGCTCCATCCTCTGGGATGCATCCGAGACTTGTCGCAGCTATGTCCCTGAGTCTTTTTTCTCGCGGTTTAGGGTTCTGTCATCCCAGGTAGCAACCCCAGACTCCTCCAGGGAAGACACCCAAGATGATTTTTCTCTCTTGACATTGGTCCATCCTGCGGGATCTACCCAGAACTCCTCCCAGGCGTCTCCCGCAGATGTTTTTCCTGTGGTTTGGGTCCCTGTAATCCCGGGTAGCAACCCCAGACTCCTCCAGGGAAGACACCCGAGATGATTTTTCTCCTTGGACAAAGCTCCATCCTCTGGGATGCATCCGAGACTTGTCGCAGCTATTTCCCTGAGTCTTTTTTCTCGCGGTTTAGGGTTCTGTCATCCCAGGTAGCAACCCCAGACTCCTCCAGGGAAGACACCCAAGATGATTTTTCTCCTTGGACAATGCTCCATCTTCTGGGATGCATCTGAGATTCCTCCCAGGCGTCTCCCGCAGACATTTTTCCGGTGTTTTGAGTCCCTTTAATCCCGGGTAGCAACCCCAGACTCCTCCAGGGAAGATACCCGAGATGATTTTTCTCCTTGGACAAAGCTCCATCCTCTGGGATGCATCCGAGACACCTTGCAGGTATGTTCCTGAGTCTTTATTCCGGTGGTTTAGTGCCCTGTGATCCCGGGTAGCAAACCCAGACTCCTCCAGGGAAGATACCCGAGATGATTTTTCTCCTTGGACAATGCTCCATCTTCTGGGATGCATCTGAGATTCCTCCCAGGCGTCTCCCGTAGACATTTTTCCGGTGGTTTGGGTCCCTGTAATCCCGGGTAGCAACCCCAGACTCCTCCAGGGAAGACACCCGAGATGATTTTTCTCCTTGGACAAAGCTCCATCCTCTGGGATGCATCCAAGACTTGTCGCAGCTATGTCCCTGAGTCTTTTTTCTCGCGGTTTAGGGTTCTGTCATCCCAGGTAGCAACCCCAGACTCCTCCAGGGAAGATACCCGAGATGATTTTTCTCCTTGGATAAAGCTCCATCCTCTGGGATGCATCCGAGACTTGTCGCAGCTATGTCCCTGCGTCTTTTTTCTCGCGGTTTAGGGTTCTGTCATCCCAGGTAGCAACCCCAGACTCCTCCAGGGAAGACACCCGAGATGATTTTTCTGCTTGGACAAAGCTCCATCCTCTGGGATGCATCCGAGACTTGTCGCAGCTATGTCCCTGAGTCTTTTTTCTCGCGGTTTAGGGTTCTGTCATCCCAGGTAGCAACCCCAGACTCCTCCAGGGAAGACACCCAAGATGATTTTTCTCTCTTGACAGTGGTCCATCCTGCAGGATCTACCCAGAACTCCTCCCAGGTATCTCCCGCCGAGTTTACTCCAGTGCTTTAGGGCCCTGTAATCCCGGGTAGCAACCCCAGACTCCTCCAGGGAAGATACCCGAGATGATTTTTCTCCTTGGACAATGCTCCATCTTCTGGGATGCATCTGAGATTCCTCCCAGGCGTCTCCCGCAGACATTTTTCCGGTGTTTTGAGTCCCTTTAATCCCGGGTAGCAACCCCAGACTCCTCCAGGGAAGATACCCGAGATGATTTTTCTCCTTGGACAAAGCTCCATCCTCTGGGATGCATCCGAGACTTGTCGCAGCTATGTCCCTGAGTCTTTTTTCTCGCGGTTTTGAATTCTGTCATCCCAGGTAGCAACCCCAGACTCCTCCAGGGAAGACACCCAAGATGATTTTTCTCTGTTGACATCGGTCCATCCTGCGGGATCTACCCAGAACTCCTCCCAGGCGTCTCCCGCAGATGTTTTTCCTGTGGTTTGGGTCCCTGTAATCCCGGGTAGCAACCCCAGACTCCTCCAGGGAAGATACCCGAGATAATTTTTCTCGTTGGACAATGCTCCATCCTCTGGGAAGCATCCGAGACTCCTTGCAGGTATGTCCCTGAGTCTTTATTCCGGTGGTTTAGGGCCCTGTGATCCCGGGTAGCAAACCCAGACTCCTCCAGGGAAGATACCCGAGATGATTTTTCTCCTTGGACAATGCTCCATCTTCTGGGATGCATCTGAGATTCCTCCCAGGCGTCACCCGCAGACATTTTTCCGGTGGTTTGGGTCCCTGTAATCCCAGGTAGCAACCCCAGACTCCTCCAGGGAAGACACCCGAGATGATTTTTCTCCTTGGACAAAGCTCCATCCTCTGGGATGCATCCGAGACTTGTCGCAGCTATGTCCCTGAGTCTTTTTTCTCGCGGTTTAGGGTTCTGTCATCCCAGGTAGCAACCCCAGACTCCTCCATGGAAGATACCCGAGATGATTTTTCTCCTTGGACAAAGCTCCATCCTCTGGGATGCATCCGAGACTTGTCGCAGCTATGTCCCTGCGTCTTTTTTCTCGCGGTTTAGGGTTCTGTCATCCCAGGTAGCAACCCCAGACTCCTCCAGGGAAGACACCCAAGATGATTTTTCTCTGTTGACATCGGTCCATCCTGCAGGATCTACCCAGAACTCCTCCCAGTTCTCTCCCGAAGAGTTTTCTCCAGTGTTTTAGGGCCCTGTGATCCCGGGTAGCAACCCCAGACTCCTCCAGGGAAGACACCCAAGATGATTTTTCTCTCTTGACATTGGTCCATCCTGCGGGATCTACCCAGAACTCCTCCCAGGCGTCTCCCGGAGATGTTTTTCCTGTGGTTTGGGTCCCTGTAGTCCCGGGTAGCAACCCCAGACTCCTCCAGGGAAGATACCCGAGATAATTTTTCTCCTTGGACAATGCTTCATCTTCTGGGATGCATCTGAGATTCCTCCCAGGCGTCTCCCGCAGACAATTTTCTGGTGGTTTGATTCCCTTTAATCCCGGGTAGCAACCCCAGACTCCTCCAGGGAAGATACCCGAGATGATTTTTCTCCTTGGACAAAGCTCCATCCTCTGGGATGCATCCGAGACTTGTCGCAGCTATGTCCCTGAGTCTTTTTTCTCGCGGTGTAGGGTTCTGTCATCCCAGGTAGCAACCCCAGACTCCTCCAGGGAAGACACCCAAGATGATTTTTCTCTCTTGCCATCGGTCCATCCTGCAGGATCTACCCAGAACTCCTCCCAGGTATCTCCCACCGAGTTTACTCCAGTGCTTTAGGGCCCTGTAATCCCGGGTAGCAACCCCAGACTCCTCCAGGGAAGACACCCAAGATGATTTTTCTCTCTTGACATTGGTCCATCCTGCGGGATCTACCCAGAACTCCTCCCAGGCGTCTCCCGCAGATGTTTTTCCTGTGGTTTGGGTCCCTGTAATCCCGGGTAGCAACCCCAGACTCCTCCAGGGAAGACACCCGAGATGATTTTTCTCCTTGGACAAAGCTCCATCCTCTGGGATGCATCCGAGACTTGTCGCAGCTATTTCCCTGAGTCTTTTTTCTCGCGGTTTAGGGTTCTGTCATCCCAGGTAGCAACCCCAGACTCCTCCAGGGAAGACACCCAAGATGATTTTTCTCCTTGGACAATGCTCCATCTTCTGGGATGCATCTGAGATTCCTCCCAGGCGTCTCCCGCAGACATTTTTCCAGTGTTTTGAGTCCCTTTTAATCCCGGGTAGGAACCCCAGACTCCTCCAGGGAAGATACCCGAGATGATTTTTCTCCTTGGACAAAGCTCCATCCTCTGGGATGCATCCGAGACACCTTGCAGGTATGTCCCTGAGTCTTTATTCCGGTGGTTTAGTGCCCTGTGATCCCGGGTAGCAAACCCAGACTCCTCCAGGGAAGATACCCGAGATGATTTTTCTCCTTGGACAATGCTCCATCTTCTGGGATGCATCTGAGATTCCTCCCAGGCGTCTCCCGTAGACATTTTTCCGGTGGTTTGGGTCCCTGTAATCCCGGGTAGCAACCCCAGACTCCTCCAGGGAAGACACCCGAGATGATTTTTCTCCTTGGAGAAAGCTCCATCCTCTGGGATGCATCCAAGACTTGTCGCAGCTATGTCCCTGAGTCTTTTTTCTCGCGGTTTAGGGTTCTGTCATCCCAGGTAGCAACCCCAGACTCCTCCAGGGAAGATACCCGAGATGATTTTTCTCCTTGGATAAAGCTCCATCCTCTGGGATGCATCCGAGACTTGTCGCAGCTATGTCCCTGCGTCTTTTTTCTCGCGGTTTAGGGTTCTGTCATCCCAGGTAGCAACCCCAGACTCCTCCAGGGAAGACACCCGAGATGATTTTTCTCCTTGGACAAAGCTCCATCCTCTGGGATGCATCCGAGACTTGTCGCAGCTATGTCCCTGAGTCTTTTTTCTCGCGGTTTAGGGTTCTGTCATCCCAGGTAGCAACCCCAGACTCCTCCAGGGAAGACACCCAAGATGATTTTTCTCTCTTGACAGTGGTCCATCCTGCAGGATCTACCCAGAACTCCTCCCAGGTATCTCCCGCCGAGTTTACTCCAGTGCTTTAGGGCCCTGTAATCCCGGGTAGCAACCCCAGACTCCTCCAGGGAAGATACCCGAGATGATTTTTCTCCTTGGACAATGCTCCATCTTCTGGGATGCATCTGAGATTCCTCCCAGGCGTCTCCCGCAGACATTTTTCCGGTGTTTTGAGTCCCTGTAATCCCGGGTAGCAACCCCAGACTCCTCCAGGGAAGGTACCCGAGATGATTTTTCTCCTTGGACAAAGCTCCATCCTCTGGGATGCATCCGAGACTTGTCGCAGCTATGTCCCTGAGTCTTTTTTCTCGCGGTTTTGAATTCTGTCATCCCAGGTAGCAACCCCAGACTCCTCCAGGGAAGACA
The DNA here is from genome assembly GCF_965231255.1 of Vanellus vanellus. Taxonomy (NCBI): domain Eukaryota; kingdom Metazoa; phylum Chordata; class Aves; order Charadriiformes; family Charadriidae; genus Vanellus; species Vanellus vanellus. Next base: position 2,674,307 of record NW_028127296.1, on the reverse strand, counting down.
CCCAAGATGATTTTTCTCTGTTGACATCGGTCCATCCTGCGGGATCTACCCAGAACTCCTCCCAGGCGTCTCCCGCAGATGTTTTTCCTGTGGTTTGGGTCCCTGTGATCCCGGGTAGCAACCCCAGACTCCTCCAGGGAAGATACCCGAGATAATTTTTCTCCTTGGACAATGCTCCATCCTCTGGGAAGCATCCGAGACTCCTTGCAGGTATGTCCCTGAGTCTTTATTCCGGTGGTTTAGGGCCCTGTGATCCCGGGTAGCAAACCCAGACTCCTCCAGGGAAGATACCCGAGATGATTTTTCTCCTTGGACAATGCTCCATCTTCTGGGATGCATCTGAGATTCCTCCCAGGCGTCACCCGCAGACATTTTTCCGGTGGTTTGGGTCCCTGTAATCCCAGGTAGCAACCCCAGACTCCTCCAGGGAAGACACCCGAGATGATTTTTCTCCTTGGACAAAGCTCCATCCTCTGGGATGCATCCGAGACTTGTCGCAGCTATGTCCCTGAGTCTTTTTTCTCGCGGTTTAGGGTTCTGTCATCCCAGGTAGCAACCCCAGACTCCTCCAGGGAAGATACCCGAGATGATTTTTCTCCTTGGACAAAGCTCCATCCTCTGGGATGCATCCGAGACTTGTCGCAGCTATGTCCCTGCGTCTTTTTTCTCGCGGTTTAGGGTTCTGTCATCCCAGGTAGCAACCCCAGACTCCTCCAGGGAAGACACCCAAGATGATTTTTCTCTGTTGACATTGGTCCATCCTGCAGGATCTACCCAGAACTCCTCCCAGTTATCTCCCGAAGAGTTTTCTCCAGTGCTTTAGGGCCCTGTGATCCCGGGTAGCAACCCCAGACTCCTCCAGGGAAGACACCCAAGATGATTTTTCTCTCTTGACATTGGTCCATCCTGCGGGATCTACCCAGAACTCCTCCCAGGCGTCTCCCGGAGATGTTTTTCCTGTGGTTTGGGTCCCTGTAGTCCCGGGTAGCAACCCCAGACTCCTCCAGGGAAGATACCCGAGATAATTTTTCTCCTTGGACAATGCTTCATCCTCTGGGAAGCATCCGAGACTCCTTGCAGGTATGTCCCTGAATCTTTATTCCGGTGGTTTAGGGCCCTGTGATCCCGGGTAGCAACCCCAGACTCCTCCAGGGAAGACACCCGAGATGATTTTTCTCCTTGGACAATGCTCTATCTTCTGGGATGCATCTGAGATTCCTCCCAGGCGTCTCCCGCAGACATTTTTCCGGTGGTTTGGGTCCCTGTAATCCCGGGTAGCAACCCCAGACTCCTCCAGGGAAGACACCCGAGATGATTTTTCTCCTTGGACAAAGCTCCATCCTCTGGGATGCATCCGAGACTTGTCGCAGCTATGTCCCTGAGTCTTTTTTCTCGCGGTTTAGGGTTCTGTCATCCCAGGTAGCAACCACAGACTCCTCCAGGGAAGATACCCGAGATGATTTTTCTCTCTTGACATCGGTCCATCCTGCAGGATCTACCCAGAACTCCTCCCAGGTATCTCCCGCAGAGTTTTCTGCAGTGCTTTAGGGCCCTGTGATCCCGGGTAACAACCCCAGACTCCTCCAGGGAAGATACCCGAGATGATTTTTCTCCTTAGACAATGCTCCATCTTCAGGGATGCATCTGAGATTCCTCCCAGGCGTCTCCCGCAGACATTTTTCCGGTGGTTTGAGTCCCTTTAATCCCGGGTAGCAACCCCAGACTCCTCCAGGGAAGGTACCCGAGATGATTTTTCTCCTTGGACAAAGCTCCATCCTCTGCGATGCATCCGAGACTTGTCGCAGCTATGTCCCTGAGTCTTTTTTCTCGCGGTTTAGGGTTCTGTCATCCCAGGTAGCAACCCCAGACTCCTCCAGGGAAGATACCCGAGATGATTTTTCTCCTTGGACAATGCTCCATCTTCTGGGATGCATCTGAGATTCCTCCCAGGCGTCTCCCACAGTCATTTTTGCGGTGGTTTGGGTCCCTGTAATCCCGGGTAGCAACCCCAGACTCCTCCAGGGAAGACCCCCGAGATGATTTTTCTCTGTTGACATCGGTCCATCCTGCAGGATCTACCCAGAACTCCTCCCAGTTATCTCCCGAAGAGTTTTCTCCAGTGCTTTAGGGCCCTGTGATCCCGGGTAGCAACCCCAGACTCCTCCAGGGAAGACACCCAAGATGATTTTTCTCTCTTGACATTGGTCCATGCTGCGGGATGTACCCAGAACTCCTCCCAGGCGTTTCCCGGAGATGTTTTTCCTGTGGTTTGGGTCCCTGTAATCCCGGGTAGCAACTCCAGACTCCTCCAGGGAAGAAACCCGAGATAATTTTTCTCCTTGGACAATGCTCCATCATCTGGGAAGCATCCGAGACTCCTTGCAGGTATGTCCCTGAGTCTTTATTCCGGTGGTTTAGGGCCCTGTGATCCCGGGTAGCAACCCCAGACTCCTCCAGGGAAGACACCCGAGATGATTTTTCTCCTTGGACAAAGCTCCATCCTCTGGGATGCATCCGAGACTTGTCGCAGCTATGTCCCTGAGTCTTTTTTCTCGCGGTTTAGGGTTCTGTCATCCCAGGTAGCAACCCCAGACTCCTCCAGGGAAGATACCCGAGATGATTTTTCTCGTTGGACAATGCTCCATCTTCTGGGATGCATCTGAGATTCCTCCCAGGCGTCTCCCGCAGACATTTTTCCAGTGTTTTGAGTCCCTTTTAATCCCGGGTAGGAACCCCAGACTCCTCCAGGGAAGATACCCGAGATGATTTTTCTCCTTGGACAAAGCTCCATCCTCTGGGATGCATCCTAGACTCCTTGCAGGTATGTCCCTGAGTCTTTATTCCGGTGGTTTAGGGCCCTGTGATCCCGGGTAGCAAACCCAGACTCCTCCAGGGAAGATACCCGAGATGATTTTTCTCCTTGGACAATGCTCCATCTTCTGGGATGCATCTGAGATTCCTCCCAGGCGTCTCCCGCAGACATTTTTCCGGTGTGTTGAGTCCCTTTAATCCCGGGTAGCGACCCCAGAATCCTCCAGGGAAGATACCCGAGATAATTTTTCTCCTTGGACAATGCTCCATCCTCTGGGAAGCATCCGAGACTCCTTGCAGGTATGTCCCTGAGTCTTTATTCCGGTGGTTTAGGGCCCTGTGATCCCGGGTAGCAAACACAGACTCCTCCAGGGAAGATACCCGAGATGATTTTTCTCCTTGGACAATGCTCCATCCTCTGGGATGCATCCGAGACTTGTCGCAGCTATGTCCCTGCGTCTTTTTTCTCGCGGTTTAGGGTTCTGTCATCCCAGGTAGCAACCCCAGACTCCTCCAGGGAAGACACCCAAGATGATTTTTCTCTGTTCACATCGGTCCATCCTGCAGGATCTACCCAGAACTCCTCCCAGTTATCTCCCGAAGAGTTTTCTCCAGTGCTTTAGGGCCCTGTGATCCCGGGTAGCAACCCCAGACTCCTCCAGGGAAGACACCCAAGATGATTTTTCTCTCTTGACATTGGTCCATCCTGCGGGATCTACCCAGAACTCCTCCCAGGCGTCTCCCAGAGATGTTTTTCCTGTGGTTTGGGTCCCTGTAGTCCCGGGTAGCAACCCCAGACTCCTCCAGGGAAGATACCCGAGATAATTTTTCTCCTTGGACAATGCTCCATCCTCTGGGAAGCATCCGAGACTCCTTGCAGGTATGTCCCTGAGTCTTTATTCCGGTGGTTTAGGGCCCTGTGATCCCGGGTAGCAACCCCAGACTCCTCCAGGGAAGACACCCGAGATGATTTTTCTCCTTGGACAATGCTCTATCTTCTGGGATGCATCTGAGATTCCTCCCAGGCGTCTCCCGCAGACATTTTTCCGGTGGTTTGGGTCCCTGTAATCCCGGGTAGCAACCCCAGACTCCTCCAGGGAAGACACCCGAGATGATTTTTCTCCTTGGACAAAGCTCCATCCTCTGGGATGCATCCGAGACTTGTCGCAGCTATGTCCCTGAGTCTTTTTTCTCGCGGTTTAGGGTTCTGTCATCCGAGGTAGCAACCCCAGACTCCTCCAGGGAAGATACCCGAGATGATTTTTCTCTCTTGACATCGGTCCATCCTGCGGGATCTACCCAGAACTCCTCCCAGGTATCTCCCGCAGAGTTTTCTGCAGTGCTTTAGGGCCCCGTGATCCCGGGTAACAACCCCAGACTCCTCCAGGGAAGATACCCGAGATGATTTTTCTCCTTGGACAAAGCTCCATCCTCTGGGATGCATCCGAGACTCCTTGCAGGTATGTCCCTGAGTCTTTATTCCCGTGGTTTAGGGCTCTGTGATCCCGGGTAGCAAACCCAGACTCCTCCAGGGAAGATACCCGAGATGATTTTTCTCCTTGGACAATGCTCCATCTTCTGGGATGCATCTGAGATTCCTCCCAGGCGTCACCCGCAGACATTTTTCCGGTGGTCTGGGTCCCTGTAATCCCGGGTAGCAACCCCAGACTCCTCCAGGGAAGATACCCGAGATGATTTTTCTCCTTGGACAAAGCTCCATCCTCTGGGATGCATCCGAGACTTGTCGCAGCTATGTCCCTGAGTCTTTTTTCTCGCGGTTTAGGGTTCTGTCATCCCAGGTAGCAACCCCAGACTCCTCCAGGGAAGACACCCAAGATGATTTTTCTCTGTTGACATCGGTCCATCCTGCGGGATCTACCCAGAACTCCTCCCAGGCGTCTCCCGGAGATGTTTTTCCTGTGGTTGGGGTCCCTGTAATCCCGGGTAGGAACCCCAGACTCCTCCAGGGAAGACACCCAAGATGATTTTTCTCTCTTGACATTGCTCCATCCTGCGGGATCTACCCAGAACTCCTCCCAGGCGTCTCCCGGAGATGTTTTTCCTGTGGTTGGGGTCCCTGTAATCCCGGGTAGCAACCCCAGACTCCTCCAGGGAAGATACCCGAGATAATTTTTCTCCTTGGACAATGCTCCATCCTCTGGGAAGCATCCGAGACTCCTTGCAGGTATGTCCCTGAGTCTTTATTCCGGTGGTTTAGGGCCCTGTGATCCCGGGTAGCAAACACAGACTCCTCCAGGGAAGATACCCGAGATGATTTTTCTCCTTGGACAATGCTCCATCTTCTGGGATGCATCTGAGATTCCTCCCAGGCGTCACCCGCAGACATTTTTCCGGTGGTTTGGGTCCCTGTAATCCCGGGTAGCAACCCCAGACTCCTCCAGGGAAGACACCCGAGATGATTTTTCTCCTTGGACAAAGCTCCATCCTCTGGGATGCATCCGAGACTTGTCGCAGCTATGTCCCTGCGTCTTTTTTCTCGCGGTTTAGGGTTCTGTCATCCCAGGTAGCAACCCCAGACTCCTCCAGGGAAGACACCCAAGATGATTTTTCTCCTTGGACAATGCTCCATCCTGCAGGATCTACCCAGAACTCCTCCCAGGCGTCTCCCGCAGATGTTTTTCCTGTGGTTTGGGTCCCTGTAATCCCGGGTAGCAACCCCAGACTCCTCCAGGGAAGACACCCAAGATGATTTTTCTCCTTGGACAAAGCTCCATCCTCTGGGATGCATCCGAGACTTGTCGCAGCTATGTCCCTGAGTCTTTTTTCTCGCGGTTTAGGATTCTGTCATCCCAGGTAGCAACCCCAGACTCCTCCAGGGAAGACACCCAAGATGATTTTTCTCTCTTGACATTGGTCCATCCTGCGGGATATACCCAGAACTCCTCCCAGGCGTCTCCCGGAGATGTTTTTCCTGTGGTTTGGGTCCCTGTAGTCCCGGGTAGCAACCCCAGACTCCTCCAGGGAAGATACCCGAGATAATTTTTCTCCTTGGACAATGCTCCATCCTCTGGGAAGCATCCGAGACTCCTTGCAGGTATGTCCCTGAATCTTTATTCCGGTGGTTTAGGGCCCTGTGATCCCGGGTAGCAACCCCAGACTCCTCCAGGGAAGATACCCGAGATGATTTTTCTCCTTGGACAATGCTCTATCTTCTGGGATGCATCTGAGATTCCTCCCAGGCGTCTCCCGCAGACATTTTTCCGGTGGTTTGGGTCCCTGTAATCCCGGGTAGCAACCCCAGACTCCTCCAGGGAAGACACCCGAGATGATTTTTCTCCTTGGACAAAGCTCCATCCTCTGGGATGCATCCGAGACTTGTCGCAGCTATGTCCCTGAGTCTTTTTTCTCGCGGTGTAGGGTTCTGTCATCCTAGGTAGCAACCCCAGACTCCTCCAGGAAAGACACCCAAGATGATTTTTCTCTCTTGACAGTGGTCCATCCTGCGGGATCTACCCAGAACTCCTCCCAGGTATCTCCCGCAGAGTTTTCTCCAGTGCTTTAGGGCCCAGTGATACTGGGTAGCAACCCCAGACTCCTCCAGGGAAGATACCCGAGATGATTTTTCTCCTTGGACAAAGCTCCATCCTCTGGGATGCATCCGAGACTTGTCGCAGCTATGTCCCTGAGTCTTTTTTCTCACGGTTTAGGGTTCTGTCATCCCAGGTAGCAACCCCAGACTCCTCCAGGGAAGATACCCGAGATGATTTTTCTCTCTTGACATCGGTCCATCCTGCAGGATCTACCCAGAACTCCTCCCAGGTATCTCCCGCAGAGTTTTCTCCAGTGCTTTAGGGCCCTGTGATCCCGGGTAACAACCCCAGACTCCTCCAGGGAAGATACCCGAGATGATTTTTCTACTTGGACAATGCTCCATCTTCTGGGATGCATCTGAGATTCCTCCCAGGCGTCTCCCACAGACATTTTTCCTGTGCTTTGAGTCCCTTTAATCATGGGTAGCAACCCCAGACTCCTCCAGGGAAGATACCCGAGATGATTTTTCTACTTGGACAAAGCTCCATCCTCTGGGATGCATCCGAGACTTGTCGTAGCTATGTCCCTGAGTCATTTTTCTCGCGGTTTAGGGTTCTGTCATCCCAGGTAGCAACCCCAGACTCCTCCAGGGAAGACACCCAAGATGATTTTTCTCTCTTGACAGTGGTCCATCCTGTGGGATCTACCCAGAACTCCTCCCAGGCCTCTCCCGCAGAGTTTTCTCCAGTGCTTTAGGGCCCAGTGATACTGGGTAGCAACCCCAGACTCCTCCAGGGAAGATATTCGAGATGATTTTTCTCCTTGGGCAAAGCTCCATCCTCTCTGATGCATCCGAGACTTGTCGCAGCTATGTCCCTGAGTCTTTTTTCTCGCGGTTTAGGGTTCTGTCATCCCAGGTAGCAACTCCAGACTCCTCCAGGGAAGACACCCAAGATGATTTTTCTCCTTGGACAATGCTCCATCTTCTGGGATGCATCTGAGATTCCTCCCAGGCGTCTCCTGCAGACATTTTTCCGGTGGTTTGGGTCCCTGTAATCCCGGGTAGCAACCCCAGACTCCTCCAGGGAAGACACCCGAGATGATTTTTCTCCTTGGACAAAGCTCCATCCTCTGGGATGCATCCGAGACTTGTCGCAGCTATGTCCCTGAGTCTTTTTTCTCGCGGTTTAGGGTTCTGTCATCCCAGGTAGCAACCCCAGACTCCTCCAGAGAAGATACCCGAGATGATTTTTCTCCTTGGACAATGCTCCATCTTCTGGGATGCATCTGAGATTCCTCCCAGGCGTCTCCCGCAGACATTTTTCCGGTGGTTTGGGTCCCTGTAATCCCGGGTAGCAACCCCAGACTCCTCCAGGGAAGACACCCGAGGTGATTTTTCTCCTTGGACAAAGCTCCATCCTCTGGGATGCATCCGAGACTTGTCGCAGCTATGTCCCTGAGTCTTTTTTCTCGCGGTTTAGGGTTCTGTCATCCCAGGTAGCAACCCCAGACTCCTCCAGGGAAGACACCCAAGATGATTTTTCTCTCTTGACATTGGTCCATCCTGTGGGATCTACCCAGAACTCCTCCCACGCCTCTCCCGCAGAGTTTTCTCCAGTGCTTTAGTGCCCTGTGATCCCGGGTAGCAACCGCAGACTCCTTCACTGAAGACACCCAAGATGATTTTTCTGTCTTGACAGTGGTCCATCCTGCGGGACCTACCCAGAACTTCTCCCGGGCGTCTCCTGCATAGTTTTATTCAGGGCTTTAGGGCCCTGTGGTCCCGGGTAGCAACCCCAGACTCCTCCAGGGAAGATACCCGAGATGATTTTTCTCCTTGGACAAAGCTCCATCCTCTGGGATGCATCCGAGACTCCTCCCAGGCCTCTCCCGCAGAGTTTTCTCCAGTGCTTTAGGGCCCAGTGATACAGGGTAGCAACCCCAGACTCCTCCAGGGAAGATATCCGAGATGATTTTTCTCCTTGGACAAAGCTCCATCCTCTGGGATGCATCCGAGACTTGTCGCAGCTATGTCCCTGAGTCTTTTTTCTCGCGGTTTAGGGTTCTGTCATCCCAGGTAGCAACCCCAGACTCCTCCAGGGAAGACACCCAAGATGATTTTTCTCTCTTGACATCGGTCCATCCTGCAGGATCTACCCAGAACTCCTCCCAGGTATCTCCCGCAGAGTTTTCTCCAGTGCTTTAGGGCCCTGTTATCCTGGGTAGCAACCCCAGACTCCTCCAGGGAAGACACCCAAGATGATTTTTCTCCTTGGACAAAGCTCCATCCTCTGGGATGCATCCGAGACTTGTCGCAGCTATGTCCCTGAGTCTTTTTTCTCGCGGTTTAGGGTTCTGTCATCCCAGGTAGCAACCCCAGACTCCTCCAGAGAAGATACCCGAGATGATTTTTCTGCTTGGACAATGCTCCATCTTCTGGGATGCATCTGAGATTCCTCCCAGGCGTCTCCCGCAGACATTTTTCCGGTGGTTCGAGTCCCTTTAATCCCGGGTAGCAACCCCAGACTCCTCCAGGGAAGACACCCGAGATGATTTTTCTCCTTGGACAAAGCTCCATCCTCTGGGATACATCCGAGACTTGTCGCAGCTATGTCCCTGAGTCTTTTTTCTCGCGGTTTAGGGTTCTGTCATCCCAGGTAGCAACCCCAGACTCCTCCAGGGAAGACACCCAAGATGATTTTTCTCTCTTGACATCGGTCCATCCTGCAGGATCTACCCAGAACTCCTCCCAGGTATCTCCCGCAGAGTTTTCTCCAGTGCTTTAGGGCCCTGTGATCCCGGGTAGCAAGCCCAGACTTGTCCAGGGAAGATACCCGAGATGATTTTTCTTTTTGGACAGTGCTCCATCTTCTGCGATGCATCTGAGATTCCTCCCAGGCGTCTCCCGCAGACATTTTTCAGTGGTATTGGTCCCTGTAATCCCGGGTAGCAACACCAGACTCTTCCAGGGAAGACACCCGAGATGATTTTTCTCCTTGGACAAAGCTCCATCCTCTGGGATGCATCCGAGACTTGTCGCAGCTATGTCCCTGAGTCTTTTTTCTCGCGGTTTAGGGTTCTGTCATCCCAGGTAGCAACCCCAGACTCCTCCCGGGAAGATACCCGAGATGATTTTTCTCCTTGGACAATGCTCCATCTTCTGGGATGCATCTGAGATTCCTCCCAGGCGTCTCCCGCAGACATTTTTCCTGTGGTTTGAGTCCCTTTAATCATGGGTAGCAACCCCAGACTCCTCCAGGAAGATACCCGAGATGATTTTTCTCCTTGGACAATGCTCCATCCTCTGGGAATCAAAAAAGACTCCTTGCAGGCGTGTCCCTGAGTCTTTATTCCGGTGGTTTAGGGCCCTGTGATCCCGGGTAGCAAACCCAGACTCCTCCAGGGAAGATACCCGAGATGATTTTTCTCCTTGGACAATGCTCCATCTTCTGGGATGCATCTGAGATTCCTCCCAGGCGTCTCCCGTAGGCATTTTTCCTGTGGTTTGGGTCCCTGTAATCCCAGGTAGCAACCCCAGACTCCTCCAGGGAAGACACCCGAGATGATTTTTCTCCTTGGACAAAGCTCCATCCTCTGGGATGCATCCGAGACTTGTCGCAGCTATGTCCCTGAGTCTTTATTCCGGTGGTTTAGGGCCCTGTGATCCCAGGTAGCAACCCCAGACTCCTCCAGGGAAGACACCCAAGATGATTTTTCTCTGTTGACATCGGTCCATCCTGCAGGATCTACCCAGAACTCCTCCCAGTTATCTCCCGAAGAGTTTTCTCCAGTGCTTTAGGGCCCTGTGATCCCGGGTAGCAACCCCAGACTCCTCCAGGGAAGACACCCAAGATGATTTTTCTCTCTTGACATTGGTCCATCCTGCGGGATCTACACAGAACTCCTCCCAGGCGTCTCCCAGAGATGTTTTTCCTGTGGTTTGGGTCCCTGTAGTCCCGGGTAGCAACCCCAGACTCCTCCAGGGAAGATACCCGAGATAATTTTTCTCCTTGGACAATGCTCCATCCTCTGGGAAGCATCCGAGACTCCTTGCAGGTATGTCCCTGAGTCTTTATTCCGGTGGTTTAGGGCCCTGTGATCCCGGGTAGCAACCCCAGACTCCTCCAGGGAAGACACCCGAGATGATTTTTCTCCTTGGACAATGCTCTATCTTCTGGGATGCATCTGAGATTCCTCCCAGGCGTCTCCCGCAGACATTTTTCCGGTGGTTTGGGTCCCTGTAATCCCGGGTAGCAACCCCAGACTCCTCCAGGGAAGACACCCGAGATGATTTTTCTCCTTGGACAAAGCTCCATCCTCTGGGATGCATCCGAGACTTGTCGCAGCTATGTCCCTGAGTCTTTTTTCTCGCGGTTTAGGGTTCTGTCATCCCAGGTAGCAACCCCAGACTCCTCCAGGGAAGATACCCGAGATGATTTTTCTCTCTTGACATCGGTCCATCCTGCAGGATCTACCCAGAACTCCTCCCAGGTATCTCCCGCAGAGTTTTCTGCAGTGCTTTAGGGCCCTGTGATCCCGGGTAACAACCCCAGACTCCTCCAGGGAAGATACCCGAGATGATTTTTCTCCTTGGACAAAGCTCCATCCTCTGGGATGCATCCGAGACTCCTTGCAGGTATGTCCCTGAGTCTTTATTCCCGTGGTTTAGGGCTCTGTGATCCCGGGTAGCAAACCCAGACTCCTCCAGGGAAGATACCCGAGATGATTTTTCTCCTTGGACAATGCTCCATCTTCTGGGATGCATCTGAGATTCCTCCCAGGCGTCACCCGCAGACATTTTTCCGGTCGTCTGGGTCCCTGTAATCCCGGGTAGCAACCCCAGACTCCTCCAGGGAAGATACCCGAGATGATTTTTCTCCTTGGACAAAGCTCCATCCTCTGGGATGCATCCGAGACTTGTCGCAGCTATGTCCCTGAGTCTTTTTTCTCGCGGTTTAGGGTTCTGTCATCCCAGGTAGCAACCCCAGACTCCTCCAGGGAAGACACCCAAGATGATTTTTCTCTGTTGACATCGGTCCATCCTGCGGGATCTACCCAGAACTCCTCCCAGGCGTCTCCCGGAGATGTTTTTCCTGTGGTTGGGGTCCCTGTAATCCCGGGTAGGAACCCCAGACTCCTCCAGGGAAGACACCCAAGATGATTTTTCTCTCTTGACATTGCTCCATCCTGCGGGATCTACCCAGAACTCCTCCCAGGCGTCTCCCGGAGATGTTTTTCCTGTGGTTGGGGTCCCTGTAATCCCGGGTAGCAACCCCAGACTCCTCCAGGGAAGATACCCGAGATAATTTTTCTCCTTGGACAATGCTCCATCCTCTGGGAAGCATCCGAGACTCCTTGCAGGTATGTCCCTGAGTCTTTATTCCGGTGGTTTAGGGCCCTGTGATCCCGGGTAGCAACCCCAGACTCCTCCAGGGAAGATACCCGAGATGATTTTTCTCCTTGGACAATGCTCCATCTTCTGGGATGCATCTGAGATTCCTCCCAGGCGTTTCCCGCAGACATTTTACCGGTGGTTTGGGTCCCTGTAATCCCGGGTAGCAACCCCAGACTCCTCCAGGGAAGACACCCGAGATGATTTTTCTCCTTGGACAAAGCTCCATCCTCTGGGATGCATCCGAGACTTGTCGCAGCTATGTCCCTGAGTCTTTTTTCTCGCGGTGTAGGGTTCTGTCATCCTAGGTAGCAACCCCAGACTCCTCCAGGGAAGACACCCAAGATGACTTTTCTCCTTGGACAATGCTCCATCTTCTGGGATGCATCTGAGATTCCTCCCAGGCGTCTCCCGCAGACATTTTTCCAGTGTTTTGAGTCCCTTTTAATCCCGGGTAGCAACCCCAGGATCCTCCAGGGAAGATACCCGAGATGATTTTTCTCCTTGGACAAAGCTCCATCCTCTGGGATGCATCCGAGACTCCTTGCAGGTATGTCCCTGAGTCTTTATTCCGGTGGTTTAGGGCCCTGTGATCCCGGGTAGCAAACACAGACTCCTCCAGGGAAGATACCCGAGATGATTTTTCTCCTTGGACAATGCTCCATCTTCTGGGATGCATCTGAGATTCCTCCCAGGCGTCACCCGCAGACATTTTTCCGGTGGTTTGGGTCCCTGTAATCCCGGGTAGCAACCCCAGACTCCTCCAGGGAAGACACCGGAGATGATTTTTCTCCTTGGACAAAGCTCCATCCTCTGGGATGCATCCGAGACTTGTCGCAGCTATGTCCCTGAGTCTTTTTTCTCGCGGTTTAGGGTTCTGTCATCCCAGGTAGCAACCCCAGACTCCTCCAGGGAAGATACCCGAGATGATTTTTCTCCTTGGACAAAGCTCCATCCTCTGGGATGCATCCGAGACTTGTCGCAGCTATGTCCCTGCGTCTTTTTTCTCGCGGTTTAGGGTTCTGTCATCCCAGGTAGCAACCCCAGACTCCTCCAGGGAAGACACCCAAGATGATTTTTCTCCTTGGACAATGCTCCATCCTGCGGGATCTACCCAGAACTCCTCCCAGGCGTCTCCCGCAGATGTTTTTCCTGTGGTTTGGGTCCCTGTAATCCCGGGTAGCAACCCCAGACTCCTCCAGGGAAGACACCCGAGATGATTTTTCTCCTTGGACAAAGCTCCATCCTCTGGGATGCATCCGAGACTTGTCGCAGCTATGTCCCTGAGTCTTTTTTCTCGCGGTTTAGGATTCTGTCATCCCAGGTAGCAACCCCAGACTCCTCCAGGGAAGACACCCAAGATGATTTTTCTCTCTTGACATTGGTCCATCCTGCGGGATATACCCAGAACTCCTCCCAGGCGTCTCCCGGAGATGTTTTTCCTGTGGTTTGGGTCCCTGTAGTCCCGGGTAGCAACCCCAGACTCCTCCAGGGAAGATACCCGAGATAATTTTTCTCCTTGGACAATGCTCCATCCTCTGGGAAGCATCCGAGACTCCTTGCAGGTATGTCCCTGAATCTTTATTCCGGTGGTTTAGGGCCCTGTGATCCCGGGTAGCAACCCCAGACTCCTCCAGGGAAGATACCCGAGATGATTTTTCTCCTTGGACAATGCTCTATCTTCTGGGATGCATCTGAGATTCCTCCCAGGCGTCTCCCGCAGACATTTTTCCGGTGGTTTGGGTCCCTGTAATCCCGGGTAGCAACCCCAGACTCCTCCAGGGAAGACACCCGAGATGATTTTTCTCCTTGGACAAAGCTCCATCCTCTGGGATGCATCCGAGACTTGTCGCAGCTATGTCCCTGAGTCTTTTTTCTCACGGTTTAGGGTTCTGTCATCCCAGGTAGCAACCCCAGACTCCTCCAGGGAAGATACCCGAGATGATTTTTCTCTCTTGACATCGGTCCATCCTGCAGGATCTACCCAGAACTCCTCCCAGGTATCTCCCGCAGAGTTTTCTCCAGTGCTTTAGGGCCCTGTGATCCCGGGTAACAACCCCAGACTCCTCCAGGGAAGATACCCGAGATGATTTTTCTACTTGGACAATGCTCCATCTTCTGGGATGCATCTGAGATTCCTCCCAGGCGTCTCCCACAGACATTTTTCCTGTGCTTTGAGTCCCTTTAATCATGGGTAGCAACCCCAGACTCCTCCAGGGAAGATACCCGAGATGATTTTTCTCCTTGGACAATGCTCCATCTTCTGGGATGCATCTGAGATTCCTCCCAGGCGTCACCCGCAGACATTTTTCCGGTGGTCTGGGTCCCTGTAATCCCGGGTAGCAACCCCAGACTCCTCCAGGGAAGATACCCGAGATGATTTTTCTACTTGGACAAAGCTCCATCCTCTGGGATGCATCCGAGACTTGTCGTAGCTATGTCCCTGAGTCATTTTTCTCGCGGTTTAGGGTTCTGTCATCCCCGGTAGCAACCCCAGACTCCTCCAGGGAAGACACCCAAGATGATTTTTCTCTCTTGACATTGGTCCATCCTGTGGGATCTACCCAGAACTCCTCCCACGCCTCTCCCGCAGAGTTTTCTCCAGTGCTTTAGTGCCCTGTGATCCCGGGTAGCAACCGCAGACTCCTTCACTGAAGACACCCAAGATGATTTTTCTGTCTTGACAGTGGTCCATCCTGCGGGACCTACCCAGAACTTCTCCCGGGCGTCTCCTGCATAGTTTTCTTCAGGGCTTTAGGGCCCTGTGGTCCCGGGTAGCAACCCCAGACTCCTCCAGGGAAGATACCCGAGATGATTTTTCTCCTTGGACAAAGCTCCATCCTCTGGGATGCATCCGAGACTCCTCCCAGGCCTCTCCCGCAGAGTTTTCTCCAGTGCTTTAGGGCCCAGTGATACAGGGTAGCAACCCCAGACTCCTCCAGGGAAGATATCCGAGATGATTTTTCTCCTTGGACAAAGCTCCATCCTCTGGGATGCATCCGAGACTTGTCGCAGCTATGTCCCTGAGTCTTTTTTCTCGCGGTTTAGGGTTCTGTCATCCCAGGTAGCAACCCCAGACTCCTCCAGGGAAGACACCCAAGATGATTTTTCTCTCTTGACATCGGTCCATCCTGCAGGATCTACCCAGAACTCCTCCCAGGTATCTCCCGCAGAGTTTTCTCCAGTGCTTTAGGGCCCTGTTATCCCGGGTAGCAACCCCAGACTCCTCCAGGGAAGACACCCAAGATGATTTTTCTCCTTGGACAAAGCTCCATCCTCTGGGATGCATCCGAGACTTGTCGCAGCTATGTCCCTGAGTCTTTTTTCTCGCGGTTTAGGGTTCTGTCATCCCAGGTAGCAACCCCAGACTCCTCCAGAGAAGATACCCGAGATGATTTTTCTGCTTGGACAATGCTCCATCTTCTGGGATGCATCTGAGATTCCTCCCAGGCGTCTCCCGCAGACATTTTTCCGGTGGTTCGAGTCCCTTTAATCCCGGGTAGCAACCCCAGACTCCTCCAGGGAAGACACCCGAGATGATTTTTCTCCTTGGACAAAGCTCCATCCTCTGGGATGCATCCGAGACTTGTCGCAGCTATGTCCCTGAGTCTTTTTTCTCGCGGTTTAGGGTTCTGTCATCCCAGGTAGCAACCCCAGACTCCTCCAGGGAAGACACCCAAGATGATTTTTCTCTCTTGACATCGGTCCATCCTGCAGGATCTACCCAGAACTCCTCCCAGGTATCTCCCGCAGAGTTTTCTCCAGTGCTTTAGGGCCCTGTGATCCCGGGTAGCAAGCCCAGACTTGTCCAGGGAAGATACCCGAGATGATTTTTCTTTTTGGACAGTGCTCCATCTTCTGCGATGCATCTGAGATTCCTCCCAGGCGTCTCCCGCAGACATTTTTCAGTGGTTTTGGTCCCTGTAATCCCGGGTAGCAACACCAGACTCCTCCAGGGAAGACACCCGAGATGATTTTTCTCCTTGGACAAAGCTCCATCCTCTGGGATGCATCCGAGACTTGTCGCAGCTATGTCCCTGAGTCTTTTTTCTCGCGGTTTAGGGTTCTGTCATCCCAGGTAGCAACCCCAGACTCCTCCCGGGAAGATACCCGAGATGATTTTTCTCCTTGGACAATGCTCCATCTTCTGGGATGCATCTGAGATTCCTCCCAGGCGTCTCCCGCAGACATTTTTCCTGTGGTTTGAGTCCCTTTAATCATGGGTAGCAACCCCAGACTCCTCCAGGAAGATACCCGAGATGATTTTTCTCCTTGGACAATGCTCCATCCTCTGGGAATCAAAAAAGACTCCTTGCAGGCGTGTCCCTGAGTCTTTATTCCGGTGGTTTAGGGCCCTGTGATCCCGGGTAGCAACCCCAGACTCCTCCAGGGAAGATACCCGAGATGATTTTTCTCCTTGGACAATGCTCCATCTTCTGGGATGCATCTGAGATTCCTCCCAGGCGTCTCCCGTAGGCATTTTTCCTGTGGTTTGGGTCCCTGTAATCCCGGGTAGCAACCCCAGACTCCTCCAGGGAAGATACCTGAGATGATTTTTCTCCTTGGACAAATCTCCATCTTCTGGGATGCATCCGAGACTTGTCGCAGCTATGTCCCTGAGTCTTTTTTCTCGCGGTTTAGGGTTCTGTCATCCCAGGTAGCAAGCCCAGACTCCTCCAGGGAAGACACCCAAGATGATTTTTCTCTCTTGACATCGGTCCATCCTGCAGGATCTACCCAGAACTCCTCCCAGGTAACTCCCGCAGAGTTTTCTCCAGTGATTTAGGGCCCTGTGATCCCGGGTAGCAACCCCAGACTCCTCCAGGGAAGATATCCGAGATGATTTTTCTCCTTGGACAATGCTCCATTTTCTGGGAAGCATCTGAGATTTCTACCAGGCGTCTCCTACAGACATTTTTCCTGTGGTTTGGGTCCCTGTAATCCCGGGTAGCAACCCCAGACTCCTCCAGGGAAGATACCCGAGATGATTTTTCTCCTTGGACAATGCTCCATCTTCTGGGATGCATCCGAGACTCCTTGCAGGCGTCTCCCGTAGGCATTTTTCCTGTGGTTTGGGTCCCTGTAATCCCGGGTAGCAACCCCAGATTCCTCCAGGGAAGATACCTGAGATGATTTTTCTCTTTGGACAAATCTCCATCTTCTGGGATGCATCCGAGACTTGTCGCAGCTATGTCCCTGAGTCTTTTTTCTCGCGGTTTAGGGTTCTGTCATCCCAGGTAGCAACCCCAGACTTTTCCAGGGAAGACACCCAAGATGATTTTTCTCTCTTGACAGTGCTCCATCCTGCGGGATCTACCCAGTCCTCCTCCCAGGCGTCTCCCGCAGAGTTTTCTCCAGTGCTTTAGGTACATGTAATCCCGGGTAGCAACCCCAGACTCCTCCAGGGAAGACACCCAAGATGATTTTTCTCTCTTGACATTGCTCCATCCTGCGGGATCTACCCAGAACTCCTCCCAGGCGTCTCCCGCAGATGTTTTTCCTGTGGTTGGGGTCCCTGTAATCCCGGGTAGCAACCCCAGACTCCTCCAGGGAAGATACCCGAGATAATTTTTCTCCTTGGACAATGCTCCATCCTCTGGGAAGCATCCGAGACTCCTTGCAGGTATGTCCCTGAGTCTTTATTCCGGTGGTTTAGGGCCCTGTGATCCCGGGTAGCAACCCCAGACTCCTCCAGGGAAGATACCCGAGATGATTTTTCTCCTTGGACAATGCTCCATCTTCTGGGATGCATCTGAGATTCCTCCCAGGCGTTTCCCGCAGACATTTTACCGGTGGTTTGGGTCCCTGTAATCCCGGGTAGCAACCCCAGACTCCTCCAGGGAAGACACCCGAGATGATTTTTCTCCTTGGACAAAGCTCCATCCTCTGGGATGCATCCGAGACTTGTCGCAGCTATGTCCCTGAGTCTTTTTTCTCGCGGTGTAGGGTTCTGTCATCCTAGGTAGCAACCCCAGACTCCTCCAGGGAAGACACCCAAGATGACTTTTCTCCTTGGACAATGCTCCATCTTCTGGGATGCATCTGAGATTCCTCCCAGGCGTCTCCCGCAGACATTTTTCCAGTGTTTTGAGTCCCTTTTAATCCCGGGTAGCAACCCCAGGCTCCTCCAGGGAAGATACCCGAGATGATTTTTCTCCTTGGACAAAGCTCCATCCTCTGGGATGCATCCGAGACTCCTTGCAGGTATGTCCCTGAGTCTTTATTCCGGTGGTTTAGGGCCCTGTGATCCCGGGTAGCAAACACAGACTCCTCCAGGGAAGATACCCGAGATGATTTTTCTCCTTGGACAATGCTCCATCTTCTGGGATGCATCTGAGATTCCTCCCAGGCGTCACCCGCAGACATTTTTCCGGTGGTTTGGGTCCCTGTAATCCCGGGTAGCAACCCCAGACTCCTCCAGGGAAGACACCCGAGATGATTTTTCTCCTTGGACAAAGCTCCATCCTCTGGGATGCATCCGAGACTTGTCGCAGCTATGTCCCTGAGTCTTTTTTCTCGCGGTTTAGGGTTCTGTCATCCCAGGTAGCAACCCCAGACTCCTCCAGGGAAGATACCCGAGATGATTTTTCTCCTTGGACAAAGCTCCATCCTCTGGGATGCATCCGAGACTTGTCGCAGCTATGTCCCTGCGTCTTTTTTCTCGCGGTTTAGGGTTCTGTCATCCCAGGTAGCAACCCCAGACTCCTCCAGGGAAGACACCCAAGATGATTTTTCTCCTTGGACAATGCTCCATCCTGCGGGATCTACCCAGAACTCCTCCCAGGCGTCTCCCGCAGATGTTTTTCCTGTGGTTTGGGTCCCTGTAATCCCGGGTAGCAACCCCAGACTCCTCCAGGGAAGACACCCGAGATGATTTTTCTCCTTGGACAAAGCTCCATCCTCTGGGATGCATCCGAGACTTGTCGCAGCTATGTCCCTGAGTCTTTTTTCTCGCGGTTTAGGATTCTGTCATCCCAGGTAGCAACCCCAGACTCCTCCAGGGAAGACACCCAAGATGATTTTTCTCTCTTGACATTGGTCCATCCTGCGGGATATACCCAGAACTCCTCCCAGGCGTCTCCCGGAGATGTTTTTCCTGTGGTTTGGGTCCCTGTAGTCCCGGGTAGCAACCCCAGACTCCTCCAGGGAAGATACCCGAGATAATTTTTCTCCTTGGACAATGCTCCATCCTCTGGGAAGCATCCGAGACTCCTTGCAGGTATGTCCTTGAATCTTTATTCCGGTGGTTTAGGGCCCTGTGATCCCGGGTAGCAACCCCAGACTCCTCCAGGGAAGATACCCGAGATGATTTTTCTCCTTGGACAATGCTCTATCTTCTGGGATGCATCTGAGATTCCTCCCAGGCGTCTCCCGCAGACATTTTTCCGGTGGTTTGGGTCCCTGTAATCCCGGGTAGCAACCCCAGACTCCTCCAGGGAAGACACCCGAGATGATTTTTCTCCTTGGACAAAGCTCCATCCTCTGGGATGCATCCGAGACTTGTCGCAGCTATGTCCCTGAGTCTTTTTTCTCGCGGTGTAGGGTTCTGTCATCCTAGGTAGCAACCCCAGACTCCTCCAGGAAAGACACCCAAGATGATTTTTCTCTCTTGACAGTGGTCCATCCTGCGGGATCTACCCAGAACTCCTCCCAGGTATCTCCCGCAGAGTTTTCTCCAGTGCTTTAGGGCCCAGTGATACTGGGTAGCAACCCCAGACTCCTCCAGGGAAGATACCCGAGATGATTTTTCTCCTTGGACAAAGCTCCATCCTCTGGGATGCATCCGAGACTTGTCGCAGCTATGTCCCTGAGTCTTTTTTCTCACGGTTTAGGGTTCTGTCATCCCAGGTAGCAACCCCAGACTCCTCCAGGGAAGATACCCGAGATGATTTTTCTCTCTTGACATCGGTCCATCCTGCAGGATCTACCCAGAACTCCTCCCAGGTATCTCCCGCAGAGTTTTCTCCAGTGCTTTAGGGCCCTGTGATCCCGGGTAACAACCCCAGACTCCTCCAGGGAAGATACCCGAGATGATTTTTCTACTTGGACAATGCTCCATCTTCTGGGATGCATCTGAGATTCCTCCCAGGCGTCTCCCACAGACATTTTTCCTGTGCTTTGAGTCCCTTTAATCATGGGTAGCAACCCCAGACTCCTCCAGGGAAGATACCCGAGATGATTTTTCTACTTGGACAAAGCTCCATCCTCTGGGATGCATCCGAGACTTGTCGTAGCTATGTCCCTGAGTCATTTTTCTCGCGGTTTAGGGTTCTGTCATCCCAGGTAGCAACCCCAGACTCCTCCAGGGAAGACACCCAAGATGATTTTTCTCTCTTGACAGTGGTCCATCCTGTGGGATCTACCCAGAACTCCTCCCAGGCCTCTCCCGCAGAGTTTTCTCCAGTGCTTTAGGGCCCAGTGATACTGGGTAGCAACCCCAGACTCCTCCAGGGAAGATATTCGAGATGATTTTTCTCCTTGGGCAAAGCTCCATCCTCTCTGATGCATCCGAGACTTGTCGCAGCTATGTCCCTGAGTCTTTTTTCTCGCGGTTTAGGGTTCTGTCATCCCAGGTAGCAACTCCAGACTCCTCCAGGGAAGACACCCAAGATGATTTTTCTCCTTGGACAATGCTCCATCTTCTGGGATGCATCTGAGATTCCTCCCAGGCGTCTCCTGCAGACATTTTTCCGGTGGTTTGGGTCCCTGTAATCCCGGGTAGCAACCCCAGACTCCTCCAGGGAAGACACCCGAGATGATTTTTCTCCTTGGACAAAGCTCCATCCTCTGGGATGCATCCGAGACTTGTCGCAGCTATGTCCCTGAGTCTTTTTTCTCGCGGTTTAGGGTTCTGTCATCCCAGGTAGCAACCCCAGACTCCTCCAGAGAAGATACCCGAGATGATTTTTCTCCTTGGACAATGCTCCATCTTCTGGGATGCATCTGAGATTCCTCCCAGGCGTCTCCCGCAGACATTTTTCCGGTGGTTTGGGTCCCTGTAATCCCGGGTAGCAACCCCAGACTCCTCCAGGGAAGACACCCGAGGTGATTTTTCTCCTTGGACAAAGCTCCATCCTCTGGGATGCATCCGAGACTTGTCGCAGCTATGTCCCTGAGTCTTTTTTCTCGCGGTTTAGGGTTCTGTCATCCCCGGTAGCAACCCCAGACTCCTCCAGGGAAGACACCCAAGATGATTTTTCTCTCTTGACATTGGTCCATCCTGTGGGATCTACCCAGAACTCCTCCCACGCCTCTTCCGCAGAGTTTTCTCCAGTGCTTTAGTGCCCTGTGATCCCGGGTAGCAACCGCAGACTCCTTCACTGAAGACACCCAAGATGATTTTTCTGTCTTGACAGTGGTCCATCCTGCGGGACCTACCCAGAACTTCTCCCGGGCGTCTCCTGCATAGTTTTCTTCAGGGCTTTAGGGCCCTGTGGTCCCGGGTAGCAACCCCAGACTCCTCCAGGGAAGATACCCGAGATGATTTTTCTCCTTGGACAAAGCTCCATCCTCTGGGATGCATCCGAGACTCCTCCCAGGCCTCTCCCGCAGAGTTTTCTCCAGTGCTTTAGGGCCCAGTGATACAGGGTA
The DNA here is from genome assembly GCF_965231255.1 of Vanellus vanellus. Lineage (NCBI taxonomy): Eukaryota > Metazoa > Chordata > Aves > Charadriiformes > Charadriidae > Vanellus > Vanellus vanellus. Next base: position 2,653,021 of record NW_028127296.1, on the reverse strand, counting down.
GCAACCCCAGACTCCTCCAGGGAAGATATCCGAGATGATTTTTCTCCTTGGACAAAGCTCCATCCTCTGGGATGCATCCGAGACTTGTCGCAGCTATGTCCCTGAGTCTTTTTTCTCGCGGTTTAGGGTTCTGTCATCCCAGGTAGCAACCCCAGACTCCTCCAGGGAAGACACCCAAGATGATTTTTCTCTCTTGACATCGGTCCATCCTGCAGGATCTACCCAGAACTCCTCCCAGGTATCTCCCGCAGAGTTTTCTCCAGTGCTTTAGGGCCCTGTGATCCCGGGTAGCAAGCCCAGACTCCTCCAGGGAAGACACCCAAGATGATTTTTCTCCTTGGACAAAGCTCCATCCTCTGGGATGCATCCGAGACTTGTCGCAGCTATGTCCCTGCGTCTTTTTTCTCGCGGTTTAGGGTTCTGTCATCCCAGGTAGCAACCCCAGACTCCTCCAGAGAAGATACCCGAGATAATTTTTCTCCTTGGACAATGCTCCATCTTCTGGGATGCATCTGAGATTCCTCCCAGGCGTCTCCCGCAGACATTTTTCCGGTGGTTCGAGTCCCTTTAATCCCGGGTAGCAACCCCAGACTCCTCCAGGGAAGACACCCGAGATGATTTTTCTCCTTGGACAATGCTCCATCTTTTGGGATGCATCTGAGATTCCTCCCAGGCGACTCCCGCAAATGTTTTTCCTGTGGTTTGGGTCCCTGTAATCCTGGGTAGCAACCCCAGACTCCTCCAGGGAAGATACCCAAGATGTTTTTTCTCTCTTCACAGTGGTCCATCCTGCGGGGTCTGCCCAGAACTCCTCCCAGGCGTCTCCCGCAGGTTTTTCTCCAATGCTTTAGGGCCCTGTGATCCCAGGTAGCAACCCCAGACTCCTCCAGGGAAGATACCCGAGATCGTTTTTCTCCTTGGAAAATGCTCTGTCATCTGGGATACACCCGAGACTCCTCACCGGTATGTCCGCAAGTCTTTCTTCTGGTGTTTTAGGGTCCTGTGATCCCAGGTAGCAACCCCAGACTCCTCCCGGGAAGATACCCGCAATGATTTTTATCCCTGGGCAATGCTCCATCCTCTGGGATGCACCTGAGATTCCTCCCAGGCGTCTCCCGCAGACATTTTTCCTGTGATTTGTGGCCCTGTAATCCTGGGTAGCAACCCCAGACTCCTCCAGGGAAGATACCCGAGATTATTTTTCTCCTTCGACAATGCTCCATCCTCTGGGGTGCAACCAAGACTTCTCCCAGGCTTCTGGTGTTGTCTTTTGTCATGTAGTTTAGGGACCTCTGATCCCTGGTAGGACCTCTAGACCGTTCAAAGTGAGATACCTGTGATGGTTTTTCTCTTTGGGAAGTTACCTATCATGTTTTTTCTCTTTTACGCAAAGCTTTTTACCCCGCGATAAACCCATGGCTCCTCCCCGGCATCTCCTAGAGACTTTTGATCTCTAGTTGAGGTACCTGCTATCACAGGTAGCTACCAAGACTCCTCCACGGAAGCTTCCTTCTGTTTTGCCAATAGGTCTCTGTTCCTGGATCCATCCAACCCTCCCATTAGCGTTAGGTTAGGGTGTGCGTTCTGTATGAGAATCCCACAGCTCCAGGGACACGTGGCTGGAAAAGATATGTCGAGGAGGGAACGGTATTGCACCAACATTGCTTCCTTGACACTGTGATGGTGTGCTCCCCCTCCCCACCTTCCAACCTGACCTTTATCTCCCGTGACCCTGCCCAAGCACTAACACCCGTGGTGGTCACAATGGGCACGTGTACATGTGATGGCTGCCCCCGGCTCGATGCGGTTTTGGGGAAACACATAACACCACAGTAGCCAAGGGCTAACTTGAGCAGTGCTGGTACTGTGGCCAGTATGCAGATATGACTATAGGTCAATCATCTCACCCACATCAATAGTGAACAGCCCAAGAGCCCTTTGAGCTCCCCTGCAAGCCAGGATCTCCCCATGAGCGGGGACGCCTCTCAAGGTTACTCCTCGAGCTTTACAGATTCTTTGCTGCAACAGATCCTCGGTCAGTGACTAATATCACGCAAAACTGTGAAATCTTAGCTAAGTGATAGAAAGGATTGATTGCACATATATAATCCCTTAGACATAAACCGTTGACCCAGTCTGGGACCAGGATTGGATCCAGCCGCACCCAGACTCCTCTCTGAGAAGGAGGTTAGAAAGCAAGGGGCTCCTTCCCGAACCTCAGCCCAACAGGAGGGTCTCCCTGGCAGTTCTGCCTGACCCTGTCCTCCATGCAGGAAATAACCAAGTGTACCTTGCCATCGAATCCTGCTAAAGCACTGTCGCATTTACTCTCAAACTTTGTTAAATCCCTGTTTTGTATCAATAAACGTGTCGCTGCTCCTCTCTACGAGTGAAGTGCATCGCTCCATCCGCAACAGACACCTCTCTCCTCTGGGCCACCCGTGCTGCTGGGGACCTCAGCCTCAGCCCACGCTGCCATTAGCTGCCTGTCAAAGCGCTGCTACGGGATGGTGAAGGCAGGAACAGCTTTCCATCCTTGCTCCTTTTGTGTAGGAGCAGTCGCTGGATGTTTTCCATTTTGGAGCGGGGCTCTGGCAAGTGTGGGAGAGAGTGTTGGGAGCGTTACGGTGCAAGGAAAGCGCAGAGCCCCAGTGTTGGTCGGGCTGTGAAAGTGCTGCCAAGGGATAGTGAGGGCAAGCAGTCTAATATGACCGAACTGAATGAAACAATCCAGGAATTCTTTACTTACTGAATCTCACTTGGCTACAGCCCACGCTGAGGGATGCTGGACTAAAGTCACACTCCTTTTCTTTGGAGGAATTCTGAAAGGAAAAGGAACCAAAGAACTGTTACACAATGTAAAATTCTATTGTACAGGAGAAGTTTATTTGTTTGCTTGCTTTAAGAACTAAAGGTGGTTTCAAACCCTAAAAATGCAAGGTAACCAAAGTACAGAACGAGATCCCCGAGCTAAACAAAAGACATCTCTCTCGCCTGTGCTATCGCCTAGCAGCCAGCTACTCCCCTCGATAAATATCACCGTCAGGAGGAGCCCAATTTGACCTCTCCCTGAATGGCAGCTGGACTGCACGCCAGGCGACTCTCCCCGTGGGCAGGGGCGACTCTCAAGGTTAGAGATTCCTTACCTGAGACTGAGAGCCTTCCTCACCCACGGCGGAGAGATGCCTTAGCTGCGGCAGATCCTCAGTAAGTGACTGAGAGCGTGCTGAATTAGTACTAATGAGACATTACTAATCCATGCAGCTACTCAATATTATTGCAAACATTGTATAGATAATTCCGTTAGACATAAGCTGTTCTCCAAGTCTGAGACCGGGGCTCCATAAGGAGTTTAGAAGGCAAGGGGATCCACTCTGAACCTTGTGACTCAATGGGAGGGTCTTCCTTACTCTTTGTGTCTCCAGTCCCCGTGTGAATCAGCCTAACTTGATTCTAACTCAGTTTTCCTTTGTATGTTTCTTCCAAGCGGTAATTAATCATAGAATGATCTGGGTCGTCTTCAATTGGATCTGGTTGCTCAGAGCCCCATCCAACCTGACCTGGAATGTTTCCAGGTATGGGCCATCTCCCACCTCTTTGGGCAACCTGGGCCAGTGTCTCCCCACCCTCATCATCAAAAAACATAATCTTCCCAGATGCCCCATCCCTGCTTATTGCAGGGGGTTGGACTCAACAACCTCTAAAGGTCCCTTCCAACCCAAATGATTCTATGACACTGTGATTTCACTGATGTTTCCCTGTTGGCTTCTGTTCCGTCAGAAGCCCCTGGCTCATCTCCATAAGACTGCGAGTCTGCTGCACCCAGCACGTCTCAGACCAACAGGCTGAGGGTCCTCGCTGGCGCCCCGTCCCCCTGACCTTAGCATGTTCCCGCAGCTTGTCACAGGCAAGGCTGATCCTATCCCTGACCCCTTCAAGTCTGATCCTATCCCTGACCCCTTCAAGTCTAGTTTAAAGCTCTGCCAATGAGCCCCACTGGCTCCTGAGCAAAGACCCTCTTCCCCCTTTCAGAAAGCTCAGTCCCATCTGACCCCAGCAGGCCTGGCACCATGGAGGCCACCCTATTTGTGAAAAAAAAAAAAAAAAAAAAAAAAAAGAAAATTGTGGCGGTGACAGCAGCCACGGACCCATGTATTAAGAGACCAGGTCCATCTGTTCCTTCCAGTGTCGCTGCGCATAACTGGAAGGAGAGAGGAAAAATAGCCGGCGCTCCAGATTCCCTTACCACCCATCCCAAGGCCCTGAAGTCTCTCCGGATCGCCTTCGGACTACGCATTGCGGCTTCGTGGCCACCCACAGGGAAGAGCAGCGCTGGGCAATAGTCCGAGGGCCGTACCAGGCCGGGAAGTTTCCTAGTGACGTCCTTAACCCGGGCCCAGGGGGGCAGCAGACTTCCCCAAGAGGAGGGTCTGCCCGGTGAGTCAGGGGTATGTGATAGAGACAATAACACATTGTGCACTGATTGACTAGCAGTGATTCATAACCTAAAGGACAGGCCTGATAAACATGGATGAAGCAAGAAGTCTTGAGATTGCCAAGGACAGCTCCTGATAACGAATAAGAGTATGCCTTGAAAAGCGGCTGAAACCAACCCTGCGGTCTGGACAAAGACCAAAGAAGAACTGAGTCTGCGCAAGGACAAAGAGTTACTTGCGGTGATGAAGAGGAATCATCAGCCTTCATGGTCACCACCCTCAGCGGCCACCACCAGGAGGCATTGCGTAAGCGCAGTTGGGAGGAGTTTATGGAAATGACTTCTTAGAGCTAATTTTAATACGAAGTGGGGACAGGTTATGCATATGTATAGGCGTATTGGGAAATCTTATGATTATGTAATTAAGAACTATATATATTTGAGAAGGCCGCTGCATTGGGCGCACACGATTGTGGTGGGGCGACCCCCCGTGCTGCCCAGCGCTGAATAAATATACCTACTTTACAACCTTCTCGGTTGTGGAGTCTCTGGAGTTTCGTTTCCGCATGTCACCGGCAGATCGGGTCCTCTGTTCCCGTCCCCGTCTCCGGGAGGGCAGAGCGTGGCTCCAGCGGCCCCTCTCTCTCTCGCTCACGCTCCCGGCTGCTCCTCAGCCTTTCTCCTTCCCCCCCGGCTCTGCCGCCAGGCCGAGCGCACCGTCCCCCTGCTCCCCCCTCACGCTGCGCTGCTCTCCGCCGCGGAGCGGGCCGGCCCCGGAGCGGCTCCCTCGGCCACCGGCCGCTCCCTCCGCTGCGGCGCGTTTGAGCCTCCCGCCGTTGCCCGGGCAACGCCCAGGTCTCGCCAGCGGCTGTGGCGAGAGGTACCGGCTGCCGCTCGGCCCCGCTCGGCAACACTCGGCCCCGCTCGGATCGGCTCGTCATCTCGCGGCCCCTCTCGGCCGGTCAGGGCCGTCCCCGAGCGCGGCGGCGGGGCCGGGCTGGCGCAGGGCGGGCAGAGGAGCGGCGGGCGGAGGGGCCGAGCCGCCCCGGGAGGCGGCCGCGGGGCGCTCCCCTCCTGCGCTGCCCCGAGGTCCCGGCCGGTCCGGGGCAGCCGCTCGGTGTCCCTCGGGTCCCCGCTGTCCGGGCGTCGGGGCATTTCTGGCCACCGGAAAGACACAACCCCAGCACAAAACAGACAGGGAAAGACTGAAAAAATAGAGACAACATAAAGAATAACTGGTGCACGGTGATGTTAATTTCAGTTTGCAATGGTGTCTTCAGGAGTGTTATGGTTTGAGAGACCCATAACAATTTGTTGTCATTTAGACAATCATTCTATCACCCGATGACCCCTCCCCACCTGGGAAAGGGAAATTGGGAAAAACAAGAAAACCCGAGAGATGAACTATAAACAGATTTAATAGAATAAGATTAGATAATTAACATTAACAGCACTAAAGAGCTGATATTGATCCCGACACCAATACAGAATATGCAAAGATTATACTCAGCCCATTCTATCAGTAGGAAGCTGTGTGTTCCCAGCAGTGGACAGCTAATGTGGGACACTGCGAGTGCTACGGCTTCAGGAGGAAGGGAAGGCCTCAGGGCTCCGGCACCAGGGCACGAAGTTCTCAGGATGGCAGCCATCAAGGGAGAGAGCGAACTTTGCAGCAAACTTTCTAATTTATAATGAGTGTGACGTTAATGGTATGAAATAATCCTGTTGGCAGCTTGGGTCAAGTGCCCGGGTCTCGCTCCTCCTCATCCCTGCACCTGGCGAGCTCGAAAACACTGAGACCTTGAGACCCACACACCATAGCTGGCTGTAAAGTCAATATTTTCACAAATTCAGACACTGGAGTCTTCTGAAAGTGCAGTTTTCCCAAGTGTTAGAAGAGAAATTAGTCCTGTGTCTCTCAAACCAGGACACCCGCCTACTTGTTTTTCGGCACATGGGAACAGCCTGCTCCTGTGCCTTTAAGACTTCTTTCTTGAAGTATGTCCATCCTTCCTGGACTCCTGTATCCATCAGGGCATCCTCCCAAGGGATTCTGTCTAGCAGTCTTCTGAACAGATTAAAATTTGCCCTCCGGAAATCTAAGGTGGCAGTTTTGTTAACCTTTCTCCTATATAATAGAGTAGATATTTTTTTTAGAGTAGGTTTTTATTTTGAACTCCTTCGATATACATAAATGAATGCTCATTTATCAACATAGATTAAAATAAAGGCTTTTTCTCCATTTCAGTGCCTCACACCCACATTCACAGGTTTTAATGGTATTTAATCCCCCCATGAACTTCCAGACATTTTGGGGCTGTGACCCACCTCTTTTGGAGCGACCCCCGCGTGACCCTCCCCATCCCCCACTCACCTGCTCCTCCACCGCAGCACTGCCCCCCACCCCCCACCCCCGGTGACCTTGGGCTGCCCCAAATGACACCATCGCCCACTCTGACACACACAGAGCCCCACTCGCAGCCTCGAGTGTGGTTTCGGCCGGCTGGCGGCGCGGGGCACGCGGGAGTTGTAGTCCCCGTGCCATTCCCTTGGGGTGCGCATCCGCACGACGACTCACGCCGTCCCCGCTGTACCGCGCTGCCCGGGGCAGAGCCGCTAGGGCTCGGGAGCAGAATGGGCGGAGCGTGGTGCTGGCGCGTGTTTGTGCGGTGTCTGTGGACGCAGAAACTCCCCCGTGCACCAGGGACCATTGTGCAACAGAAGCATTGGTGCTCACAGAACCCCCACCCTGCACCAGGGGCGATTGTGCAACACAACGGTGGGTGTGCACAGAGGCGCCCCGTGTACCAGGAACACTCGTGTGAGCCTGACTCCGGCACCGCTGCGCGGGACAACGCGGTTCCACCGTGCAACTCGCACGTGCACAGAGCCCCGTGCTGGGCAGGGGGCAGATCTGGAGTAGGTTCCCCCCCCCAAAAAAACATGCAGAGGAAGGGTGGGGATCTGTAGAAACACCTTTTTTTTTTTTTTTAAATAGGGAGAATACACCTCCCCACATGCTTCCAACCCCCCCTGCCACCACAGAGGCACTGGGGACAAGGATGCTTTGGGGGTCACCAGCCACCCAGGGGGGGCCACTCATCCTGTAGCAGCGGGTCAGGGTGTCCCCATGACCCTTTCCCGATCCCTCAGGGGGGTGACACCCATTGCAGGACCCCATCACAGCTCACGTGTGGTGTTGGCATCAGCTTGTCCGGCAGTGCAGAGCTCAGCATTGTGGCAGCTGAGGGCAAAGAGGCGGCCAACAGCCAGCAGTGCAACAGCTGCGCAGACACCGAACATGCTCCTGGTGCCTGTCTGATGGTTGCTGTCATGGAGAGCCAGTAGATCCAGACAGGCCAGTAAGTTCAGGGAGAGGAAAATCCAGTTCATCACCAGGCTCAACCAGTTCACCACTGGGCTCAATTTACATGTCCCGCAGGAACGCTGGCACACCTCCAGGAGCCGGACAGGAGCAATGCCGGGGGACAAGGCCCAGGGCGGTGGCACTCCGAGCTGCTGAAGGCACCCAGGTCTGAGCTCTGCAGAGGCCGCTGGCACCGGGCTGTGCAGGAGGCGTTGGCTCGGGCCTCCCAGGGCCTCTCTGAGGGGAGAGCAGGGGCTGACCCATGCCGGGCATGGCCACCTCGGAGCCATGGCACAACCAGTCCCAGCTGGTCCCAGCCGGTCACGGGTGTGGGCATCACCATGGCGACTGCCAGCGCTTTGTGACGGGGGCACCGCATCATGCCCAGCAGCCATTGTGACACGGGTGGCCACGGTGACCATGGGGTATAGAAGGGGCCAGAGCCCTGGGGTGCCCACTCCCAGGAGAGCACCTGCCTCAGGAGGCAGCATCTCCCCTGGGTGCCCACGGCAGCTCTACGGCACAGGACGCCGAAGATGCCCATGGACAGAGAGGCGAACACACCATCTCAGCCCAACAAGGGGCTGCTGAGCCTGCGGAAGAGGCGTCAGGTGAGGGATAGGGCAGGAGGGAGAGGCTGCTGGTGGGACGGGGCCGCACTGAGCTGCCTTGGTGCCGAGGCCGGGCTGGATGGCACTCTGGGGGCCACTGTGCCAAGGCAGCCACCTCCATCCCATGCCTTCTCCTTCTTCTGCCCGCAGGTGGGCCAGAGGCCACCAACGCCAGCGCCGCAGGGCAGGCAGAGCCCGGCCTCGTCCCTCCACGGGGTCAGGCTGCCAGAGCTGCACTGCCCAGAGAGCTTGCAGGCCGCTGGGAGTCGCCACGCACAGGTAGGGAACCTGCGAGAGACGGGGCTGAATGTTTTCCCGACCCTGGGGAGCTGCCAATGGGCAGGTGGGAGGTGCAGGAGAGGACAGGCGGGCTCGGCCCCTGTAGCAAGCTGGACCCCCTGTGCCATGCCCATCAGGCTGCCTGGGCATGCCGGGGATGCTCCTGCAGGGACCAGCCCTCTCCCAGCCGGCTGTGGGAACAGGGTGGCAGCTGCCTGTGGGGCTGAGCGCTGCCCTGGGGGCTGGCAGGGGAGCCCGGCCACAGGAGCTCTTCCAGCTGTTACAAGGGGGGCAAGGGCCACCGTCTCACAGCCTCTCTCCTCAGCTTCTTTTGCAGACAGACAGCGTGGCACACATGGAGGCACTGCCCTGCAACCAGATGGTACTGCCCAGCATCGTGGAGAAACTGGAGACTCTGCCCGGGCGGGCAGCGGCACCCAGATACGCACCCGCAGCTCGGCTACCAGCAGCTGACAGCACCCGCTGCAGGCTGCCTGCTCTGCCAGCAGCACCCGCTGCACCTTCTGCCGGGGCATGGGACACGGCCAGCAGCAGTGCAGCCATCAGACACCCACAGCCAGTCCCACCTCCTTGGGGCACCTGCGGTGAGCGGGGCAGACCTGCGAGGGTCAGGAGATTCAGGCCTGCCACGCAGAGCCCTGCGGCCTATACACCAGCTGTGAAGGGGACAGCTCCGTGCCTCACCAGTGAGGTCCCAGGCAAGGTTTTCCGTGGGAGCTGGAGTCACAGCCAGCAGGCAGTGGCACCGTGGGACTGGGCACGTAACAGGGCCCTGTCAATAACAGCAAGAACAGACGAGGTCCAGGTGTCAATGGGAGCAAGGCTCCTGCAGCTCAGCTCTCGCCTGATCCCCATGCATGGGGGGGACACTGATGCTGCCATCAGGGGCCCTGCACCAGCTGCCCGGGGACAGCATATGAGGCCGGGGTGCTGGGGACACGCAGCGGAGCACAACCCAGCAATGTGGGCGATGTGGATCAGGTGCAACCTCTACAAGCGATCACCGGGGGTGAACCACCAGGCTTCTGCAGAGCATGTGGACATCCTATCCATTAAGATGCAGGCTCCGGAGGAGCTGGGGAGGAGCTTCCTGGCCCGCACCGGGCACAGTCTGGCCCAGCTCAGGAATGCCAGCCTGCAGTGTCAGCGGGACTGCCCAGAGGAAAAGGCCTTGGCCGAGGAGGAGTGTCAGAACAACAGGGACAAAGAGCTGACCCAGGGGGAAGACATCAACATCCCCAGCATCTGTGTCAACAACTCCTTGGTCCAGGAGCTCTTCCAGGATGCCCACTCTAGTCCCCAGGAGGGGCCTGGCTGGCCCAGCAGCATGGACACAGAGGGGACTGGAGACAGAGCTGGGGATCTGCAAAGTCCCAGCTATGGTCCCAGGGACATTGAACCAACAGCTTCTGGCTTGGCCGGAGCTCATGAGGAAGAGGGGCAGCACACACCACTCGCTCCTGTGGCACAAGAGGAGGCAGAGGAGCCAGCAGAAGCCTTTGGCGAGCAGGCCCCAGCAGCAGAGGCAAAGAGCCAGGCAGCTGCCCCACACAACCCCGCAGGCTACGAGGCAGCACTGCAGGACGCAGCCTGGTGCATTGTGAGGGAGGTTGTGGCCAGCGCTGTGCTTGTATTCCAACAAGAACAGGCAGCAAGAACACCGGCAGTACCTCAGGGCACCGAGGGTCCGGTGACCGCAGAGGCTCATGGAGAGGACAGCACAGCTGTTGTCTCCCCGGCAGCGCAGGAGGATGAAGTGGCTGCTTCAGTGCTCCAAAACGCTCCGGCAGACATTGGCGCACCCCACTTTGCCCCAGCAGAAGAGGCAGAGAGCCAGGCACCTGCCCCGCACAGCCCCACAGCATATGAGGAGGCTCTGCAGGACGTTGCCTGGCACACTGTGCGGGAGGCCATGGCCGGTGCTGTGCTTGTGATCCAGCAGGAGCAGGCACAGCGCGCGGATGCAGAGATGGCTGCGAGAACACCTGCAGCACACCAAGACACCGAGCGTCTCTTGGCTGCAGAGCCTCACGCAGAGGCCAGCACAGCCCCTCTCGCCCCAGCTGCAGACGACCAGGGAGGTGCAGCAGCTTCTCCCGTGGCTCAGGAACCTCAGCACCAGGTGAGCCAGGCGCACGTGGCCAGCACTGGGCATCCTGAGTTGCCGAAGGCAGGCGCAGCGCCCGGGCTGTGTGTAGCAGGGAGATGCCTGGTGCCCTCCAGGTCTCCCGCTGACATCCCCTCCCTCCCCTCCCTCTGCTCTTGCTCTTCCCCTGCAGGCGCTCTCCGAGCATCCAGGCAGCGCACAGCCCTCCTGCAGCTGCAGGGATGTGCCGGAGGATGTCCCAGGTAGGTCCCTGCGCCGAGGGCAGGCCTGGCTGGGTGCTGCTCATCCCGGCGAGTGGCACCCAGGGCAGGTCGGCAGCACTGCACACACGGGGACTGGCCGTGCTGTGGCCACCCCTCCCTGGGGAACCGCCTCGGTGGCAGGGGGCTGGCAGCGGCTTGCCCGTTGCCTGCCCAGCCCCTCACCTACAGCTCTCTGTTCCCCGCAGGCATCGTGGCCCTGCCACACACCCCGGCTCGACAGCGACGGCCCTCCTTCTTCAGGAGGGCGCTCAGGGCTCTGCGCAGGGCTTTCCGCTGTACCTGCATAGCGGGACAGAAAGAACAGTAGTGTCCTGCTGCCAGTGCCAGGCGGGTCCCCAGAGGTGGCATCTGGCCCTGAGCCTGCACAGCATCCAGGCAACCGAAGGATGGGTGCATGGACAGCGCCCCAGACATTCATCTGCCCTGAGGACATCGTGCTGCCAGCCTCCGCTCGGCTATGGAGGCTTTCTGAGGCCAATAAAAGATGACAATTTTCCCCCAATGCTTGTCTGTGCCTGGCCCATCTCAGGAGAAAGATGGCTATTGACCAACACCCCCAGGTCCCTTTCTGCCAGGCAGCTTTCCAGCCACACTTCCCCAAGCCCGTAGCACTGCACGGGGTTGCCACCCAAGTGCAAGACCTGACACTTGGCCTTGTTGAAACTCATACCATTGTCTGCAGCCCAGCCAGCCAGCCTGTCCAGATCCCTCTGTAGAGCCTTCCTACCCACCACTAGATCAACATTCCCACCCAACTTGGTGTCCTCTACAAACTTAGCAAGGCTGCACTCGATCCCCTCCTCCACATCGTTGATAAACACATTAAACAGAACCGGCCCCAGCACTGAGCCCTGGGGAGCTAGGAGAGCACCCACCCGCCTTATGCCCGCGCAGCCTTACTTTGCCAATAACGAAGATGTTGGAGAGCCTGGTAGCAAAGCTATTGCCATTGGCATCCTTCACGTGAACCACGTCGAATGACCCGGGGTGTCTCTCCTGGTTGGTGATCACTCCAGTATGGCCCAAGTTGGCACGGAATGCAGGTGTGAGAAGAGCTGGCACCAGGAGCTGTGGTGAAGGCCTTCCGCTTGGCTCCTTGAGGAGCACCACTGGAGAAGGGCAGCGACAGGGCCACACTGGCCCACGGAGCGGCCACCAGAGCACCTGGGGACACCTGCATGTCCCACAGGAACACCGGCACACTTCGAGGAGCCAAAGAGCTCTCTCTGGTCCCAAGACTCAAGCAACCCCTCCACCAGCTCATTGCTTTTACCTGGTGCCTGCTTGCTTTTGGAATCCCTCCAAGTCCCTATGCCAAACGCCTCCTACACGGGAGGAAACCCTGCTCCAGGTGGTTTCTTGGGAAACCACCCCTTTCCCAAGACTGCCACCACTGCTTCTTTATTTTAGAGAAAAGCTGTTTGGCATTTGTACTTAACTCCTGTACTGCTCTCCACAGTGGGGAACTGCCACATGGGGTGCAAGACCCACCTGTGTCAAACTTGATGAAATCTGTGATCTTGCCTGTCTCCAGGTCAGTCTGGACCGTATCATTCACCTTGAAGAGGGGGTCTGGATAGCGGATGGTGCGGGCATTGTGGGTGACCGGATGAGGGATTCCTTTGGTGCCCACGAAGATCTTCCTCACTTTGCACAGCTTGTACTGCAAACAAAACCCAACGCTGCTTAGCTGAGGCAGTGCAGCACCATGGACCAGGGGACTCTTGTCCCCTGTGGGAAACCTCGGCTGGTCCGAGGGATCAGAATGCGAGTTTAACATTGACCTTGAGCAGATATCCGTGTACCCTTGAAGAGACTGGGGAGTCCTGAGAAGAACTAAGTAAAAGGATAAGGGTTGGCAAACATCCTGGCTCTGACCAGAGCATGAACAGTGTGTGATGTGAGAGCGTATCGGGCAAAAGTAGAATGCTGAATATATGCATAGATAAGCACCTGGGTAAAAGAATATAAAAAAGCACTGCTTGTTAAATAAAGAAATTGGATTGCTGCAACTTGATGTCCAGTGTCGTGTCCGTCCCAACAACGACACACCCTCATTTTGGGGAGGGCTGGGCTGGTTTCGGGGTGGTCCCGGCTCATTTTGGGGAGGGCTGGGCTGGTTTCGGGGGGGTCCCGGCTCATTTTGGGGAGGGCTGGGCTGGTTTCGGGGGGGGTCCCGGCTCATTTTGGGGAGGGCTGGGCTGGTTTGGGGGGTGTCCCGGCTCATTTTGGGGAGGGCTGGGCTGGTTTCGGGGGGTCCCGGCTCATTTTGGGGAGGGCTGGGCTGGTTTCGGGGGGTCCCGGCTCATTTTGGGGAAGGCTGGGCTGGTTTCTTCGGCCTCGAAGTGCCCGGGCCGGAGAGAAGCGGTGGTGCGGAGCTGAGGGGGCCTCATTCTCCTCGGCGCGGCCGCCCCCCCCGGGGGGCGTGGCCCGGGTTTGCACCTCGGCGCATGCGCGGGTGGGCGGACGCGAAGGAGAACGTTTCCGGTGTGCGGCGGCGGTCGGTACCGGGGGAGACGGGGGGGGGGCGGTGTGGAGGTGTCCAGGGCAGGTTCGGGGGGTTTGTGGGGTGGCGGGACCGGGCTGGGGGACTCGGGGGGTGGCCTGGGCCTGCTTGCGGGGGGCAGAGCCGAGCGGGGGAGCAGACCCCCCGGGGCCCCCTTGTCTCCCCCAGAGCCGACGGGGAGCCGTAGCTGTGGAGTCAGCTTAAGGAGTCTGCCCTAAGGACTGCTGCTTTTTGGAGCGTTGGGGGAGGGGGAGGGTTGTCGGTGTGGGGAGTGGAGGTGTGTGGGAGGAGTCCCGTGTCGTGAGGGAGGTTTGGGGGTGTTGGGCAGATTTGGGGGAGTGGGGGAGGGGTCCCCTCCTTTGGAGCTCCCTGGTTCATTTCTTCTAAACTGTGGGAGGCAGCGGGCGAAGGGGGAAGGCAATAGAGTGGGTTGCTGTACTTCAGTCCTTGGTTGAGAGTCAGCAACTCTGCTCCCTTGCTGCTCAGCAGACTATTGGCTCCGTGGGGCTGTTTCTCCAGGCAGGCTACGACTACAGAAACGGCCCCACTTCCTCGGAAGAGTTGTTAGCAGTGACATCTGGGAACGTACTGCCTGACATTGGATAGACCTGGCACCATGCAGCAGCTCAGAGCTCCACAGCGTATGCTTCCACACTCAGTTCCGTCCCCTGCCTGGGAACCCACTCTTTCTCGGTCCCTGCTGGCAGCTCCTGTGGAGGCTCCTGGCTGAGGACCAGCCCCGGTTTCCCCACTGCCCCACCAGCAGCCATGGGAGAGCCGGGTTGTCCTGAGTGTGTGAGCACCACTGGCTCTGTTGCTGCACTGGGCCAGGCCTCCAGGAAGTGGTAGAGGGATCTCTGGGGAGAGGAGCTGCTCCTCAACAGGCTGCTGCAGTCCTCCGAGTTGGCCAGCGAGCACAGGCTGCAGGGGCTCTTGCGGTGGCCCTCGGGGGGCCCAGGAGCCCGGGGGGTGCCTGGACCAGAAGGAGCTGTCCCCACTGATAGGACCTATAGGCGGCAGAGGAGGGCAGGGGGACCTGTGGGCTTGGGGTGGGCAGGGGGTAGAGAGAGGCATCACTGCTCAGATGGTATATGGTTGGCAGGGAGCCCAGTGGGTCCTGCGGGGCCCGGTGCTCCCTCCTCACTGCCTCCTCGGTTGCCCTGCAGAGGAGGAGAGAGAAGAGAGCCTGCTGCACCCCGTCTCCTCCGTTGGGGCCTGTGAGCAGAACCCCCTCCTCAGCAGGCGGGCAGGGCTGCCCAGCGCAGGCAGGGCAGGGCATGGGCTGAGGGTCTGGGGCAGGATCTGGGGTTCTCCCCCACACTCCCTGCTTCTCCTGTGTCGACTCTAGCTCCCATCCTTCATCCGCTAGCTGAGAAGCTGCTGAGGGAGGGGACGGAGTGAGCGGCCAGCAGCCCTGGGCACAGCCCCGTCCCTTGTTTTGGCTTTTTCCAGTCCCTCTCCTGGACCCCGGGAGCTGGGTGAGTGGGAGCAGCTCCCCGCCCCATGCCACAGCCCCCCACACCACCCCACGCTGCGGCACTGTACGGTGCAGCAGTCGCCTACCTGGAGCCGCTTGGTCCGTAGCACAGAAGAGACCGCACTGAGCCCCATCAAAAGCATCATGAGCGGAGCCAGGTGAGCTGTGGGGGGGACGTTGGAGTCCCTCCTGGCACCAGCTGCGGTGCAGCCGCGCAACCCTGGGGTGCCCCCCATGGGAGACGTTAAAGAAATAAAATGTTGGTCTCTATCCCTGGTGCTGTGGTTCATCCTCCCATCCCGCGGCTGGGGCTGTGCCCCCCTCAGTGCCCGACCCAGTGGTTGGCACTGCTGGCACCCACCAACCTGGGGGGGTGGTGGTGTCGGGGGAGCTGGGTGGGCTGGAGAAAGGGAGGAAGCACCTCTTGAAACCAACTGGGCCCTCTCCAGCCACAAAACCCTCCCCAGAGGCACCAGAGGGGACCCCCAGATCCTTGAAGGGCTGCCCCAGACTCCCTCTGGCCTGCAAGACTCCCCCCCCCGCCCAGGACCCCATAAGGGCCGCCCAGGACCCCTTACAGACACCCCAGTGGCGTCCCAAATCTGGGTTCTTTACCTGCTGGGCAAGCCAGTAACGCACTGTGTGGGAGCAGCCAGCCAAGCCGGTTTCAGAGCACCAGAGGTGAGAGGCAGGGAGCTGCCATCCCACTCAGCTCCATCCCCGCCGTGCCTTGGCTGTGCAGAGAGAACTTGGGGGGAGCTGCAAAACAGCTCAGCCCGGGCTTATCTCAAGATGGCACAGAACAACCAAAACCAAATGGCCCTTAACAAACAAAATGCCCTGAGTCCCGTCCCACCACTATTCCCATGACAGTGAGCGCCGGACATCACAAATTGGCAACAGAGACTTCGCTATGGCACCACCAGAGGGAAATATCTCAGACAGTGTAATCCACTCGGGCATAATCCTGCACCCTCACCGAGTCAGGAAATATAAACCGCAGGGTCTGGGGAGACAAATGGGGAATCCTCCAAGGATACAGCTGGCCCCTAGGAGATCCGCCCCCCCCATCCAGGACGCTGTACAGGGTAACTTCCCCGGGATGGAGCGACCTCACCTGAGAGAGAGAGGGTAAGTGACTAAGAAACATCTGTACGGTATAGGGCATGCGATTGAGTTTGTGACTGGTGCACTCTTCTAAGGCATTAATATCTAGCGCCCTTGTGGTTTGTGTTGCTGCTTGTCGGGGGCATTTGTAGCTCGCAATAGTGGATCCCGCTAATTGCTTCTAAACTGCAATAGTGTTATCACCATCGCACACACAGAACTTGTAATAGTGACGTATTGGGCCCATGAGTGAAGTCCAAAGAAATTGTTAATTTGAACCTCTCAGTGAAGCCCTTTTTCCCGTTTCGTCACACTCCCCGAGCCACTGGGTAAAGCGACACCTGGCATAAAAACCACCACCACCCCAAAAAAACCCCACACCACATCCCCCACTCCCCACCCACCCCTTCTCCCCCCATCACAGCCATGGGGCAAACTCCCACCACCACCCCCCAATCTCAGCTCGGCCGTGACCCCCCCGAGACACTGGAAAGAGAGCAACGGAGAGCAAGCTCAGGCTCTTGTGAGCTGGAGAGATTTCTCTTTGGTTTTTGATGTTGTTGTCGTTGGGTGGGGTTTGGTTGGTTTTTTTCACAGAACACTTTGCAGTGTGGTGTCACAGCCCCCGGGGCCGGCGCTGGGGCTGCCACCTCACCCCCTGGCTCTCGTCCTTCCTCTTGCCCGGTGGCTTTCACCCCGTTCCTTGCTTGGTTTGGTTGTTTGCTTTTACCTTTCTACCTTTCTTTTTTTATATTTGGCTTTTTTGTTTCCTTTTCCTTTTTTTTTCTCTTCCCCCCCTTTTTTTCCTTTTCCCTTTTTTTCCGTTTCCCCCTTTTTTCTTCCCCCCCTTTTATCTCTTTTTCTCTTTGTTCTTCTTTCCCCTCTTTTTTTTTCTCCCCCCATTTTTTTCTTTTGTTTTTTTTTCTTTTTCTCTTTTTATACATCTCTCAAGCTTTCTCCGAAGGAACAGCCCCTGGCTCTCAGCCAGCAGAAGGAGACTATGGAAGAGCTCTGGCACCCGTGGGATTGCTTTCCTTCTCCCGCCTCGCACTCAGTAGAGAGTGTGTTTTCCAACTCGTTTTTTTTTTCTTTTATTAAGAAAATAAACAAAAATAATGCTCCAGCTATCAGTTTTACAAGGCACACAAAATTTCTAAAAGGGAAACAGAAGCGCCATGTGCTGAGGTACGAAAACCTGAGGTAGTTTTTGTGTGTGGATGTGTGTGTGTCACCTGGGGTTGGGGTTATGTGTGTGTTACTTCTGAAATTAAAAAAAAAAATAATAATTTTGCTAGTGTGTTGTTTTTTTTTTTTTTTTCCCCCAGCCCTGAGCTGACAACCTGTTGGAAATCTGGCTCTTCCCCCCTTCTCTCTTTGCAACCGGGATCTTTCCCCAAAGCATTTACAGCTGAGCACGGCCTTTCCTTTAACCTCTATGTGAGAAACGCGCTCACTGTATTGAATTTTAGTCTGGGGCAAATTCGGTGGAGCAAAGAATATTTATTACAGTGCTGGGAGTCACACAGGGGGTTTCTCCTCCTGTGCCTCATTTTTCCCTTTACAACCGCTTGTTTTTATTTCGTATTCCTTATAATTATTCATGTTTCTTCTTGGAACATAGTTTGCATAGTCAATGAGTTTTTGGAACGCGACCCACCCCCAAATACATAATCAATGAGTTCTGGGAATGCAACCCACCCCCAAATACATAGTCAATGAGTTCTGGGAATGCAACATGCCCCCCTCCCAGGCGGCGTGCTTCCTCCGGGGTCTTCCTGATAGTCCATGGAGGGAGGGCCAAAGTCTTTATCACCATGTCCTTCTTGTGGCTTCTTCACTCCTTACACTTCTGTGGTTATCTTAGCTAACTACACCACCCTTTGTTCTGCAAATTTTCGGTAGTTCTAACTGTTGCTTTCGTCTGATATCCTATTTAAAACGATCCCTTTTCCAAACGCATAGCAAGCACACACCCATCTTAGCTGAAGCCATAGCGAGCACACATTCATTTTTAGCTGAAGCAAAATTTTTGCCAAATTACTTATTACACTCTAGAAAAGCCGGCTTCTGCTAAAAAACAAACACTCCCTCCGCCCCGGCCCCCTCTGAAATGAAATAAATAAAGAAAGAATTAAAATCCTTACAAAACTTAAAAATCGCCATTAGTTTCGTTATCATTGCATTAATTCTAAAAACTGATGAGCCGCTGCGCTGTGCGACACAGCCCAACCTCCCCCCCTCAACGCTGGGCGAGCTCCTCTGGCCATGCCTGGGATGAAAAACGGGTGGCTTTTAGGAAATAAAAAATAAAAAAAGAATAATAAAACCTCTCTTTCTCTCTCTCTGCCTGTGTTAGTCCAACTAAAGGGAGAGCGTCGGGAGGCGAGGGAGGAGGAAGGGGGAGGCTGTGGGATGGAGAGAGCCCTCCCCGTACCCCTCGGCTGTGCATCCTCGCAGCGCCGCGGGGAATGGGGGGCTGTGTGTTTGGGGGGGTCTTTGGTTTGCTCCCCTGACCTGCTGGGGGTGGGGGAGGGGGGGGGGATGTCTGGCGGTGGGGTTACATTCATCGGGCGGTGCTGGGCGGCACGGCGGGAGCCTCCCTTGCTGTGCTGCGAGGCCGGGGCTCCCGGAGCGTGTTTCTGCTCCTGCTGCTTCCCCTGCTGGAGCATTTCCCTCATCTTGCGCTGTGCAGTCTTGGGGAGGAGAGGGGAAAAGCAAGAGGTGGGGGTCAGGGCACCGCTTCTCCCCCCACCAACCACTCCCGAGCCCCCACCAAGCATCTCAATGCTCCAAACTTGTCACTCTGGACAAGCTGTAATTAATTTCAGGTTGTTTCTTTGTTTGTTTTTTTTTAACTTGTGCTTCACTCCTCGAGAGAGCCTGAATTTTTTGGGGGGTCGCCATGCCGCCTAAGTGGACAAGAGACAAGGTTATGGAAGATGCACCCAGGTGGGATGCGCATGGATTTGCCCGCACTGGGGAGTCCATTCACACCCTGGGTGCTGCTCTGCACAGCATCCAAAACACCCATTTTTAGCTTAATCAAGCCAATCTTCAATTTCAGCGCTCGCACAGCCGGGGGGAGCTACCAAAACACCTTCAGTGCCTCTTGGGGGCACAGGGACCTCCCAAAGGAAGAGCAGCAGGTCGCTCGGGTGGTGCTGGGCTCAGCAAGCCCCACACCTTTCCTCGGTGGATGAAAGCGGCCGGGGAAGATCAGGTAAAGCCACAGCCAAACCGTACCTGACTGGCAAAGAAATGCCCAATGATTTTAACGATGACCTCCTCGTTCTCGTCCGGGGTTTGGTCTCATGGCACAAGGACTTCCACACTGGTTAAGTTTTGCAGTTCATTCACCTGGAGCGAACCACAAGAGGCTTCTGTTGTGGAAGAGCCAAAATCCTCCACTGTCGGTGTCACCACGGCACCAGGCACCCTGTGTGTCTCCCCCTTCCTTGGGACCAACGAGAACCACCACCAGGACATGGGGGCTGAGGGTCAAGGCGTCGCTGAAACCACTGAGCACCCGGGATTTGTCCCCCTGGGGTGGGCAGGGGTGATGGGTGATGCCCAACTCTGCATCCCCGGGGCACCACCCCCCAGCGTTTTGCCACCTTTGCCTGTCACGTGGCCGGCGGCGAAGGAAGGCACCTTGATGTGGGCTTCAAGCTTCACTTCTTCTTTTGCGTTAAAGAAGTTTTCCTCTTTCAGCTTCCCAAATATTCACCCCTGGGCCTGGGGAGGAGACGGACGGGAAGGAAAACCATCAGGCAGCACCCGCTGTGCCTCTCCATCCCCAAAGCTGATAATGTCCCCACGTCCAGCAGCATCAAAACCACTGTACCCAGCAAAGAGCCCCCCCGGCGCTGAGGGAGGCCAAGCCAGGCTGGCAGCACAGTGGTGACCACAGGGGCGCCCGCGACTTGTCCCTTACTGCCCCCCCCCCCATAGCCCCCACCCAGCGCACCTTGAACTGAGCCTCGGGCGGCCCTGTGATGATGACCATCTGCTCGCTGTCCTCGGGACCTTCTGCCGGGGCGATCTGGGGAGGGATGGGGGAAGGGAGCATGAGCGCGGCCCCCACTTTGGCGAGACCTTCCCTCGGTGGGACGTTCACCCCCATGCAGGAGCATCCCCTCCCACCCGAGCCAGGCTGATAACCGGGGTGCTGCAGGCCTGGCCTTCTACTAATGACAGGCTGGAGACGTGGGCACATGCCAACCTCATGAAGTTCAATGAGGCCCAGAGCAAGGTCCTGCACCTGGGTCAGGGCAATCCCAAGCCCAAATCCAGGCTGGGCGGAGAATGGATGGAGCGCAGCCCTGGGGAGAAGGACCTGGGGGTGCTGACTGATGAGAAGCTCAACATGAGCCGGCAACACATGATCGCAGCCCAGAAAGCCATCCATATCCCGGGCTGCATCAGAAGAAGTGGGCCAGCAGGGCGAGGGATGTGGTTCTGCCCCTCTGCTGTGTTCTGGTGAGACACCACTTGGAGTACTGTGTCCAGCTCTGGAGCCCCCAACATAGGAAAGACATGGACCTGCTGGAGCGGGGCCAGAGGAGGCCCTGGAGATGCTGTGAGGTCTGGAGCCCCTCTGCTGGGAGGACAGGCTGAGTGTTGGGGTTGTTCAGCCTGGAGCAGGTGCCGGCTGGGGGGGCTCCGTACAGACCCGAGAGGTACACCCAGGAGCTCCATGGTGGGAGAGATAACGAGGGTCAGTGACGGCCCCAGCCTGCCAGACCCTTCCCAGCCACCCCCAGCCAGACGCAGAGCAGCGTGCCACCACCGTGAGCCCGGCAGGGACACAGGGACAACCCTTCAGGCCCTGAAACCCCCCCTCACAGAGCACGGAGGCACCCGAGGGTGCATTGGGGTGAGCTGCGGCCCCGACCCAGCGCGATAGGGCTGGGAGGCGGATGGGGGCACCCAGGTACCCCCAGTTCCCCGATGCCATGTTTCTGCCTGTGTCCTGCCTTTGTAGGGGAAAACCGGCCCCAACGGCCTTTCAGAGCAGCCAAAACCCCGCAAAGCTGAAACCGTGCTGTGACCACCATCGATCCCCTGCGCAGAAAGTAGGGGATTGGCGAGAACCGAGCACCATGTCTGGTTTGGCTCTGATTTCCATCATCGTTTCACTTTTCCAGGTCCAAGAGAAGAGAAAGCCAAGGCTGAGGAAGATGTTCCCCCAAGACCTGGGCTGGGGACAGGGGGGAAAGCAGCAAGGGGTGCGTGCCAGCACCCCAACCCAAGTCAACCCAGCCCAAAGCCTCGTCAACTCTTCCATGTCTCAAATCCATCAGAAATCTCCCCTGGCAGTAGACACAACTCTCTCCTGCTCTGCATTCCAGCAAGTGCAACCAGATGCTACCTGCAAACCACCATTTCTCACGTGGAGAAGGAGCAGACCCAGCTCCCCTGCCCAGGCTGGACGCCACTCTCGCTCCCAACCCTCTAGTTAAACCCGCTGCGCCGAGGTTGTGCTCCCTCTCACATTGAGCCCATGCTCCCCGTGTCCACCCTCTGCTTCTGGCCATGGGCTGCTCCATGGCTCCTACACCAACATGTCCTCTCCTGCCCAGCCAGTCCTCAAGGCCAGCGTGGACACCGCACCTCCTCACTTTCCTCCCTTCACCAGGAGCCTCATTCCTTCTCCTCCATCCTTGCCAGGTCTCTAGAGCTCCACAGTTGAAGCTACTGCCACCGGCCCCAGGTCCTGCTGAGGATGCAGTCAGAAATGACCACTCCATGGTGTGAAACGTACTTGGGTGGAAGGAGCAGAGGCCTCACCAGGGTGGCTTCAAAAAGGTCCCACAAAGCTTTGGGCTGAAGGGGGTCCCACCAAACACTGACCTTTGGGACACCTGCCCAGCTCTTCTCCAATACACCAACAAACGCTCAACCAGACACTTCCCCAAGGCCGCGCTTGCTCGTGCGGTCGTCGCGGGCAGAGCATCTTCCTGCACGGCCAGACCAACCGACCCTTCTCAGTGCCCTCCGGGGCCACCGCGCACATCACACTCACACGCCCCTCCGCACCACCTGCCTGGCACTCACCCTTCTCCTCCGACCGCTCTGCTGCTGGCGTTGCCAGGAGAAGAAAACAGCACAAGTAAACTTCAGACAACAGCACAAGTGAACTTCAGAACTCAGCTTGGCCACTGCAGTTAAAGACAATAAGAAGAGATTCTTTCAGTATATCGATAGAAAAAGGAAGACTAGGGAAAATGTAGGCCCACTGGTGAATGAGACAGGTGCCCTAGTGGTGGAAGACACAGAGAAGGCAGAGTTCCTGAATGCCGCCTTTTCTTCGGTCTTCACTGCTAAAGCTGTCCCTCACGAATCCCATACTCTGAAGGCAAAGGAGAAGGTCTGGAGAGAGGAAGATTTTCCCTCAGTTGAGGAGGACCGGGTCAGAGACCACTTGGCCAAGCTGGACATTCATAAGTCCACGGGCCCTGATGGCATGCACCCCGCGTGTGCTGAGAGAGCTGGCGGATGTTATTGCTAGACCACTCTCCATCGTCTTTGAACGGTCATGGAGAACAGGAGAGGTGCCTGAGGACTGGAGGAAGGCTGACATCACTCTGATTTTCAAAAAAGGCAAGAAGGAGGGCCCAGGGAATTACAGACCAGTTAGTCTCACCTCTGTCCCTGGGAAGGTAATGGAGCGACTCATTCTGGATGTCATATCCAAACACGTTGAGGAACAGGAAGTTATTGGAAGTGGTCAACATGGATTTACCAAGGGTAAATCATGCTTGACCAATCTGATAGCTTTCTGTGATGTTATAACTGGTTGGCTGGATGAGGGGAAAGTCGTAGATGTCACCTACCTTGACTTTAGCAAGGCTTTTGACACTGTCTCCCATAACATCCTCATTGGGAAGCTGAGGAAGTATGGGCTAGATGAGGTGACAGCGAGGTGGATTGAGAGTTGGCTGCGGGACAGAACTCAGAGGGTTGTGATCAGTGGCACAGAGTCTAGTTGGAGGCCTGTAACCAGTGGTGTCCCCCAGGGGTCAATACTCGGTCCAATTTTGTTTAATATATTCATTAATGACCTGGATGAGGGGACAGAGTGTATCCTCAGCAAGTTTGCTGATGATACCAAACTGGGTGGGGTGGAGCATCTCCCTTATGAGGAAAGGCTGAGAGCGCTGGGACTCTTTAGCCTGGAGAAGAGAAGGCTGAGGGGAGACCTTATTATGGCATATGAGTATCTAAAGGGTGGGTTGAAGGAGGATGGAGCCAGACTCTTTTCAATGGTTCCCAGTGACAGGACGAGGGGCAATGGGCACAAGTTAGAACACAGGAAGTTCCGTTCAAATACAGGGAAACACTTCTTTACAATGAGGGTGACAGAGCACTGGCCCAGGCTGCCCAGGGAGGTTGTGGAGTCCCCTTCTCTGGAGATCTTCAAGACCCACCTGGATGCAGTCCTGAGTGATGTGCTCTGGGCAATCCTGCTTTAGCAGGGGAGTTGGACTAGATGATCTCTAGACGTCCCTTCCAACTCTGAAAACTCCGTGATTCCGTGATTCCATAGCGGAAATTGCTAAAACAGCATTAACTGCATGAGAGTCCAGGAGATCGGGCATCTCAGACTGAGTTCGTGGTTAAGGAAAGTTCAGAGTTACGAGATTGCCCTGATCCAACAAAATCTAACGCAGATGCTTCAAAACTTAAGCGACAGCCTCCTCTGATTTGCCAGGATTTTATGAATCACCTACGAAGAAGTCTAATACTGCAAGTTTCACAGGGGAAGGTACTATTTTAGCAGACTTTAATGAAGATGTCCCTTTTTGATATGATCCACTTGAAAAATGGAGGCAAATAAAGCAAAAGGCACTGGAGAGTGGAGATACAGCATGTGGAAATGCAATAGCGTGTCCCGTCTGACGACGAACGGATCAGCCTAATGAGCACTCGCTTTTTCCTTATGGAGTAATTAAAGACTTGAGACAAACTGTTATGCAAAATGGGTTAAGTGCACCACATACTCAAAGTTTGCTACAAGGAATATTTTGGGGGAATGAGTTAACACCCTATGATATTTGGCAAATTACGCATTTAATACTTACTCCTACGCAAATGGTATTATTTGAGTCAACGTGGAAATCTGCTTGCCAAGTGGCAGCCCTTGCAAGCAGCGAATGCTGCTGCGAAAGAGTCTTTGTTAACGCAGCTTGTTGTGGGAAATGCTAATTATGAATGTCAGTGTATTTTGCGTTCGTTACAAAATCCAACGATAGTCCAAATGATTGAGGCATGTCAAAGAATCGGTTCTAACTCTCATAACATGGAGATGTTGGCGACAACTTTTGCTGCAGCGGTGAAAGTACGAGGAAGTTGGTTTTTGTGTGGGCCGGCTATAGCCCAGCGGTTACGTTGGTCTTTCACAAGTGTGTCGCGTGAATCTGTCAGATCATTCAGAATCTGTGCATAAAAGCATTCAAATGTTAAAGGAGGGGGTCAGAAAGTTGCAAGTAGACAATGAATGGAATTGGTTGAACGATTTGTTATCTGGTTGGGGAATTACAGGATGGATAGCTGCAATCATTAAGACAGGATTAATGATATTGATCATAATTTTTTTTATAGCATTAATTGTTCCATGTTTATACTCTTGTCTGCAAAGGGCCCTGCAGAAGATGATAAATTCGGCGTTTCTAATTGAAAAACAAAAAAGGGGGAGATGTGGGGACTGAGGCAAAAGAAGGGTTAAGTGGGGTAGAACTAATCGGGAGGAATAAGCAGCTGCAGCACTGTTCTGGCAGACGACGAAGTTGTGTGAAGCTCCTCCCGAGATAAGGAGGTGCTGCTCACAGGGAAGAGAGATTCCCTTTTCGGTGGGAACGTGATCTTTTGGAGTACGCGATGGTGTAAACAAGTACAGTAGGCAATTACTGCCTTGGTAGAAAGGTATGTAAAGAGCACGCTTGCTTAATACAGCGGATTCCGGTTTCGATCCTGCATATCGCAGTCCGCGCGTTCCCACCGCCACACGCCCCCTCCCCCGCGGGCCGCCCCCCGGCCCCCGGCAGCGCCCCGCTCCGCCCGCCCGCCCCCGCCCTGGGCAGGAGCTCCCCGAGCCCGCGCCGCCCCGCCGGAGCGCAGCGGGACGAGCAGCTGCAGCGCCCGGTGCCGCGGGGCCGGTTCCTGCGCGCCGTCACCCGCGGCGGGAGGAGCCGCACCGCGCCCGCGGGCACCGGCGGGGCTCGGCTCCGCTCGGATGGGGTCGGCTCCGCTCGGATGGGGTCGGATGGGGTCGGCCCATCACTGCCCCAGTGGTGGGAGGGGAGAAGGGACCCCCCCCCCCCTTTGCCAGCACCGCCTCCTCCCCACAGTGTCCCCCAGAGAAGGCTCTGAACTCGGGACGATGCCAACGCGGGGGGGGACTGCAGTCTCTGCCCTCCCGCACCCACTCCGAGGGGATCTTCCGCTCTGTGACCATCTCCTGCTCCCGCTGCGGGGAGTTCCTGCTCTGGATGGATCCAGCCGGTTATGGAGGTACCGAGGGAAGTTGGACTCTCGCGTCCGCTACGGGGAGGTCAGAGCTGGGAAGCGCTCCGTACCCCGGCAGCAGCGGGGGGGGTTGAGCTGAGCAGGGAGGTGTTGGCCGGGCAGGAGGAACTGCTGCGCCGTCCCTGTCTCCCTCCAGAAGGACAGCGGCAAGAGAGGAGTGTGGGAGGAGGAGGTGGCGGGGGCAGAAGAGGAGGGGGAAGGGGAGCCGAACGCGGAGGAGCTGCGGGAGAAGAGCTGGACCATGGGGCTGTCCTGCCCCCCGCTGCCGGGCACGGGGGTCTGGGGGCACCGAGGGCTGGAGCTGTGCTCCGCAGGGCTGTGCTGGCCCCCAGGTGCGGTTTTAATGTTGAATTTCTGTAAATAAGTGGCTTGTAGAAGGCAGGTGTAGATTTGGGGGGGGGTGAAGCAGGAGCTGTGGCCGTGGGGGGGTGCATGCAGCTGAGGGGGTGGAGCTGTGACCTTGCTGGGCAGGAAGGACCACGGACCTGTCCGTGTCTGACCCCTGCAGCCCCCCCGGCTGTCCCCCTGCAGCTCTAGGGGAAGGGGCTGCCAGCGTCGGACAGGCGGCTCCTGCTCCTGCCCCCCTCCGGGGGAAAAGGGTCCCCGGGGCTGCGGGCAGAGCCCCTCCTGTGCTCCCCGGGGGCTCTCGGGACAACGCCAAGGTGCCGTCAGGGGCGACCTCCTCTTGCAGTAGCAGCGGGGGGGGCAATGCCGCCCGAACCAAGGTGCCTGCCTGTGTCAGGTTCTGCAGGCAGCCTGTGGGCAGGGACGGTGCCCGGAGGGGGCTGGGGGGACCCCGCGCTCTTCCCACATGCCTGCAGCAGGGCAAGCAGCCCCAGGACCCTCCACCCCCCACGAGCGCTGGGGGATGTGCCTGTCCCCACCATGGCACCGCTACGGGGAAACAACATCCAGTGAGACATTGCAACATGGCAAAATGCATAGCGAGAGTCGTAGCTGAGAGGCTCCTGAATGGTGACCCTGGGGCAGCTCTACCTTGGAAGTGGCAGAGAGCAGAGCCATCTGGAGCCATAGAGCAGCGGCTTTGGCAACCAGTTAAGGACAGTTGACCAAAACAATACAGTGATTGAAAAGGAGTCAACGACTCCCAGAGGATTCTGAAGGACCACCGAGAGACTATAATGCGCATACCGGGGTGGGTAGTAGCTTATGGTAATGAGTTCCCGGAAAAGTAATGAACATGTTAATCATTTCCCCGAAACCTTGTGAATGTGTATATATGGCATGTCTATAAGGTGTATAACTAACCCTTTACGGTGAGCACGTTTGGAGGAGGGATCCCCCTTGCACCCAGCGCTGCAATAGACATAGCTGCTTTGTAACTCTGCGTGAGTTGTGGAGTTTGTTTCCGCACGTCAGCACTGCAGGGCTCAAGGATGGGGACATCCCCCACCCCGTCCCCTCCATTCTGCCCGCAGGGAGCAGCCCCAGGCAGGGATGCTGAGCATGGGGATTTATTGACAGGCCTGGGGCTGGCAGCGGTGACACTTGGCTGTAGGACATGTCCCACCCAGGCAGGGGTGCAACTCCTTCTGGGGGCAGCATGTCACTCAGAGCTGGGGGGGGACTTGGATGGTCTCGGGCAGAGCGAGTGTTACCCCAGCCTGCCACCATGGCCCTTTGCAGCTCCGGCAGTACCCGGGCAGGGACGGGATAGGCTGGCCTGAGGCTGGAGCACCCCAGGGTGATGCCCCCCCACCACAGAGCATCCTCAGACCAATGGGCGCTGTGGGGATGGTGGGGCAGGGCTGGATAAAGGATGCGGGGCAGCGGGGCCAGGGCAGGGCCAGGGCCATCACCTGTAGCTGTAGCCAAGGGGAAGCCGAAGTCCTTTTGGGGTGAAGGTGGTGGAAGGAGTAGCGAGGGCGGCACTCGCTGTCGGACAGGTCCAGGTTGCAGTTCCAGCTGATGGTCACACTGATCACCCAACCCTGCAGCAGGGACCAGCAGACCTCACACAGTGCCAGCACGCTGCGCGCACAGCATCCCAACGTGCACGGCACCACCATGGTCAGAGCATCTCCAGGGGCACGGCATCCCCATGGGATACAGCACCTACGTCCCTGCAGGCGTAGAGTCTCCACAGACATGGCAATCCCCCAGGCACAGCACCCCAGTGGGCATGGCAACCCCCACGGGCATGGCATCCCTGCGGGCACAGCATGTCCAGGGGTATGGCATCCCTGGGGGTGTGGCAGCATCCCCCCAACCCACACTGCTCCCGCCCGGCCACGAGCACAGCCCCATCCTCGCCCTCCCCAGCAGGACGGGGCTGGGTTGCCACAGGCGTTGGGCCACAGGCCCTTGCCAGGGACGCCGTTGGCACTGCCTGCTGGCCCAAGAGTGGCCGGGAAGGGGCTTCCCAGAGGAGCTGGCCGGGCAGCAAGGAGCAGGTCCCAAAGGACGGGAAGACGCTGGGGACGGGCAGGGGGGCAGAGAGCGGGGGAAGGATGGAACAGCGTGGAGTGCCTCTCCTGGGGGGGACTTGTCTGCTCCCGCAGGTGCAGAGGGCAGGGAGGGCCCTGCGGGGACGCTGCGCTGCTCGGCCACCCGCCCCCCATCCCCGGCAGAGGCGGGAGGGAGTCCCGGGGAGGCGGCACTGCCTCGCTCCGGCCGCGCCTGCCGCCTGCTCCCCCCGCCCGGCTCGGCCCGGCTCTGCCCGCACGGCTGGCTGGATCGGCTGGGCTGGGCCGGCCTGCGCTCGGCTGGGCTCGGCTGGGCTGGGCTCGGCTCGAGTGGGCTGCGTCCCTGCGGGCCCGGGCCGGGCCGTGCGGCGGGAGCCCCGGCGGAGCGGCGGGGCAGGTGTGGGCGCGGAGGGGGCCGGGGGTCCCGGTGGGTGCGTGCGGGGGCTGCGGGCAGGGGGCGTGTGGGCCTCGCTCCGCGGAGGCTGCGGAGGCCGCGGCGGGGCCCGAGTGTTATAAGTTGATCTCACAAAATTGACGTGAGACAGAGTCAATTAAAATTTGGAGTATTTATTAGCAAGCGGCAGCAAGCAAAACAGCGCTGGGCGGCCCGGGAGTCTCACTCCACCGACGGCGCGCACTCAATGCAGTGGCTTTCTCAAATATATATGGTACTTTTTACATAATCATAAGATCTCTTAATACGGCTATACATATGCATAACCTATCCCCGCTTCGTATTAAAATTAGCTTTAAGAAGTCATTTTCATAAACTCCTCCTAACTGCGCTTGCGCAATGCTTTGTGGTGGTGGTCGCTGAGGGTCTTGAGGATGAAGGCTGCAAATTCTTCTTCATCACTTCAAGTAACCTTTTGTCCCTGCGCAGACTCAGTTTTTCTTTTTGGTCTCTGTCCAGACCGCAGGGTTGGTTTCAGCCGCCTTTCAAGGCCTTCTTTTATTTGTTATCAGGAGCTGTCCTTGGCAATGCCTCAAGACTTCTTGCTTCGTCCATTTTTTATCAGGCCTGTCTTTTAGGTTATGAATTACTACTAGTTAATTAGTACTATATCTTTGACTTAGTCCCCCCCCCTTTTTCTAAAGAGTTAGTAAATTCTATAAGGATTCTTCATCTAACATTTTCTCAAAGTATTTATCTAAGTGCTATAGGTATCTCTAAAACTCTGGCAGTACTAAACGAACACCTTTAAAATTACACAAATTAACATCTTAAACACTAGTATTGCCAGTGGTCTTGGGGTGAAGGTTTCTTTCCTTCAAGTCTTTTCACAATTTATTATACTTTGTCTACATAACTTGACCCTGCAGCTTAGTTTTGCCTGCACAATCATGCATATCCTGTTTACACAGTAAAATGTTGGCCATCTTGCCACCTCTTGTTAAGCAGTTGCCTTCTTGTGGAAATGTAAGTTTTTAGGTTTGGTGAACAAACGATACTGAGTTTATCACAATTCCCCCCTTTATTTTTTTTTACTATTTTGTTCATCAAACCGCTTAAGCTTTTGTTGACTTAAAATAAAGGTCTCTTTTGGTTTTGGTATCTTTTTTAGGGGTTCATACTTGGCTCTTATAAGCATTAAATGAGCTGCTTTTAATTTGCTTTTTACAATTGCAACTATTTTGTTGCTTTATTGTCATTACCAACACTTTTATTGTACACAGACTTATTTGCAGATTTGAGAAAGGTGGAGTGCTCTTGCCTTTGCTATAGGTATTTCAATATCTCTGGCAATTTATATATATATATTTTTTTTTATTTTTTTTTTATTTTTTTTTTTTTTACTTTTGTTTCCTGGGAGAGTGTGTAGACTTCGGGAAAGTCTTAAGGTTGCTTGGGTTGGGAGTTGTAAGTCAAAGGGCTATATGGGTCATTTCTGGAGGTGGTTTATTAATCTCAATCCCCACAGCAGTACGCCTCTGCCTCTTCCTCTGCCTACTCTGTTGCTTAGAGCAGCGAGGGGTACCATCTTCTCGGCAGCAGTCGTATTTTTCAGGGGAACCTCCTTCATATTTAGCTCACCTTGACTTACATGCTTGTCAGTTTTTACTTTTTACCTCCTAAGCTCTACACCCTATCTTAGACACTGTCTGTCCGCAAGTCACCTGCACAATTTTGGCCTCTGTTAAACAAGGTTCATTTGCATGGAGACAACACTTCTCAGGGTTCATGCTTTTGGCAAAGATATTTTACTACTTCTTAGATTCTTTTATGATTTTCCCGGTTGCAACTCTTATGCGTAATGTTTGTAGTTATAACATTCATGGCAAATACTACTAAGAGGATACCCATAGAGGCAGTGGACCCACCACTTTTCTTTACAAAGTTTACACTTAGACAAAGGGATAACAAATACAGTTAGGATTTCTACAAAAGACAGTTTCATTCATTTGTCTTTCTTCGGAAGGTAACCTTTAGGTTGTCTGGGCTTCCTGTTGCCTCCTAATGGGAACTTCGAACGGGTCCTTGATTCGGCTTGCGTGAGTCCACTCTTTTTCAGCAGTCCGAACAACAGAATCTGTAGTGAGTAAAACAAGAAAAGGTACCTCCCAACAGGGAGTCAGGGATGATTCTTTCCAGACTTTGATCAATACTTTATTTAATTGTAATATTTAAAGGCGGTCTCTGCACTTTTAGTCTTTTCTTTATTAACTTTTGCTTCCTTTTCATGCACAGGAGAAAGAGTCTGTCTCTCACCTTGAAACACACTCCACACTGCAACTAGCTCTCTCACCTGTGCACTGCCTTCTCTTGTAATGATTTGCTTCTTGGTTTTTACTTGAAGGGCCACAGCCCGGTACTTCTAAACTTTCTCTTCTCGCTTCGATGAAGCATCAGTAAACTATGCATTTAAAACTTGCTCTGAGAATGGGGGAGCGACTTTGATCACAAGGGAAAGTTGGGGGCATCTCCTTATCTAAGTTCGCCTCATCTTGGATAGGCAGTATTTTAGCAGTTCCTTTTGTCACAAAAAATCGCAATAGTGTTTTATTTGAGCATACTATTTTTTTTTTTTTTATGGAGGCGCTCTGAGCCACCCCGTCAGGGGTGGGGTCTTTGTAAATTTTAACTCTTTCTTGTATGTGAATGGTTTCAAGTTCTTGGGCCAGTACATGATGAGCTGGTGTGGGGGAGTGTTTACATCCTTGAGGCAGTCGAGTAAACGTATACTGCTGCCCCCCCCCCCCCCACACACACACGTGAAAGCAAAGCATTCCTGTTTCACAGGTTGCAGCGGAACCATAAAAAAATGTCTTTGACATCAATTGTTGCTATCACCGGGTGAGATTGTTTCTGAATGGTGGCGATTAACTCAGCGATGTTTGGCACGGCAGCCGTTAATGGGCCCGTATTGTTATTGAAGCGCCGGTAGTCTACAGCCAATCTCCATTTCTTATTAGGTTTTCTCACGGGCTATATGGGAGAGTTGAAGGGGGACTGTGTCGGGACTACGACTCTCTGCTTCTTCGGATCTTCTAACACGGGGGTGATGCCCTCCCTCGCTCCCAGGGGTAACGGGTAGGGTTTCACATTAGTCAAGCGGGAAGGGGGGAGGGGAGGCGCCGCTTGTAGCAGGCGCACTGACACACTGAAATTCTCGGTTAGCCTTCTAACCTGAGGAATGCTGAAAGACTGTAAGTTCCTTTGGGTGTCCCGCCACTGTCTTCTCTTCAAAACATTTATTTCTAGGAGATTTATTTGGAAGGGCTTTATAACCGCCATGGTGTCTACCGGACTTTCCTCTCCTGGTAGCCACAAGATTACTGGAGTCATGGGCACAGATTGGGTTTTCCCCAAAGCATTTAGTACTATTAGGTGTTTAGAAGGGGCCGAGATGCCGACTGTTCTACCTCACTCCGATTAATTGCTGTAATTTGGGCCCCTGTATCAATTAAAAAAGTCACGGGTTTTTTCCTTGGCTCTACTGCAACTGTAATTAGTAAGTCTCCTTTATTATTGCAGATGAGTTGTCTAACAAACATTTACCCTCTGCCTCCCCTCTCACCTTGGGGGGGCGGAGGATTTAGCTTTCTGCCACCTTTTTGTTTCCTTTGAACCCTTCTTCTATGTCCACGGGTGGCGCCGAAGATGGGTTCAGTGTGAGCGGGGGTCTTTGTTCAGACCACCTCCGCACCAGGAACTCTAGCTTTTTGGTGGGGAGCCCCATCCATTAAGTCTTGGGGCACCTCCTTTTGTAGTTCTATTTGCCACAATTCTTGCTGGAACAGAGGTCTCTCTCTTTTTTTTTTTTTTTTTTTTTTTTTTTTTAAGATCAGGGCTTTTCCCAGAAAAAAAAAAACCTAAACAATGATTTATTCGCCTGCTCCTCCGTCCGCACTGCTCTAGTTTCTGCTTTTTGGTAAGTCCGACTTACTGGCTTATATTTCTTTCTGTAATTTATTAATTCTTGAGTCACTTCCCCCTCTTCAATGGGTTCAGCCCCCCCCACCCCCCGACTAATATGCGGCTCTCTGGGTTAGAGACCATGGGGCTCGGAGGTCGCCCGTTGTGAGGAAAACGCCAGGGTCTCAATATCCTTCTGCTCCTTTTTTGATAAAATGATTCCGTTCTCCCCCGACAGGGATATACTTCACACGTATTCGGTTTCGGATTTCTTTGCCATCCTAGCAAAATCTTTCTGTAGTTTGGCTAATTCAGTGGCGGTAAAGGGGATTCTGTTTTTATCAGTGGATACATGTGGGGGTGTTATCTGTGGCGTCTTTTAGTTGGGTTTTTGTTTTGTGGTGTTTTTATCTTCCTGACGATAAATTGGGCGCACCCCTTTTCCCTTTGGCATTAGTTTTGTCTCAGCGAGGGTGTCTGACTCCTTCAGGAGCTGAACTCAGCTTCTCTTTCAATATTAAGTTTTTTTGCTCTTTTCTTCCTTTAGCACCCGCTTGGTTTCTAGGAACTGTTCCTGCAGCGGCGCCAGTGCCGCTTGTATTGAGGCAACTATCGCCTCTTCTTGACAGGGCGCCTGCCTCTTGTCCTCCACCGCAGCCGCCAGGCACGCTCCCAGCACAGCACAAACAGTAGCTTTCCCTTTTCTCTTTCTAGCTTTAGCTTCTTTGTGCAACACCACTATTCGGTTTATGACACCTTGCAGTTGGAACCAATGGTTCCGTGCTCAATCTCGTCCCGAGAGTGAGGGGCGAGAACAATACCTCTCTCAACAACTCGTTTAATCCTTGCTCTTGCCAGTTTTCTAACTTTATCAATTTCTTTCTAATGTCTGTCCATGACTTTACCACAAACTGAGTTTTCAACAGAACTTGTCTCACAGGGGTGGTGGGATTTAGCTTTGAATAGAGTTGCAGATTCTGTCGCAATCTGTCTAGCCATTTAGTGGGGGGTTCATCTTTCCCTTGATGTTCACTAAAAGCTTTATTTATATTCTGTCTCTAAGGAACAGATTTTTTAATTTCTTGAACAACTCTGGTGCGCAGATCCACCATATGAGTTTTATGTTCAGTGTCTTGATTAGTCCAGTTTGGCTGCTGTAGTAGCCATTTAATGTCTGCGCCTGGACTATGTCGATGTTCTCTCTCCTCCATTATGAAAATCCTTTTCACTTAGGGTGAACACACAAACTCTGCACCGCACTCACTCAAACACTCACTCAGTCATATAAAAGGGCCCATTACACTTCTCACTCACACCACAAGATTTTCCAATTAAAACAATAGCCAGTTACGTGTAACTTAAATCTTAAACCATTTGCCATTTACTACTAATCTGCACCAAGATAGTCAGACTGATCACAAATCTAAATTGGCCAATATAAGCCTTTTCTTATTTGTTTCTTTCTCTCCATATTTCCATACAATAGTCGATCAATTTTACTTTGTTCTTACCCCGCCTAGAGGGGTAATCATCCCAATACTTGATCATTAAACTTAACGGACTGTCTGGTGGTATTTGGGGGGGGTTTCACATGAGGTCCCAATCCACATCTGGTGGTATTTGGGGGGGGTTTCACATGAGGTCCCAATCCACCCATGGGATCAGAGGGCTTGCTCTTCCTCTGTCCCATCTTCCGGAGTGCCTTCTTACACACACACACACGCTCCCCCTATTCGTGGCCCAGTCCCTCGCGGGAGATGAGAACCGCACTACTAAGGGGTCCGCACTCGCTTCGTCCGGTGGGCTACTAAGTCCGGTGGACGTCTCACATTATCACACTCCGGGATACCCAACCCCAACCGAACGGATAACCGGCCTATACTCACGCGTTCCTGCGTCTTCGTTCGGGGCTTCGTGCACAAAGATTACAGGGTTTGCCGGCTTTCTTTTGCTTGTTGCCGAATTTAGGGTTCGTCGGTAGAGGATGTGATGCGATAGCACCCAGCCAGGGCCGCTGAATTTCAGCGGGGCGCCTCCCTGTATGGGGCTTCTCACCAGATTGCCTCCATCCGAGTCATGGCACCAAAATTGTTATAAGTTGATCTCACAAAATTGACGTGAGACAGAGTCAATTAAAATTTGGAGTATTTATTAGCAAGCGGCAGCAAGCAAAACAGCGCTGGGCGGCCCGGGAGTCTCACTCCACCGACGGCGCGCACTCAATGCAGTGGCTTTCTCAAATATATATGGTACTTTTTACATAATCATAAGATCTCTTAATACGGCTATACATATGCATAACCTATCCCCGCTTCGTATTAAAATTAGCTTTAAGAAGTCATTTTCATAAACTCCTCCTAACTGCGCTTGCGCAATGCTTTGTGGTGGTGGTCGCTGAGGGTCTTGAGGATGAAGGCTGCAAATTCTTCTTCATCACTTCAAGTAACCTTTTGTCCCTGCGCAGACTCAGTTTTTCTTTTTGGTCTCTGTCCAGACCGCAGGGTTGGTTTCAGCCGCCTTTCAAGGCCTTCTTTTATTTGTTATCAGGAGCTGTCCTTGGCAATGCCTCAAGACTTCTTGCTTCGTCCATTTTTTATCAGGCCTGTCTTTTAGGTTATGAATTACTACTAGTTAATTAGTACTATATCTTTGACTTAGTCCCCCCCCCTTTTTCTAAAGAGTTAGTAAATTCTATAAGGATTCTTCATCTAACATTTTCTCAAAGTATTTATCTAAGTGCTATAGGTATCTCTAAAACTCTGGCAGTACTAAACGAACACCTTTAAAATTACACAAATTAACATCTTAAACACTAGTATTGCCAGTGGTCTTGGGGTGAAGGTTTCTTTCCTTCAAGTCTTTTCACAATTTATTATACTTTGTCTACATAACTTGACCCTGCAGCTTAGTTTTGCCTGCACAATCATGCATATCCTGTTTACACAGTAAAATGTTGGCCATCTTGCCACCTCTTGTTAAGCAGTTGCCTTCTTGTGGAAATGTAAGTTTTTAGGTTTGGTGAACAAACGATACTGAGTTTATCACAGAGGGCAGAAGCGCGGGGCCGGCGGGCCCGGGAGCGGGTCCCCGCGGGAGCGGGCAGCGGCGCAGCCGTCGGGCGTCCCCCGGGCGCGGCCCCGCCGCTGCCCGCTGCTGCCGGGGGTCTGGCGGGGCGGCCGTCGGCGGGCAGCGGGGGTGCGGAGAGGGGCCGGGCTGCGGCCGCTGGGTGCGCTCCCCCCGGTGCCGGCGGGGACGGGGACGGGGACGGGCCCGGGGAGAGGCGGGCTGGCGGCGGGGCAGAGGCTGCGGGGCTCCCCCGGGGCACAGGGTCGGGCCCGGGCCGGTGGAGACGCTCTCGGGCTGCGGCCGGGACAGACGAGGCACAGCCGGCGGCTCTGGCAGAGGAGACGGAGGCTCCGCTTCGATTGCCCGCTCCGTCCTGAGGCAGCATGGCGCCTGCAGCCTGTGCAAGCAGGCCGTGCCCGGCCCAGGGCAGAAGACCCCCGGGGGGCTCGTGCAGGGAGGTCCCGGAGGTGCCCCTGCCAAGCTGGCACAGGGAGGAGAGGCGGAGGGATGGAGGGCACCGCTGGACTCCCGCTCCTGCCAGGACAGGGAACCGCTGGCCACAACTGGCCCCGAGGAGCCCTGGCAAGGGGCCGTGCTCGGGGCTGCAGAGGAGGGCGAAAAACCTCCGGGGGCCTGTGCCAGTGTGCCCCAGGGGAAAAATTCCTTCCTGACCCCAAAAGTGGCGATGGGCTGTTCCCTGAGCAAGACCTTTTCCCCGGCCCCCAGTGCAGCCGTGGCTCCAGGGGACACCAGCACTGCCCAACCCCTCCCCTGCTTCCACTGGGGGCACCTCAGGGCAATCCCAGCACGGAAACCTGACATGGTTTTCTCTACCAAAACACTCTTTTTCTATGAAAATGTATCTTCCAGGGTCCACCCAAGACTCCTCCCAGGCAACTCCTGGAGCCATTTGATCACTGCTTTAGGGACCTGAGATCCCAGGAAGCAATTCCAGACTCATACAGGGAAGATACCCGAGATGATTTTTCTCCTTGTACAATGCTCCATTCTCTGGGATGCACTCGACACCCCACCCAGGTATGGCGCTGAGTCTTTTTTTCCAGTGTTTTGGTGACCTGTGATCCCGGGTAGCAACCCCAGACTCCTCCACGGAATATACCCCAGATGATTTTTCTCCTTGGAAAATGCTCCTTCCTCTGGGATGCATCCGAGACTCCTCGCAATTATGTGTCTGAGAGTTTTTTCCGGTGGTTTAGGGCCGTGTCATCCCAGGTAGCAACCCCAGACTCCTCCAGGGAAGACACCCAAGATGATTTTTCTCTCTTGACAGTACTCCATCCTGCAAGATCTACCCAGAAGTCCTCCCAGGCGTCTCCCGCGAGTTTTCTCCAATGCTTTAGGGCCCTGTGATCCCGGGTAGCAACCCCAGACTCCTCCAGGGAAGATACCCGAGATGATTTTTCTCCTTGGACAATGCTCCATCCTCTGGGATGCATCCGAGACTTGTCGCAGCTATGTCCCCGAGTCTTTTTTCTTGCGGTTTAGGGTTCTGTCATCCCAGGTAGCAACCCCAGACTCCTCCAGGGAAGACACCCAAGATGATTTTTCTCTCTTGACAGTGGTCCATCATGCGGGATCTATCCAGAACTCCTCCCAGGCGTCTCCCGCAGAGTTTTCTCCAGTGCTTTAGGGCCCTGCGATCCTGGGTAGCAACCCCAGACTCCTCCGTGGAAGATACCCAAGTTGATTTTTCGCCTTGGACAATGCTCCATCCTCTGGGAAGCATCCGAAACTCCTTGCAGGTATGTCCCTGAGTCTTTATTCCGGTGGTTTTGGGCCCTGTAATCCCGGGTAGCAACACCAGACTCCTCTAGGGAAGATACCCGAGATGATTTTTCTCCTTGGACAATGCTCCATCCTCTGGGATGCATCCGAGACTCCTCCCAGGCGTCTCCCGTAGACATTTTTCCTGTGGTTTGGGTCCCTGTAATCCCGGGTAGCAATGCCAGACTCCTCCACGGAAGACACCCAAGATGATTTTTCTCTCTTGACATTGGTCCATCCTGCGGGATCTACCCAGAACTCCTCCCAGGTGTCTCCCGCAGATGTTTTTCCTGTGGTTTGGGTCCCTGTAATCCCGGGTAGCAACCCCAGACTCCTCCAGGGAAGATACCCAAGATGATTTTTCTCCTTGGACAAAGCTCCATCCTCTGGGAAGCATCCGAGACTTGTCGCAGCTATGTCCCTGAGTCTTTTTTCTCGCGGTTTAGGGTTCTGTCATCCCAGGTAGCAACCCCAGACTCCTCCAGGGAAGACACCCAAGATGATTTTTCTCTCTTGACAGTGGTCCATCCTGCGGGATCTACCCAGAACTCCTCCCAGGCCTCTCCCGCAGAGTTTTCTCCAGTGCTTTAGGGCCCAGTGATACTGGGTAGCAACCCCAGACTCCTCCAGGGAAGATATCCGAGATGATTTTTCTCCTTGGATAAAGCTCCATCCTCTGGGATGCATCCGAGACTTGTCTTAGCTATGTCCCTGAGTCTTTTTTCTCGCGGTTTAGGGTTCTGTCATCCCAGGTAGCAACCCCAGACTCCTCCAGGGAAGACACCCAAGATGATTTTTCTCTCTTGACATCGGTCCATCCTGCAGGATCTACCCAGAACTCCTCCCAGGTATCTCCCGCAGAGTTTTCTCCAGTGCTTTAGGGCCCTGTGATCCCGGGTAGCAACCCCAGACTCCTCCAGGGAAGATACCCGAGATGATTTTTCTCCTTGGACAATGCTCCATCTTCAGGGATGCCTCTGAGATTCCTCCCAGGCGTCTCCCGCAGACATTTTTCCGGTGGCTTGGGTCCCTGTAATCCTGGGTAGCAACCCCAGACTCCTCCAGGGAAGACACCCGAGATGATTTTTCTCCTTGGACAAAGCTCCATCCTCTGGGATGCATCCGAGACTTGTCGCAGCTATGTCCCTGAGTCTTTTTTCTCGCGGTTTAGGGTTCTGTCATCCCAGGTGGCAACCCCAGACTCCTCCAGGGAAGATACCCGAGATGATTTTTCTCCTTGGACAATGCTCCATCTTCTGGGATGCATCTGAGATTCCTCCGAGGCGTCTCCCGCAGACATTTTTCCGGTGGTTTGCGTCCCTGTAATCCCGGGTAGAAACCCCAGACTCCTCCAGGGAAGATACCCGAGATGATTTTTCTCCTTGGACAATGCTCCATCCTCTGGGAATCAAAAAAGACTCCTTGCAGGTGTGTCCCTGTGTCTTTATTCCGGTGCTTTAGGGCCCTGTGATCCCGGGTAGCAACCCCAGACTCCTTCACGGAAGACACCCAAGATGATTTTTCTCTCTTGACAACGGTCCATCCTGCAGGATCTACCCAGAACTCCTCCCAGGTATCTCCCGAAGAGTTTTCTCCAGTGCTTTAGGGCCCTGTGATCCCGGGTAGCAACCCCAGACTCCTCCAGGGAAGACACCCAAGATGATTTTTCTCTCTTGACATCGGTCCATCCTGCAGGATCTACCCAGAACTCCTCCCAGGCGTCTCAGGAGATGTTTTTCCTGTGGTTTGGGTCCCTGTAATCCCGGGTAGCAACCCCAGACTCCTCCAGGGAAGACACCCGAGATGATTTTTCTCCTTGGACAAAGCTCCATCCTCTGGGATGCATCCGAGACTTGTCGCAGCTATGTCCCTGAGTCTTTTTTCTCGCGGTTTAGGGTTCTGTCATCCCAGGTAGCAACCCCAGACTCCTCCAGGGAAGATACCCGAGATGATTTTTCTCCTTGGACAAAGCTCCATCCTCTGGGATGCATCCGAGACTTGTC
Source organism: Vanellus vanellus (assembly GCF_965231255.1). Taxonomy (NCBI): domain Eukaryota; kingdom Metazoa; phylum Chordata; class Aves; order Charadriiformes; family Charadriidae; genus Vanellus; species Vanellus vanellus. The sequence continues at coordinate 2,613,683 of NW_028127296.1, read as the reverse complement.
GCAGCTATGTCCCTGAGTCTTTTTTCTCGCGGTTTAGGGTTCTGTCATCCCAGGTAGCAACCCCAGACTCCTCCAGGGAAGATACCCGAGATGATTTTTCTCCTTGGACAAAGCTCCATCCTCTGGGATGCATCCGAGACTTGTCGCAGCTATGTCCCTGCGTCTTTTTTCTCGCGGTTTAGGGTTCTGTCATCCCAGGTGGCAACCCCAGACTCCACCAGGGAAGACACCCAAGATGATTTTTCTCTCTTGACATTGGTCTATCCTGCGGGATCTACCAAGAACTCCTCCCAGGCATCTCCCGCAGATGTTTTTCCTGTGGTTTGGGTCCCTGTAATCCCGGGTAGCAACCCCAGACTCCTCCAGGGAAGACACCCGAGATGATTTTTCTCCTTGGACAATGCTCCATCCTCTGGGAAGCATCCGAGACTCCTTGCAGGTATGTCCCTGAGTCTTTATTCCGGTGGTTTGGGTCCCTGTGATCCCGGGTAGAAACCCCAGACTCCTCCAGGGAAGATATCCGAGATGATTTTTCTCCTTGGACAATGCTCCATCTTCTGGGATGCATCTGAGATTCCTCCCAGGCGTCTCCCGCAGACATTTTTCCGGTGGTTTGGGTCCCTGTAGTCCCGGGTAGCAACCCCAGACTCCTCCAGGGAAGACACCCGAGATGATTTTTCTCCTTGGACAAAGCTTCATCCTCTGGGATGCATCCGAGACTTGTCGCAGCTATGTCCCTGAGTCTTTTTTCTCGCGGTTTAGGGTTCTGTCATCCTAGGTAGCAACCCCAGACTCCTCCAGGGAAGACACCCAAGATGATTTTTCTCTCTTGACAACGGTCCATCCTGCAGGATCTACCCAGAACTCCTCCCATATATCTCCCGCCGAGTTTTCTCCAGTGCTTTAGGGCCCTGTAATCCCGGGTAGCAATCCCAGACTCCTCCAGGGAAGACACCCAAGATGACTTTTCTCTCTTGACAGTGGTCCATCCTGCGGGATCTACCCAGAACTCCTCCCAGGTATCTCCCGCCGAGTTTTCTCCAGTGCTTTAGGGCCCAGTGATACTGGGTAGCAACCCCAGACTCCTCCAGGGAAGATATCCGAGATAATTTTTCTCCTTGGACAATGCTCCATCCTCTGGGAAGCATCCGAGACTCCTTGCAGGTATGTCCCTGAGTCTTTATTCCGGTGGTTTAGGGCCCTGTGATCCCGAGTAGCAACCCCAGACTCCTCCAGGGAAGATACCCGAGATGATTTTTCTCCTTGGACAATGCTCCATCTTCTGGGATACATCTGAGATTCCTCCCAGGCGTCTCCCGCAGACATTTTTACGGTGGTTTGGGTCCCTGTAATCCCGGGTAGCAACCCCAGACTCCTCTAGGGAAGACACCCAAGATGATTTTTCTCTCTTGACATTGGTCCATCCTGCGGGATCTACCCAGAACTCCTCCCAGGCGTCTCCCGCAGATGTTTTTCCTGTGGTTTGGGTCCCTGTAATCCCGGGTAGCAACCCCAGACTCCTCCAGGGAAGACACCCAAGATGATTTTTCTCCTTGGACAAAGCTCCATCCTCTGGGATGCATCCGAGAGTTGTCGCAGCTATGTCCCTGAGTATTTTTTCTCGCGGTTTAGGGTTCTGTCATCCCAGGTAGCAACCCCAGACTCCTCGAGGGAAGACACCCAAGATGATTTTTCTCTCTTGACATCGGTCCATCCTGCAGGATCTACCCAGAACTCCTCCCAGGCGTCTCCCGCAGATGTTTTTCCTGTGGTTTGGGTCCCTGTAATCCCGGGTAGCAACCCCATACTCCTCCAGGGAAGACACCCGAGATGATTTTTCTCCTTGGACAAAGCTCCATCCTCTGGGATGCATCCGAGACTTGTCGCAGCTATGTCCCTGAGTCTTTTTTCTCGCGGTTTAGGGTTCTGTCATCCCAGGTAGCAACCCCAGACTCCTCCAGGGAAGACACCCAAGATGATTTTTCTCTCTTGACATTGGTCCATCCTGCGGGATCTACCCAGAACTCCTCCCAGGCGTCTCCCGCAGATGTTTTTCCTGTGGTTTGGTTCCCTGTAATCCCGGGTAGCAACCCCAGACTCCTCCAGGGAAGACACCCAAGATGATTTTTCTCCTTGGACAAAGCTCCATCCTCTGGGATGCATCCGAGACTTGTCGCAGCTATGTCCCTGAGTCTTTTTTCTCGCGGTTTAGGGTTCTGTCATCCCAGGTAGAAACCCCAGACTCCTCCAGGGAAGATACCCGAGATGATTTTTCTCGTTGGACAATGCTCCATCTTCTGGGATGCATCTGAGATTCCTCCCAGGCGTCTCCCGCAGACTTTTTTCCGGTGTGTTGAGTCCCTTTAATCCCAGGTAGCAACCCCAGAATCCTCCAGGGAAGATACCCGAGATGATTTTTCTCCTTGGACAAAGCTCCATCCTCTGGGATGCATCCGAGACTTGTCGCAGCTATGTCCCTGAGTCTTTTTTCTCGCGGTTTAGGGTTCTGTCATCCCAGGTGGCAACCCCAGACTCCTCCAGGGAAGATACCCGAGATGATTTTTCTCCTTGGACAATGCTCCATCTTCTGGGATGCATCTGAGATTCCTCCGAGGCGTCTCCCGCAGACATTTTTCCTGTGGTTTGGGTCTCTGGAATCCCGATTAGCAACCCCAGACTCCTCCAGGGAAGATACCCGAGATGATTTTTCTCCTTGGACAATGCTCCATCCTCTGGGAATCAAAAAAGACTCCTTGCAGGTCTGTCCCTGTGTCTTTATTCCGGTGCTTTAGGGCCCTGTGATCCCGGGTAGCAAACCCAGACTCCTTCACGGAAGACACCCAAGATGATTTTTCTCTCTTGACAACGGTCCATCCTGCAGGATCTACCCAGAACTCCTCCCAGGTATCTCCCGAAGAGTTTTCTCCAGTGCTTTAGGGCCCTGTGATCCCGGGTAGCAACCCCAGACTCCTCCAGGGAAGACACCCAAGATGATTTTTCTCTCTTGACATCGGTCCATCCTGCAGGATCTACCCAGAACTCCTCCCAGGCGTCTCAGGAGATGTTTTTCCTGTGGTTTGGGTCCCTGTAATCCCGGGTAGCAACCCCAGACTCCTCCAGGGAAGACACCCGAGATGATTTTTCTCCTTGGACAAAGCTCCATCCTCTGGGATGCATCCGAGACTTGTCGCAGCTATGTCCCTGAGTCTTTTTTCTCGCGGTTTATGGTTCTGTCATCCCAGGTAGCAACCCCAGACTCCTCCAGGGAAGATACCCGAGATGATTTTTCTCCTTGGACAAAGCTCCATCCTCTGGGATGCATCCGAGACTTGTCGCAGCTATGTCCCTGCGTCTTTTTTCTCGCGGTTTAGGGTTCTGTCATCCCAGGTAGCAACCCCAGACTCCTCCAGGGAAGACACCCAAGATGATTTTTCTCTCTTGACATCGGTCCATCCTGCAGGATCTACCCAGAACTCCTCCCAGGTATCTCCCGCAGAGTTTTCTCCAGTGCTTTAGGGCCCTGTGATCCCGGGTAGCAAACCCAGACTCCTCCAGGGAAGATACTTGAGATGATTTTTCTCCTTGGACAATGCTCCATCTTCTGGAATGCATCTGAGATTCCTCCCAGGCGTCTCCCGCAGACATTTTTCCTGTGGTTTTGGTCCCTGTAATCCCGGGTAGCAACCCCAGACTCCTCCAGGGAAGGCACCCGAGATGATTTTTCTCCTTGGACAAAGCTCCATCCTCTGGGATGCATCCGAGACTTGTCGCAGCTATGTCCCTGAGACCTTTTTCTCGCGGTTTAGGGTTCTGTCATCCCAGGTAGCAACCCCAGACTCTTCCAGGGAAGATACCCGAGATGATTTTTCTCCTTGGACAATGCTCCATCTTCTGGGATGCATCTGAGATTCCTCCCAGGCGATTCCCGCAGATTTTTTTCCTGTGGTTTGGGTCCCTGTAATCCCGGGTAGAAACCCCAGACTCCTCCAGGGAAGACACCCGAGATGATTTTTCTCCTTGGACAGTGCTCCATCCTCTGGGAAGCATCCGAGACTCCTTGCAGGTATGTCCCTGAGTCTTTATTCCGGTGGTTTAGGGCCCTGTGATCCCGGGTAGCAACCCCAGACTCCTCCAGGGAAGACACCCAAGATGATTTTTCTCTCTTGACATTGGTCCATCCTGCGGGATCTACCCAGAACTCCTCCCAGGTGTCTCCCGCAGATGTTTTTCCTGTGGTTTGGGTCCCTGTAATCCCGGGTAGCAACCCCAGACTCCTCCAGGGAAGATACCCGAGATAATTTTTCTCCTTGGACAATACTCCATCCTCTGGGAAGCATCCGAGACTCCTTGCAGGTATGTCCCTTAGTCTTTATTCCGGTGGTTTAGGGCCCTGTGGTCCCGGGTAGCAAACCCAGACTCCTCCAGGGAAGATACCCGAGATGATTTTTCTCCTTGGACAATGCTCCATCTTCTGGGATGCATCTGAGATTCCTCCCAGGCGTCTCCCGCAGACATTTTTCCGGTGGTTTGGGTCCCTGTAATCCCGGGTAGCAACCCCAGACTCCTCCAGGGAAGACACCCGAGATGATTTTTCTCCTTGGACAAAGCTCCATCCTCTGGGAAGCATCCGAGACTTGTCGCAGCTATGTCCTTGAGTCTTTTTTCTCGCGGTTTAGGGTTCTGTCATCCCAGGTAGCAACCCCAGACTCCTCCAGGGAAGACACCCAAGATGACTTTTCTCTCTTGACAGTGGTCCATCCTGCGGGATCTACCCAGAACTCCTCCCAGGCCTCTCCCGCAGAGTTTTCTCCAGTGCTTTAGGGCCCAGTGATACTGGGTAGCAACCCCAGACTCCTCCAGGGAAGATATCCGAGATGATTTTTCTCCTTGGATAAAGCTCCATCCTCTGGGATGCATCCGAGACTTATCGCAGCTATGTCCCTGAGTCTTTTTTCTCGCGGTTTAGGGTTCTGTCATCCCAGGTAGCAACCCCAGACTCCTCCAGGGAAGACACCCAAGATGATTTTTCTCTCTTGACATCGGTCCATCCTGCAGGATCTACCCAGAACTCCTCCCAGGTATCTCCCGCAGAGTTTTCTCCAGTGCCTTAGGGCCCTGTGATCCCGGGTAGCAACCCCAGACTCCTCCAGGGAAGATACCCGAGATGATTTTTCTCCTTGGACAATGCTCCATCTTCAGGGATGCCTCTGAGATTCCTCCCAGGCGTCTCCCGCAGACATTTTTCCGGTGGTTTGGGTCCCTGTAATCCTGGGTAGCAACCCCAGACTCCTCCAGGGAAGACACCCGAGATGATTTTTCTCCTTGGACAAAGCTCCATCCTCTGGGATGCATCCGAGACTTGTCGCAGCTATGTCCCTGAGTCTTTTTTCTCGCGGTTTAGGGTTCTGTCATCCCAGGTGGCAACCCCAGACTCCTCCAGGGAAGATACCCGAGATGATTTTTCTCCTTGGACAATGCTCCATCTTCTGGGATGCATCTGAGATTCCTCCGAGGCGTCTCCCGCAGACATTTTTCCTGTGGTTTGGGTCTCTGGAATCCCGATTAGCAACCCCAGACTCCTCCAGGGAAGATACCCGAGATGATTTTTCTCCTTGGACAATGCTCCATCCTCTGGGAATCAAAAAAGACTCCTTGCAGGTGTGTCCCTGTGTCTTTATTCCGGTGCTTTAGGGCCCTGTGATCCCGGGTAGCAACCCCAGACTCCTTCACGGAAGACACCCAAGATGATTTTTCTCTCTTGACAACGGTCCATCCTGCAGGATCTACCCAGAACTCCTCCCAGGTATCTCCCGAAGAGTTTTCTCCAGTGCTTTAGGGCCCTGTGATCCCGGGTAGCAACCCCAGACTCCTCCAGGGAAGACACCCAAGATGATTTTTCTCTCTTGACATCGGTCCATCCTGCAGGATCTACCCAGAACTCCTCCCAGGCGTCTCAGGAGATGTTTTTCCTGTGGTTTGGGTCCCTGTAATCCCGGGTAGCAACCCCAGACTCCTCCAGGGAAGACACCCGAGATGATTTTTCTCCTTGGACAAAGCTCCATCCTCTGGGATGCATCCGAGACTTGTCGCAGCTATGTCCCTGAGTCTTTTTTCTCGCGGTTTATGGTTCTGTCATCCCAGGTAGCAACCCCAGACTCCTCCAGGGAAGATACCCGAGATGATTTTTCTCCTTGGACAAAGCTCCATCCTCTGGGATGCATCCGAGACTTGTCGCAGCTATGTCCCTGAGTCTTTTTTCTCGCGGTTTAGGGTTCTGTCATCCCAGGTAGCAACCCCAGACTCCTCCAGGGAAGATACCCGAGATGATTTTTCTCCTTGGACAAAGCTCCATCCTCTGGGATGCATCCGAGACTTGTCGCAGCTATGTGCCTGCGTCTTTTTTCTCGCGGTTTAGGGTTCTGTCATCCCAGGTAGCAACCCCAGACTCCTCCAGGGAAGACACCCAAGATGATTTTTCTCTCTTGACATCGGTCCATCCTGCAGGATCTACCCAGAACTCCTCCCAGGTATCTCCCGCAGAGTTTTCTCCAGTGCTTTAGGGCCCTGTGATCCCGGGTAGCAACCCCAGACTCCTCCAGGGAAGACACCCAAGATGAGTTTTCTCTCTTGACATTGGTCTATCCTGCGGGATCTACCAAGAACTCCTCCCAGGCATCTCCCGCAGATGTTTTTCCTGTGGTTTGGGTCCCTGTAATCCCGGGTAGCAACCCCAGACTCCTCCAGGGAAGACACCCGAGATGATTTTTCTCCTTGGACAATGCTCCATCCTCTGGGAAGCATCCGAGACTCCTTGCAGGTATGTCCCTGACTCTTTATTCCGGTGGTTTGGGTCCCTGTGATCCCGGGTAGAAACCCCAGACTCCTCCAGGGAAGATATCCGAGATGATTTTTCTCCTTGGACAATGCTCCATCTTCTGGGATGCATCTGAGATTCCTCCCAGGCGTCTCCCGCAGACATTTTTCCGGTGGTTTGGGTCCCTGTAATCCCGGGTAGCAACCCCAGACTCCTCCAGGTAAGACACCCGAGATGATTTTTCTCCTTGGACAAAGATCCATCCTCTGGGATGCATCCGAGACTTGTCGCAGCTATGTCCCTGAGTCTTTTTTCTCGCGGTTTAGGGTTCTGTCATCCCAGGTAGCAACCCCAGAATCCTCCAGGGAAGATACCCGAGATAATTTTTCTCCTTGGACAATGCTCCATCCTCTGGGAAGCATCCGAGACTCCTTGCAGGTATGTCCCTGAGTCTTTCTTCCGGTGGTTTAGGGCCCTGTGATCCCGGGTAGCAACCCCAGACTCCTCCAGGGAAGATACCCGAGATGATTTTTCTCCTTGGACAAAGCTCCATCCTCTGGGATGCATCCGAGACTTGTCGCAGCTATGTCCCTGAGTCTTTTTTCTCGCGGTTTAGGGTTCTGTCATCCCAGGTAGCAACCCCAGACTCCTCCAGGGAAGACACCCAAGATGATTTTTCTCTCTTGACATCGGTCCATCCTGCAGGATCTACCGAGAACTCCTCCCAGGCGTCTCCCGCAGATGTTTTTCCTGTGGTTTGGGTCCCTTTAATCACGGGTAGCAACCCCAGACTCCTCCAGGGAAGATACCCGAGATAATTTTTCTCCTTGGACAATGCTCCATCCTCTGGGAAGCATCCGAGACTCCTTGCAGGTATGTCCCTGAGTCTTTATTCCGGTGGTTTAGGGCCCTGTGATCCCGGGTAGCAAACCCAGACTCCTCCAGGGAAGATACCCGAGATGATTTTTCTCCTTGGACAATGCTCCATCTTCTGGGATGCATCTGAGATTCCTCCCAGGCGTCTCCCGCAGACATTTTTCCGGTGGTTTGGGTCCCTGTAGTCCCGGGTAGCAACCCCAGACTCCTCCAGGGAAGACACCCGAGATGATTTTTCTCCTTGGACAAAGCTTCATCCTCTGGGATGCATCCGAGACTTGTCGCAGCTATGTCCCTGAGTCTTTTTTCTCGCGGTTTAGGGTTCTGTCATCCTAGGTAGCAACCCCAGACTCCTCCAGGGAAGACACCCAAGATGATTTTTCTCTCTTGACATCGGTCCATCCTGCAGGATCTACCCAGAACTCCTCCCATATATCTCCCGCCGAGTTTTCTCCAGTGCTTTAGGGCCCTGTAATCCCGGGTAGCAACCCCAGACTCCTCCAGGGAAGACACCCAAGATGACTTTTCTCTCTTGACAGTGGTCCATCCTGCGGGATCTACCCAGAACTCCTCCCAGGCGTCTCCCGCAGATGTTTTTCCTGTGGTTTGGATCCCTTTAATCACGGGTAGCAACCCCAGACTCCTCCAGGGAAGATACCCGAGATGATTTTTCTCCTTGGACAATGCTCCATCATCTGGGATGCATCTGAGATTCCTCCCAGGCGTGTTCCGCAGACATTTTTCCGGTGGTTTGGGTCCCTGTAATCCCGGGTAGCAACCCCAGACTCCTCCAGGGAAGACACCCAAGATGATTTTTCTCTCTTGACATTGGTCCATCCTGCGGGTTCTACCCAGAACTCCTCCCAGGCGTCTCCCGGAGATGTTTTTCCTGTGGTTTGGGTCCCTGTAATCCCGGGTAGCAACCCCAGACTCCTCCAGGGAAGATACCCGAGATGATTTTTCTCCTTGGACAAAGCTCCATCCTCTGGGATGCATCCGAGACTTGTCGCAGCTATGTCCCTGAGTCTTTTTTCTCGCGGTGTAGGGTTCTGTCATCCCAGGTAGCAACCCCAGACTCCTCCAGGGAAGACACCCAAGATGATTTTTCTCTCTTGACATCGGTCCATCCTGCAGGATCTACCCAGAACTCCTCCCAGGTATCTCCCACCGAGTTTACTCCAGTGCTTTAGGGCCCTGTGATCCCGGGTAGCAACCCCAGACTCCTCCAGGGAAGACACCCAAGATGATTTTTCTCTCTTGACATTGGTCCATCCTGCGGGATCTACCCAGAACTCCTCCCAGGCATCTCCCGCAGATGTTTTTCCTGTGGTTTGGGTCCCTGTAATCCCGGGTAGTAACCCCAGACTCCTCCAGGGAAGACACCCGAGATGATTTTTCTCCTTGGACAAAGCTCCATCCTCTGGGATGCATCCGAGACTTGTCGCAGCTATGTCCCTGAGTCTTTTTTCTCGCGGTTTAGGGTTCTGTCATCCCAGGTAGCAACACCAGAATCCTCCAGGGAAGATACCCGAGATAATTTTTCTCCTTGGACAATGCTCCATCCTCTGGGAAGCATCCGAGACTCCTTGCAGGTATGTCCCTGACTCTTTATTCCGGTGGTTTAGGGCCCTGTGATCCCGGGTAGCAAACCCAGACTCCTCCAGGGAAGATATCCGAGATGATTTTTCTCCTTGGACAAAGCTCCATCCTCTGGGATGCATCCGAGACTTGTCGCAGCTATGTCCCTGAGTCTTTTTTCTCGCGGTTTAGGGTTCTGTCATCCCAGGTAGCAACCCCAGAATCCTCCAGGGAAGATACCCGAGATAATTTTTCTCCTTGGACAATGCTCCATCCTCTGGGAAGCATCCGAGACTCCTTGCAGGTATGTCCCTGACTCTTTATTCCGGTGGTTTAGGGCCCTGTGATCCCGGGTAGCAAACCCAGACTCCTCCAGGGAAGATACCCGAGATGATTTTTCTCCTTGGACAATGCTCCATCTTCTGGGATGCATCTGAGATTCCTCCCAGGCGTCTCCCGCAGACAATTTTCTGGTGGTTTGATTCCCTTTAATCCCGGGTAGCACCCCCAGACTCCTCCAGGGAAGATACCCGAGATGATTTTTCTCCTTGGACAAAGCTCCATCCTCTGGGATGCATCCGAGACTTGTCGCAGCTATGTCCCTGAGTCTTTTTTCTCGCGGTTTAGGGTTCTGTCATCCCAGGTAGCAACCCCAGACTCCTCCAGGGAAGACACCCAATATGATTTTTCTCTCTTGACATCGGTCCATCCTGCAGGATCTACCCAGAACTCCTCCCAGGCGTCTCCCGCAGATGTTTTTCCTGTGGTTTGGGTCCCTTTAATCACGGGTAGCAACCCCAGACTCCTCCAGGGAAGATACCCGAGATAATTTTTCTCCTTGGACAATGCTCCATCCTCTGGGAAGCATCCGAGACTCCTTGCAGGTATGTCCCTGACTCTTTATTCCGGTGGTTTAGGGCCCTGTGATCCCGGGTAGCAAACCCAGACTCCTCCAGGGAAGATACCCGAGATGATTTTTCTCCTTGGACAATGCTCCATCTTCTGGGATGCATCTGATATTCCTCCCAGGCGTCTCCCGCAGACATTTTTCCGGTGGTTTGGGTCCCTGTAATCCCGGGTAGCAACCCCAGACTCCTCCAGGGAAGACACCCGAGATGATTTTTCTCCTTGGACAAAGCTCCATCCTCTGGGATGCATCCGAGACTTGTCGCAGCTATGTCCCTGAGTCTTTTTTCTCGCGGTTTAGGGTTCTGTCATCCCAGGTAGCAACCCCAGACTCCTCCAGGGAAGACACCCAAGATGACTTTTCTCTCTTGACAGTGGTCCATCCTGCGGGATCTACCAAGAACTCCTCCCAGGTATCTCCCGCTGAGTTTTCTCCAGTGCTTTAGGGCCCAGTGATACTGGGTAGCAACCCCAGACTCCTCCAGGGAAGACACCCAAGATGATTTTTCTCTCTTGACATTGGTCCATCCTGCGGGATCTACCCAGAACTCCTCCCAGGCGTCTCCCGCAGATGTTTTTCCTGTGGTTTGGGTCCCTGTAATCCCGGGTAGCAACCCCAGACTCCTCCAGGGAAGACACCCGAGATGATTTTTCTCCTTGGACAAAGCTCCATCCTCTGGGATACATCCGAGACTTGTCGCAGCTATGTCCCTGAGTCTTTTTTCTCGCGGTTTAGGGTTCTGTCATCCCAGGTAGCAACCCCAGACTCCTCCAGGGAAGATACCCGAGATGATTTTTCTCGTTGGACAATGCTCCATCTTCTGGGATGCATCTGAGATTCCTCCCAGGCGTCTCCCGCAGACATTTTTCCGGTGTGTTGAGTCCCTTTAATCCCGGGTAGCAACCCCAGAATCCTCCAGGGAAGATACCCGAGATAATTTTTCTCCTTGGACAATGCTCCATCCTCTGGGAAGCATCCGAGACTCCTTGCAGGTATGTCCCTGAGTCTTTATTCCGGTGGTTTAGGGCCCTGTGATCCCGGGTAGCAACCCCAGACTCCTCCAGGGAAGATACCCGAGATGATTTTTCTCCTTGGACAATGCTCCATCTTCTGGGATGCATCTGAGATTCCTCCCAGGCGTCTCCCGCAGACATTTTTCCGGTGGTTTGGGTCCCTGTAGTCCCGGGTAGCAACCCCAGACTCCTCCAGGGAAGACACCCGGGATGATTTTTCTCCTTGGACAAAGCTCCATCCTCTGGGATGCATCCGAGACTTGTCGCAGCTATGTCCCTGAGTCTTTTTTCTCGCGGTGTAGGGTTCTGTCATCCCAGGTAGCAACCCCAGACTCCTCCAGGGAAGACACCCAAGATGACTTTTCTCTCTTGACAGTGGTCCATCCTGCGGGATCTACCCAGAACTCCTCCCAGGCGTCTCCCGCAGATGTTTTTCCTGTGGTTTGGATCCCTTTAATCACGGGTAGCAACCCCAGACTCCTCCAGGGAAGATACCCGAGATGATTTTTCTCCTTGGACAATGCTCCATCATCTGGGATGCATCTGAGATTCCTCCCAGGCGTGTCCCGCAGACATTTTTCCGGTGGTTTGGGTCCCTGTAATCCCGGGTAGCAACCCCAGACTCCTCCAGGGAAGATACCCGAGATGATTTTTCTCCTTGGACAAAGCTCCATCCTCTGGGATGCATCCGAGACTTGTCGCAGCTATGTCCCTGAGTCTTTTTTCTCGCGGTGTAGGGTTCTGTCATCCCAGGTAGCAACCCCAGACTCCTCCAGGGAAGACACCCAAGATGATTTTTCTCTCTTGACATCGGTCCATCCTGCAGGATCTACCCAGAACTCCTCCCAGGTATCTCCCACCGAGTTTACTCCAGTGCTTTAGGGCCCTGTAATCCCGGGTAGCAACCCCAGACTCCTCCAGGGAAGACACCCAAGATGATTTTTCTCTCTTGACATTGGTCCATCCTGCGGGATCTACCCAGAACTCCTCCCAGGCATCTCCCGCAGATGTTTTTCCTGTGGTTTGGGTCCCTGTAATCCCGGGTAGCAACCCCAGACTCCTCCAGGGAAGACACCCGAGATGATTTTTCTCCTTGGACAAAGCTCCATCCTCTGGGATGCATCCGAGACTTGTCGCAGCTATGTCCCTGAGTCTTTTTTCTCGCGGTTTAGGGTTCTGTCATCCCAGGTAGCAACCCCAGACTCCTCCAGGGAAGACACCCGAGATGATTTTTCTCTCTTGACAGTGGTCCATCCTGCAGGATCTATCCAGAACTCCTCCCAGGTATCTCCCGCCGAGTTTACTCCAGTGCTTTAGGGCCCTGTAATCCCGGGTAGCAACCCCAGACTCCTCCAGGGAAGACACCCAAGATGATTTTTCTCTCTTGACATTGGTCCATCCTGCGGGATCTACCCAGAACTCCTCCCAGGCGTCTCCCGCAGATGTTTTTCCTGTGGTTTGGGTCCCTTTAATCACGGGTAGCAACCCCAGACTCCTCCAGGGAAGATACCCGAGATGATTTTTCTCCTTGGACAATGCTCCATCTTCTGGGATGCATCTGAGATTCCTCCCAGGCGTCTCCCGCAGACATTTTTCCGGTGGTTTGGGTCCCTGTAATCCCGGGTAGCAACCCCAGACTCCTCCAGGGAAGACACCCGAGATGATTTTTCTCCTTGGACAAAGCTCCATCCTCTGGGATGCATCCGAGACTTGTCGCAGCTATGTCCCTGAGTCTTTTTTCTCGCAGTTTAGGGTTCTGTCATCCCAGGTAGCAACCCCAGACTCCTCCAGGGAAGATACCCGAGATGATTTTTCTCCTTGGACAATGCTCCATCTTCTGGGATGCATCTGAGATTCCTCCCAGGCGTCTCCCGCAGACAATTTTCCGGTGGTTTGAGTCCCTTTAATCCCGGGTAGCAACCCCAGACTCCTCCAGGGAAGATACCCGAGATGATTTTTCTCCTTGGACAAAGCTCCATCCTCTGGGATGCATCCGAGACTTGTCGCAGCTATGTCCCTGAGTCTTTTTTCTCGCGGTTTAGGGTTCTGTTATTTCAGGTAGCAACCCCAGACTCCTCCAGGGAAGACACCCAAGATGATTTTTCTCTGTTGACATCGGTCCATCCTGCAGGATCTACCCAGAACTCCTCCCAGTTATCTCCCGAAGAGTTTTCTCCAGTGCTTTAGGGCCCTGTGATCCCGGGTAGCAACCCCAGACTCCTCCAGGGAAGACACCCAAGATGATTTTTCTCCTTGGACAATGCTCCATCCTCTGGGAAGCATCCGAGACTCCTTGCAGGTATGTCCCTGACTCTTTATTCCGGTGGTTTAGGGCCCTGTGATCCCGGGTAGCAAACCCAGACTCCTCCAGGGAAGATACCCGAGATGATTTTTCTCCTTGGACAATGCTCCATCTTCTGGGATGCATCTGAGATTCCTCCCAGGCGTCTCCCGCAGACATTTTTCCGGTGGTTTGGGTCCCTGTAATCCTGGGTAGCAACCCCAGACTCCTCCAGGGAAGACACCCAAGATGACTTTTCTTTCTTGACAGTGGTCCATCCTGCGGGATCTACCCAGAACTCCTCCCAGGCGTCTCCTGCAGATGTTTTTCCTGTGGTTTGGGTCCCTGTAATCCCGGGTAGCAACCCCAGACTCCTCCAGGGAAGACACCCGAGATGATTTTTCTCCTTGGACAAAGCTCCATCCTCTGGGATGCATCCGAGACTTGTCGCAGCTATGTCCCTGAGTCTTTTTTCTCGCAGTTTAGGGTTCTGTCATCCCAGGTAGCAACCCCAGACTCCTCCAGGGAAGATACCCGAGATGATTTTTCTCCTTGGACAATGCTCCATCTTCTGGGATGCATCTGAGATTCCTCCCAGGCGTCTCCCGCAGACAATTTTCCGGTGGTTTGGGTCCCTTTAATCTCGGGTAGCAACCCCAGACTCCTCCAGGGAAGATACCCGAGATGATTTTTCTCCTTGGACAATGCTCCATCCTCTGGGAAGCATCCGAGACTCCTTGCAGGTATGTCCCTGACTCTTTATTCCGGTGGTTTAGGGCCCTGTGATCCCGGGTAGCAAACCCAGACTCCTCCAGGGAAGATACCCGAGATGATTTTTCTCCTTGGACAATGCTCCATCTTCTGGGATGCATCTGAGATTCCTCCCAGGCGTCTCCCGCAGACATTTTTCCGGTGGTTTGGGTCCCTGTAATCCCGGGTAGCAACCCCAGACTCCTTCAGGGAAGACACCCGAGATGATTTTTCTCCTTGGACAAAGCTCCATCCTCTGGGATGCATCCGAGACTTGTCGCAGCTATGTCCCTGAGTCTTTTTTCTCGCGGTTTAGGGTTCTGTCATCCCAGGTAGCAACCCCAGACTCCTCCAGGGAAGATACCCGAGATGATTTTTCTCCTTGGACAAAGCTCCATCCTCTGGGATGCATCCGAGACTTGTCGCAGCTATGTCCCTGAGTCTTTTTTCTCGCGGTTTAGGGTTCTGTCGTCCCAGGTAGCAACCCCAGACTCCTCCAGGGAAGACACCCAAGATGATTTTTCTCTCTTGACATCGGTCCATCCTGCAGGATCTACCCAGAACTCCTCCCAGTTATCTCCCGAAGAGTTTTCTCCAGTGCTTTAGGGCCCTGTGATCCCGGGTAGCAACCCCAGACTCCTCCAGGGAAGACACCCAAGATGATTTTTCTCCTTGGACAAAGCTCCATCCTCTGGGATGCATCCGAGAGTTGTCGCAGCTATGTCCCTGAGTCTTTTTTCTCGCGGTTTAGGGTTCTGTCATCCCAGGTAGCAACCCCAGACTCCTCCAGGGAAGATACCCGAGATGATTTTTCTCCTTGGACAATGCTCCATCTTCTGGGATGCATCTGAGATTCCTCCCAGGCGTCTCCCGCAGACAATTTTCTGGTGGTTTGATTCCCTTTAATCCCGGGTAGCAACCCCAGACTCCTCCAGGGAAGATACCCGAGATGATTTTTCTCCTTGGACAAAGCTCCATCCTCTGGGATGCATCCGAGACTTGTCGCAGCTATGTCCCTGAGTCTTTTTTCTCGCGGTGTAGGGTTCTGTCATCCCAGGTAGCAACCCGAGACTCCTCCAGGGAAGACACCCAAGATGATTTTTCTCTCTTGACATCGGTCCATCCTGCAGGATCTACCCAGAACTCCTCCCAGGTATCTCCCACCGAGTTTACTCCAGTGCTTTAGGGCCCTGTAATCCCGGGTAGCAACCCCAGACTCCTCCAGGGAAGACACCCAAGATGATTTTTCTCTCTTGACATTGGTCCATCCTGCGGGATCTACCCAGAACTCCTCCCAGGCGTCTCCCGGAGATGTTTTTCCTGTGGTTTGGGTCCCTGTAATCCCGGGTAGCAACCCCAGACTCCTCCAGGGAAGATACCCGAGATGATTTTTCTCCTTGGACAAAGCTCCATCCTCTGGGATGCATCCGAGACTTGTCGCAGCTATGTCCCTGAGTCTTTTTTCTCGCGGTTTAGGATTCTGTCATCCCAGGTAGCAACCCCAGACTCCTCCAGGGAAGACACCCAAGATGATTTTTCTCTGTTGACATCGGTCCATCCTGCAGGATCTACCCAGAACTCCTCCCAGTTATCTCCCGAAGAGTTTTCTTCAGTGCTTTAGGGCCCTGTGATCCCGGGTAGCAACCCCAGACTCCTCCAGGGAAGACACCCAAGATGATTTTTCTCTCTTGACATTGGTCCATCCTGCGGGATCTACCCAGAACTCCTCCCAGGCGTCTCCCGGAGATGTTTTTCCTGTGGTTTTGGTCCCTGTAATCCCGGGTAGCAACCCCATACTCCTCCAGGGAAGACACCCGAGATGATTTTTCTCCTTGGACAAAGCTCCATCCTCTGGGATGCATCCGAGACTTGTCGCAGCTATGTCCCTGAGTCTTTTTTCTCGCGGTTTAGGGTTCTGTCATCCCAGGTAGCAACCCCAGACTCCTCCAGGGAAGATACCCGAGATGATTTTTCTCGTTGGACAATGCTCCATCTTCTGGGATGCATCTGAGATTCCTCCCAGGCGTCTCCCGCAGACATTTTTCCGGTGTGTTGAGTCCCTTTAATCCTGGGTAGCAACCCCAGACTCCTCCAGGGAAGATACCCGAGATGATTTTTCTCCTTGGACAAAGCTCCATCCTCTGGGATGCATCCGAGACTTGTCGCAGCTATGTCCCTGAGTCTTTTTTCTCGCGGTTTAGGATTCTGTCATCCCAGGTAGCAACCCCAGACTCCTCCAGGGAAGACACCCAAGATGATTTTTCTCTCTTGACATCGGTCCATCCTGCAGGATCTACCCAGAACTCCTCCCAGTTATCTCCCGAAGAGTTTTCTCCAGTGCTTTAGGGCCCTGTGATCCCGGGTAGCAACCCCAGACTCCTCCAGGGAAGATACCCGAGATGATTTTTCTCCTTGGACAATGCTCCATCTTCTGGGATGCATCTGAGATTCCTCCCAGGCGTCTCCCGCAGACATTTTTCCGGTGGTTTGGGTCCCTGTAGTCCCGGGTAGCAACCCCAGACTCCTCCAGGGAAGACACCCGGGATGATTTTTCTCCTTGGACAAAGCTCCATCCTCTGGGATGCATCCGAGACTTGTCGCAGCTATGTCCCTGAGTCTTTTTTCTCGCGGTGTAGGGTTCTGTCATCCCAGGTAGCAACCCCAGACTCCTCCAGGGAAGACACCCAAGATGACTTTTCTCTCTTGACAGTGGTCCATCCTGCGGGATCTACCCAGAACTCCTCCCAGGCGTCTCCCGCAGATGTTTTTCCTGTGGTTTGGATCCCTTTAATCACGGGTAGCAACCCCAGACTCCTCCAGGGAAGATACCCGAGATGATTTTTCTCCTTGGACAATGCTCCATCATCTGGGATGCATCTGAGATTCCTCCCAGGCGTGTCCCGCAGACATTTTTCCGGTGGTTTGGGTCCCTGTAATACCGGGTAGCAACCCCAGACTCCTCCAGGGAAGATACCCGAGATGATTTTTCTCCTTGGACAAAGCTCCATCCTCTGGGATGCATCCGAGACTTGTCGCAGCTATGTCCCTGAGTCTTTTTTCTCGCGGTGTAGGGTTCTGTCATCCCAGGTAGCAACCCCAGACTCCTCCAGGGAAGACACCCAAGATGATTTTTCTCTCTTGACATCGGTCCATCCTGCAGGATCTACCCAGAACTCCTCCCAGGTATCTCCCACCGAGTTTACTCCAGTGCTTTAGGGCCCTGTAATCCCGGGTAGCAACCCCAGACTCCTCCAGGGAAGACACCCAAGATGATTTTTCTCTCTTGACATTGGTCCATCCTGCGGGATCTACCCAGAACTCCTCCCAGGCATCTCCCGCAGATGTTTTTCCTGTGGTTTGGGTCCCTGTAATCCCGGGTAGCAACCCCAGACTCCTCCAGGGAAGACACCCGAGATGATTTTTCTCCTTGGACAAAGCTCCATCCTCTGGGATGCATCCGAGACTTGTCGCAGCTATGTCCCTGAGTCTTTTTTCTCGCGGTTTAGGGTTCTGTCATCCCAGGTAGCAACCCCAGACTCCTCCAGGGAAGACACCCGAGATGATTTTTCTCTCTTGACAGTGGTCCATCCTGCAGGATCTATCCAGAACTCCTCCCAGGTATCTCCCGCCGAGTTTACTCCAGTGCTTTAGGGCCCTGTAATCCCGGGTAGCAACCCCAGACTCCTCCAGGGAAGACACCCAAGATGATTTTTCTCTCTTGACATTGGTCCATCCTGCGGGATCTACCCAGAACTCCTCCCAGGCGTCTCCCGCAGATGTTTTTCCTGTGGTTTGGGTCCCTTTAATCACGGGTAGCAACCCCAGACTCCTCCAGGGAAGATACCCGAGATGATTTTTCTCCTTGGACAATGCTCCATCTTCTGGGATGCATCTGAGATTCCTCCCAGGCGTCTCCCGCAGACATTTTTCCGGTGGTTTGGGTCCCTGTAATCCCGGGTAGCAACCCCAGACTCCTCCAGGGAAGACACCCGAGATGATTTTTCTCCTTGGACAAAGCTCCATCCTCTGGGATGCATCCGAGACTTGTCGCAGCTATGTCCCTGAGTCTTTTTTCTCGCAGTTTAGGGTTCTGTCATCCCAGGTAGCAACCCCAGACTCCTCCAGGGAAGATACCCGAGATGATTTTTCTCCTTGGACAATGCTCCATCTTCTGGGATGCATCTGAGATTCCTCCCAGGCGTCTCCCGCAGACAATTTTCCGGTGGTTTGAGTCCCTTTAATCCCGGGTAGCAACCCCAGACTCCTCCAGGGAAGATACCCGAGATGATTTTTCTCCTTGGACAAAGCTCCATCCTCTGGGATGCATCCGAGACTTGTCGCAGCTATGTCCCTGAGTCTTTTTTCTCGCGGTTTAGGGTTCTGTTATTTCAGGTAGCAACCCCAGACTCCTCCAGGGAAGACACCCAAGATGATTTTTCTCTGTTGACATCGGTCCATCCTGCAGGATCTACCCAGAACTCCTCCCAGTTATCTCCCGAAGAGTTTTCTCCAGTGCTTTAGGGCCCTGTGATCCCGGGTAGCAACCCCAGACTCCTCCAGGGAAGACACCCAAGATGATTTTTCTCCTTGGACAATGCTCCATCCTCTGGGAAGCATCCGAGACTCCTTGCAGGTATGTCCCTGACTCTTTATTCCGGTGGTTTAGGGCCCTGTGATCCCGGGTAGCAAACCCAGACTCCTCCAGGGAAGATACCCGAGATGATTTTTCTCCTTGGACAATGCTCCATCTTCTGGGATGCATCTGAGATTCCTCCCAGGCGTCTCCCGCAGACATTTTTCCGGTGGTTTGGGTCCCTGTAATCCCGGGTAGCAACCCCAGACTCCTTCAGGGAAGACACCCGAGATGATTTTTCTCCTTGGACAAAGCTCCATCCTCTGGGATGCATCCGAGACTTGTCGCAGCTATGTCCCTGAGTCTTTTTTCTCGCGGTTTAGGGTTCTGTCATCCCAGGTAGCAACCCCAGACTCCTCCAGGGAAGATACCCGAGATGATTTTTCTCCTTGGACAAAGCTCCATCCTCTGGGATGCATCCGAGACTTGTCGCAGCTATGTCCCTGAGTCTTTTTTCTCGCGGTTTAGGGTTCTGTCATCCCAGGTAGCAACCCCAGACTCCTCCAGGGAAGACACCCAAGATGATTTTTCTCTGTTGACATCGGTCCATCCTGCAGGATCTACCCAGAACTCCTCCCAGTTATCTCCCGAAGAGTTTTCTCCAGTGCTTTAGGGCCCTGTGATCCCGGGTAGCAACCCCAGACTCCTCCAGGGAAGACACCCAAGATGATTTTTCTCCTTGGACAATGCTCCATCCTCTGGGAAGCATCCGAGACTCCTTGCAGGTATGTCCCTGAGTCTTTATTCCGGTGGTTTAGGGCCCTGTGATCCCGGGTAGCAACCCCAGACTCCTCCAGGGAAGATACCCGAGATGATTTTTCTCCTTGGACAATGCTCCATCTTCTGGGATGCATCTGAGATTCCTCCCAGGCGTCTCCCGCAGACATTTTTCCGGTGGTTTGGGTCCCTGTAATCCTGGGTAGCAACCCCAGACTCCTCCAGGGAAGACACCCAAGATGACTTTTCTCTCTTGACAGTGGTCCATCCTGCGGGATCTACCCAGAACTCCTCCCAGGCGTCTCCCGCAGATGTTTTTCCTGTGGTTTGGGTCCCTGTAATCCCGGGTAGCAACCCCAGACTCCTCCAGGGAAGACACCCGAGATGATTTTTCTCCTTGGACAAAGCTCCATCCTCTGGGATGCATCCGAGACTTGTCGCAGCTATGTCCCTGAGTCTTTTTTCTCGCAGTTTAGGGTTCTGTCATCCCAGGTAGCAACCCCAGACTCCTCCAGGGAAGATACCCGAGATGATTTTTCTCCTTGGACAATGCTCCATCCTCTGGGAAGCATCCGAGACTCCTTGCAGGTATGTCCCTGACTCTTTATTCCGGTGGTTTAGGGCCCTGTGATCCCGGGTAGCAAACCCAGACTCCTCCAGGGAAGATACCCGAGATGATTTTTCTCCTTGGACAATGCTCCATCTTCTGGGATGCATCTGAGATTCCTCCCAGGCGTCTCCCGCAGACATTTTTCCGGTGGTTTGGGTCCCTGTAATCCCGGGTAGCAACCCCAGACTCCTTCAGGGAAGACACCCGAGATGATTTTTCTCCTTGGACAAAGCTCCATCCTCTGGGATGCATCCGAGACTTGTCGCAGCTATGTCCCTGAGTCTTTTTTCTCGCGGTTTAGGGTTCTGTCATCCCAGGTAGCAACCCCAGACTCCTCCAGGGAAGATACCCGAGATGATTTTTCTCCTTGGACAAAGCTCCATCCTCTGGGATGCATCCGAGACTTGTCGCAGCTATGTCCCTGAGTCTTTTTTCTCGCGGTTTAGGGTTCTGTCGTCCCAGGTAGCAACCCCAGACTCCTCCAGGGAAGACACCCAAGATGATTTTTCTCTCTTGACATCGGTCCATCCTGCAGGATCTACCCAGAACTCCTCCCAGTTATCTCCCGAAGAGTTTTCTCCAGTGCTTTAGGGCCCTGTGATCCCGGGTAGCAACCCCAGACTCCTCCAGGGAAGACACCCAAGATGATTTTTCTCCTTGGACAATGCTCCATCCTCTGGGAAGCATCCGAGACTCCTTGCAGGTATGTCCCTGACTCTTTATTCCGGTGGTTTAGGGCCCTGTGATCCCGGGTAGCAAACCCAGACTCCTCCAGGGAAGATACCCGAGATGATTTTTCTCCTTGGACAATGCTCCATCTTCTGGGATGCATCTGAGATTCCTCCCAGGCGTCTCCCGCAGACATTTTTCCGGTGGTTTGGGTCCCTGTAATCCCGGGTAGCAACCCCAGACTCCTTCAGGGAAGACACCCGAGATGATTTTTCTCCTTGGACAAAGCTCCATCCTCTGGGATGCATCCGAGACTTGTCGCAGCTATGTCCCTGAGTCTTTTTTCTCGCGGTTTAGGGTTCTGTCATCCCAGGTAGCAACCCCAGACTCCTCCAGGGAAGACACCCAAGATGACTTTTCTCTCTTGACAGTGGTCCATCCTGCGGGATCTACCCAGAACTCCTCCCAGGCGTCTCCCGCAGATGTTTTTCCTGTGGTTTGGATCCCTTTAATCACGGGTAGCAACCCCAGACTCCTCCAGGGAAGATACCCGAGATGATTTTTCTCCTTGGACAATGCTCCATCTTCTGGGATGCATCTGAGATTCCTCCCAGGCGTGTCCCACAGACATTTTTCTGGTGTTTTGGGTCCCTGTAATCCCGGGTAGCAACCCCAGACTCCTCCAGGGAAGACACCCAAGATGATTTTTCTCTCTTGACATTGGTCCATCCTGCGGGATCTACCCAGAACTCCTCCCAGGCGTCTCCCGCAGATGTTTTTCCTGTGGTTTGGGTCCCTGTAATCCCGGGTAGCAACCCCAGACTCCTCCAGGGAAGACACCCGAGATGATTTTTCTCCTTGGACAAAGCTCCATCCTCTGGGATGCATCCGAGAGTTGTCGCAGCTATGTCCCTGAGTCTTTTTTCTCGCGGTTTAGGGTTCTGTCATCCCAGGTAGCAACCCCAGACTCCTCCAGGGAAGATACCCGAGATGATTTTTCTCCTTGGACAATGCTCCATCTTCTGGGATGCATCTGAGATTCCTCCCAGGCGTCTCCCGCAGACAATTTTCTGGTGGTTTGATTCCCTTTAATCCCGGGTAGCAACCCCAGACTCCTCCAGGGAAGATACCCGAGATGATTTTTCTCCTTGGACAAAGCTCCATCCTCTGGGATGCATCCGAGACTTGTCGCAGCTATGTCCCTGAGTCTTTTTTCTCGCGGTGTAGGGTTCTGTCATCCCAGGTAGCAACCCGAGACTCCTCCAGGGAAGACACCCAAGATGATTTTTCTCTCTTGACATCGGTCCATCCTGCAGGATCTACCCAGAACTCCTCCCAGGTATCTCCCACCGAGTTTACTCCAGTGCTTTAGGGCCCTGTAATCCCGGGTAGCAACCCCAGACTCCTCCAGGGAAGACACCCAAGATGATTTTTCTCTCTTGACATTGGTCCATCCTGCGGGATCTACCCAGAACTCCTCCCAGGCGTCTCCCGGAGATGTTTTTCCTGTGGTTTGGGTCCCTGTAATCCCGGGTAGCAACCCCAGACTCCTCCAGGGAAGATACCCGAGATGATTTTTCTCCTTGGACAAAGCTCCATCCTCTGGGATGCATCCGAGACTTGTCGCAGCTATGTCCCTGAGTCTTTTTTCTCGCGGTTTAGGATTCTGTCATCCCAGGTAGCAACCCCAGACTCCTCCAGGGAAGACACCCAAGATGATTTTTCTCTGTTGACATCGGTCCATCCTGCAGGATCTACCCAGAACTCCTCCCAGTTATCTCCCGAAGAGTTTTCTTCAGTGCTTTAGGGCCCTGTGATCCCGGGTAGCAACCCCAGACTCCTCCAGGGAAGACACCCAAGATGATTTTTCTCTCTTGACATTGGTCCATCCTGCGGGATCTACCCAGAACTCCTCCCAGGCGTCTCCCGGAGATGTTTTTCCTGTGGTTTTGGTCCCTGTAATCCCGGGTAGCAACCCCATACTCCTCCAGGGAAGACACCCGAGATGATTTTTCTCCTTGGACAAAGCTCCATCCTCTGGGATGCATCCGAGACTTGTCGCAGCTATGTCCCTGAGTCTTTTTTCTCGCGGTTTAGGGTTCTGTCATCCCAGGTAGCAACCCCAGACTCCTCCAGGGAAGATACCCGAGATGATTTTTCTCGTTGGACAAAGCTCCATCTTCTGGGATGCATCTGAGATTCCTCCCAGGCGTCTCCCGCAGACATTTTTCCGGTGTGTTGAGTCCCTTTAATCCTGGGTAGCAACCCCAGACTCCTCCAGGGAAGATACCCGAGATGATTTTTCTCCTTGGACAAAGCTCCATCCTCTGGGATGCATCCGAGACTTGTCGCAGCTATGTCCCTGAGTCTTTTTTCTCGCGGTTTAGGATTCTGTCATCCCAGGTAGCAACCCCAGACTCCTCCAGGGAAGACACCCAAGATGATTTTTCTCTCTTGACATCGGTCCATCCTGCAGGATCTACCCAGAACTCCTCCCAGTTATCTCCCGAAGAGTTTTCTCCAGTGCTTTAGGGCCCTGTGATCCCGGGTAGCAACCCCAGACTCCTCCAGGGAAGATACCCGAGATGATTTTTCTCCTTGGACAATGCTCCATCTTCTGGGATGCATCTGAGATTCCTCCCAGGCGTCTCCCGCAGACATTTTTCCGGTGGTTTGGGTCCCTGTAATCCCGGGTAGCAACCCCAGACTCCTCCAGGGAAGACACCCAAGATGACTTTTCTCTCTTGACAGTGGTCCATCCTGCGGGATCTACCCAGAACTCCTCCCAGGCGTCTCCCGCAGATGTTTTTCCTGTGGTTTGGGTCCCTGTAATCCCGGGTAGCAACCCCAGACTCCTCCAGGGAAGACACCCGAGATGATTTTTCTCCTTGGACAAAGCTCCATCCTCTGGGATGCATCCGAGACTTGTCGCAGCTATGTCCCTGAGTCTTTTTTCTCGCGGTTTAGGGTTCTGTCATCCCAGGTAGCAACCCCAGACTCCTCCAGGGAAGATACCCGAGATGATTTTTCTCCTTGGACAATGCTCCATCTTCTGGGATGCATCTGATATTCCTCCCAGGCGTCTCCCGCAGACATTTTTCCAGTGTTTTGAGTACCTTTTAATCCCGAGTAGCAACCCCAGACTCCTCCAGGGAAGATACCCGAGATGATTTTTCTCCTTGGACAAAGCTCCATCCTCTGGGATGCATCCGAGACTCCTTGCAGGTATGTCCCTGACTCTTTATTCCGGTGGTTTAGGGCCCTGTGATCCCGGGTAGCAAACCCAGACTCCTCCAGGGAAGATACCCGAGATGATTTTTCTCCTTGGACAATGCTCCATCTTCTGGGATGCATCTGAGATTCCTCCCAGGCGTCACCCGCAGACATTTTTCCGGTGGTTTGGGTCCCTGTAATTCCGGGTAGCAACCCCAGACTCCTCCAGGGAAGATACCCGAGATGATTTTTCTCCTTGGACAAAGCTCCATCCTCTGGGATGCATCCGAGACTTGTCGCAGCTATGTCCCTGAGTCTTTTTTCTCGCGGTTTAGGGTTCTGTCATCCCAGGTAGCAACCCCAGACTCCTCCAGGGAAGATACCCGAGATGATTTTTCTCGTTGGACAATGCTCCATCTTCTGGGATGCATCTGAGATTCCTCCCAGGCGTCTCCCGCAGACATTTTTCCGGTGTGTTGAGTCCCTTTAATCCCGGGTAGCAACCCCAGGCTCCTCCAGGGAAGATACCCGAGATGATTTTTCTCCTTGGACAAAGCTCCATCCTCTGGGATGCATCCGAGACTTGTCGCAGCTATGTCCCTGAGTCTTTTTTCTCGCGGTTTAGGATTCTGTCATCCCAGGTAGCAACCCCAGACTCCTCCAGGGAAGACACCCAAGATGATTTTTCTCTGTTGACATCAATCCATCCTGCAGGATCTACCCAGAACTCCTCCCAGTTATCTCCCGAAGAGTTTTCTCCAGTGCTTTAGGGCCCTGTGATCCCGGGTAGCAACCCCAGACTCCTCCAGGGAAGACACCCAAGATGATTTTTCTCCTTGGACAATGCTCCATCCTCTGGGAAGCATCCGAGACTCCTTGCAGGTATGTCCCTGACTCTTTATTCCGGTGGTTTAGGGCCCTGTGATCCCGGGTAGCAAACCCAGACTCCTCCAGGGAAGATACCCGAGATGATTTTTCTCCTTGGACAATGCTCCATCTTCTGGGATGCATCTGAGATTCCTCCCAGGCGTCTCCCGCAGACATTTTTCCGGTGGTTTGGGTCCCTGTAATCCCGGGTAGCAACCCCAGACTCCTCCAGGGAAGACACCCGAGATGATTTTTCTCCTTGGACAAAGCTCCATCCTCTGGGATGCATCCGAGACTTGTCGCAGCTATGTCCCTGAGTCTTTTTTCTCGCGGTTTAGGGTTCTGTCATCCCAGGTAGCAACCCCAGACTCCTCCAGGGAAGATACCCGAGATGATTTTTCTCCTTGGATAAAGCTCCATCCTCTGGGATGCATCCGAGACTTGTCGCAACTATGTCCCTGCGTCTTTTTTCTCGCGGTTTAGGGTTCTGTCATCCCAGGTAGCAACCCCAGACTCCTCCAGGGAAGACACCCAAGATGAATTTTCTCCTTGGACAATGCTCCATCCTGCGGGATCTACCCAGAACTCCTCCCAGGCGTCTCCCGCATATGTTTTTCCTGTTGTTTGGGTCCCTGTAATCCCGGGTAGCAACCCCAGACTCCTCCAGGGAAGACACCCGAGATGATTTTTCTCCTTGGACAAAGCTCCATCCTCTGGGATGCATCCGAGACTTGTCGCAGCTATGTCCCTGAGTCTTTTTTCTCGCGGTTTAGGGTTCTGTCATCCCAGGTAGCAACCCCAGACTCCTCCAGGGAAGACACCCGAGATGATTTTTCTCTCTTGACATTGGTCCATCCTGCGGGATCTACCCAGAACTCCTCCCAGGCGTCTCCAGCAGATGTTTTTCCTGTGGTTTGGGTCCCTTTAATCACGGGTAGCAACCCCAGACTCCTCCAGGGAAGATACCCGAGATGATTTTTCTCCTTGGACAATGCTCCATCTTCTGGGATGCATCTGAGATTCCTCCGAGGCGTCTCCCGCAGACATTTTTCCGGTGGTTTGAGTCCCTTTAATCCCGGGTAGCAACCCCAGACTCCTCCAGGGAAGATACCCGAGATGATTTTTCTCCTTGGACAAAGCTCCATCCTCTGGGATGCATCCGAGACTTGTCGCAGCTATGTCCCTGAGTCTTTTTTCTCGCGGTTTAGGATTCTGTCATCCCAGGTAGCAACCCCAGACTCCTCCAGGGAAGACACCCAAGATGATTTTTCTCTGTTGACATCGGTCCATCCTGCGGGATCTACCCAGAACTCCTCCCAGGCGTCTCCCGCAGATGTTTTTCCTGTGGTTTGGGTCCCTGTAATCCCGGGTAGCAACCCCAGACTCCTCCAGGGAAGATACCCGAGATAATTTTTCTCCTTGGACAATGCTCCATCCTCTGGGAAGCATCCGAGACCCCTTGCAGGTATGTCCCTGAGTCTTTATTCCGGTGGTTTAGGGCCCTGTGATCCCGGGTAGCAACCCCAGACTCCTCCAGGGAAGATACCCGAGATGATTTTTCTCTTTGGACAATGCTCCATCTTCTGGGATGCATCTGAGATTCCTCCCAGGCGTCTCCCGTAGACATTTTTCCGGTGGTATGGGTCCCTGTGATCCCGGGTAGCAACCCCAGACTCCTCCAGGGAAGACACCCGAGATGATTTTTCTCTCTTGACATTTGTCCATCCTGCGGGATCTACCCAGAACTCCTCCCAGGCGTCTCCCGCAGATGTTTTTCCTGTGGTTTGGGTCCCTGTAATCCCGGGTAGCAACCCCAGACTCCTCCAGGGAAGACACCCGAGATGATTTTTCTCCTTGGACAAAGCTCCATCCTCTGGGATGCATCCGAGACTTGTCGCAGCTATGTCCCTGAGTCTTTTTTCTCGCGGTTTAGGGTTCTGTCATCCCAGGTAGCAACCCCAGACTCCTCCAGGGAAGACACCCAAGATGATTTATCTCCTTGGACAATGCTCCATCTTCTGGGATGCATCTGAGATTCCTCCCAGGCGTCTCCCGCAGACATTTTTCCAGTGTTTTGAGTCCGTTTTAATCCCGAGTAGCAACCCCAGACTCCTCCAGGGAAGATACCCGAGATGATTTTTCTCCTTGGACAAAGCTCCATCCTCTGGGATGCATCCGAGACTCCTTGCAGGTATGTCCCTGACTCTTTATTCCGGTGGTTTAGGGCCCTGCGATCCCGGGTAGCAAACCCAGACTTCTCCAGGGAAGATACCCGAGATGATTTTTCTCCTTGGACAATGCTCCATCTTCTGGGATGCATCTGAGATTCCTCCCAGGCGTCACCCGCAGACATTTTTCCGGTGGTTTGGGTCCCTGTAATCCCGGGTAGCAACCCCAGACTCCTCCAGGGAAGACACCCGAGATGATTTTTCTCCTTGGACAAAGCTCCATCCTCTGGGAAGCATCCGAGACTTGTCGCAGCTATGTCCTTGAGTCTTTTTTCTCGCGGTTTAGGGTTCTGTCATCCCAGGTAGCAACCCCAGACTCCTCCATGGAAGACACCCAAGATGATTTTTCTCTCTTGACAGTGGTCCATCCTGCGGGATCTACCCAGAACTCCTCCCAGGCCTCTCCCACAGAGTTTTCTCCAGTGCTTTAGGGCCCAGTGATACTGGGTAGCAACCCCAGACTCCTCCAGGGAATATATCCGAGATGATTTTTCTCCTTGGATAAAGCTCCATCCTCTGGGATGCATCCGAGACTTGTCTTAGCTATGTCCCTGAGTCTTTTTTCTCGCGGTTTAGGGTTCTGTCATCCCAGGTAGCAACCCCAGACTCCTCCAGGGAAGACACCCAAGATGATTTTTCTCTCTTGACATCGGTCCATCCTGCAGGATCTACCCAGAACTCCTCCCAGGTATCTCCCGCAGAGTTTTCTCCAGTGCTTTAGGGCCCTGTGATCCCGGGTAGCAACCCCAGACTCCTCCAGGGAAGATACCCGAGATGATTTTTCTCCTTGGACAATGCTCCATCTTCAGGGATGCCTCTGAGATTCCTCCCAGGCGTCTCCCGCAGACATTTTTCCGGTGGTTTGGGTCCCTGTAATCCTGGGTAGCAACCCCAGACTCCTCCAGGGAAGACACCCGAGATGATTTTTCTCCTTGGACAAAGCTCCATCCTCTGGGATGCATCCGAGACTTGTCGCAGCTATGTCCCTGAGTCTTTTTTCTCGCGGTTTAGGGTTCTGTCATCCCAGGTGGCAACCCCAGACTCCTCCAGGGAAGATACCCGAGATGATTTTTCTCCTTGGACAATGCTCCATCTTCTGGGATGCATCTGAGATTCCTCCGAGGCGTCTCCCGCAGACATTTTTCCGGTGGTTTGGGTCCCTGTAATCCCGGGTAGAAACCCCAGACTCCTCCAGGGAAGATACCCGAGATGATTTTTCTCCTTGGACAATGCTCCATCCTCTGGGAATCAAAAAAGACTCCTTGCAGGTGTGTCCCTGTGTCTTTATTCCGGTGCTTTAGGGCCCCGTGATCCCGGGTAGCAACCCCAGACTCCTTCACGGAAGACACCCAAGATGATTTTTCTCTCTTGACAACGGTCCATCCTGCAGGATCTACCCAGAACTCCTCCCAGGTATCTCCCGAAGAGTTTTCTCCAGTGCTTTAGGGCCCTGTGATCCCGGGTAGCAACCCCAGACTCCTCCAGGGAAGACACCCAAGATGATTTTTCTCTCTTGACATCGGTCCATCCTGCAGGATCTACCCAGAACTCCTCCCAGGCGTCTCAGGAGATGTTTTTCCTGTGGTTTGGGTCCCTGTAATCCCGGGTAGCAACCCCAGACTCCTCCAGGGAAGACACCCGAGATGATTTTTCTCCTTGGACAAAGCTCCATCCTCTGGGATGCATCCGAGACTTGTCGCAGCTATGTCCCTGAGTCTTTTTTCTCGCGGTTTATGGTTCTGTCATCCCAGGTAGCAACCCCAGACTCCTCCAGGGAAGATACCCGAGATGATTTTTCTCCTTGGACAAAGCTCCATCCTCTGGGATGCATCCGAGATTTGTCGCAGCTATGTCCCTGAGTCTTTTTTCTCGCGGTTTAGGGTTCTGTCATCCCAGGTAGCAACCCCAGACTCCTCCAGGGAAGATACCCGAGATGATTTTTCTCCTTGGACAAAGCTCCATCCTCTGGGATGCATCCGAGACTTGTCGCAGCTATGTCCCTGCGTCTTTTTTCTCGCGGTTTAGGGTTCTGTCATCCCAGGTGGCAACCCCAGACTCCTCCAGGGAAGACACCCAAGATGATTTTTCTCTCTTGACATTGGTCTATCCTGCGGGATCTACCAAGAACTCCTCCCAGGCGTCTCCCGCAGATGTTTTTCCTGTGGTTTGGGTCCCTGTAATCCCGGGTAGCAACCCCAGACTCCTCCAGGGAAGACACCCGAGATGATTTTTCTCCTTGGACAATGCTCCATCCTCTGGGAAGCATCCGAGACTCCTT
Organism: Vanellus vanellus; assembly: GCF_965231255.1. Classification (NCBI taxonomy): domain Eukaryota; kingdom Metazoa; phylum Chordata; class Aves; order Charadriiformes; family Charadriidae; genus Vanellus; species Vanellus vanellus. The sequence goes on along the minus strand of NW_028127296.1, from coordinate 2,584,249 downwards.
GCAGGTATGTCCCTGAGTCTTTATTCCGGTGGTTTGGGTCCCTGTGATCCCGGGTAGAAACCCCAGACTCCTCCAGGGAAGATATCCGAGATGATTTTTCTCCTTGGACAATGCTCCATCTTCTGGGATGCATCTGAGATTCCTCGCAGGCGTCTCCCGCAGACATTTTTCCGGTGGTTTGGGTCCCTGTAATCCCGGGTAGCAACCCCAGACTCCTCCAGGGAAGACACCCGAGATGATTTTTCTCCTTGGACAAAGCTCCATCCTCTGGGATGCATCCGAGACTTGTCGCAGCTATGTCCCTGAGTCTTTTTTCTCGCGGTTTAGGGTTCTGTCATCCCAGGTAGCAACCCCAGAATCCTCCAGGGAAGATACCCGAGATAATTTTTCTCCTTGGACAATGCTCCATCCTCTGGGAAGCATCCGAGACTCCTTGCAGGTATGTCCCTGAGTCTTTATTCCGGTGGTTTAGGGCCCTGTGATCCCGGGTAGCAAACCCAGACTCCTCCAGGGAAGATACCCGAGATGATTTTTCTCCTTGGACAATGCTCCATCTTCTGGGATGCATCTGAGATTCCTCCCAGGCGTCTCCCGCAGACATTTTTCCGGTGGTTTGGGTCCCTGTAGTCCCGGGTAGCAACCCCAGACTCCTCCAGGGAAGACACCCGAGATGATTTTTCTCCTTGGACAAAGCTTCATCCTCTGGGATGCATCCGAGACTTGTCGCAGCTATGTCCCTGAGTCTTTTTTCTCGCGGTTTAGGGTTCTGTCATCCTAGGTAGCAACCCCAGACTCCTCCAGGGAAGACACCCAAGATGATTTTTCTCTCTTGACATCGGTCCATCCTGCAGGATCTACCCAGAACTCCTCCCATATATCTCCCGCCGAGTTTTCTCCAGTGCTTTAGGGCCCTGTAATCCCGGGTAGCAATCCCAGACTCCTCCAGGGAAGACACCCAAGATGACTTTTCTCTCTTGACAGTGGTCCATCCTGCGGGATCTACCCAGAACTCCTCCCAGGTATCTCCCGCCGAGTTTTCTCCAGTGCTTTAGGGCCCAGTGATACTGGGTAGCAACCCCAGACTCCTCCAGGGAAGATATCCGAGATAATTTTTCTCCTTGGACAATGCTCCATCCTCTGGGAAGCATCCGAGACTCCTTGCAGGTATGTCCCTGAGTCTTTATTCCGGTGGTTTAGGGCCCTGTGATCCCGAGTAGCAACCCCAGACTCCTCCAGGGAAGATACCCGAGATGATTTTTCTCCTTGGACAATGCTCCATCTTCTGGGATACATCTGAGATTCCTCCCAGGCGTCTCCCGCAGACATTTTTACGGTGGTTTGGGTCCCTGTAATCCCGGGTAGCAACCCCAGACTCCTCCAGGGAAGACACCCAAGATGATTTTTCTCTCTTGACATTGGTCCATCCTGCGGGATCTACCCAGAACTCCTCCCAGGCGTCTCCCGCAGATGTTTTTCCTGTGGTTTGGGTCCCTGTAATCCCGGGTAGCAACCCCAGACTCCTCCAGGGAAGACACCCAAGATGATTTTTCTCCTTGGACAAAGCTCCATCCTCTGGGATGCATCCGAGAGTTGTCGCAGCTATGTCCCTGAGTATTTTTTCTCGCGGTTTAGGGTTCTGTCATCCCAGGTAGCAACCCCAGACTCCTCCAGGGAAGACACCCAAGATGATTTTTCTCTCTTGACATCGGTCCATCCTGCAGGATCTACCCAGAACTCCTCCCAGGCGTCTCCCGCAGATGTTTTTCCTGTGGTTTGGGTCCCTGTAATCCCGGGTAGCAACCCCATACTCCTCCAGGGAAGACACCCGAGATGATTTTTCTCCTTGGACAAAGCTCCATCCTCTGGGATGCATCCGAGACTTGTCGCAGCTATGTCCCTGAGTCTTTTTTCTCGCGGTTTAGGGTTCTGTCATCCCAGGTAGCAACCCCAGACTCCTCCAGGGAAGACACCCAAGATGATTTTTCTCTCTTGACAGTGGTCCATCCTGCAGGATCTACCCAGAACTCCTCCCAGGTATCTCCCGCCGAGTTTACTCCAGTGCTTTAGGGCCCTGTAATCCCGGGTAGCAACCCCAGACTCCTCCAGGGAAGACACCCGAGATGATTTTTCTCTCTTGACATTGGTCCATCCTGCGGGATCTACCCAGAACTCCTCCCAGGCGTCTCCCGCAGATGTTTTTCCTGTGGTTTGGGTCCTTTTAATCCCGGGTAGCAACCCCAGACTCCTCCAGGGAAGATACCCGAGATGATTTTTCTCCTTGGACAATGCTCCATCTTCTGGGATGCATCTGAGATTCCTCCCAGGCGTCTCCCGCAGACATTTTTCCGGTGGTTTGGGTCCCTGTAATCCCGGGTAGCAACCCCAGACTCCTCCAGGGAAGACACCCGAGATGATTTTTCTCCTTGGACAAAGCTCCATCCTCTGGGATGCATCCGAGACTTGTCGCAGCTATGTCCCTGAGTCTTTTTTCTCGCGGTTTAGGGTTCTGTCATCCCAGGTAGCAACCCCAGACTCCTCCAGGGAAGATACCCGAGATGATTTTTCTCCTTGGACAAAGCTCCATCCTCTGGGATGCATCCGAGACTTGTCGCAGCTATGTCCCTGAGTCTTTTTTCTCGCGGTTTAGGATTCTGTCATCCCAGGTAGCAACCCCAGACTCCTCCAGGGAAGACACCCAAGATGATTTTTCTCTGTTGACATCGGTCCATCCTGCAGGATCTACCCAGAACTCCTCCCAGTTATCTCCCGAAGAGTTTTCTCCAGTGCTTTAGGGCCCTGTGATCCCGGGTAGCAACCCCAGACTCCTCCAGGGAAGACACCCAAGATGATTTTTCTCCTTGGACAATGCTCCATCCTCTGGGAAGCATCCGAGACTCCTTGCAGGTATGTCCCTGAGTCTTTATTCCGGTGGTTTAGGGCCCTGTGATCCCGGGTAGCAAACCCAGACTCCTCCAGGGAAGATACCCGAGATGATTTTTCTCCTTGGACAATGCTCCATCTTCTGGGATGCATCTGAGATTCCTCCCAGGCGTCTCCCGCAGACATTTTTCCGGTGGTTTGGGTCCCTGTAATCCCGGGTAGCAACCCCAGACTCCTCCAGGGAAGACACCCGAGATGATTTTTCTCCTTGGACAAAGCTCCATCCTCTGGGATGCATCCGAGACTTGTCGCAGCTATGTCCCTGAGTCTTTTTTCTCGCGGTTTAGGGTTCTGTCATCCCAGGTAGCAACCCCAGACTCTTCCAGGGAAGACACCCAAGATGACTTTTCTCTCTTGACAGTGGTCCATCCTGCGGGATCTACCAAGAACTCCTCCCAGGTATCTCCCGCTGAGTTTTCTCCAGTGCTTTAGGGCCCAGTGATACTGGGTAGCAACCCCAGACTCCTCCAGGGAAGATATCCGAGATGATTTTTCTCCTTGGACAAAGCTCCATCCTCTGGGATGCATCCGAGACTTGTCGCAGCTATGTCCCTGAGTCTTTTTTCTCGCGGTTTAGGGTTCTGTCATCCCAGGTAGCAACCCCAGACTCCTCCAGGGAAGACACCCAAGATGATTTTTCTCTCTTGACATTGGTCCATCCTGCGGGATCTACCCAGAACTCCTCCCAGGCGTCTCCCGCAGATGTTTTTCCTGTGGTTTGGTTCCCTGTAATCCCGGGTAGCAACCCCAGACTCCTCCAGGGAAGACACCCAAGATGATTTTTCTCCTTGGACAAAGCTCCATCCTCTGGGATGCATCCGAGACTTGTCGCAGCTATGTCCCTGAGTCTTTTTTCTCGCGGTTTAGGGTTCTGTCATCCCAGGTAGCAACCCCAGACTCCTCCAGGGAAGATACCCGAGATGATTTTTCTCGTTGGACAATGCTCCATCTTCTGGGATGCATCTGAGATTCCTCCCAGGCGTCTCCCGCAGACTTTTTTCCGGTGTGTTGCGTCCCTTTAATCCCAGGTAGCAACCCCAGAATCCTCCAGGGAAGATACCCGAGATAATTTTTCTCCTTGGACAATGCTCCATCCTCTGGGAAGCATCCGAGACTCCTTGCAGGTATGTCCCTGAGTCTTTATTCCGGTGGTTTAGGGCCCTGTGATCCCGGGTAGCAAACCCAGACTCCTCCAGGGAAGATACCCGAGATGATTTTTCTCCTTGGACAATGCTCCATCTTCTGGGATGCATCTGAGATTCCTCCCAGGCGTCTCCCGCAGACATTTTTCCGGTGGTTTGGGTCCCTGTAGTCCCGGGTAGCAACCCCAGACTCCTCCAGGGAAGACACCCGAGATGATTTTTCTCCTTGGACAAAGCTCCATCCTCTGGGATGCATCCGAGACTTGTCGCAGCTATGTCCCTGAGTCTTTTTTCTCGCGGTTTAGGGTTCTGTCATCCCAGGTGGCAACCCCAGACTCCTCCAGGGAAGATACCCGAGATGATTTTTCTCCTTGGACAATGCTCCATCTTCTGGGATGCATCTGAGATTCCTCCGAGGCGTCTCCCGCAGACATTTTTCCTGTGGTTTGGGTCTCTGGAATCCCGATTAGCAACCCCAGACTCCTCCAGGGAAGATACCCGAGATGATTTTTCTCCTTGGACAATGCTCCATCCTCTGGGAATCAAAAAAGACTCCTTGCAGGTGTGTCCCTGTGTCTTTATTCCGGTGCTTTAGGGCCCTGTGATCCCGGGTAGCAACCCCAGACTCCTTCACGGAAGACACCCAAGATGATTTTTCTCTCTTGACAACGGTCCATCCTGCAGGATCTACCCAGAACTCCTCCCAGGTATCTCCCGAAGAGTTTTCTCCAGTGCTTTAGGGCCCTGTGATCCCGGGTAGCAACCCCAGACTCCTCCAGGGAAGACACCCAAGATGATTTTTCTCTCTTGACATCGGTCCATCCTGCAGGATCTACCCAGAACTCCTCCCAGGCGTCTCAGGAGATGTTTTTCCTGTGGTTTGGGTCCCTGTAATCCCGGGTAGCAACCCCAGACTCCTCCAGGGAAGACACCCGAGATGATTTTTCTCCTTGGACAAAGCTCCATCCTCTGGGATGCATCCGAGACTTGTCGCAGCTATGTCCCTGAGTCTTTTTTCTCGCGGTTTATGGTTCTGTCATCCCAGGTAGCAACCCCAGACTCCTCCAGGGAAGATACCCGAGATGATTTTTCTCCTTGGACAAAGCTCCATCCTCTGGGATGCATCCGAGACTTGTCGCAGCTATGTCCCTGCGTCTTTTTTCTCGCGGTTTAGGGTTCTGTCATCCCAGGTAGCAACCCCAGACTCCTCCAGGGAAGACACCCAAGATGATTTTTCTCTCTTGACATCGGTCCATCCTGCAGGATCTACCCAGAACTCCTCCCAGGTATCTCCCGCAGAGTTTTCTCCAGTGCTTTAGGGCCCTGTGATCCCGGGTAGCAAACCCAGACTCCTCCAGGGAAGATACTTGAGATGATTTTTCTCCTTGGACAATGCTCCATCTTCTGGAATGCATCTGAGATTCCTCCCAGGCGTCTCCCGCAGACATTTTTCCTGTGGTTTTGGTCCCTGTAATCCCGGGTAGCAACCCCAGACTCCTCCAGGGAAGGCACCCGAGATGATTTTTCTCCTTGGACAAAGCTCCATCCTCTGGGATGCATCCGAGACTTGTCGCAGCTATGTCCCTGAGACCTTTTTCTCGCGGTTTAGGGTTCTGTCATCCCAGGTAGCAACCCCAGACTCTTCCAGGGAAGATACCCGAGATGATTTTTCTCCTTGGACAATGCTCCATCTTCTGGGATGCATCTGAGATTCCTCCCAGGCGATTCCCGCAGATTTTTTTCCTGTGGTTTGGGTCCCTGTAATCCCGGGTAGAAACCCCAGACTCCTCCAGGGAAGACACCCGAGATGATTTTTCTCCTTGGACAGTGCTCCATCCTCTGGGAAGCATCCGAGACTCCTTGCAGGTATGTCCCTGAGTCTTTATTCCGGTGGTTTAGGGCCCTGTGATCCCGGGTAGCAACCCCAGACTCCTCCAGGGAAGATACCCGAGATGATTTTTCTCCTTGGACAATGCTCCATCTTCTGGGATGCATCTGAGATTCCTCCCAGGCGTCTCCCGCAGATATTTTTCCGGTGGTTTGGGTCCCTGTAATCCTGGGTAGCAAGCCCAGACTCCTCCAAGGAAGATACCCAAGATGATTTTTCTCCTTGGACAAAGCTCCATCCTCTGGGATGCATCCGAGACTTGTCGCAGCTATGTCCCCGAGTCTTTTTTCTTGCGGTTTAGGGTTCTGTCATCCCAGGTAGCAACCCCAGACTCCTCCAGGGAAGACACCCAAGATGATTTTTCTCTCTTGACAGTGGTCCATCATGCGGGATCTATCCAGAACTCCTCCCAGGCGTCTCCCGCAGAGTTTTCTCCAGTGCTTTAGGGCCCTGCGATCCTGGGTAGCAACCCCAGACTCCTCCGTGGAAGATACCCAAGTTGATTTTTCGCCCTTGACAATGCTCCATCCTCTGGGAAGCATCCGAAACTCCTTGCAGGTATGTCCCTGAGTCTTTATTCCGGTGGTTTTGGGCCCTGTAATACCGGGTAGCAACCCCAGACTCCTCTAGGGAAGATACCCGAGATGATTTTTCTCCTTGGACAATGCTCCATCCTCTGGGATGCATCCGAGACTCCTCCCAGGCGTCTCCCGTAGACATTTTTCCTGTGGTTTGGGTCCCTGTAATCCCGGGTAGCAACCCCAGACTCCTCCATGGAAGATACCGAGATAATTTTTCTCCTTGGACAATGCTCCATCCTCTTGGAAGCATCCGAGACTCCTTGCAGGTATGTTTCTGAGTCTTTATTCCGGTGGTTTAGGGCCCTGTGATCCCGGGTAGAAAACCCAGACTCCTCCAGGGAAGACACCCGAGATGATTTTTTCTCCTTGGACAAAGCTCCATCCTCTGGGAAGCATCCGAGACTTGTCGCAGCTATGTCCTTGAGTCTTTTTTCTCGCGGTTTAGGGTTCTGTCATCCCAGGTAGCAACCCCAGACTCCTCCATGGAAGACACCCAAGATGACTTTTCTCTCTTGACAGTGGTCCATCCTGCGGGATCTACCCAGAACTCCTCCCAGGCCTCTCCCGCAGAGTTTTCTCCAGTGCTTTAGGGCCCAGTGATACTGGGTAGCAACCCCAGACTCCTCCAGGGAAGATATCCGAGATGATTTTTCTCCTTGGATAAAGCTCCATCCTCTGGGATGCATCCGAGACTTGTCTTAGCTATGTCCCTGAGTCTTTTTTCTCGCGGTTTAGGGTTCTGTCATCCCAGGTAGCAACCCCAGACTCCTCCAGGGAAGACACCCAAGATGATTTTTCTCTCTTGACATCGGTCCATCCTGCAGGATCTACCCAGAACTCCTCCCAGGCGTCTCAGGAGATGTTTTTCCTGTGGTTTGGGTCCCTGTAATCCCGGGTAGCAACCCCAGACTCCTCCAGGGAAGACACCCGAGATGATTTTTCTCCTTGGACAAAGCTCCATCCTCTGGGATGCATCCGAGACTTGTCGCAGCTATGTCCCTGAGTCTTTTTTCTCGCGGTTTATGGTTCTGTCATCCCAGGTAGCAACCCCAGACTCCTCCAGGGATTATACCCGAGATGATTTTTCTCCTTGGACAAAGCTCCATCCTCTGGGATGCATCCGAGACTTGTCGCAGCTATGTCCCTGAGTCTTTTTTCTCGCGGTTTAGGGTTCTGTCATCCCAGGTAGCAACCCCAGACTCCTCCAGGGAAGATACCCGAGATGATTTTTCTCCTTGGACAAAGCTCCATCCTCTGGGATGCATCCGAGACTTGTCGCAGCTATGTCCCTGCGTCTTTTTTCTCGCGGTTTAGGGTTCTGTCATCCCAGGTAGCAACCCCAGACTCCTCCAGGGAAGACACCCAAGATGATTTTTCTCTCTTGACATCGGTCCATCCTGCAGGATCTACCCAGAACTCCTCCCAGGTATCTCCCGCAGAGTTTTCTCCAGTGCTTTAGGGCCCTGTGATCCCGGGTAGCAACCCCAGACTCCTCCAGGGAAGACACCCAAGATGATTTTTCTCTCTTGACATTGGTCTATCCTGCGGGATCTACCAAGAACTCCTCCCAGGCATCTCCCGCAGATGTTTTTCCTGTGGTTTGGGTCCCTGTAATCCCGGGTAGCAATCCCAGACTCCTCCAGGGAAGACACCCAAGATGACTTTTCTCTCTTGACAGTGGTCCATCCTGCGGGATCTACCCAGAACTCCTCCCAGGTATCTCCCGCCGAGTTTTCTCCAGTGCTTTAGGGCCCAGTGATACTGGGTAGCAACCCCAGACTCCTCCAGGGAAGATATCCGAGATAATTTTTCTCCTTGGACAATGCTCCATCCTCTGGGAAGCATCCGAGACTCCTTGCAGGTATGTCCCTGAGTCTTTATTCCGGTGGTTTAGGGCCCTGTGATCCCGAGTAGCAACCCCAGACTCCTCCAGGGAAGATACCCGAGATGATTTTTCTCCTTGGACAATGCTCCATCTTCTGGGATACATCTGAGATTCCTCCCAGGCGTCTCCCGCAGACATTTTTACGGTGGTTTGGGTCCCTGTAATCCCGGGTAGCAACCCCAGACTCCTCCAGGGAAGACACCCAAGATGATTTTTCTCTCTTGACATTGGTCCATCCTGCGGGATCTACCCAGAACTCCTCCCAGGCGTCTCCCGCAGATGTTTTTCCTGTGGTTTGGGTCCCTGTAATCCCGGGTAGCAACCCCAGACTCCTTCACGGAAGACACCCAAGATGATTTTTCTCTCTTGACAACGGTCCATCCTGCAGGATCTACCCAGAACTCCTCCCAGGTATCTCCCGAAGAGTTTTCTCCAGTGCTTTAGGGCCCTGTGATCCCGGGTAGCAACCCCAGACTCCTCCAGGGAAGACACCCAAGATGATTTTTCTCTCTTGACATCGGTCCATCCTGCAGGATCTACCCAGAACTCCTCCCAGGCGTCTCAGGAGATGTTTTTCCTGTGGTTTGGGTCCCTGTAATCCCGGGTAGCAACCCCAGACTCCTCCAGGGAAGACACCCGAGATGATTTTTCTCCTTGGACAAAGCTCCATCCTCTGGGATGCATCCGAGACTTGTCGCAGCTATGTCCCTGAGTCTTTTTTCTCGCGGTTTATGGTTCTGTCATCCCAGGTAGCAACCCCAGACTCCTCCAGGGAAGATACCCGAGATGATTTTTCTCCTTGGACAAAGCTCCATCCTCTGGGATGCATCCGAGACTTGTCGCAGCTATGTCCCTGCGTCTTTTTTCTCGCGGTTTAGGGTTCTGTCATCCCAGGTAGCAACCCCAGACTCCTCCAGGGAAGACACCCAAGATGATTTTTCTCTCTTGACATCGGTCCATCCTGCAGGATCTACCCAGAACTCCTCCCAGGTATCTCCCGCAGAGTTTTCTCCAGTGCTTTAGGGCCCTGTGATCCCGGGTAGCAAACCCAGACTCCTCCAGGGAAGATACTTGAGATGATTTTTCTCCTTGGACAATGCTCCATCTTCTGGAATGCATCTGAGATTCCTCCCAGGCGTCTCCCGCAGACATTTTTCCTGTGGTTTTGGTCCCTGTAATCCCGGGTAGCAACCCCAGACTCCTCCAGGGAAGGCACCCGAGATGATTTTTCTCCTTGGACAAAGCTCCATCCTCTGGGATGCATCCGAGACTTGTCGCAGCTATGTCCCTGAGACCTTTTTCTCGCGGTTTAGGGTTCTGTCATCCCAGGTAGCAACCCCAGACTCTTCCAGGGAAGATACCCGAGATGATTTTTCTCCTTGGACAATGCTCCATCTTCTGGGATGCATCTGAGATTCCTCCCAGGCGATTCCCGCAGATTTTTTTCCTGTGGTTTGGGTCCCTGTAATCCCGGGTAGAAACCCCAGACTCCTCCAGGGAAGACACCCGAGATGATTTTTCTCCTTGGACAGTGCTCCATCCTCTGGGAAGCATCCGAGACTCCTTGCAGGTATGTCCCTGAGTCTTTATTCCGGTGGTTTAGGGCCCTGTGATCCCGGGTAGCAACCCCAGACTCCTCCAGGGAAGATACCCGAGATGATTTTTCTCCTTGGACAATGCTCCATCTTCTGGGATGCATCTGAGATTCCTCCCAGGCGTCTCCCGCAGATATTTTTCCGGTGGTTTGGGTCCCTGTAATCCTGGGTAGCAAGCCCAGACTCCTCCAAGGAAGATACCCAAGATGATTTTTCTCCTTGGACAAAGCTCCATCCTCTGGGATGCATCCGAGACTTGTCGCAGCTATGTCCCCGAGTCTTTTTTCTTGCGGTTTAGGGTTCTGTCATCCCAGGTAGCAACCCCAGACTCCTCCAGGGAAGACACCCAAGATGATTTTTCTCTCTTGACAGTGGTCCATCATGCGGGATCTATCCAGAACTCCTCCCAGGCGTCTCCCGCAGAGTTTTCTCCAGTGCTTTAGGGCCCTGCGATCCTGGGTAGCAACCCCAGACTCCTCCGTGGAAGATACCCAAGTTGATTTTTCGCCTTGGACAATGCTCCATCCTCTGGGAAGCATCCGAAACTCCTTGCAGGTATGTCCCTGAGTCTTTATTCCGGTGGTTTTGGGCCCTGTAATACCGGGTAGCAACCCCAGACTCCTCTAGGGAAGATACCCGAGATGATTTTTCTCCTTGGACAATGCTCCATCCTCTGGGATGCATCCGAGACTCCTCCCAGGCGTCTCCCGTAGACATTTTTCCTGTGGTTTGGGTCCCTGTAATCCCGGGTAGCAACCCCAGACTCCTCCATGGAAGATACCGAGATAATTTTTCTCCTTGGACAATGCTCCATCCTCTTGGAAGCATCCGAGACTCCTTGCAGGTATGTTTCTGAGTCTTTATTCCGGTGGTTTAGGGCCCTGTGATCCCGGGTAGAAAACCCAGACTCCTCCAGGGAAGACACCCGAGATGATTTTTTCTCCTTGGACAAAGCTCCATCCTCTGGGATGCATCCGAGACTTGTCGCAGCTATGTCCCTGAGTCCTTTTTCTCGCGGTTTAGGGTTCTGTCATTCCAGGCAGCAACCCCAGACTCCTCCAGGGAAGACACCCAAGATGATTTTTCTCTCTTGACATTGGTCCATCCTGCGGGATCTACCCAGAACTCCTCCCAGGTGTCTCCCGCAGATGTTTTTCCTGTGGTTTGGGTCCCTGTAATCCCGGGTAGCAACCCCAGACTCCTCCAGGGAAGATACCCGAGATAATTTTTCTCCTTGGACAATACTCCATCCTCTGGGAAGCATCCGAGACTCCTTGCAGGTATGTCCCTTAGTCTTTATTCCGGTGGTTTAGGGCCCTGTGGTCCCGGGTAGCAAAGCCAGACTCCTCCAGGGAAGATACCCGAGATGATTTTTCTCCTTGGACAATGCTCCATCTTCTGGGATGCATCTGAGATTCCTCCCAGGCGTCTCCCGCAGACATTTTTCCGGTGGTTTGGGTCCCTGTAATCCCGGGTAGCAACCCCAGACTCCTCCAGGGAAGACACCCGAGATGATTTTTCTCCTTGGACAAAGCTCCATCCTCTGGGAAGCATCCGAGACTTGTCGCAGCTATGTCCTTGAGTCTTTTTTCTCGCGGTTTAGGGTTCTGTCATCCCAGGTAGCAACCCCAGACTCCTCCATGGAAGACACCCAAGATGACTTTTCTCTCTTGACAGTGGTCCATCCTGCGGGATCTACCCAGAACTCCTCCCAGGCCTCTCCCGCAGAGTTTTCTCCAGTGCTTTAGGGCCCAGTGATACTGGGTAGCAACCCCAGACTCCTCCAGGGAAGATATCCGAGATGATTTTTCTCCTTGGATAAAGCTCCATCCTCTGGGATGCATCCGAGACTTGTCTTAGCTATGTCCCTGAGTCTTTTTTCTCGCGGTTTAGGGTTCTGTCATCCCAGGTAGCAACCCCAGACTCCTCCAGGGAAGACACCCAAGATGATTTTTCTCTCTTGACATCGGTCCATCCTGCAGGATCTACCCAGAACTCCTCCCAGGCGTCTCAGGAGATGTTTTTCCTGTGGTTTGGGTCCCTGTAATCCCGGGTAGCAACCCCAGACTCCTCCAGGGAAGACACCCGAGATGATTTTTCTCCTTGGACAAAGCTCCATCCTCTGGGATGCATCCGAGACTTGTCGCAGCTATGTCCCTGAGTCTTTTTTCTCGCGGTTTATGGTTCTGTCATCCCAGGTAGCAACCCCAGACTCCTCCAGGGAAGATACCCGAGATGATTTTTCTCCTTGGACAAAGCTCCATCCTCTGGGATGCATCCGAGACTTGTCGCAGCTATGTCCCTGAGTCTTTTTTCTCGCGGTTTAGGGTTCTGTCATCCCAGGTAGCAACCCCAGACTCCTCCAGGGAAGATACCCGAGATGATTTTTCTCCTTGGACAAAGCTCCATCCTCTGGGATGCATCCGAGACTTGTCGCAGCTATGTCCCTGCGTCTTTTTTCTCGCGGTTTAGGGTTCTGTCATCCCAGGTAGCAACCCCAGACTCCTCCAGGGAAGACACCCAAGATGATTTTTCTCTCTTGACATCGGTCCATCCTGCAGGATCTACCCAGAACTCCTCCCAGGTATCTCCCGCAGAGTTTTCTCCAGTGCTTTAGGGCCCTGTGATCCCGGGTAGCAACCCCAGACTCCTCCAGGGAAGACACCCAAGATGATTTTTCTCTCTTGACATTGGTCTATCCTGCGGGATCTACCAAGAACTCCTCCCAGGCATCTCCCGCAGATGTTTTTCCTGTGGTTTGGGTCCCTGTAATCCCGGGTAGCAATCCCAGACTCCTCCAGGGAAGACACCCAAGATGACTTTTCTCTCTTGACAGTGGTCCATCCTGCGGGATCTACCCAGAACTCCTCCCAGGTATCTCCCGCCGAGTTTTCTCCAGTGCTTTAGGGCCCAGTGATACTGGGTAGCAACCCCAGACTCCTCCAGGGAAGATATCCGAGATAATTTTTCTCCTTGGACAATGCTCCATCCTCTGGGAAGCATCCGAGACTCCTTGCAGGTATGTCCCTGAGTCTTTATTCCGGTGGTTTAGGGCCCTGTGATCCCGAGTAGCAACCCCAGACTCCTCCAGGGAAGATACCCGAGATGATTTTTCTCCTTGGACAATGCTCCATCTTCTGGGATACATCTGAGATTCCTCCCAGGCGTCTCCCGCAGACATTTTTCCGGTGGTTTGGGTCCCTGTAATCCCGGGTAGCAACCCCAGACTCCTCCAGGGAAGACACCCGAGATGATTTTTCTCCTTGGACAAAGCTCCATCCTCTGGGATGCATCCGAGACTTGTCGCAGCTATGTCCCTGAGTCTTTTTTCTCGCGGTTTAGGGTTCTGTCATCCCAGGTGGCAACCCCAGACACCTCCAGGGAAGATACCCGAGATGATTTTTCTCCTTGGACAATGCTCCATCTTCTGGGATGCATCTGAGATTCCTCCGAGGCGTCTCCCGCAGATGTTTTTCCTGTGGTTTGGGTCCCTGTAATCCCGGGTAGCAACCCCAGACTCCTCCAGGGAAGACACCCGAGATGATTTTTCTCCTTGGACAAAGCTCCATCCTCTGGGATGCATCCGAGACTTGTCGCAGCTATGTCCCTGAGTCTTTTTTCTCGCGGTTTATGGTTCTGTCATCACAGGTAGCAACCCCAGACTCCTCCAGGGAAGATACCCGAGATGATTTTTCTCCTTGGACAAAGCTCCGTCCTCTGGGATGCATCCGAGACTTGTCGCAGCTATGTCCCTGAGTCTTTTTTCTCGCGGTTTAGGGTTCTGTCATCCCAGGTAGCAACCCCAGACTCCTCCAGGGAAGATACCCGTGATGATTTTTCTCCTTGGACAAAGCTCCATCCTCTGGGATGCATCCGAGACTTGTCGCAGCTATGTGCCTGCGTCTTTTTTCTCGCGGTTTAGGGTTCTGTCATCCCAGGTAGCAACCCCAGACTCCTCCAGGGAAGACACCCAAGATGATTTTTCTCTCTTGACATCGGTCCATCCTGCAGGATCTACCCAGAACTCCTCCCAGGTATCTCCCGCAGAGTTTTCTCCAGTGCTTTAGGGCCCTGTGATCCCGGGTAGCAACCCCAGACTCCTCCAGGGAAGACACCCAAGATGAGTTTTCTCTCTTGACATTGGTCTATCCTGCGGGATCTACCAAGAACTCCTCCCAGGCATCTCCCGCAGATGTTTTTCCTGTGGTTTGGGTCCCTGTAATCCCGGGTAGCAACCCCAGACTCCTCCAGGGAAGACACCCGAGATGATTTTTCTCCTTGGACAATGCTCCATCCTCTGGGAAGCATCCGAGACTCCTTGCAGGTATGTCCCTGAGTCTTTATTCCGGTGGTTTGGGTCCCTGTGATCTCGGGTAGAAACCCCAGACTCCTCCAGGGAAGATATCCGAGATGATTTTTCTCCTTGGACAATGCTCCATCTTCTGGGATGCATCTGAGATTCCTCCCAGGCGTCTCCCGCAGACATTTTTCCGGTGGTTTGGGTCCCTGTAATCCCGGGTAGCAACCCCAGACTCCTCCAGGGAAGACACCCGAGATGATTTTTCTCCTTGGACAAAGATCCATCCTCTGGGATGCATCCGAGACTTGTCGCAGCTATGTCCCTGAGTCTTTTTTCTCGCGGTTTAGGGTTCTGTCATCCCAGGTAGCAACCCCAGAATCCTCCAGGGAAGATACCCGAGATAATTTTTCTCCTTGGACAATGCTCCATCCTCTGGGAAGCATCCGAGACTCCTTGCAGGTATGTCCCTGAGTCTTTCTTCCGGTGGTTTAGGGCCCTGTGATCCCGGGTAGCAAACCCAGACTCCTCCAGGGAAGATACCCGAGATGATTTTTCTCCTTGGACAATGCTCCATCTTCTGGGATGCATCTGAGATTCCTCCCAGGCGTCTCCCGCAGACAATTTTCTGGTGGTTTGATTCCCTTTAATCCCGGGTAGCACCCCCAGACTCCTCCAGGGAAGATACCCGAGATGATTTTTCTCCTTGGACAAAGCTCCATCCTCTGGGATGCATCCGAGACTTGTCGCAGCTATGTCCCTGAGTCTTTTTTCTCGCGGTTTAGGGTTCTGTCATCCCAGGTAGCAACCCCAGACTCCTCCAGGGAAGACACCCAAGATGATTTTTCTCTCTTGACATCGGTCCATCCTGCAGGATCTACCCAGAACTCCTCCCAGGCGTCTCCCGCAGATGTTTTTCCTGTGGTTTGGGTCCCTTTAATCACGGGTAGCAACCCCAGACTCCTCCAGGGAAGATACCCGAGATAATTTTTCTCCTTGGACAATGCTCCATCCTCTGGGAAGCATCCGAGACTCCTTGCAGGTATGTCCCTGAGTCTTTATTCCGGTGGTTTAGGGCCCTGTGATCCCGGGTAGCAACCCCAGACTCCTCCAGGGAAGATACCCGAGATGATTTTTCTCCTTGGACAATGCTCCATCTTCTGGGATGCATCTGAGATTCCTCCCAGGCGTCTCCCGCAGACATTTTTCCGGTGGTTTGGGTCCCTGTAGTCCCGGGTAGCAACCCCAGACTCCTCCAGGGAAGACACCCGGGATGATTTTTCTCCTTGGACAAAGCTCCATCCTCTGGGATGCATCCGAGACTTGTCGCAGCTATGTCCCTGAGTCTTTTTTCTCGCGGTGTAGGGTTCTGTCATCCCAGGTAGCAACCCCAGACTCCTCCAGGGAAGACACCCAAGATGACTTTTCTCTCTTGACAGTGGTCCATCCTGCGGGATCTACCCAGAACTCCTCCCAGGCGTCTCCCGCAGATGTTTTTCCTGTGGTTTGGATCCCTTTAATCACGGGTAGCAACCCCAGACTCCTCCAGGGAAGATACCCGAGATGATTTTTCTCCTTGGACAATGCTCCATCATCTGGGATGCATCTGAGATTCCTCCCAGGCGTGTTCCGCAGACATTTTTCCGGTGGTTTGGGTCCCTGTAATCCCGGGTAGCAACCCCAGACTCCTCCAGGGAAGACACCCAAGATGATTTTTCTCTCTTGACATTGGTCCATCCTGCGGGATCTACCCAGAACTCCTCCCAGGCGTCTCCCAGAGATGTTTTTCCTGTGGTTTGGGTCCCTGTAGTCCCGGGTAGCAAACCCAGACTCCTCCAGGGAAGATACCCGAGATGATTTTTCTCCTTGGACAATGCTCCATCTTCTGGGATGCATCTGAGATTCCTCCCAGGCGTCTCCCGCAGACATTTTTCCGGTGGTTTGGGTCCCTGTAATCCCGGGTAGCAACCCCAGACTCCTCCAGGGAAGACACCCAAGATGATTTTTCTCTCTTGACATTGGTCCATCCTGCGGGATCTACCCAGAACTCCTCCCAGGCGTCTCCCGGAGATGTTTTTCCTGTGGTTTGGGTCCCTGTAATCCCGGGTAGCAACCCCAGACTCCTCCAGGGAAGATACCCGAGATGATTTTTCTCCTTGGACAAAGCTCCATCCTCTGGGATGCATCCGAGACTTGTCGCAGCTATGTCCCTGAGTCTTTTTTCTCGCGGTTTAGGATTCTGTCATCCCAGGTAGCAACCCCAGACTCCTCCAGGGAAGACACCCAAGATGATTTTTCTCTGTTGACATCGGTCCATCCTGCAGCATCTACCCAGAACTCCTCCCAGTTATCTCCCGAAGAGTTTTCTCCAGTGCTTTAGGGCCCTGTGATCCCGGGTAGCAACCCCAGACTCCTCCAGGGAAGACACCCAAGATGATTTTTCTCTCTTGACATTGGTCCATCCTGCAGGATCTACCCAGAACTCCTCCCAGGCGTCTCCCGCAGATGTTTTTCCTGTGGTTTGGGTCCCTGTAATCCCGGGTAGCAACCCCAGACTCCTCCAGGGAAGATACCCGAGATAATTTTTCTCCTTGGACAATGCTCCATCTTCTGGGATGCATCTGAGATTCCTCCCAGGCGTCTCCCGCAGACATTTTTCCGGTGGTTTGAGTCCCTTTAATCCCGGGTAGCAACCCCAGACTCCTCCAGGGAAGGTACCCGAGATGATTTTTCTCCTTGGACAAAGCTCCATCCTCTGGGATGCATCCGAGACTTGTCGCAGCTATGTCCCTGAGTCTTTTTTCTCGCGGTTTAGGGTTCTGTCATCCCAGGTAGCAACCCCAGACTCCTCCAGGGAAGATACCCGAGATGATTTTTCTCCTTGGACAAAGCTCCATCCTCTGGGATGCATCTGAGATTCCTCCCAGGCGTCTCCCGCAGACATTTTTCCAGTGTTTTGAGTCCCTTTTAATCCCGGGTAGCAACCCCAGACTCCTCCAGGGAAGATACCCGAGATGATTTTTCTCCTTGGACAAAGCTCCATCCTCTGGGATGCATCCGAGACACCTTGCAGGTATGTCCCTGAGTCTTTATTCCGGTGGTTTAGTGCCCTGTGATCCCGGGTAGCAAACCCAGACTCCTCTAGGGAAGATACCCGAGATGATTTTTCGCCTTGGACAATGCTCCATCTTCTGGGATGCATCCGAGATTCCTCCCAGGCGTCTCCCGCAGACATTTTTCCGGTGGTTTGGGTCCCTGTAATCCCGGGTAGCAACCCCAGACTCCTCCAGGGAAGACACCCGAGATGATTTTTCTCCTTGGACAAAGATCCATCCTCTGGGATGCATCCGAGACTTGTCGCAGCTATGTCCCTGAGTCTTTTTTCTCGCGGTTTAGGGTTCTGTCATCCCAGGTAGCAACCCCAGACTCCTCCAGGGAAGACACCCAAGATGACTTTTCTCTCTTGACAGTGGTCCATCCTGCGGGATCTACCAAGAACTCCTCCCAGGTATCTCCCGCCGAGTTTTCTCCAGTGCTTTAGGGCCCAGTGATACTGGGTAGCAACCCCAGACTCCTCCAGGGAAGATATCCGAGATGATTTTTCTCCTTGGACAAAGCTCCATCCTCTGGGATGCATCCGAGACTTGTCGCAGCTATGTCCCTGAGTCTTTTTTCTCGCGGTTTAGGGTTCTGTCATCCCAGGTAGCAACCCCAGAATCCTCCAGGGAAGATACCCGAGATAATTTTTCTCCTTGGACAATGCTCCATCCTCTGGGAAGCATCCGAGACTCCTTGCAGGTATGTCCCTGACTCTTTATTCCGGTGGTTTAGGGCCCTGTGATCCCGGGTAGCAAACCCAGACTCCTCCAGGGAAGATACCCGAGATGATTTTTCTCCTTGGACAATGCTCCATCTTCTGGGATGCATCTGAGATTCCTCCCAGGCGTCTCCCGCAGACAATTTTCTGGTGGTTTGATTCCCTTTAATCCCGGGTAGCACCCCCAGACTCCTCCAGGGAAGATACCCGAGATGATTTTTCTCCTTGGACAAAGCTCCATCCTCTGGGATGCATCCGAGACTTGTCGCAGCTATGTCCCTGAGTCTTTTTTCTCGCGGTTTAGGGTTCTGTCATCCCAGGTAGCAACCCCAGACTCCTCCAGGGAAGACACCCAAGATGATTTTTCTCTCTTGACATCGGTCCATCCTGCAGGATCTACCCAGAACTCCTCCCAGGCGTCTCCCGCAGATGTTTTTCCTGTGGTTTGGGTCCCTTTAATCACGGGTAGCAACCCCAGACTCCTCCAGGGAAGATACCCGAGATAATTTTTCTCCTTGGACAATGCTCCATCCTCTGGGAAGCATCCGAGACTCCTTGCAGGTATGTCCCTGAGTCTTTATTCCGGTGGTTTAGGGCCCTGTGATCCCGGGTAGCAAACCCAGACTCCTCCAGGGAAGATACCCGAGATGATTTTTCTCCTTGGACAATGCTCCATCTTCTGGGATGCATCTGAGATTCCTCGCAGGCGTCTCCCGCAGACATTTTTCCGGTGGTTTGGGTCCCTGTAATCCCGGGTAGCAACCCCAGACTCCTCCAGGGAAGACACCCGAGATGATTTTTCTCCTTGGACAAAGCTCCATCCTCTGGGATGCATCCGAGACTTGTCGCAGCTATGTCCCTGAGTCTTTTTTCTCGCGGTTTAGGGTTCTGTCATCCCAGGTAGCAACCCCAGACTCCTCCAGGGAAGACACCCAAGATGACTTTTCTCTCTTGACAGTGGTCCATCCTGCGGGATCTACCAAGAACTCCTCCCAGGTATCTCCCGCTGAGTTTTCTCCAGTGCTTTAGGGCCCAGTGATACTGGGTAGCAACCCCAGACTCCTCCAGGGAAGACACCCAAGATGATTTTTCTCTCTTGACATTGGTCCATCCTGCGGGATCTACCCAGAACTCCTCCCAGGCGTCTCCCGCAGATGTTTTTCCTGTGGTTTGGGTCCCTGTAATCCCGGGTAGCAACCCCAGACTCCTCCAGGGAAGACACCCGAGATGATTTTTCTCCTTGGACAAAGCTCCATCCTCTGGGATGCATCCGAGACTTGTCGCAGCTATGTCCCTGAGTCTTTTTTCTCGCGGTTTAGGGTTCTGTCATCCCAGGTAGCAACCCCAGACTCCTCCAGGGAAGATACCCGAGATGATTTTTCTCGTTGGACAATGCTCCATCTTCTGGGATGCATCTGAGATTCCTCCCAGGCGTCTCCCGCAGACATTTTTCCGGTGTGTTGAGTCCCTTTAATCCCGGGTAGCAACCCCAGAATCCTCCAGGGAAGATACCCGAGATAATTTTTCTCCTTGGACAATGCTCCATCCTCTGGGAAGCATCCGAGACTCCTTGCAGGTATGTCCCTGAGTCTTTATTCCGGTGGTTTAGGGCCCTGTGATCCCGGGTAGCAACCCCAGACTCCTCCAGGGAAGATACCCGAGATGATTTTTCTCCTTGGACAATGCTCCATCTTCTGGGATGCATCTGAGATTCCTCCCAGGCGTCTCCCGCAGACATTTTTCCGGTGGTTTGGGTCCCTGTAGTCCCGGGTAGCAACCCCAGACTCCTCCAGGGAAGACACCCGAGATGATTTTTCTCCTTGGACAAAGCTCCATCCTCTGGGATGCATCCGAGACTTGTCGCAGCTATGTCCCTGAGTCTTTTTTCTCGCGGTGTAGGGTTCTGTCATCCCAGGTAGCAACCCCAGACTCCTCCAGGGAAGACACCCAAGATGACTTTTCTCTCTTGACAGTGGTCCATCCTGCGGGATCTACCCAGAACTCCTCCCAGGCGTCTCCCGCAGATGTTTTTCCTGTGGTTTGGATCCCTTTAATCACGGGTAGCAACCCCAGACTCCTCCAGGGAAGATACCCGAGATGATTTTTCTCCTTGGACAATGCTCCATCATCTGGGATGCATCTGAGATTCCTCCCAGGCGTGTCCCGCAGACATTTTTCCGGTGGTTTGGGTCCCTGTAATCCCGGGTAGCAACCCCAGACTCCTCCAGGGAAGATACCCGAGATGATTTTTCTCCTTGGACAAAGCTCCATCCTCTGGGATGCATCCGAGACTTGTCGCAGCTATGTCCCTGAGTCTTTTTTCTCGCGGTGTAGGGTTCTGTCATCCCAGGTAGCAACCCCAGACTCCTCCAGGGAAGACACCCAAGATGATTTTTCTCTCTTGACATCGGTCCATCCTGCAGGATCTACCCAGAACTCCTCCCAGGTATCTCCCACCGAGTTTACTCCAGTGCTTTAGGGCCCTGTAATCCCGGGTAGCAACCCCAGACTCCTCCAGGGAAGACACCCAAGATGATTTTTCTCCTTGGACAATGCTCCATCCTGCGGGATCTACCCAGAACTCCTCCCAGGCGTCTCCCGCAGATGTTTTTCCTGTGGTTTGGGTCCCTGTAATCCCGGGTAGCAACCCCAGACTCCTCCAGGGAAGACACCCGAGATGATTTTTCTCCTTGGACAAAGCTCCATCCTCTGGGATGCATCCGAGACTTGTCGCAGCTATGTCCCTGAGTCTTTTTTCTCGCGGTTTAGGGTTCTGTCATCCCAGGTAGCAACCCCAGACTCCTCCAGGGAAGACACCCGAGATGATTTTTCTCTCTTGACAGTGGTCCATCCTGCAGGATCTACCCAGAACTCCTCCCAGGTATCTCCCGCCGAGTTTACTCCAGTGCTTTAGGGCCCTGTAATCCCGGGTAGCAACCCCAGACTCCTCCAGGGAAGACACCCAAGATGATTTTTCTCTCTTGACATTGGTCCATCCTGCGGGATCTACCCAGAACTCCTCCCAGGCGTCTCCCGCAGATGTTTTTCCTGTGGTTTGGGTCCCTTTAATCACGGGTAGCAACCCCAGACTCCTCCAGGGAAGATACCCGAGATGATTTTTCTCCTTGGACAATGCTCCATCTTCTGGGATGCATCTGAGATTCCTCCCAGGCGTCTCCCGCAGACATTTTTCCGGTGGTTTGGGTCCCTGTAATCCCGGGTAGCAACCCCAGACTCCTCCAGGGAAGACACCCAAGATGACTTTTCTCTCTTGACAGTGGTCCATCCTGCGGGATCTACCCAGAACTCCTCCCAGGCGTCTCCCGCAGATGTTTTTCCTGTGGTTTGGGTCCCTGTAATCCCGGGTAGCAACCCCAGACTCCTCCAGGGAAGACACCCGAGATGATTTTTCTCCTTGGACAAAGCTCCATCCTCTGGGATGCATCCGAGACTTGTCGCAGCTATGTCCCTGAGTCTTTTTTCTGGCAGTTTAGGGTTCTGTCATCCCAGGTAGCAACCCCAGACTCCTCCAGGGAAGATACCCGAGATGATTTTTCTCCTTGGACAATGCTCCATCTTCTGGGATGCATCTGAGATTCCTCCCAGGCGTCTCCCGCAGACAATTTTCCGGTGGTTTGAGTCCCTTTAATCCCGGGTAGCAACCCCAGACTCCTCCAGGGAAGATACCCGAGATGATTTTTCTCCTTGGACAAAGCTCCATCCTCTGGGATGCATCCGAGACTTGTCGCAGCTATGTCCCTGAGTCTTTTTTCTCGCGGTTTAGGGTTCTGTCATCCCAGTTAGCAACCCCAGACTCCTCCAGGGAAGACACCCAAGATGATTTTTCTCTGTTGACATCGGTCCATCCTGCAGGATCTACCCAGAACTCCTCCCAGTTATCTCCCGAAGAGTTTTCTCCAGTGCTTTAGGGCCCTGTGATCCCGGGTAGCAACCCCAGACTCCTCCAGGGAAGATACCCGAGATAATTTTTCTCCTTGGACAATGCTCCATCTTCTGGGATGCATCTGAGATTCCTCCCAGGCGTCTCCCGCAGACATTTTTCCGGTGGTTTGAGTCCCTTTAATCCCGGGTAGCAACCCCAGACTCCTCCAGGGAAGGTACCCGAGATGATTTTTCTCCTTGGACAAAGCTCCATCCTCTGGGATGCATCCGAGACTTGTCGCAGCTATGTCCCTGAGTCTTTTTTCTCGCGGTTTAGGGTTCTGTCATCCCAGGTAGCAACCCCAGACTCCTCCAGGGAAGATACCCGAGATGATTTTTCTCCTTGGACAAAGCTCCATCCTCTGGGATGCATCTGAGATTCCTCCCAGGCGTCTCCTGCAGACATTTTTCCAGTGTTTTGAGTCCCTTTTAATCCCGGGTAGCAACCCCAGACTCCTCCAGGGAAGATACCCGAGATGATTTTTCTCCTTGGACAAAGCTCCATCCTCTGGGATGCATCTGAGATTCCTCCCAGGCGTCTCCCGCAGACATTTTTCCAGTGTTTTGAGTCCCTTTTAATCCCGGGTAGCAACCCCAGACTCCTCCAGGGAAGATACCCGAGATGATTTTTCTCCTTGGACAATGCTCCATCCTCTGGGATGCATCCGAGACACCTTGCAGGTATGTCCCTGAGTCTTTATTCCGGTGGTTTAGTGCCCTGTGATCCCGGGTAGCAAACCCAGACTCCTCCAGGGAAGATACCCGAGATGATTTTTCGCCTTGGACAATGCTCCATCTTCTGGGATGCATCCGAGATTCCTCCCAGGCGTCTCCCGCAGACATTTTTCCGGTGGTTTGGGTCCCTGTAATCCCGGGTAGCAACCCCAGACTCCTCCAGGGAAGACACCCGAGATGATTTTTCTCCTTGGACAAAGCTCCATCCTCTGGGATGCATCCGAGACTTGTCGCAGCTATGTCCCTGAGTCTTTTTTCTCGCGGTTTAGGGTTCTGTCATCCCAGGTAGCAACCCCAGACTCCTCCAGGGAAGATACCCGAGATGATTTTTCTCCTTGGATAAAGCTCCATCCTCTGGGATGCATCCGAGACTTGTCGCAGCTATGTCCCTGCGTCTTTTTTCTCGCGGTTTAGGGTTCTGTCATCCCAGGTAGCAACCCCAGACTCCTCCAGGGAAGACACCCAAGATGATTTTTCTCCTTGGACAATGCTCCATCCTGCGGGATCTACCCAGAACTCCTCCCAGGCGTCTCCCGCAGATGTTTTTCCTGTGGTTTGGGTCCCTGTAATCCCGGGTAGCAACCCCAGACTCCTCCAGGGAAGACACCCGAGATGATTTTTCTCCTTGGACAAAGCTCCATCCTCTGGGATGCATCCGAGACTTGTCGCAGCTATGTCCCTGAGTCTTTTTTCTCGCGGTTTAGGGTTCTGTCATCCCAGGTAGCAACCCCAGACTCCTCCAGGGAAGACACCCGAGATGATTTTTCTCTCTTGACAGTGGTCCATCCTGCAGGATCTACCCAGAACTCCTCCCAGGTATCTCCCGCCGAGTTTACTCCAGTGCTTTAGGGCCCTGTAATCCCGGGTAGCAACCCCAGACTCCTCCAGGGAAGACACCCAAGATGATTTTTCTCTCTTGACATTGGTCCATCCTGCGGGATCTACCCAGAACTCCTCCCAGGCGTCTCCCGCAGATGTTTTTCCTGTGGTTTGGGTCCCTTTAATCACGGGTAGCAACCCCAGACTCCTCCAGGGAAGATACCCGAGATGATTTTTCTCCTTGGACAATGCTCCATCTTCTGGGATGCATCTGAGATTCCTCCCAGGCGTCTCCCGCAGACATTTTTCCGGTGGTTTGGGTCCCTGTAATCCCGGGTAGCAACCCCAGACTCCTCCAGGGAAGACACCCAAGATGACTTTTCTCTCTTGACAGTGGTCCATCCTGCGGGATCTACCCAGAACTCCTCCCAGGCGTCTCCCGCAGATGTTTTTCCTGTGGTTTGGGTCCCTGTAATCCCGGGTAGCAACCCCAGACTCCTCCAGGGAAGACACCCGAGATGATTTTTCTCCTTGGACAAAGCTCCATCCTCTGGGATGCATCCGAGACTTGTCGCAGCTATGTCCCTGAGTCTTTTTTCTGGCAGTTTAGGGTTCTGTCATCCCAGGTAGCAACCCCAGACTCCTCCAGGGAAGATACCCGAGATGATTTTTCTCCTTGGACAATGCTCCATCTTCTGGGATGCATCTGAGATTCCTCCCAGGCGTCTCCCGCAGACAATTTTCCGGTGGTTTGAGTCCCTTTAATCCCGGGTAGCAACCCCAGACTCCTCCAGGGAAGATACCCGAGATGATTTTTCTCCTTGGACAAAGCTCCATCCTCTGGGATGCATCCGAGACTTGTCGCAGCTATGTCCCTGAGTCTTTTTTCTCGCGGTTTAGGGTTCTGTCATCCCAGGTAGCAACCCCAGACTCCTCCAGGGAAGACACCCAAGATGATTTTTCTCTGTTGACATCGGTCCATCCTGCAGGATCTACCCAGAACTCCTCCCAGTTATCTCCCGAAGAGTTTTCTCCAGTGCTTTAGGGCCCTGTGATCCCGGGTAGCAACCCCAGACTCCTCCAGGGAAGACACCCAAGATGATTTTTCTCCTTGGACAATGCTCCATCCTCTGGGAAGCATCCGAGACTCCTTGCAGGTATGTCCCTGACTCTTTATTCCGGTGGTTTAGGGCCCTGTGATCCCGGGTAGCAACCCCAGACTCCTCCAGGGAAGATACCCGAGATGATTTTTCTCCTTGGACAATGCTCCATCTTCTGGGATGCATCTGAGATTCCTCCCAGGCGTCTCCCGCAGACATTTTTCCGGTGGTTTGGGTCCCTGTAATCCTGGGTAGCAACCCCAGACTCCTCCAGGGAAGACACCCAAGATGACTTTTCTCTCTTGACAGTGGTCCATCCTGCGGGATCTACCCAGAACTCCTCCCAGGCGTCTCCCGCAGATGTTTTTCCTGTGGTTTGGGTCCCTGTAATCCCGGGTAGCAACCCCAGACTCCTCCAGGGAAGACACCCGAGATGATTTTTCTCCTTGGACAAAGCTCCATCCTCTGGGATGCATCCGAGACTTGTCGCAGCTATGTCCCTGAGTCTTTTTTCTCGCAGTTTAGGGTTCTGTCATCACAGGTAGCAACCCCAGACTCCTCCAGGGAAGATACCCGAGATGATTTTTCTCCTTGGACAATGCTCCATCTTCTGGGATGCATCTGAGATTCCTCCCAGGCGTCTCCCGCAGACAATTTTCCGGTGGTTTGAGTCCCTTTAATCCCGGGTAGCAACCCCAGACTCCTCCAGGGAAGATACCCGAGATGATTTTTCTCCTTGGACAAAGCTCCATCCTCTGGGAAGCATCCGAGACTCCTTGCAGGTATGTCCCTGACTCTTTATTCCGGTGGTTTAGGGCCCTGTGATCCCGGGTAGCAAACCCAGACTCCTCCAGGGAAGATACCCGAGATGATTTTTCTCCTTGGACAATGCTCCATCTTCTGGGATGCATCTGAGATTCCTCCCAGGCGTCTCCCGCAGACATTTTTCCGGTGGTTTGGGTCCCTGTAATCCCGGGTAGCAACCCCAGACTCCTTCAGGGAAGACACCCGAGATGATTTTTCTCCTTGGACAAAGCTCCATCCTCTGGGATGCATCCGAGACTTGTCGCAGCTATGTCCCTGAGTCTTTTTTCTCGCGGTTTAGGGTTCTGTCATCCCAGGTAGCAACCCCAGACTCCTCCAGGGAAGATACCCGAGATGATTTTTCTCCTTGGACAAAGCTCCATCCTCTGGGATGCATCCGAGACTTGTCGCAGCTATGTCCCTGAGTCTTTTTTCTCGCGGTTTAGGGTTCTGTCGTCCCAGGTAGCAACCCCAGACTCCTCCAGGGAAGACACCCAAGATGATTTTTCTCTCTTGACATCGGTCCATCCTGCAGGATCTACCCAGAACTCCTCCCAGTTATCTCCCGAAGAGTTTTCTCCAGTGCTTTAGGGCCCTGTGATCCCGGGTAGCAACCCCAGACTCCTCCAGGGAAGACACCCAAGATGATTTTTCTCCTTGGACAATGCTCCATCCTCTGGGAAGCATCCGAGACTCCTTGCAGGTATGTCCCTGACTCTTTATTCCGGTGGTTTAGGGCCCTGTGATCCCGGGTAGCAAACCCAGACTCCTCCAGGGAAGATACCCGAGATGATTTTTCTCCTTGGACAATGCTCCATCTTCTGGGATGCATCTGAGATTCCTCCCAGGCGTCTCCCGCAGACATTTTTCCGGTGGTTTGGGTCCCTGTAATCCCGGGTAGCAACCCCAGACTCCTCCAGGGAAGACACCCGAGATGATTTTTCTCCTTGGACAAAGCTCCATCCTCTGGGATGCATCCGAGACTTGTCGCAGCTATGTCCCTGAGTCTTTTTTCTCGCGGTGTAGGGTTCTGTCATCCCAGGTAGCAACCCCAGACTCCTCCAGGGAAGACACCCAAGATGATTTTTCTCTCTTGACATTGGTCCATCCTGCGGGATCTACCCAGAACTCCTCCCAGGCGTCTCCCGCAGATGTTTTTCCTGTGGTTTGGGTCCCTGTAATCCCGGGTAGCAACCCCAGACTCCTCCAGGGAAGACACCCGAGATGATTTTTCTCCTTGGACAAAGCTCCATCCTCTGGGATGCATCCGAGACGTGTCGCAGCTATGTCCCTGAGTCTTTTTTCTCGCGGTTTAGGGTTCTGTCATCCCAGGTAGCAACCCCAGACTCCTCCAGGGAAGATACCCGAGATGATTTTTCTCGTTGGACAATGCTCCATCTTCTGGGATGCATCTGAGATTCCTCCCAGGCGTCTCCCGCAGACATTTTTCCAGTGTGTTGAGTCCCTTTAATCCCGGGTAGCAAGCCCAGACTCCTCCAGGGAAGATACCCGAGATGATTTTTCTCCTTTGACAAAGCTCCATCCTCTGGGATGCATCCGAGACTTGTCGCAGCTATGTCCCTGAGTCTTTTTTCTCGCGGTTTAGGATTCTGTCATCCCAGGTAGCAACCCCAGAATCCTCCAGGGAAGACACCCAAGATGATTTTTCTCTGTTGACATCGGTCCATCCTGCAGGATCTACCCAGAACTCCTCCCAGTTATCTCCCGAAGAGTTTTCTCCAGTGCTTTAGGGCCCTGTGATCCCGGGTAGCAACCCCAGACTCCTCCAGGGAAGACACCCAAGATGATTTTTCTCCTTGGACAATGCTCCATCCTCTGGGAAGCATCCGAGACTCCTTGCAGGTATGTCCCTGACTCTTTATTCCGGTGGTTTAGGGCCCTGTGATCCCGGGTAGCAAACCCAGACTCCTCCAGGGAAGATACCCGAGATGATTTTTCTCCTTGGACAATGCTCCATCTTCTGGGATGCATCTGAGATTCCTCCCAGGCGTCTCCCGCAGACATTTTTCCGGTGGTTTGGGTCCCTGTAATCCCGGGTAGCAACCCCAGACTCCTCCAGGGAAGACACCCGAGATGATTTTTCTCCTTGGACAAAGCTCCATCCTCTGGGATGCATCCGAGACTTGTCGCAGCTATGTCCCTGAGTCTTTTTTCTCGCGGTTTAGGGTTCTGTCATCCCAGGTAGCAACCCCAGACTCCTCCAGGGAAGATACCCGAGATGATTTTTCTCCTTGGATAAAGCTCCATCCTGTGGGATGCATCCGAGACTTGTCGCAGCTATGTCCCTGCGTCTTTTTTCTCGCGGTTTAGGGTTCTGTCATCCCAGGTAGCAACCCCAGACTCCTCCAGGGAAGACACCCAAGATGAATTTTCTCCTTGGACAATGCTCCATCCTGCGGGATCTACCCAGAACTCCTCCCAGGCGTCTCCCGCATATGTTTTTCCTGTTGTTTGGGTCCCTGTAATCCCGGGTAGCAACCCCAGACTCCTCCAGGGAAGACACCCGAGATGATTTTTCTCCTTGGACAAAGCTCCATCCTCTGGGATGCATCCGAGACTTGTCGCAGCTATGTCCCTGAGTCTTTTTTCTCGCGGTTTAGGGTTCTGTCATCCCAGGTAGCAACCCCAGACTCCTCCAGGGAAGACACCCGAGATGATTTTTCTCTCTTGACAGTGGTCCATCCTGCAGGATCTACCCAGAACTCCTGCCAGGTATCTCCCGCCGAGTTTACTCCAGTGCTTTAGGGCCCTGTAATCCCGGGTAGCAACCCCAGACTCCTCCAGGGAAGACACCCGAGATGATTTTTCTCTCTTGACATTGGTCCATCCTGCGGGATCTACCCAGAACTCCTCCCAGGCGTCTCCCGCAGATGTTTTTCCTGTGGTTTGGGTCCCTTTAATCACGGGTAGCAACCCCAGACTCCTCCAGGGAAGATACCCGAGATGATTTTTCTCCTTGGACAATGCTCCATCTTCTGGGATGCATCTGAGATTCCTCCCAGGCGTCTCCCGCAGACATTTTTCCGGTGGTTTGAGTCCCTTTAATCCCGGGTAGCAACCCCAGACTCCTCCAGGGAAGGTACCCGAGATGATTTTTCTCCTTGGACAAAGCTCCATCCTCTGGGATGCATCCGAGACTTGTCGCAGCTATGTCCCTGAGTCTTTTTTCTCGCGGTTTAGGATTCTGTCATCCCAGGTAGCAACCCCAGACTCCTCCAGGGAAGACACCCAAGATGATTTTTCTCTGTTGACATCGGTCCATCCTGCGGGATCTACCCAGAACTCCTCCCAGGCGTCTCCCGCAGATGTTTTTCCTGTGGTTTGGGTCCCTGTAATCCCGGGTAGCAACCCCAGACTCCTCCAGGGAAGATACCCGAGATAATTTTTCTCCTTGGACAATGCTCCATCCTCTGGGAAGCATCCGAGACCCCTTGCAGGTATGTCCCTGAGTCTTTATTCCGGTGGTTTAGGGCCCTGTGATCCCGGGTAGCAACCCCAGACTCCTCCAGGGAAGATACCCGAGATGATTTTTCTCTTTGGACAATGCTCCATCTTCTGGGATGCATCTGAGATTCCTCCCAGGCGTCTCCCGTAGACATTTTTCCGGTGGTTTGGGTCCCTGTGATCCCGGGTAGCAACCCCAGACTCCTCCAGGGAAGACACCCGAGATGATTTTTCTCTCTTGACATTTGTCCATCCTGCGGGATCTACCCAGAACTCCTCCCAGGCGTCTCCCGCAGATGTTTTTCCTGTGGTTTGGGTCCCTGTAATCCCGGGTAGCAACCCCAGACTCCTCCAGGGAAGACACCCAAGATGATTTTTCTCCTTGGACAAAGCTCCATCCTCTGGGATGCATCCGAGACTTGTCGCAGCTATGTCCCTGAGTCTTTTTTCTCGCGGTTTAGGGTTCTGTCATCCCAGGTAGCAACCCCAGACTCCTCCAGGGAAGACACCCAAGATGATTTTTCTCCTTGGACAATGCTCCATCTTCTGGGATGCATCTGAGATTCCTCCCAGGCGTCTCCCGCAGACATTTTTCCAGTGTTTTGAGTCCGTTTTAATCCCGAGTAGCAACCCCAGACTCCTCCAGGGAAGATACCCGAGATGATTTTTCTCCTTGGACAAAGCTCCATCCTCTGGGATGCATCCGAGACTCCTTGCAGGTATGTCCCTGACTCTTTATTCCGGTGGTTTAGGGCCCTGCGATCCCGGGTAGCAAACCCAGACTTCTCCAGGGAAGATACCCGAGATGATTTTTCTCCTTGGACAATGCTCCATCTTCTGGGATGCATCTGAGATTCCTCCCAGGCGTCACCCGCAGACATTTTTCCGGTGGTTTGGGTCCCTGTAATCCCGGGTAGCAACCCCAGACTCCTCCAGGGAAGACACCCGAGATGATTTTTCTCCTTGGACAAAGCTCCATCCTCTGGGATGCATCCGAGACTTGTCGCAGCTATGTCCCTGCGTCTTTTTTCTCGCGGTTTAGGGTTCTGTCATCCCAGGTAGCAACCCCAGACTCCTCCAGGGAAGACACCCAAGATGATTTTTCTCTCTGGACAGTGGTCCATCCTGCAGGATCTACCCAGAACTCCTCCCAGGTATCTCCCGCCGAGTTTACTCCAGTGCTTTAGGTCCCTGTAATTCCGGGTAGCAACCCCAGACTCCTCCAGGGAAGACACCCGAGATGATTTTTCTCCTTGGACAAAGCTCCATCCTCTGGGATGCATCCGAGACTTGTCGCAGCTATGTCCCTGAGTCTTTTTTCTCGCGGTTTAGGGTTCTGTCATCCCGGGTAGCAACCCCAGACTCCTCCAGGGAAGACACCCAAGATGATTTTTCTCTCTGGACAGTGGTCCATCCTGCAGGATCTACCCAGAACTCCTCCCAGGTATCTCCCGCCGAGTTTACTCCAGTGCTTTAGGTCCCTGTAATTCCGGGTAGCAACCCCAGACTCCTCCAGGGAAGACACCCAAGATGATTTTTCTCTCTTGACATTGGTCCATCCTGCGGGATCTACCCAGAACTCCTCCCAGGCGTCTCCCGCAGATGTTTTTCCTGTGGTTTAGGTCCCTTTAATCACGGGTAGCAACCCCAGACTCCTCCATGCATCTGAGATTCCTCCCAGGCGTCTCCCGCAGACATTTTTCCGGTGGTTTGGGTCCCTGTAATCCCGGGTAGCAACCCCAGACTCCTCCAGGGAAGACACCCGAGATGATTTTTCTCCTTGGACAAAGCTCCATCCTCTGGGATGCATCCGAGACTTGTCGCAGCTATGTCCCTGAGTCTTTTTTCTTGCGGTTTAGGGTTCTGTCATCCCAGGTAGCAACCCCAGACTCCTCCAGGGAAGACACCCAAGATGATTTTTCTCTCTTGACAGTGGTCCATCCTGCGGGATCTACCCGGAACTCCTCCCAGGCGTCTCCCGCAGATGTTTTTCCTGTGGTTTGGGTCCCTGTAATCCCGGGTAGCAACCCCAGACTCCTCCAGGGAAGACACCCAAGATGATTTTTCTCCTTGGACAATGCTCCATCCTCTGGGAAGCATCCGAGACTCCTTGCAGGTATGTCCCTGACTCTTTATTCCGGTGGTTTAGGGCCCTGTGATCCCGGGTAGCAACCCCAGACTCCTCCAGGGAAGATACCCGAGATGATTTTTCTCCTTGGACAAAGCTCCATCCTCTGGGATGCATCCAAGACTTGTCGCAGCTATGTCCCTGAGAACTTTTTCTCGCGGTTTAGGGTTCTGTCATCCCAGGTAGCAACCCCAGACTCCTCCAGGGAAGACACCCAAGATGATTTTTCTCCTTGGACAATGCTCCATCTTCTGGGATGCATCTGAGATTCCTCCCAGGCGTCTCCCGCAGACATTTTTCCAGTGTTTTGAGTCCCTTTTAATCCCGGGTAGCAACCCCAGACTCCTCCAGGGAAGATACCCGAGATGATTTTTCTCCTTGGACAAAGCTCCATCCTCTGGGATGCATCCGAGACTCCTTGCAGGTATGTCCCTGACTCTTTATTCCGGTGGTTTAGGACCCTGTGATCCCGGGTAGCAACCCCAGACTCCTCCAGGGAAGATACCCGAGATGATTTTTCTCCTTGGACAATGCTCCATCTTCTGGGATGCATCTGAGATTCCTCCCAGGCGTCACCCGCAGACATTTTTCCGGTGGTTTGGGTCCCTGTAATCCCGGGTAGCAACCCCAGACTCCTCCAGGGAAGATACCCGAGATGATTTTTCTCCTTGGACAAAGCTCCATCCTCTGGGATGCATCCGAGACTTGTCGCAGCTATGTCCCTGCGTCTTTTTTCTCGCGGTTTAGGGTTCTGTCATCCCAGGTAGCAACCCCAGACTCCTCCAGGGAAGACACCCAAGATGATTTTTCTCCTTGGACAATGCTCCATCCTGCGGGATCTACCCAGAACTCCTCCCAGGCGTCTCCCGCAGATGTTTTTCCTGTGGTTTGGGTCCCTGTAATCCCGGGTAGCAACCCCAGACTCCTCCAGGGAAGACACCCGAGATGATTTTTCTCCTTGGACAAAGCTCCATCCTCTGGGAATCATCCGAGACTTGTCGCAGCTATGTCCCTGAGTCTTTTTTCTCGCGGTTTAGGGTTCTGTCATCCCGGGTAGCAACCCCAGACTCCTCCAGGGAAGACACCCAAGATGATTTTTCTCTCTTGACATTGGTCCATCCTGCGGGATCTACCCAGAACTCCTCCCAGGCGTCTCCCGCAGATGTTTTTCCTGTGGTTTGGGTCCCTTTAATCACGGGTAGCAACCCCAGACTCCTCCAGGGAAGATACCCGAGATGATTTTTCTCCTTGGACAATGCTCCATCTTCTGGGATGCATCTGAGATTCCTCCCAGGCGTCTCCCGCAGACATTTTTCCGGTGGTTTGGGTCCCTGTAATCCCGGGTAGCAACCCCAGACTCCTCCAGGGAAGACACCCGAGATGATTTTTCTCCTTGGACAAAGCTCCATCCTCTGGGATGCATCCGAGACTTGTCGCAGCTATGTACCTGAGTCTTTTTTCTCGCGGTTTAGGGTTCTGTCATCCCAGGTAGCAACCCCAGACTCCTCCAGGGAAGACACCCAAGATGATTTTTCTCTCTTGACATTGGTCCATCCTGCGGGATCTACCCAGAACTCCTCCCAGGCGTATCCCGCAGATGTTTTTCCTGTGGTTTGGGTCCCTGTAATCCCGGGTAGCAACCCCAGACTCCTCCAGGGAAGACACCCGAGATGATTTTTCTCCTTGGACAAAGCTCCATCCTCTGGGATGCATCCGAGACTTGTCGCAGCTATGTCCCTGAGTATTTTTTCTCGCGGTTTAGGGTTCTGTCATCCCAGGTAGCAACCCCAGACTCCTCCAGGGAAGATACCCGAGATGATTTTTCTCCTTGGACAAAGCTCCATCCTCTGGGATGCATCCGAGACTTGTCGCAGCTATGTCCCTGAGTCTTTTTTCTCGCGGTTTAGGGTTCTGTCATCCCAGGTAGCAACCCCAGACTCCTCCAGGGAAGACACCCAAGATGATTTTTCTCCTTGGACAATGCTCCATCTTCTGGGATGCATCTGAGATTCCTCCCAGGCGTCTCCCGCAGACATTTTTCCAGTGTTTTGAGTCCCTTTTAATCCCGGGTAGCAACCCCAGACTCCTCCAGGGAAGATACCCG
This sequence comes from Vanellus vanellus, assembly GCF_965231255.1. NCBI lineage: Eukaryota > Metazoa > Chordata > Aves > Charadriiformes > Charadriidae > Vanellus > Vanellus vanellus. Next base: position 2,551,007 of record NW_028127296.1, on the reverse strand, counting down.
AGATGATTTTTCTCCTTGGACAAAGCTCCATCCTCTGGGATGCATCCGAGACTCCTTGCAGGTATGTCCCTGAGTCTTTATTCCGGTGGTTTAGGGCCCTGTGATCCCGGGTAGCAAACACAGACTCCTCCAGGGAAGATAACCGAGATGATTTTTCTCCTTGGACAAAGCTCCATCCTCTGGGATGCATCCGAGACTTGTCGCAGCTATGTCCCTGAGTCTTTTTTCTCGCGGTTTAGGGTTCTGTCATCCCAGGTAGCAACCCCAGACTCCTCCAGGGAAGACACCCAAGATGATTTTTCTCCTTGGACAATGCTCCATCCTGCGGGATCTACCCAGAACTCCTCCCAGGCGTCTCCCGCAGATGTTTTTCCTGTGGTTTGGGTCCCTGTAATCCCGGGTAGCAACCCCAGACTCCTCCAGGGAAGACACCCGAGATGATTTTTCTCCTTGGACAAAGCTCCATCCTCTGGGATGCATCCGAGACTTGTCGCAGCTATGTCCCTGAGTCTTTTTTCTCGCGGTTTAGGATTCTGTCATCCCAGGTAGCAACCCCAGACTCCTCCAGGGAAGACACCCAAGATGATTTTTCTCTGTTGACATCGGTCCATCCTGCAGGATCTACCCAGAACTCCTCCCAGTTATCTCCCGAAGAGTTTTCTCCAGTGCTTTAGGGCCCTGTGATCCCGGGTAGCAACCCCAGACTCCTCCAGGGAAGACACCCAAGATGATTTTTCTCTCTTGACATTGGTCCATCCTGCGGGATCTACCCAGAACTCCTCCCAGGCGTCTCCCAGAGATGTTTTTCCTGTGGTTTGGGTCCCTGTAGTCCCGGGTAGCAAACCCAGACTCCTCCAGGGAAGATACCCGAGATGATTTTTCTCCTTGGACAATGCTCCATCTTCTGGGATGCATCTGAGATTCCTCCCAGGCGTCTCCCGCAGACATTTTTCCGGTGGTTTGGGTCCCTGTAATCCCGGGTAGCAACCCCAGACTCCTCCAGGGAAGACACCCGAGATGATTTTTCTCCTTGGACAAAGCTCCATCCTCTGGGATGCATCCGAGACTTGTCGCAGCTATGTCCCTGAGTCTTTTTTCTCGCGGTTTAGGGTTCTGTCATCCCAGGTAGCAACCCCAGACTCCTCCAGGGAAGATACCCGAGATGATTTTTCTCCTTGGATAAAGCTCCATCCTCTGGGATGCATCCGAGACTTGTCGCAGCTATGTCCCTGCGTCTTTTTTCTCGCGGTTTAGGGTTCTGTCATCCCAGGTAGCAACCCCAGACTCCTCCAGGGAAGACACCCAAGATGATTTTTCTCCTTGGACAATGCTCCATCCTGCGGGATCTACCCAGAACTCCTCCCAGGCGTCTCCCGCAGATGTTTTTCCTGTGGTTTGGGTCCCTGTAATCCCGGGTAGCAACCCCAGACTCCTCCAGGGAAGACACCCGAGATGATTTTTCTCCTTGGACAAAGCTCCATCCTCTGGGAATCATCCGAGACTTGTCGCAGCTATGTCCCTGAGTCTTTTTTCTCGCGGTTTAGGGTTCTGTCATCCCGGGTAGCAACCCCAGACTCCTCCAGGGAAGACACCCAAGATGATTTTTCTCTCTTGACATTGGTCCATCCTGCGGCATCTACCCAGAACTCCTCCCAGGCGTCTCCCGTAGATGTTTTTCCTGTGGTTTGGGTCCCTTTAATCACGGGTAGCAACCCCAGACTCCTCCAGGGAAGATACCCGAGATGATTTTTCTCCTTGGACAATGCTCCATCTTCAGGGATGCATCTGAGATTCCTCCCAGGCGTCTCCCGCAGACATTTTTCCGGTGGTTTGGGTCCCTGTAATCCCGGGTAGCAACCCCAGACTCCTCCAGGGAAGACACCCGAGATGATTTTTCTCCTTGGACAAAGCTCCATCCTCTGGGATGCATCCGAGACTTGTCGCAGCTATGTACCTGAGTCTTTTTTCTCGCGGTTTAGGGTTCTGTCATCCCAGGTAGCAACCCCAGACTCCTCCAGGGAAGACACCCAAGATGATTTTTCTCCTTGGACAATGCTCCATCTTCTGGGATGCATCTGAGATTCCTCCCAGGCGTCTCCCGCAGACATTTTTCCAGTGTTTTGAGTCCCTTTTAATCCCGGGTAGCAACCCCAGACTCCTCCAGGGAAGATACCCGAGATGATTTTTCTCCTTGGACAAAGCTCCATCCTCTGGGATGCATCCGAGACTCCTTGCAGGTATGTCCCTGAGTCTTTATTCCGGTGGTTTAGGGCCCTGTGATCCCGGGTAGCAAACACAGACTCCTCCAGGGAAGATAACCGAGATGATTTTTCTCCTTGGACAAAGCTCCATCCTCTGGGATGCATCCGAGACTTGTCGCAGCTATGTCCCTGAGTCTTTTTTCTCGCGGTTTAGGGTTCTGTCATCCCAGGTAGCAACCCCAGACTCCTCCAGGGAAGACACCCAAGATGATTTTTCTCCTTGGACAATGCTCCATCCTGCGGGATCTACCCAGAACTCCTCCCAGGCGTCTCCCGCAGATGTTTTTCCTGTGGTTTGGGTCCCTGTAATCCCGGGTAGCAACCCCAGACTCCTCCAGGGAAGACACCCGAGATGATTTTTCTCCTTGGACAAAGCTCCATCCTCTGGGATGCATCCGAGACTTGTCGCATCTATGTCCCTGAGTCTTTTTTCTCGCGGTTTAGGATTCTGTCATCCCAGGTAGCAACCCCAGACTCCTCCAGGGAAGACACCCAAGATGATTTTTCTCTGTTGACATCGGTCCATCCTGCAGGATCTACCCAGAACTCCTCCCAGTTATCTCCCGAAGAGTTTTCTCCAGTGCTTTAGGGCCCTGTGATCCCGGGTAGCAACCCCAGACTCCTCCAGGGAAGACACCCAAGATGATTTTTCTCTCTTGACATTGGTCCATCCTGCGGGATCTACCCAGAACTCCTCCCAGGCGTCTCCCAGAGATGTTTTTCCTGTGGTTTGGGTCCCTGTAGTCCCGGGTAGCAACCCCAGACTCCTCCAGGGAAGACACCCGAGATGATTTTTCTCCTTGGACAAAGCTCCATCCTCTGGGATGCATCCGAGACTTGTCGCAGCTATGTCCCTGAGTCTTTTTTCTCGCGGTTTAGGGTTCTGTCATCCCAGGTAGCAACCCCAGACTCCTCCAGGGAAGATACCCGAGATGATTTTTCTCCTTGGATAAAGCTCCATCCTCTGGGATGCATCCGAGACTTGTCGCAGCTATGTCCCTGCGTCTTTTTTCTCGCGGTTTAGGGTTCTGTCATCCCAGGTAGCAACCCCAGACTCCTCCAGGGAAGACACCCAAGATGAATTTTCTCCTTGGACAATGCTCCATCCTGCGGGATCTACCCAGAACTCCTCCCAGGCGTCTCCCGCATATGTTTTTCCTGTTGTTTGGGTCCCTGTAATCCCGGGTAGCAACCCCAGACTCCTCCAGGGAAGACACCCGAGATGATTTTTCTCCTTGGACAAAGCTCCATCCTCTGGGATGCATCCGAGACTTGTCGCAGCTATGTCCCTGAGTCTTTTTTCTCGCGGTTTAGGGTTCTGTCATCCCAGGTAGCAACCCCAGACTCCTCCAGGGAAGACACCCGAGATGATTTTTCTCTCTTGACAGTGGTCCATCCTGCAGGATCTACCCAGAACTCCTGCCAGGTATCTCCCGCCGAGTTTACTCCAGTGCTTTAGGGCCCTGTAATCCCGGGTAGCAACCCCAGACTCCTCCAGGGAAGACACCCGAGATGATTTTTCTCTCTTGACATTGGTCCATCCTGCGGGATCTACCCAGAACTCCTCCCAGGCGTATCCCGCAGATGTTTTTCCTGTGGTTTGGGTCCCTGTAATCCCGGGTAGCAACCCCAGACTCCTCCAGGGAAGACACCCTAGATGATTTTTCTCCTTGGACAAAGCTCCATCCTCTGGGATGCATCCGAGACTTGTCGCAGCTATGTCCCTGAGTATTTTTTCTCGCGGTTTAGGGTTCTGTCATCCCAGGTAGCAACCCCAGACTCCTCCAGGGAAGATACCCGAGATGATTTTTCTCCTTGGACAAAGCTCCATCCTCTGGGATGCATCCGAGACTTGTCGCAGCTATGTCCCTGAGTCTTTTTTCTCGCGGTTTAGGGTTCTGTCATCCCAGGTAGCAACCCCAGACTCCTCCAGGGAAGACACCCAAGATGATTTTTCTCTCTTGACATTGGTCCATCCTGCGGGATCTACCCAGAACTCCTCCCAGGCGTATCCCGCAGATGTTTTTCCTGTGGTTTGGGTCCCTGTAATCCCGGGTAGCAACCCCAGACTCCTCCAGGGAAGACACCCGAGATGATTTTTCTCCTTGGACAAAGCTCCATCCTCTGGGATGCATCCGAGACTTGTCGCAGCTATGTCCCTGAGTCTTTTTTCTCGCGGTTTAGGGTTCTGTCATCCCAGGTAGCAACCCCAGACTCCTCCAGGGAAGACACCCAAGATGATTTTTCTCCTTGGACAATGCTCCATCTTCTGGGATGCATCTGAGATTCCTCCCAGGCGTCTCCCGCAGACATTTTTCCAGTGTTTTGAGTCCCTTTTAATCCCGGGTAGCAACCCCAGACTCCTCCAGGGAAGATACCCGAGATGATTTTTCTCCTTGGACAAAGCTCCATCCTCTGGGATGCATCCGAGACTCCTTGCAGGTATGTCCCTGAGTCTTTATTCCGGTGGTTTAGGGCCCTGTGATCCCGGGTAGCAAACACAGACTCCTCCAGGGAAGATAACCGAGATGATTTTTCTCCTTGGACAAAGCTCCATCCTCTGGGATGCATCCGAGACTTGTCGCAGCTATGTCCCTGAGTCTTTTTTCTCGCGGTTTAGGGTTCTGTCATCCCAGGTAGCAACCCCAGACTCCTCCAGGGAAGACACCCAAGATGATTTTTCTCCTTGGACAATGCTCCATCCTGCGGGATCTACCCAGAACTCCTCCCAGGCGTCTCCCGCAGATGTTTTTCCTGTGGTTTGGGTCCCTGTAATCCCGGGTAGCAACCCCAGACTCCTCCAGGGAAGACACCCGAGATGATTTTTCTCCTTGGACAAAGCTCCATCCTCTGGGATGCATCCGAGACTTGTCGCATCTATGTCCCTGAGTCTTTTTTCTCGCGGTTTAGGATTCTGTCATCCCAGGTAGCAACCCCAGACTCCTCCAGGGAAGACACCCAAGATGATTTTTCTCTGTTGACATCGGTCCATCCTGCAGGATCTACCCAGAACTCCTCCCAGTTATCTCCCGAAGAGTTTTCTCCAGTGCTTTAGGGCCCTGTGATCCCGGGTAGCAACCCCAGACTCCTCCAGGGAAGACACCCAAGATGATTTTTCTCTCTTGACATTGGTCCATCCTGCGGGATCTACCCAGAACTCCTCCCAGGCGTCTCCCAGAGATGTTTTTCCTGTGGTTTGGGTCCCTGTAGTCCCGGGTAGCAAACCCAGACTCCTCCAGGGAAGATACCCGAGATGATTTTTCTCCTTGGACAATGCTCCATCTTCTGGGATGCATCTGAGATTCCTCCCAGGCGTCTCCCGCAGACATTTTTCCGGTGGTTTGGGTCCCTGTAATCCCGGGTAGCAACCCCAGACTCCTCCAGGGAAGACACCCGAGATGATTTTTCTCCTTGGACAAAGCTCCATCCTCTGGGATGCATCCGAGACTTGTCGCAGCTATGTCCCTGAGTCTTTTTTCTCGCGGTTTAGGGTTCTGTCATCCCAGGTAGCAACCCCAGACTCCTCCAGGGAAGATACCCGAGATGATTTTTCTCCTTGGATAAAGCTCCATCCTCTGGGATGCATCCGAGACTTGTCGCAGCTATGTCCCTGCGTCTTTTTTCTCGCGGTTTAGGGTTCTGTCATCCCAGGTAGCAACCCCAGACTCCTCCAGGGAAGACACCCAAGATGATTTTTCTCCTTGGACAATGCTCCATCTTCTGGGATGCATCTGAGATTCCTCCCAGGCGTCTCCCGCAGACATTTTTCCAGTGTTTTGAGTCCCTTTTAATCCCGGGTAGCAACCCCAGACTCCTCCAGGGAAGATACCCGAGATGATTTTTCTCCTTGGACAAAGCTCCATCCTCTGGGATGCATCCGAGACTCCTTGCAGGTATGTCCCTGAGTCTTTATTCCGGTGGTTTAGGGCCCTGTGATCCCGGGTAGCAAACACAGACTCCTCCAGGGAAGATAACCGAGATGATTTTTCTCCTTGGACAAAGCTCCATCCTCTGGGATGCATCCGAGACTTGTCGCAGCTATGTCCCTGAGTCTTTTTTCTCGCGGTTTAGGGTTCTGTCATCCCAGGTAGCAACCCCAGACTCCTCCAGGGAAGACACCCAAGATGATTTTTCTCCTTGGACAATGCTCCATCCTGCGGGATCTACCCAGAACTCCTCCCAGGCGTCTCCCGCAGATGTTTTTCCTGTGGTTTGGGTCCCTGTAATCCCGGGTAGCAACCCCAGACTCCTCCAGGGAAGACACCCGAGATGATTTTTCTCCTTGGACAAAGCTCCATCCTCTGGGATGCATCCGAGACTTGTCGCATCTATGTCCCTGAGTCTTTTTTCTCGCGGTTTAGGATTCTGTCATCCCAGGTAGCAACCCCAGACTCCTCCAGGGAAGACACCCAAGATGATTTTTCTCTGTTGACATCGGTCCATCCTGCAGGATCTACCCAGAACTCCTCCCAGTTATCTCCCGAAGAGTTTTCTCCAGTGCTTTAGGGCCCTGTGATCCCGGGTAGCAACCCCAGACTCCTCCAGGGAAGACACCCAAGATGATTTTTCTCTCTTGACATTGGTCCATCCTGCGGGATCTACCCAGAACTCCTCCCAGGCGTCTCCCAGAGATGTTTTTCCTGTGGTTTGGGTCCCTGTAGTCCCGGGTAGCAAACCCAGACTCCTCCAGGGAAGATACCCGAGATGATTTTTCTCCTTGGACAATGCTCCATCTTCTGGGATGCATCTGAGATTCCTCCCAGGCGTCTCCCGCAGACATTTTTCCGGTGGTTTGGGTCCCTGTAATCCCGGGTAGCAACCCCAGACTCCTCCAGGGAAGACACCCGAGATGATTTTTCTCCTTGGACAAAGCTCCATCCTCTGGGATGCATCCGAGACTTGTCGCAGCTATGTCCCTGAGTCTTTTTTCTCGCGGTTTAGGGTTCTGTCATCCCAGGTAGCAACCCCAGACTCCTCCAGGGAAGATACCCGAGATGATTTTTCTCCTTGGATAAAGCTCCATCCTCTGGGATGCATCCGAGACTTGTCGCAGCTATGTCCCTGCGTCTTTTTTCTCGCGGTTTAGGGTTCTGTCATCCCAGGTAGCAACCCCAGACTCCTCCAGGGAAGACACCCAAGATGAATTTTCTCCTTGGACAATGCTCCATCCTGCGGGATCTACCCAGAACTCCTCCCAGGCGTCTCCCGCATATGTTTTTCCTGTTGTTTGGGTCCCTGTAATCCCGGGTAGCAACCCCAGACTCCTCCAGGGAAGACACCCGAGATGATTTTTCTCCTTGGACAAAGCTCCATCCTCTGGGATGCATCCGAGACTTGTCGCAGCTATGTCCCTGAGTCTTTTTTCTCGCGGTTTAGGGTTCTGTCATCCCAGGTAGCAACCCCAGACTCCTCCAGGGAAGACACCCGAGATGATTTTTCTCTCTTGACAGTGGTCCATCCTGCAGGATCTACCCAGAACTCCTGCCAGGTATCTCCCGCCGAGTTTACTCCAGTGCTTTAGGGCCCTGTAATCCCGGGTAGCAACCCCAGACTCCTCCAGGGAAGACACCCGAGATGATTTTTCTCTCTTGACATTGGTCCATCCTGCGGGATCTACCCAGAACTCCTCCCAGGCGTATCCCGCAGATGTTTTTCCTGTGGTTTGGGTCCCTGTAATCCCGGGTAGCAACCCCAGACTCCTCCAGGGAAGACACCCTAGATGATTTTTCTCCTTGGACAAAGCTCCATCCTCTGGGATGCATCCGAGACTTGTCGCAGCTATGTCCCTGAGTATTTTTTCTCGCGGTTTAGGGTTCTGTCATCCCAGGTAGCAACCCCAGACTCCTCCAGGGAAGATACCCGAGATGATTTTTCTCCTTGGACAAAGCTCCATCCTCTGGGATGCATCCGAGACTTGTCGCAGCTATGTCCCTGAGTCTTTTTTCTCGCGGTTTAGGGTTCTGTCATCCCAGGTAGCAACCCCAGACTCCTCCAGGGAAGACACCCAAGATGATTTTTCTCTCTTGACATTGGTCCATCCTGCGGGATCTACCCAGAACTCCTCCCAGGCGTATCCCGCAGATGTTTTTCCTGTGGTTTGGGTCCCTGTAATCCCGGGTAGCAACCCCAGACTCCTCCAGGGAAGACACCCGAGATGATTTTTCTCCTTAGACAAAGCTCCATCCTCTGGGATGCATCCGAGACTTGTCGCAGCTATGTCCCTGAGTCTTTTTTCTCGCGGTTTAGGGTTCTGTCATCCCAGGTAGCAACCCCAGACTCCTCCAGGGAAGACACCCAAGATGATTTTTCTCCTTGGACAATGCTCCATCTTCTGGGATGCATCTGAGATTCCTCCCAGGCGTCTCCCGCAGACATTTTTCCAGTGTTTTGAGTCCCTTTTAATCCCGGGTAGCAACCCCAGACTCCTCCAGGGAAGATACCCGAGATGATTTTTCTCCTTGGACAAAGCTCCATCCTCTGGGATGCATCCGAGACTCCTTGCAGGTATGTCCCTGAGTCTTTATTCCGGTGGTTTAGGGCCCTGTGATCCCGGGTAGCAAACACAGACTCCTCCAGGGAAGATAACCGAGATGATTTTTCTCCTTGGACAAAGCTCCATCCTCTGGGATGCATCCGAGACTTGTCGCAGCTATGTCCCTGAGTCTTTTTTCTCGCGGTTTAGGGTTCTGTCATCCCAGGTAGCAACCCCAGACTCCTCCAGGGAAGACACCCAAGATGATTTTTCTCCTTGGACAATGCTCCATCCTGCGGGATCTACCCAGAACTCCTCCCAGGCGTCTCCCGCAGATGTTTTTCCTGTGGTTTGGGTCCCTGTAATCCCGGGTAGCAACCCCAGACTCCTCCAGGGAAGACACCCGAGATGATTTTTCTCCTTGGACAAAGCTCCATCCTCTGGGATGCATCCGAGACTTGTCGCATCTATGTCCCTGAGTCTTTTTTCTCGCGGTTTAGGATTCTGTCATCCCAGGTAGCAACCCCAGACTCCTCCAGGGAAGACACCCAAGATGATTTTTCTCTGTTGACATCGGTCCATCCTGCAGGATCTACCCAGAACTCCTCCCAGTTATCTCCCGAAGAGTTTTCTCCAGTGCTTTAGGGCCCTGTGATCCCGGGTAGCAACCCCAGACTCCTCCAGGGAAGACACCCAAGATGATTTTTCTCTCTTGACATTGGTCCATCCTGCGGGATCTACCCAGAACTCCTCCCAGGCGTCTCCCAGAGATGTTTTTCCTGTGGTTTGGGTCCCTGTAGTCCCGGGTAGCAAACCCAGACTCCTCCAGGGAAGATACCCGAGATGATTTTTCTCCTTGGACAATGCTCCATCTTCTGGGATGCATCTGAGATTCCTCCCAGGCGTCTCCCGCAGACATTTTTCCGGTGGTTTGGGTCCCTGTAATCCCGGGTAGCAACCCCAGACTCCTCCAGGGAAGACACCCGAGATGATTTTTCTCCTTGGACAAAGCTCCATCCTCTGGGATGCATCCGAGACTTGTCGCAGCTATGTCCCTGAGTCTTTTTTCTCGCGGTTTAGGGTTCTGTTATCCCAGGTAGCAACCCCAGACTCCTCCAGGGAAGATACCCGAGATGATTTTTCTCCTTGGATAAAGCTCCATCCTCTGGGATGCATCCGAGACTTGTCGCAGCTATGTCCCTGCGTCTTTTTTCTCGCGGTTTAGGGTTCTGTCATCCCAGGTAGCAACCCCAGACTCCTCCAGGGAAGACACCCAAGATGAATTTTCTCCTTGGACAATGCTCCATCCTGCGGGATCTACCCAGAACTCCTCCCAGGCGTCTCCCGCATATGTTTTTCCTGTTGTTTGGGTCCCTGTAATCCCGGGTAGCAACCCCAGACTCCTCCAGGGAAGACACCCGAGATGATTTTTCTCCTTGGACAAAGCTCCATCCTCTGGGATGCATCCGAGACTTGTCGCAGCTATGTCCCTGAGTCTTTTTTCTCGCGGTTTAGGGTTCTGTCATCCCAGGTAGCAACCCCAGACTCCTCCAGGGAAGACACCCGAGATGATTTTTCTCTCTTGACAGTGGTCCATCCTGCAGGATCTACCCAGAACTCCTGCCAGGTATCTCCCGCCGAGTTTACTCCAGTGCTTTAGGGCCCTGTAATCCCGGGTAGCAACCCCAGACTCCTCCAGGGAAGACACCCGAGATGATTTTTCTCTCTTGACATTGGTCCATCCTGCGGGATCTACCCAGAACTCCTCCCAGGCGTATCCCGCAGATGTTTTTCCTGTGGTTTGGGTCCCTGTAATCCCGGGTAGCAACCCCAGACTCCTCCAGGGAAGACACCCTAGATGATTTTTCTCCTTGGACAAAGCTCCATCCTCTGGGATGCATCCGAGACTTGTCGCAGCTATGTCCCTGAGTATTTTTTCTCGCGGTTTAGGGTTCTGTCATCCCAGGTAGCAACCCCAGACTCCTCCAGGGAAGATACCCGAGATGATTTTTCTCCTTGGACAAAGCTCCATCCTCTGGGATGCATCCGAGACTTGTCGCAGCTATGTCCCTGAGTCTTTTTTCTCGCGGTTTAGGGTTCTGTCATCCCAGGTAGCAACCCCAGACTCCTCCAGGGAAGACACCCAAGATGATTTTTCTCCTTGGACAATGCTCCATCTTCTGGGATGCATCTGAGATTCCTCCCAGGCGTCTCCCGCAGACATTTTTCCAGTGTTTTGAGTCCCTTTTAATCCCGGGTAGCAACCCCAGACTCTTCCAGGGAAGATACCCGAGATGATTTTTCTCCTTGGACAAAGCTCCATCCTCTGGGATGCATCCGAGACTCCTTGCAGGTATGTCCCTGAGTCTTTATTCCGGTGGTTTAGGGCCCTGTGATCCCGGGTAGCAAACACAGACTCCTCCAGGGAAGATACCCGAGATGATTTTTCTCCTTGGACAAAGCTCCATCCTCTGGGATGCATCCGAGACTTGTCGCAGCTATGTCCCTGAGTCTTTTTTCTCGCGGTTTAGGGTTCTGTCATCCCAGGTAGCAACCCCAGACTCCTCCAGGGAAGACACCCAAGATGATTTTTCTCCTTGGACAATGCTCCATCCTGCGGGATCTACCCAGAACTCCTCCCAGGCGTCTCCCGCAGATGTTTTTCCTGTGGTTTGGGTCCCTGTAATCCCGGGTAGCAACCCCAGACTCCTCCAGGGAAGACACCCGAGATGATTTTTCTCCTTGGACAAAGCTCCATCCTCTGGGATGCATCCGAGACTTGTCGCAGCTATGTCCCTGAGTCTTTTTTCTCGCGGTTTAGGATTCTGTCATCCCAGGTAGCAACCCCAGACTCCTCCAGGGAAGACACCCAAGATGATTTTTCTCTGTTGACATCGGTCCATCCTGCAGGATCTACCCAGAACTCCTCCCAGTTATCTCCCGAAGAGTTTTCTCCAGTGCTTTAGGGCCCTGTGATCCCGGGTAGCAACCCCAGACTCCTCCAGGGAAGACACCCGAGATGATTTTTCTCTCTTGACATTGGTCCATCCTGCGGGATCTACCCAGAACTCCTCCCAGGCGTCTCCCAGAGATGTTTTTCCTGTGGTTTGGGTCCCTGTAGTCCCGGGTAGCAAACCCAGACTCCTCCAGGGAAGATACCCGAGATGATTTTTCTCCTTGGACAATGCTCCATCTTCTGGGATGCATCTGAGATTCCTCCCAGGCGTCTCCCGCATATGTTTTTCCTGTTGTTTGGGTCCCTGTAATCCCGGGTAGCAACCCCAGACTCCTCCAGGGAAGACACCCGAGATGATTTTTCTCCTTGGACAAAGCTCCATCCTCTGGGATGCATCCGAGACTTGTCGCAGCTATGTCCCTGAGTCTTTTTTCTCGCGGTTTAGGGTTCTGTCATCCCAGGTAGCAACCCCAGACTCCTCCAGGGAAGACACCCGAGATGATTTTTCTCTCTTGACAGTGGTCCATCCTGCAGGATCTACCCAGAACTCCTGCCACGTATCTCCCGCCGAGTTTACTCCAGTGCTTTAGGGCCCTGTAATCCCGGGTAGCAACCCCAGACTCCTCCAGGGAAGACACCCGAGATGATTTTTCTCTCTTGACATTGGTCCATCCTGCGGGATCTACCCAGAACTCCTCCCAGGCGTCTCCCGCAGATGTTTTTCCTGTGGTTTGGGTCCCTTTAATCACGGGTAGCAACCCCAGACTCCTCCAGGGAAGATACCCGAGATGATTTTTCTCCTTGGACAATGCTCCATCTTCTGGGATGCATCTGAGATTCCTCCCAGGCGTCTCCCGCAGACATTTTTCCGGTGGTTTGAGTCCCTTTAATCCCGGGTAGCAACCCCAGACTCCTCCAGGGAAGGTACCCGAGATGATTTTTCTCCTTGGACAAAGCTCCATCCTCTGGGATGCATCCGAGACTTGTCGCAGCTATGTCCCTGAGTCTTTTTTCTCGCGGTTTAGGATTCTGTCATCCCAGGTAGCAACCCCAGACTCCTCCAGGGAAGACACCCAAGATGATTTTTCTCTGTTGACATCGGTCCATCCTGCGGGATCTACCCAGAACTCCTCCCAGGCGTCTCCCGCAGATGTTTTTCCTGTGGTTTGGGTCCCTGTAATCCCGGGTAGCAACCCCAGACTCCTCCAGGGAAGATACCCGAGATAATTTTTCTCCTTGGACAATGCTCCATCCTCTGGGAAGCATCCGAGACCCCTTGCAGGTATGTCCCTGAGTCTTTATTCCGGTGGTTTAGGGCCCTGTGATCCCGGGTAGCAACCCCAGACTCCTCCAGGGAAGATACCCAAGATGATTTTTCTCCTTGGACAATGCTCCATCTTCTGGGATGCATCTGAGATTCCTCCCAGGCGTCTCCCGTAGACATTTTTCCGGTGGTTTGGGTCCCTGTAATCCCGGGTAGCAACCCCAGACTCCTCCAGGGAAGACACCCAAGATGATTTTTCTCCTTGGACAATGCTCCATCTTCTGGGATGCATCTGAGATTCCTCCCAGGCGTCTCCCGCAGACATTTTTCCAGTGTTTTGAGTCCCTTTTAATCCCGAGTAGCAACCCCAGACTCCTCCAGGGAAGATACCCGAGATGATTTTTCTCCTTGGACAATGCTCCATCTTCTGGGATGCATCTGAGATTCCTCCCAGGCGTCACCCGCAGACATTTTTCCGGTGGTTTGGGTCCCTGTAATCCCGGGTAGCAACCCCAGACTCCTCCAGTGAAGACACCCGAGATGATTTTTCTCCTTGGACAAAGCTCCATCCTCTGGGATGCATCCGAGACTTGTCGCAGCTATGTCCCTGAGTCTTTTTTCTCGCGGTTTAGGGTTCTGTCATCCCAGGTAGCAACCCCAGACTCCTCCAGGGAAGATACCCGAGATGATTTTTCTCCTTGGACAAAGCTCCATCCTCTGGGATGCATCCGAGACTTGTCGCAGCTATGTCCCTGAGTCTTTTTTCTCGCGGTTTAGGGTTCTGTCATCCCAGGTAGCAACCCCAGACTCCTCCAGGGAAGACACCCAAGATGATTTTTCTCCTTGGACAATGCTCCATCCTGCGGGATCTACCCAGAACTCCTCCCAGGCGTCTCCCGCAGATGTTTTTCCTGTGGTTTGGGTCCCTGTAATCCCGGGTAGCAACCCCAGACTCCTCCAGGGAAGACACCCGAGATGATTTTTCTCCTTGGACAAAGCTCCATCCTCTGGGATGCATCCGAGACTTGTCGCAGCTATGTCCCTGAGTCTTTTTTCTCGCGGTTTAGGGTTCTGTCATCCCGGGTAGCAACCCCAGACTCCTCCAGGGAAGACACCCAAGATGATTTTTCTCTCTTGACAGTGGTCCATCCTGCAGGATCTACCCAGAACTCCTCCCAGGTATCTCCCGCCGAGTTTACTCCAGTGCTTTAGGGCCCTGTAATTCCGGGTAGCAACCCCAGACTCCTCCAGGGAAGACACCCAAGATGATTTTTCTCTCTTGACATTGGTCCATCCTGCGGGATCTACCCAGAACTCCTCCCAGGCGTCTCCCGCAGATGTTTTTCCTGTGGTTTAGGTCCCTTTAATCACGGGTAGCAACCCCAGACTCCTCCATGCATCTGAGATTCCTCCCAGGCGTCTCCCGCAGACATTTTTCCGGTGGTTTGGGTCCCTGTAATCCCGGGTAGCAACCCCAGACTCCTCCAGGGAAGACACCCGAGATGATTTTTCTCCTTGGACAAAGCTCCATCCTCTGGGATGCATCCGAGACTTGTCGCAGCTATGTCTCTGAGTCTTTTTTCTCGCGGTTTAGGATTCTGTCATCCCAGGTAGCAACCCCAGACTCCTCCAGGGAAGACACCCAAGATGATTTTTCTCTCTTGACAGTGGTCCATCCTGCGGGATCTACCCGGAACTCCTCCCAGGCGTCTCCCGCAGATGTTTTTCCTGTGGTTTGGGTCCCTGTAATCCCGGGTAGCAACCCCAGACTCCTCCAGGGAAGACACCCGAGATGATTTTTCTCCTTGGACAAAGCTCCATCCTCTGGGATGCATGCAAGACTTGTCGCAGCTATGTCCCTGAGAACTTTTTCTCGCGGTTTAGGGTTCTGTCATCCCAGGTAGCAACCCCAGACTCCTCCAGGGAAGACACCCAAGATGATTTTTCTCCTTGGACAATGCTCCATCTTCTGGGATGCATCTGAGATTCCTCCCAGGCGTCTCGCGCAGACATTTTTCCAGTGTTTTGAGTCCCTTTTAATCCCGGGTAGCAACCCCAGACTCCTCCAGGGAAGATACCCGAGATGATTTTTCTCCTTAGACAATGCTCCATCTTCTGGGATGCATCTGAGATTCCTCCCAGGCGTCACCCGCAGACATTTTTCCGGTGGTTTGGGTCCCTGTAATCCCGGGTAGCAACCCCAGACTCCTCCAGGGAAGACACCCGAGATGATTTTTCTCCTTGGACAAAGCTCCATCCTCTGGGATGCATCCGAGACTTGTCGCAGCTATGTCCCTGAGTCTTTTTTCTCGCGGTTTAGGGTTCTGTCATCCCAGGTAGCAACCCCAGACTCCTCCAGGGAAGATACCCGAGATGATTTTTCTCCTTGGACAAAGCTCCATCCTCTGGGATGCATCCGAGACTTGTCGCAGCTATGTCCCTGCGTCTTTTTTCTCGCGGTTTAGGGTTCTGTCATCCCAGGTAGCAACCCCAGACTCCTCCAGGGAAGACACCCAAGATGATTTTTCTCCTTGGACAATGCTCCATCCTGCGGGATCTACCCAGAACTCCTCCCAGGCGTCTCCCGCAGATGTTTTTCCTGTGGTTTGGGTCCCTGTAATCCCGGGTAGCAACCCCAGACTCCTCCAGGGAAGACACCCGAGATGATTTTTCTCCTTGGACAAAGCTCCATCCTCTGGGAATCATCCGAGACTTGTCGCAGCTATGTCCCTGAGTCTTTTTTTCGCAGTTTAGGGTTCTGTCATCCCGGGTAGCAACCCCAGACTCCTCCACGGAAGACACCCAAGATGATTTTTCTCTCTTTACAGTGGTCCATCCTCCAGGATCTACCCAGAACTCCTCCCAGGTATTTCCCGCCGAGTTTACTCCAGTGCTTTAGGGCCCTGTAATTCCGGGTAGCAACCCCAGACTCCTCCAGGGAAGACACCCAAGATGATTTTTCTCTCTTGACATTGGTCCATCCTGCGGGATCTACCCAGAACTCCTCCCAGGCGTCTCCCGCAGATGTTTTTCCGTGGTTTGGGTCCCTTTAATCACGGGTAGCAACCCCAGACTCCTCCAGGGAAGATACCCGAGATGATTTTTCTCCTTGGACAAAGATCCATCCTCTGGGATGCATCCGAGACTCCTTGAAGGTATGTCCCTGAGTCTTTATTCCGGTGGTTTAGGGCCCTGTGATCCCGGGTAGCAAACACAGACTCCTCCAGGGAAGATACCCGAGATGATTTTTCTCCTTGGACAATGCTCCATCTTCTGGGATGCATCTGAGATTCCTCCCAGGCGTCTCCCGCAGACATTTTTCCGGTGGTTTGGGTCCCTGTAATCCCGGGTAGCAACCCCAGACTCCTCCAGGGAAGACACCCGAGATGATTTTTCTCCTTGGACAAAGCTCCATCCTCTGGGATGCATCCGAGACTTGTCGCAGCTATGTCCCTGAGTCTTTTTTCTCGCGGTTTAGGGTTCTGTCATCCCAGGTAGCAACCCCAGACTCCTCCAGGGAAGATACCCGAGATGATTTTTCTCCTTGGACAAAGCTCCATCCTCTGGGATGCATCCGAGACTTGTCGCAGCTATGTCCCTGAGTCTTTTTTCTCGCGGTTTAGGATTCTGTCATCCCAGGTAGCAACCCCAGACTCCTCCAGGGAAGACACCCAAGATGATTTTTCTCTGTTGACATCGGTCCATCCTGCAGGATCTACCCAGAACTCCTCCCAGTTATCTCCCGAAGAGTTTTCTCCAGTGCTTTAGGGTCCTGTGATCCCGGGTAGCAACCCCAGACTCCTACAGGGAAGACACCCAAGATGATTTTTCTCTCTTGACATTGCTCCATCCTGCGGGATCTACCCAGAACTCCTCCCAGGCGTCTCCCGGAGATGTTTTTCCTGTGGTTTGGGTCCCTTTAATCACGGGTAGCAACCCCAGACTCCTCCAGGGAAGATACCCGAGATAATTTTTCTCCTTGGACAATGCTCCATCCTCTGGGAAGCATCCGAGACTCCTTGCAGGTATGTCCCTGAGTCTTTATTCCGGTGGTTTAGGGCCCTGTGATCCCGGGTAGCAACCCCAGACTCCTCCAGGGAAGATACCCGAGATGATTTTTCTCCTTGGACAATGCTCCATCTTCTGGGATGCATCTGAGATTCCTCCCAGTCGTTTCCGCAGACATTTTACCGGTGGTTTGGGTCCCTGTAATCCCGGGTAGCAACCCCAGACTCCTCCAGGGAAGACACCCGAGATGATTTTTCTCCTTGGACAAAGCTCCATCCTCTGGGATGCATCCGAGACTTGTCGCAGCTATGTCCCTGAGTCTTTTTTCTCGCGGTTTAGGGTTCTGTCATCCCAGGTAGCAACCCCAGACTCCTCCAGGGAAGACACCCAAGATGATTTTTCTCCTTGGACAATGCTCCATCTTCTGGGATGCATCTGAGATTCCTCCCAGGCGTCTCCCGCAGACATTTTTCCAGTGTTTTGAGTCCCTTTTAATCCCGGGTAGCAACCCCAGACTCCTCCAGGGAAGATACCCGAGATGATTTTTCTCCTTGGACAAAGCTCCATCCTCTGGGATGCATCCGAGACTCCTTGCAGGTATGTCCCTGAGTCTTTATTCCGGTGGTTTAGGGCCCTGTGATCCCGGGTAGCAAACACAGACTCCTCCAGGGAAGATACCCGAGATGATTTTTCTCCTTGGACAAAGCTCCATCCTCTGGGATGCATCCGAGACTCCTTGCAGGTATGTCCCTGAGTCTTTATTCCGGTGGTTTAGGGCCCTGTGATCCCGGGTAGCAACCCCAGACTCCTCCAGGGAAGATACCCGAGATGATTTTTCTCCTTGGACAATGCTCCATCTTCTGGGATGCATCTGAGATTCCTCCCAGTCGTTTCCGCAGACATTTTACCGGTGGTTTGGGTCCCTGTAATCCCGGGTAGCAACCCCAGACTCCTCCAGGGAAGACACCCAAGATGATTTTTCTCCTTGGACAATGCTCCATCTTCTGGGATGCATCTGAGATTCCTCCCAGGCGTCTCCCGCAGACATTTTTCCAGTGTTTTGAGTCCCTTTTAATCCCGAGTAGCAACCCCAGACTCCTCCAGGGAAGATACCCGAGATGATTTTTCTCCTTGGACAATGCTCCATCTTCTGGGATGCATCTGAGATTCCTCCCAGGCGTCACCCGCAGACATTTTTCCGGTGGTTTGGGTCCCTGTAATCCCGGGTAGCAACCCCAGACTCCTCCAGTGAAGACACCCGAGATGATTTTTCTCCTTGGACAAAGCTCCATCCTCTGGGATGCATCCGAGACTTGTCGCAGCTATGTCCCTGAGTCTTTTTTCTCGCGGTTTAGGGTTCTGTCATCCCAGGTAGCAACCCCAGACTCCTCCAGGGAAGATACCCGAGATGATTTTTCTCCTTGGACAAAGCTCCATCCTCTGGGATGCATCCGAGACTTGTCGCAGCTATGTCCCTGCGTCTTTTTTCTCGCGGTTTAGGGTTCTGTCATCCCAGGTAGCAACCCCAGACTCCTCCAGGGAAGACACCCAAGATGATTTTTCTCCTTGGACAATGCTCCATCCTGCGGGATCTACCCAGAACTCCTCCCAGGCGTCTCCCGCAGATGTTTTTCCTGTGGTTTGGGTCCCTGTAATCCCGGGTAGCAACCCCAGACTCCTCCAGGGAAGACACCCGAGATGATTTTTCTCCTTGGACAAAGCTCCATCCTCTGGGATGCATCCGAGACTTGTCGCAGCTATGTCCCTGAGTCTTTTTTCTCGCGGTTTAGGGTTCTGTCATCCCGGGTAGCAACCCCAGACTCCTCCAGGGAAGACACCCAAGATGATTTTTCTCTCTTGACAGTGGTCCATCCTGCAGGATCTACCCAGAACTCCTCCCAGGTATCTCCCGCCGAGTTTACTCCAGTGCTTTAGGGCCCTGTAATTCCGGGTAGCAACCCCAGACTCCTCCAGGGAAGACACCCAAGATGATTTTTCTCTCTTGACATTGGTCCATCCTGCGGGATCTACCCAGAACTCCTCCCAGGCGTCTCCCGCAGATGTTTTTCCTGTGGTTTAGGTCCCTTTAATCACGGGTAGCAACCCCAGACTCCTCCATGCATCTGAGATTCCTCCCAGGCGTCTCCCGCAGACATTTTTCCGGTGGTTTGGGTCCCTGTAATCCCGGGTAGCAACCCCAGACTCCTCCAGGGAAGACACCCGAGATGATTTTTCTCCTTGGACAAAGCTCCATCCTCTGGGATGCATCCGAGACTTGTCGCAGCTATGTCTCTGAGTCTTTTTTCTCGCGGTTTAGGATTCTGTCATCCCAGGTAGCAACCCCAGACTCCTCCAGGGAAGACACCCAAGATGATTTTTCTCTCTTGACAGTGGTCCATCCTGCGGGATCTACCCGGAACTCCTCCCAGGCGTCTCCCGCAGATGTTTTTCCTGTGGTTTGGGTCCCTGTAATCCCGGGTAGCAACCCCAGACTCCTCCAGGGAAGACACCCGAGATGATTTTTCTCCTTGGACAAAGCTCCATCCTCTGGGATGCATGCAAGACTTGTCGCAGCTATGTCCCTGAGAACTTTTTCTCGCGGTTTAGGGTTCTGTCATCCCAGGTAGCAACCCCAGACTCCTCCAGGGAAGACACCCAAGATGATTTTTCTCCTTGGACAATGCTCCATCTTCTGGGATGCATCTGAGATTCCTCCCAGGCGTCTCGCGCAGACATTTTTCCAGTGTTTTGAGTCCCTTTTAATCCCGGGTAGCAACCCCAGACTCCTCCAGGGAAGATACCCGAGATGATTTTTCTCCTTGGACAAAGCTCCATCCTCTGGGATGCATCCGAGACTCCTTGCAGGTATGTCCCTGACTCTTTATTCCGGTGGTTTAGGACCCTGTGATCCCGGGTAGCAAACCCAGACTCCTCCAGGGAAGATACCCGAGATGATTTTTCTCCTTAGACAATGCTCCATCTTCTGGGATGCATCTGAGATTCCTCCCAGGCGTCACCCGCAGACATTTTTCCGGTGGTTTGGGTCCCTGTAATCCCGGGTAGCAACCCCAGACTCCTCCAGGGAAGACACCCGAGATGATTTTTCTCCTTGGACAAAGCTCCATCCTCTGGGATGCATCCGAGACTTGTCGCAGCTATGTCCCTGAGTCTTTTTTCTCGCGGTTTAGGGTTCTGTCATCCCAGGTAGCAACCCCAGACTCCTCCAGGGAAGACACCCAAGATGATTTTTCTCTCTTGACATTGGTCCATCCTGCGGGATCTACCCAGAACTCCTCCCAGGCGTATCCCGCAGATGTTTTTCCTGTGGTTTGGGTCCCTGTAATCCCGGGTAGCAACCCCAGACTCCTCCAGGGAAGACACCCGAGATGATTTTTCTCCTTGGACAAAGCTCCATCCTCTGGGATGCATCCGAGACTTGTCGCAGCTATGTCCCTGAGTATTTTTTCTCGCGGTTTAGGGTTCTGTCATCCCAGGTAGCAACCCCAGACTCCTCCAGGGAAGATACCCGAGATGATTTTTCTCCTTGGACAAAGCTCCATCCTCTGGGATGCATCCGAGACTTGTCGCAGCTATGTCCCTGAGTCTTTTTTCTCGCGGTTTAGGATTCTGTCATCCCAGGTAGCAACCCCAGACTCCTCCAGGGAAGACACCCAAGATGATTTTTCTCTGTTGACATCGGTCCATCCTGCAGGATCTACCCAGAACTCCTCCCAGTTATCTCCCGAAGAGTTTTCTCCAGTGCTTTAGGGTCCTGTGATCCCGGGTAGCAACCCCAGACTCCTACAGGGAAGACACCCAAGATGATTTTTCTCTCTTGACATTGCTCCATCCTGCGGGATCTACCCAGAACTCCTCCCAGGCGTCTCCCGGAGATGTTTTTCCTGTGGTTTGGGTCCCTTTAATCACGGGTAGCAACCCCAGACTCCTCCAGGGAAGATACCCGAGATAATTTTTCTCCTTGGACAATGCTCCATCCTCTGGGAAGCATCCGAGACTCCTTGCAGGTATGTCCCTGAGTCTTTATTCCGGTGGTTTAGGGCCCTGTGATCCCGGGTAGCAACCCCAGACTCCTCCAGGGAAGATACCCGAGATGATTTTTCTCCTTGGACAATGCTCCATCTTCTGGGATGCATCTGAGATTCCTCCCAGTCGTTTCCGCAGACATTTTACCGGTGGTTTGGGTCCCTGTAATCCCGGGTAGCAACCCCAGACTCCTCCAGGGAAGACACCCGAGATGATTTTTCTCCTTGGACAAAGCTCCATCCTCTGGGATGCATCCGAGACTTGTCGCAGCTATGTCCCTGAGTCTTTTTTCTCGCGGTTTAGGGTTCTGTCATCCCAGGTAGCAACCCCAGACTCCTCCAGGGAAGACACCCAAGATGATTTTTCTCCTTGGACAATGCTCCATCTTCTGGGATGCATCTGAGATTCCTCCCAGGCGTCTCCCGCAGACATTTTTCCAGTGTTTTGAGTCCCTTTTAATCCCGGGTAGCAACCCCAGACTCCTCCAGGGAAGATACCCGAGATGATTTTTCTCCTTGGACAAAGCTCCATCCTCTGGGATGCATCCGAGACTCCTTGCAGGTATGTCCCTGAGTCTTTATTCCGGTGGTTTAGGGCCCTGTGATCCCGGGTAGCAAACACAGACTCCTCCAGGGAAGATACCCGAGATGATTTTTCTCCTTGGACAAAGCTCCATCCTCTGGGATGCATCCGAGACTTGTCGCAGCTATGTCCCTGAGTCTTTTTTCTCGCGGTTTAGGGTTCTGTCATCCCAGGTAGCAACCCCAGACTCCTCCAGGGAAGATACCCGAGATGATTTTTCTCCTTGGACAAAGCTCCATCCTCTGGGATGCATCCGAGACTTGTCGCAGCTATGTCCCTGAGTCTTTTTTCTCGCGGTTTAGGGTTCTGTCATCCCAGGTAGCAACCCCAGACTCCTCCAGGGAAGACACCCAAGATGATTTTTCTCCTTGGACAATGCTCCATCTTCTGGGATGCATCTGAGATTCCTCCCAGGCGTCTCCCGCAGACATTTTTCCAGTGTTTTGAGTCCCTTTTAATCCCGGGTAGCAACCCCAGACTCCTCCAGGGAAGATACCCGAGATGATTTTTCTCCTTGGACAAAGCTCCATCCTCTGGGATGCATCCGAGACTCCTTGCAGGTATGTCCCTGAGTCTTTATTCCGGTGGTTTAGGGCCCTGTGATCCCGGGTAGCAAACACAGACTCCTCCAGGGAAGATACCCGAGATGATTTTTCTCCTTGGACAAAGCTCCATCCTCTGGGATGCATCCGAGACTTGTCGCAGCTATGTCCCTGAGTCTTTTTTCTCGCGGTTTAGGGTTCTGTCATCCCAGGTAGCAACCCCAGACTCCTCCAGGGAAGACACCCAAGATGATTTTTCTCCTTGTACAATGCTCCATCCTGCGGGATCTACCCAGAACTCCTCCCAGGCGTCTCCCGCAGATGTTTTTCCTGTGGTTTGGGTCCCTGTAATCCCGGGTAGCAACCCCAGACTCCTCCAGGGAAGACACCCGAGATGATTTTTCTCCTTGGACAAAGCTCCATCCTCTGGGATGCATCCGAGACTTGTCGCAGCTATGTCCCTGAGTCTTTTTTCTCGCGGTTTAGGATTCTGTCATCCCAGGTAGCAACCCCAGACTCCTCCAGGGAAGACACCCAAGATGATTTTTCTCTGTTGACATCGGTCCATCCTGCAGGATCTACCCAGAACTCCTCCCAGTTATCTCCCGAAGAGTTTTCTCCAGTGCTTTAGGGCCCTGTGATCCCGGGTAGCAACCCCAGACTCCTCCAGGGAAGACACCCAAGATGATTTTTCTCTCTTGACATTGGTCCATCCTGCGGGATCTACCCAGAACTCCTCCCAGGCGTCTCCCAGAGATGTTTTTCCTGTGGTTTGGGTCCCTGTAGTCCCGGGTAGCAACCCCAGACTCCTCCAGGGAAGATACCCGAGATAATTTTTCTCCTTGGACAATGCTCCATCCTCTGGGAAGCATCCGAGACTCCTTGCAGGTATGTCCCTGAGTCTTTATTCCGGTGGTTTAGGGCCCTGTGATCCCGGGTAGCAACCCCAGACTCCTCCAGGGAAGATACCCGAGATGATTTTTCTCCTTGGACAATGCTCCATCTTCTGGGATGCATCTGAGATTCCTCCCAGGCGTCTCCCGCAGACATTTTTCCGGTGGTTTGGGTCCCTGTAATCCCGGGTAGCAACCCCAGACTCCTCCAGGGAAGACACCCGAGATGATTTTTCTCCTTGGACAAAGCTCCATCCTCTGGGATGCATCCGAGACTTGTCGCAGCTATGTCCCTGAGTCTTTTTTCTCGCGGTGTAGGGTTCTGTCATCCCAGGTAGCAACCCCAGACTCCTCCAGGGAAGACACCCAAGATGATTTTTCTCTCTTGACATTGGTCCATCCTGCGGGATCTACCCAGAACTCCTCCCAGGTATCTCCCGCAGAGTTTTCTCCAGTGCTTTAGGGCCCAGTGATACTGGGTAGCAACCCCAGACTCCTCCAGGGAAGATACCCGAGATGATTTTTCTCTCTTGACATCGGTCCATCCTGCAGGATCTACCCAGAACTCCTCCCAGGTATCTCCCGCAGTTTTCTCCAGTGCTTTAGGGCCCTGTGATCCCGGGTAACAACCCCAGACTCCTCCAGGGAAGATACCCGAGATGATTTTTCTCCTTGGACAATGCTCCATCTTCAGGGATGCATCTGAGATTCCTCCCAGGCGTCTCCCGCAGACATTTTTCCTGTGGTTTGAGTCCCTTTAATCCTGTGTAGCAACACCAGACTCCTCCAGGATGATACCCGAGATGATTTTTCTACTTGGACAAATCTCCATCCTCTGGGATGCATCCGAGACTTGTCGTAGCTATGTCCCTGAGTCTTTTTTCTCGCGGTGTAGGGTTCTGTCATCGCAGGTAGCAACCCCAGACTCCTCCAGGGAAGACACCCAAGATGATTTTTCTCTCTTGACAGTGGTCCATCCTGCGGGATCTACCCAGAACTCCTCCCAGGCCTCTCCCGCAGAGTTTTCTCCAGTGCTTTAGGGCCCTGTTATCCCGGGTAGCAACCCCAGACTCCTCCAGGGAAGACACCCGAGATGATTTTTCTCCTTGGACAAAGCTCCATCCTCTGGGATGCATCCGAGACTTTTCGCAGCTATGTCCCTGAGTCTTTTTTCTCGCGGTTTAGGGTTCTGTCATTCCAGGTAGCAACCCCAGACTCCTCCAGGGAAGACACCCAAGATGATTTTTCTCTCTTGACATTTGTCCATCCTGCAGGATCTACCCAGAACTCCTCCCAGGTATCTCCCGCAGAGTTTTCTCCAGTGCTTTAGGGCCCTGTGATCCCGGGTAGCAACCCCAGACTCCTCCAGGGAAGACACCCGAGATGATTTTTCTCCTTGGACAAAGCTCCATCCTCTGGGATGCATCCGAGACTTGTCGCAGCTATGTCCCTGAGTCTTTTTTCTCGCGGTTTAGGGTTCTGTCATCCCAGGTAGCAACCCCAGACTCCTCCAGGGAAGACACCCAAGATGATTTTTCTCCTTGTACAATGCTCCATCCTGCGGGATCTACCCAGAACTCCTCCCAGGCGTCTCCCGCAGATGTTTTTCCTGTGGTTTGGGTCCCTGTAATCCCGGGTAGCAACCCCAGACTCCTCCAGGGAAGACACCCGAGATGATTTTTCTCCTTGGACAAAGCTCCATCCTCTGGGATGCATCCGAGACTTGTCGCAGCTATGTCCCTGAGTCTTTTTTCTCGCGGTTTAGGATTCTGTCATCCCAGGTAGCAACCCCAGACTCCTCCAGGGAAGACACCCAAGATGATTTTTCTCTGTTGACATCGGTCCATCCTGCAGGATCTACCCAGAACTCCTCCCAGTTATCTCCCGAAGAGTTTTCTCCAGTGCTTTAGGGCCCTGTGATCCCGGGTAGCAACCCCAGACTCCTCCAGGGAAGACACCCAAGATGATTTTTCTCTCTTGACATTGGTCCATCCTGCGGGATCTACCCAGAACTCCTCCCAGGCGTCTCCCAGAGATGTTTTTCCTGTGGTTTGGGTCCCTGTAGTCCCGGGTAGCAACCCCAGACTCCTCCAGGGAAGATACCCGAGATAATTTTTCTCCTTGGACAATGCTCCATCCTCTGGGAAGCATCCGAGACTCCTTGCAGGTATGTCCCTGAGTCTTTATTCCGGTGGTTTAGGGCCCTGTGATCCCGGGTAGCAACCCCAGACTCCTCCAGGGAAGATACCCGAGATGATTTTTCTCCTTGGACAATGCTCCATCTTCTGGGATGCATCTGAGATTCCTCCCAGGCGTCTCCCGCAGACATTTTTCCGGTGGTTTGGGTCCCTGTAATCCCGGGTAGCAACCCCAGACTCCTCCAGGGAAGACACCCGAGATGATTTTTCTCCTTGGACAAAGCTCCATCCTCTGGGATGCATCCGAGACTTGTCGCAGCTATGTCCCTGAGTCTTTTTTCTCGCGGTGTAGGGTTCTGTCATCCCAGGTAGCAACCCCAGACTCCTCCAGGGAAGACACCCAAGATGATTTTTCTCTCTTGACATTGGTCCATCCTGCGGGATCTACCCAGAACTCCTCCCAGGTATCTCCCGCAGAGTTTTCTCCAGTGCTTTAGGGCCCAGTGATACTGGGTAGCAACCCCAGACTCCTCCAGGGAAGATACCCGAGATGATTTTTCTCTCTTGACATCGGTCCATCCTGCAGGATCTACCCAGAACTCCTCCCAGGTATCTCCCGCAGTTTTCTCCAGTGCTTTAGGGCCCTGTGATCCCGGGTAACAACCCCAGACTCCTCCAGGGAAGATACCCGAGATGATTTTTCTCCTTGGACAATGCTCCATCTTCAGGGATGCATCTGAGATTCCTCCCAGGCGTCTCCCGCAGACATTTTTCCTGTGGTTTGAGTCCCTTTAATCCTGTGTAGCAACACCAGACTCCTCCAGGATGATACCCGAGATGATTTTTCTACTTGGACAAATCTCCATCCTCTGGGATGCATCCGAGACTTGTCGTAGCTATGTCCCTGAGTCTTTTTTCTCGCGGTGTAGGGTTCTGTCATCGCAGGTAGCAACCCCAGACTCCTCCAGGGAAGACACCCAAGATGATTTTTCTCTCTTGACAGTGGTCCATCCTGCGGGATCTACCCAGAACTCCTCCCAGGCCTCTCCCGCAGAGTTTTCTCCAGTGCTTTAGGGCCCTGTTATCCCGGGTAGCAACCCCAGACTCCTCCAGGGAAGACACCCGAGATGATTTTTCTCCTTGGACAAAGCTCCATCCTCTGGGATGCATCCGAGACTTTTCGCAGCTATGTCCCTGAGTCTTTTTTCTCGCGGTTTAGGGTTCTGTCATTCCAGGTAGCAACCCCAGACTCCTCCAGGGAAGACACCCAAGATGATTTTTCTCTCTTGACATTTGTCCATCCTGCAGGATCTACCCAGAACTCCTCCCAGGTATCTCCCGCAGAGTTTTCTCCAGTGCTTTAGGGCCCTGTGATCCCGGGTAGCAACCCCAGACTCCTCCAGGGAAGACACCCGAGATGATTTTTCTCCTTGGACAAAGCTCCATCCTCTGGGATGCATCCGAGACTTGTCGCAGCTATGTCCCTGAGTCTTTTTTCTCGCGGTGTAGGGTTCTGTCATCCCAGGTAGCAACCCCAGACTCCTCCAGGGAAGACACCCAATATGATTTTTCTCTCTTGACAGTGGTCCATCCTGCGGGATCTACCCAGAACTCCTCCCAGGTATCTCCCGCAGAGTTTTCTCCAGTGCTTTAGGGCCCAGTGATACTGGGTAGCAACCCCAGACTCCTCCAGGGAAGATACCCGAGATGATTTTTCTCCTTGGACAAAGCTCCATCCTCTGGGATGCATCCGAGACTTGTCGCAGCTATGTCCCTGAGTCTTTTTTCTCGCGGTTTAGGGTTCTGTCATCCCAGGTAGCAACCCCAGACTCCTCCAGGGAAGATACCCGAGATGATTTTTCTCTCTTGACATCGGTCCATCCTGCAGGATCTACCCAGAACTCCTCCCAGGTATCTCCCGCAGAGTTTTCTCCAGTGCTTTAGGGCCCTGTGATCCCGGGTAACAACCCCAGACTCCTCCAGGGAAGATACCCGAGATGATTTTTCTCCTTGGACAATGCTCCATCTTCAGGGATGCATCTGAGATTCCTCCCAGGCGTCTCCCGCAGACATTTTTCCTGTGGTTTGAGTCCCTTTAATCCTGTGTAGCAACACCAGACTCCTCCAGGATGATACCCGAGATGATTTTTCTCCTTGGACAAATCTCCATCCTCTGGGATGCATCCGAGACTTGTCGTAGCTATGTCCCTGAGTCATTTTTCTCGCGGTTTAGGGTTCTGTCATCCCAGGTAGCAACCCCAGACTCCACCAGGGAAGACACCCAAGATGATTTTTCTCTCTTGACATTGGTCCATCCTGTGGGATCTACCCAGAACTCCTCCCAGGCCTCTCCCGCAGAGTTTTCTCCAGTGCTTTAGGGCCCTGTGATCCCGGGTAGCAACCCCAGACTCCTCCAGGGAAGATACCCGAGATGATTTTTCTCCTTGGACAATGCTCCATCTTCTGGGATGCATCTGAGATTCCTCCCAGGCGTCTCCCACAGACATATTTCCGGTGGTTTGGGTCCCTGTAATCCCGGGTAGCAACCACAGACTCCTCCAGGGAAGATACCTGAGATGATTTTTCTCCTTGCACAAAGATCCATCCTCTGGGATGCATCCGAGACTCCTCCCAGGCCTCTCCCACAGAGTTTTCTCCAGTGCGTTAGGGCCCAGTGATACTGGGCAGCAACCCCAGACTCCTCCAGGGAAGATATCCGAGATGATTTTTCTCCTTGGACAAAGCTCCATCCTCTGGGATGCATCCGAGACTTGTCGCAGCTATGTCCCTGAGTCTTTTTTCTCGCGGTTTAGGGTTCTGTCATCCCAGGTAGCAACCCCAGACTCCTCCAGGGAAGTTACCCGAGATGATTTTTCTCCTTGGACAATGCTCCATCTTCTGGGATGCATCTGAGATTCCTCCCAGGCGTCTCCCGCAGACATTTTTCCTGTCGTTTGAGTCCCTTTAATCATGGGTAGCCACCCCAGACCCCTCCAGGAAGATACCCGAGATGATTTTTCTCCTTGGACAAAGCTCCATCCTCTGGGAAGCATCCGAGACTCCTTGCAGGTATGTCCCTGAGTCTTTATTCCGGTGGTTTAGGGCCCTGTGATCCCGGGTAGCAACCCCAGACTCCTCCAGGGAAGATACCCGAGATGATTTTTCTCCTTGGACAATGCTCCATCTTCTGGGATGCATCTGAGATTCCTCCCAGGCGTCTCCCGCAGACATTTTTCCGGTGGTTTGGGTCCCTGTAATCCCGGGTAGCAACCCCAGACTTCTCCAGGAAAGACACCCGAGATGATTTTTCTACTTGGACAAATCTCCATCCTCTGGGATGCATCCGAGACTCCTTGCAGGTATGTCCCTGAGTTTTTATTCCAGTGTTTTGGGGAACTCTGATCCCGGGTAGCAACCCCAGACTCCTCCAGGGAAGACACCCAATATGATTTTTCTCTCTTGACATTGGTCCATCCTGTGGGATCTACCCAGAACTCCTCCCACGCCTCTCCCGCAGAGTTTTCTCCAGTGCTTTAGGGCGCTGTGATCCCGGGTAGCAACCCCAGACTCCTTCACGGAAGACACCCAAGATGATTTTTCTGTCTTGACAGTGGTCCATCCTGCGGGACCTACCCAGAACTTCTCCCGGGCGTCTCCTGCAGTTTTCTTCAAGGCTTTAGGGCCCTGTGGTCCCGGGTAGCAACCCCAGACTCCTCCAGGGAAGATACCCGAGATGATTTTTCTCCTTGGACAAATCTCCATCCTCTGGGATGCATCCGAGACTCCTCCCAGGCCTCTCCCGCAGAGTTTTCTCCAGTGCTTTAGGGCCCAGTGATACAGGGTAGCAACCCCAGACTCCTCCAGGGAAGACACCCAAGATGATTTTTCTCTCTTGACATTGGTCCATCCTGCGGGATCTACCCAGAACTCCTCCCAGGCATCTCCCGCAGATGTTTTTCCTGTTGTTTGGGTCCCTGTAATCCCGGGTAGCAACCCCAGACTCCTCCAGGGAAGATATCCGAGATGATTTTTCTCCTTGGACAATGCTCCATTTTCTGGGAAGCATCTGAGATTTCTACCAGGCGTCTCCTGCAGACATTTTTCCTGTGGTTTGGGTCCCTGTAATCCCGGGTAGCAACACCAGACTCCTCCAGGAAGATACCCGAGATGATTTTTCTCCTTGGACAATGCTCCATCCTCTGGGAAGCATCCGAGACTCCTTGCAGGTATGTCCCTGAGTCTTTATTCCGGTGGTTTAGGGCCCTGTGGTCCCGGTTAGCAACCCCAGAATCCTCCAGGGAAGATACCCGAGATGATTTTTCTCCTTGGACAAATCTCCATCCTCTGGGATGCATCCGAGACTCCTCCCAGGCGTCTCCCGTAGACATTTTTCCTGTGGTTTGGGTCCCTGTAATCCCGGGTAGCAACCCCAGACTCCTCCAGGGAAGACACCCAAGATGATTTTTCTCCTTGGACAAAGCTCCATCCTCTGCGATGCATCCGAGACTTGTCGCAGCTATGTCCCTGCGTCTTTTTTCTCGCGGTTTAGGGTTCTGTCATCCCAGGTAGCAACCCCAGACTCCTCCAGAGAAGATACCCGAGATGATTTTTCTCCTTGGACAATGCTCCATCTTCTGGGATGCATCTGAGATTCCTCCCAGGCGTCTCCCGCAGACATTTTTCCGGTGGTTCGAGTCCCTTTAATCCCGGGTAGCAACCGCAGACTCCTCCAGGGAAGATACCCGAGATGATTTTTCTCCTTGGACAAAGCTCCATCCTCTGGGATGCATCCGAGACTTGTCGCAGCTATGTCCCTGCGTCTTTTTTCTCGCGGTTTAGGGTTCTGTCATCCCAGGTAGCAACCCCAGACTCCTCCAGGGAAGACACCCAAGATGATTTGTCTCTCTTGACATTTGTCCATCCTGCAGGATCTACCCAGAACTCCTCCCAGGTATCTCCCGCAGAGTTTTCTCCAGTGCTTTAGGGCCCTGTGATCCCGGGTAGCAACCCCAGACTCCTCCAGGGAAGACACCCGAGATGATTTTTCTCCTTGGACAAAGCTCCATCCTCTGGGATGCATCCGAGACTTGTCGCAGCTATGTCCCTGAGTCTTTTTTCTCGCGGTGTAGGCTTCTGTCATCCCAGGTAGCAACCCCAGACTCCTCCAGGGAAGACACCCAAGATGATTTTTCTCTCTTGACAGTGGTCCATCCTGCGGGATCTACCCAGAACTCCTCCCAGGTATCTCCCGCAGAGTTTTCTCCAGTGCTTTAGGGCCCAGTGATACTGGGTAGCAACCCCAGACTCCTCCAGGGAAGATACCCGAGATGATTTTTCTCCTTGGACAAAGCTCCATCCTCTGGGATGCATCCGAGACTTGTCGCAGCTATGTCCCTGAGTCTTTTTTCTCGCGGTTTAGGGTTCTGTCATCCCAGGTAGCAACCCCAGACTCCTCCAGGGAAGATACCCGAGATGATTTTTCTCTCTTGACATCGGTCCATCCTGCAGGATCTACCCAGAACTCCTCCCAGGTATCTCCCGCAGAGTTTTCTCCAGTGCTTTAGGGCCCTGTGATCCCGGGTAACAACCCCAGACTCCTCCAGGGAAGATACCCGAGATGATTTTTCTCCTTGGACAATGCTCCATCTTCAGGGATGCATCTGAGATTCCTTCCAGGCGTCTCCCGCAGACATTTTTCCTGTGGTTTGAGTCCCTTTAATCCTGTGTAGCAACACCAGACTCCTCCAGGATGATACCCGAGAAGATTTTTCTACTTGGACAAATCTCCATCCTCTGGGATGCATCCGAGACTTGTCGTAGCTATGTCCCTGAGTCATTTTTCTCGCGGTTTAGGGTTCTGTCATCCCAGGTAGCAACCCCAGACTCCACCAGGGAAGACACCCAAGATGATTTTTCTCTCTTGACATTGGTCCATCCTGTGGGATCTACCCAGAACTCCTCCCAGGCCTCTCCCGCAGAGTTTTCTCCAGTGCTTTAGGGCCCTGTGATCCCGGGTAGCAACCCCAGACTCCTCCAGGGAAGATACCCGAGATGATTTTTCTCCTTGGACAAAGCTCCATCCTCTGGGATGCATCCGAGACTCCTTGCAGGTATGTCCCTGAGTCTTTATTCCGGTGGTTTAGGGCCCTGTGATCCCGGGTAGCAACCCCAGACTCCTCCAGGGAAGATACCCGAGATGATTTTTCTCCTTGGACAATGCTCCATCTTCTGGGATGCATCTGAGATTCCTCCCAGGCGTCTCCCACAGACATATTTCCGGTGGTTTGGGTCCCTGTAATCCCGGGTAGCAACCACAGACTCCTCCAGGGAAGATACCTGAGATGATTTTTCTCCTTGCACAAAGATCCATCCTCTGGGATGCATCCGAGACTCCTCCGAGGCCTCTCCCACAGAGTTTTCTCCAGTGCGTTAGGGCCCAGTGATACTGGGCAGCAACCCCAGACTCCTCAGGGAAGATATCCGAGATGATTTTTCTCCTTGGACAAAGCTCCATCCTCTGGGATGCATCCGAGACTTGTCGCAGCTATGTCCCTGAGTCTTTTTTCTCGCGGTTTAGGGTTCTGTCATCCCAGGTAGCAACCCCAGACCCCTCCAGGAAGATACCCGAGATGATTTTTCTCCTTGGACAAAGCTCCATCCTCTGGGAAGCATCCGAGACTCCTTGCAGGTATGTCCCTGAGTCTTTATTCCGGTGGTTTAGGGCCCTGTGATCCCGGGTAGCAACCCCAGACTCATCCAGAGAAGACACCCAAGATGATTTTTCTCTCTTGACATCGGTCCATCCTGCGGGATCTACCCAGAACTCCTCCCAGGCCTCTCCCGCAGAGTTTTCTCCAGTGCTTTAGGGCCCTGTGATCCCGGGTAGCAAACCCAGACTCCTCCAGGGAAGATACCCGAGATGATTTTTCTCCTTGGACAGTGCTCCATCTTCTGGGATGCATCTGAGATTCCTCCCAGGCGTCTCCCGCAGACATTTTTCCTGTGGTTTGGGTCCCTGTAATCCCGGGTAGCAACCCCAGACTCCTCCAGGGAAGACACCCGAGATGATTTTTCTCCTTGGACAAAGCTCCATCCTCTGGGATGCATCCGAGACTTGTCGCAGCTATGTCCCTGAGTCTTTTTTCTCCCGGTTTAGGGTTCTGTCATCCCAGGTACCAACCCCAGACTCCTCCAGGGAAGTTACGCGAGATGATTTTTCTCCTTGGACAATGCTCCATCCTCTGGGAAGCATCCGAGACTCCTTGCAGGTATGTCCCTGAGTCTTTATTCCGGTGGTTTAGGGCCCTGTGATCCCGGGTAGCAACCCCAGACTTGTCCAGGGAAGATACCCGAGATGATTTTTCTCCTTGGACAGTGCTCCATCTTCTGCGATGCATCTGAGATTCCTCCCAGGCGTCTCCCGCAGACATTTTTCCGGTGGTTTGGGTCCCTGTAATCCCGGGTAGCAACCCCAGACTCCTTCACGGAAGACACCCAAGACGATTTTTCTGTCTTGACAGTGGTCCATCCTGCGGGACCTACCCAGAACTCCTCCCGGGCGTCTCCTGCATAGTTTTCTTCAGGGCTTTAGGGCCCTGTGGTCCCGGTTAGCAACCCCAGACTCCTCCAGGGAAGATACCCGAGATGATTTTTCTCCTTGGACAAATCTCCATCCTCTGGGATGCATCCGAGACTCCTCCCAGGCGTCTCCCGTAGACATTTTTCCTGTGGTTTGGGTCCCTGTAATCCCGGGTAGCAACCCCAGACTCCTCCAGGGAAGACACCCAAGATGATTTTTCTCCTTGGACAAAGCTCCATCCTCTGCGATGCATCCGAGACTTGTCGCAGCTATGTCCCTGAGTCTTTTTTCTCGCGGTTTAGGGTTCTGTCATCCCAGGTAGCAACCCCAGACTCCTCCAGGGAAGATACCCGAGATGATTTTTCTCTCTTGACAGTGGTCCATCCTGCGGGATCTACCCAGAACTCCTCCCAGGTATCTCCCGCAGAGTTTCCTCCAGTGCTTTAGGGCCCTGTGGTCCCGGGTAGCAACCCCAGACTCCTCCAGGGAAGATACCCGAGATGATTTTTCTCCTTGGACAATGCTCCATCTTTTGGGATGCATCTGAGATTCCTCCCAGGCGACTCCCGCAAATGTTTTTCCTGTGGTTTGGGTCCCTGTAATCCTGGGTAGCAACCCCAGACTCCTCCAGGGAAGATACCCAAGATGTTTTTTCTCTCTTCATAGTGGTCCATCCTGCGGGGTCTGCCCAGAACTCCTCCCAGGCGTCTCCCGCAGGTTTTTCTCCAATGCTTTAGGGCCCTGTGATCCCAGGTAGCAACCCCAGACTCCTCCAGGGAAGATACCCGAGATCGTTTTTCTCCTTGGAAAATGCTCTGTCATCTGGGATACACCCGAGACTCCTCACCGGTATGTCCGCAAGTCTTTCTTCTGGTGTTTTAGGGTCCTGTGATCCCAGGTAGCAACCCCAGACTCCTCCCGGGAAGATACCCGCAATGATTTTTATCCCTGGGCAATGCTCCATCCTCTGGGATGCACCTGAGATTCCTCCCAGGCGTCTCCCGCAGACATTTTTCCTGTGATTTGTGGCCCTGTAATCCTGGGTAGCAACCCCAGACTCCTCCAGGGAAGATACCCGAGATTATTTTTCTCCTTCGACAATGCTCCATCCTCTGGGTTGCAACCAAGACTTCTCCCAGGCTTCTGGTGTTGTCTTTTGTCATGTAGTTTAGGGACCTCTGATCCCTGGTAGGACCTCTAGACCGTTCAAAGTGAGATACCTGTGATGGTTTTTCTCTTTGGGAAGTTACCTATCATGTTTTTTCTCTTTTACGCAAAGCTTTTTACCCCGCGATAAACCCATGGCTCCTCCCCGGCATCTCTTAGAGACTTTTGATGTCTAGTTGAGGTACCTGCTATCACAGGTAGCTACCAAGACTCCTCCACGGAAGCTTCCTTCTGTTTTGCCAATAGGTCTCTGTTCCTGGATCCATCCAACCCTCCCATTAGGGTTAGGTTAGGGTTTGCGTTCTGTATGAGAATCCCACAGCTGCAGGCACACGTGGCTGGAAAAGATATGTCGAGGAGGGAACGGTATTGCACCAACATCGCTTCCTTGACACTGTGATGGTGTGCTCCCCCTCCCCGCCTTCCAACCTGACCTTTATCTCCCGTGACCCTGCCCAAGCACTAACACCTGTGGTGGTCACAATGGGCACGTGTACTTGTGATGGCTGCCCCCGGCTCGATGTGGTTTCGGGGAAACACATAACACCACAGTAGCCAAGGGCTAACTTGAGCAGTGCTGGTACTGTGGCCAGTATGCAGATATGACTATAGGTCAATCATCTCACCCACATCAATAGTGAACAGCCCAAGAGCCCTTTGAGCTCCCCTGCAAGCCAGGATCTCCCCATGAGCGGGGACGCCTCTCAAGGTTACTCCTCGAGCTTTACAGATTCTTTGCTGCAACAGATCCTCGGTCAGTGACTAATATCACGCAAAACTGTGAAATCTTAGCTAAGTGATAGAAAGGATTGATTGCACATATATAATCCCTTAGACATAAACCGTTGACCCAGTCCGGGACCAGGATTGGATCCAGCCGCACCCAGACTCCTCTCTGAGAAGGAGGTTAGAAAGCAAGGGGCTCCTTTCCAAACCTCAGCCCAACAGGAGGGTCTCCCTGGCAGTTCTGCCTGACCCTGTCCTCCATGCAGGAAATAACCAACTGTACCTTGCCATCGAATCCTGCTAAAGCACTGTCGCATTTACTCTCAAACTTTGTTAAATCCCTGTTTTGTATCAATAAACGTGTCACTGCTCCTCTCTACGAGTGAAGTGCATCGCTCCATCCGCAACAGACACCTCTCTCCTCTGGGCCACCCGTGCTGCTGGGGACCTCAGCCTCAGCCCACGCTGCCATTAGCTGCCTGTCAGAGCGCTGCTACGGGATGGTGAAGGCAGGAACAGCTTTCCATCCTTGCTCCTTTTGTGTAGGAGCAGTCGCTGGATGTTTTCCATTTTGGAGCGGGGCTCTGGCGAGTGTGGGAGAGAGTGTTGGGAGCGTTATGGTGCAAGGAAAGCGCAGAGCCCCAGTGTTGGTCGGGCTGTGAAAGTGCTGCCAAGGGATAGTGAGGGCAAGCAGTCTAATATGACCGAACTGAATGAAACAATCCAGGAATTCTTTACTTACTGAATCTCACTTGGCTACAGCCCACGCTGAGGGATGCTGGACTAAAGTCACACTCCTTTTCTTTGGAGGAATTCTGAAAGGAAAAGGAACCAAAGAACTGTTACACAATGTAAAATTCTATTGTACAGGAGAAGTTTATTTGTTTGCTTGCTTTAAGAACTAAAGGTGGTTTCAAACCCTAAAAATGCAAGGTAACCAAAGTACAGAACGAGATACCCGAGCTAAACAAAAGACATCTCTCTCGTCTGTGCTATCGCCTAGCAGCCAGCTACTCCCCTCGATAAATATCACCGTCAGGAGGAGCCCAATTTGACCTCTCCCTGAATGGCAGCTGGACTGCACGCCAGGCGACTCTCCCCGTGGGCAGGGGCGACTCTCAAGGTTAGAGATTCCTTACCTGAGACTGAGAGCCTTCCTCACCCACGGCGGAGAGATGCCTTAGCTGCGGCAGATCCTCAGTAAGTGACTGAGAGCGTGCTGAATTAGTACTAATGAGACATTACTAATCCATGCAGCTACTCAATATTATTGCAAACATTGTATAGATAATTCCGTTAGACATAAGCTGTTCTCCAAGTCTGAGACCTGGGCTCCATAAGGAGTTTAGAAGGCAAGGGGATCCACTCTGAACCTTGTGACTCAATGGGAGGGTCTTCCTTACTCTTTGTGTCTCCAGTCCCCGTGTGAATCAGCCTAACTTGATTCTAACTCAGTTTTCCTTTGTATGTTTCTTCCAAGCGGTAATTAATCATAGAATGATCTGGGTCGTCTTCAATTGGATCTGGTTGCTCAGAGCCCCATCCAACCTGACCTGGAATGTTTCCAGGTATGGGCCATCTCCCACCTCTTTGGGCAACCTGGGCCAGTGTCTCCCCACCCTCATCATCAAAAAACATAATCTTCCCAGATGCCCCATCCCTGCTTATTGCAGGGGGTTGGACTCAACAACCTCTAAAGGTCCCTTCCAACCCAAATGATTCTATGACACTGTGATTTCACTGATGTTTCCCTGTTGGCTTCTGTTCCGTCAGAAGCCCCTGGCTCATCTCCATAAGACTCCGAGTCTGCTGCACCCAGCACGTCTCAGACCAACAGGCTGAGGGTCCTCGCTGGCGCCCCGTCCCCCTGACCTTAGCATGTTCCCGCAGCTTGTCACAGGCAAGGCTGATCCTATCCCTGACCCCTTCAAGTCTAGTTTAAAGCTCTGCCAATGAGCCCCACTGGCTCCTGAGCAAAGACCCTCTTCCCCCTTTCAGAAAGCTCAGTCCCATCTGACCCCAGCAGGCCTGGCACCATGGAGGCCACCCTATTTGTGAAAAAAAAAAAAAAAAAAAAAAAAAAAAAAAAAAAAAAGAAAATTGTGGCGGTGACAGCAGCCACGGACCCATGTATTAAGAGACCAGGTCCATCTGTTCCTTCCAGTGTCGCTGCGCATAACTGGAAGGAGAGAGGAAAAATAGCCGGCGCTCCAGATTCCCTTACCACCCATCCCAAGGCCCTGAAGTCTCTCCGGATCGCCTTCGGACTACGCATTGCGGCTTCGTGGCCACCCACAGGGAAGAGCAGCGCTGGGCAATAGTCCGAGGGCCGTACCAGGCCGGGAAGTTTCCTAGTGACGTCCTTAACCCGGGCCCAGGGGGGCAGCAGACTTCCCCAAGAGGAGGGTCTGCCCGGTGAGTCAGGGGTGTGTGATAGAGACAATAACACATTGTGCACTGATTGACTAGCAGTGATTCATAACCTAAAGGACAGGCCTGATAAACATGGATGAAGCAAGAAGTCTTGAGATTGCCAAGGACAGCTCCTGATAACGAATAAGAGTATGCCTTGAAAAGCGGCTGAAACCAACCCTGCGGTCTGGACAAAGACCAAAGAAGAACTGAGTCTGCGCAAGGACAAAGAGTTACTTGCGGTGATGAAGAGGAATCATCAGCCTTCATGGTCACCACCCTCAGCGGCCACCACCAGGAGGCATTGCGCAAGCGCAGTTGGGAGGAGTTTATGGAAATGACTTCTTAGAGCTAATTTTAATACGAAGTGGGGACAGGTTATGCATATGTATAGGCGTATTGGGAAATCTTATGATTATGTAATTAAGAACTATATATATTTGAGAAGGCCGCTGCATTGGGCGCACACGATTGTGGTGGGGCGACCCCCCGTGCTGCCCAGCGCTGAATAAATATACCTACTTTACAACCTTCTCGGTTGTGGAGTCTCTGGAGTTTCGTTTCCGCATGTCACCGGCAGATCCGGTCCTCCGTTCCCGTCCCCGTCTCCGGGAGGGCAGAGCGTGGCTCCAGCGGCCCCTCTCTCTCTCGCTCACGCTCCCGGCTGCTCCTCAGCCTTTCTCCTTCCCCCCCGGCTCTGCCGCCAGGCCGAGCGCACCGTCCCCCTGCTCCCCCCTCACGCTGCGCTGCTCTCCGCCGCGGAGCGGGCCGGCCCCGGAGCGGCTCCCTCGGCCACCGGCCGCTCCCTCCGCTGCGGCGCGTTTGAGCCTCCCGCCGTTGCCCGGGCAACGCCCAGGTCTCGCCAGCGGCTGCGGCGAGAGGTACCGGCTGCCGCTCGGCTCCGCTCGGCAACACTCGGCCCCGCTCGGATCGGCTCGTCATCTCGCGGCCCCTCTCGGCCGGTCAGGGCCGTCCCCGAGCGCGGCGGCGGGGCCGGGCTGGCGCAGGGCGGGCAGAGGAGCGGCGGGCGGAGGGGCCGAGCCGCCCCGGGAGGCGGCCGCGGGGCGCTCCCCTCCTGCGCTGCCCCGAGGTCCCGGCCGGTCCGGGGCAGCCGCTTGGTGTCCCTCGGGTCCCCGCTGTCCGGGCGTCGGGGCATTTCTGGCCACCGGAAAGACACAACCCCAGCACAAAACAGACAGGGAAAGACTGAAAAAATAGAGACAACATAAAGAATAACTGGTGCACGGTGATGTTAATTTCAGTTTGCAATGGTGTCTTCAGGAGTGTTATGGTTTGAGAGACCCATAACAATTTGTTGTCATTTAGACAATCATTCTATCACCCGATGACCCCTCCCCACCTGGGAAAGGGAAATTGGGAAAAACAAGAAAACCCGAGAGATGAACTATAAACAGATTTAATAGAATAAGATTAGATAATTAACATTAACAGCACTAAAGAACTGATATTGATCCCGACACCAACACAGAATATGCAAAGATTATACTCAGCCAATTCTATCAGTAGGAAGCTGTGCACTCCCAGCAGTGGACAGCAAATGTGGGACACTGCGAGCGCTACGGCTTCAGGAGGAAGGGAAGGCCTCAGGGCTCCGGCACCAGGGCACGAAGTTCTCAGGATGGCAGCCATCAAGGGAGAGAGCGAACTTTGCAGCAAACTTTCTAATTTATAATGAGTGTGACGTTAATGGTATGAAATAATCCTGTTGGCAGCTTGGGTCAAGTGCCCGGGTCTCGCTCCTCCTCATCCCTGCACCTGGCGAGCTCGAAAACACTGAGACCTTGAGACCCACACACCATAGCTGGCTGTAAAGTCAATATTTTCACAAATTCAGACACTGGAGTCTTCTGAAAGTGCAGTTTTCCCAAGTGTTAGAAGAGAAATTAGTCCTGTGTCTCTCAAACCAGGACACCCGCCTACTTGTTTTTCGGCACATGGGAACAGCCTGCTCCTGTGCCTTTAAGACTTCTTTCTTGAAGTATGTCCATCCTTCCTGGACTCCTGTATCCATCAGGGCATCCTCCCAAGGGATTCTGTCTAGCAGTCTTCTGAACAGATTAAAATTTGCCCTCCGGAAATCTAAGGTGGCAGATTTGTTAACCTTTCTCCTATATAATAGAGTAGATATTTTTTTTTAGAGTAGGTTTTTATTTTGAACTCCTTCGATATACATAAATGAATGCTCATTTATCAACATAGATTAAAATAAAGGCTTTTTCTCCATTTCAGTGCCTCACACCCACATTCACAGGTTTTAATGGTATTTAATCCCCCCATGAACTTCCAGACATTTTGGGGCTGTGACCCACCTCTTTTGGAGCGACCCCCGCGTGACCCTCCCCATCCCCCACTCACCTGCTCCTCCACCGCAGCACTGCCCCCCACCCCCCACCCCCGGTGACCTTGGGCTGCCCCAAATGACACCATCGCCCACTCTGACACACACAGAGCCCCACTCGCAGCCTCGAGTGCGGTTTCGGCCGGCTGGCAGCGCGGGGCACGCGGGAGTTGTAGTCCCCGTGCCATTCCCTTGGGGTGCGCATCCGCACGACGACTCACGCCGTCCCCGCTGTACCGCGCTGCCCGGGGCAGAGCCGCTAGGGCTCGGGAGCAGAATGGGCGGAGCGTGGTGCTGGCGCGTGTTTGTGCGGTGTCTGTGGACGCAGAAACTCCCCCGTGCACCAGGGACCATTGTGCAACAGAAGCATTGGTGCTCACAGAACCCCCACCCTGCACCAGGGGCGATTGTGCAACACAGCGGTGGGTGTGCACAGAGGCGCCCCGTGTACCAGGAACACTCGTGTGAGCCTGACTCCGGCACCGCTGCGCGGGACAACGCGGTTCCACCGTGCAACTCGCACGTGCACAGAGCCCCGTGCTGGGCAGGGGGCAGATCTGGAGTAGGTTCCCCCCCCCAAAAAAACATGCAGAGGAAGGGTGGGGATCTGTAGAAACACCTTTTTTTTTTTTTTTAAATAGGGAGAATACACCTCCCCACATGCTTCCAACCCCCCCTGCCACCACAGAGGCACTGGGGACAAGGATGCTTTGGGGGTCACCAGCCACCCAGGGGGGGCCACTCATCCTGTAGCAGCGGGTCAGGGTGTCCCCATGACCCTTTCCCGATCCCTCAGGGGGGTGACACCCATTGCAGGACCCCATCACAGCTCACGTGTGGTGTTGGCATCAGCTTGTCCGGCAGTGCAGAGCTCAGCATTGTGGCAGCTGAGGGCAAAGAGGCGGCCAACAGCCAGCAGTGCGACAGCTGCGCAGACACCGAACATGCTCCTGGTGCCTGTCTGATGGTTGCTGTCATGGAGAGCCAGTAGATCCAGACAGGCCAGTAAGTTCAGGGAGAGGAAAATCCAGTTCATCACCAGGCTCAACCAGTTCACCACTGGGCTCAATTTACATGTCCCGCAGGAACGCTGGCACACCTCCAGGAGCCGGACAGGAGCAATGCCGGGGGACAAGGCCCAGGGCGGTGGCACTCCGAGCTGCTGAAGGCACCCAGGTCTGAGCTCTGCAGAGGCCGCTGGCACCGGGCTGTGCAGGAGGCGTTGGCTCGGGCCTCCCAGGGCCTCTCTGAGGGGAGAGCAGGGGCTGACCCATGCTGGGCATGGCCACCTCGGAGCCATGGCACAACCAGTCCCAGCTGGTCCCAGCCGGTCACGGGTGTGGGCATCACCATGGCGACTGCCAGCGCTTTGTGACGGGGGCACCGCATCATGCCCAGCAGCCATTGTGACACGGGTGGCCACGGTGACCGTGGGGTATAGAAGGGGCCAGAGCCCTGGGGTGCCCACTCCCAGGAGAGCACCTGCCTCAGGAGGCAGCATCTCCCCTGGGTGCCCACGGCAGCTCTACGGCACAGGACGCCGAAGATGCCCATGGACAGAGACGCGAACACGCCATCTCAGCCCAACAAGGGGCTGCTGAGCCTGCGGAAGAGGCGTCAGGTGAGGGATAGGGCAGGAGGGAGAGGCTGCTGGTGGGACGGGGCCGCACTGAGCTGCCTTGGTGCCGAGGCCGGGCTGGATGGCACTCTGGGGGCCACTGTGCCAAGGCAGCCACCTCCATCCCATGCCTTCTCCTTCTTCTGCCCGCAGGTGGGCCAGAGGCCACCAACGCCAGCGCCGCAGGGCAGGCAGAGCCCGGCCTCGTCCCTCCACGGGGTCAGGCTGCCAGAGCTGCACTGCCCAGAGAGCTTGCAGGCCGCTGGGAGTCGCCACGCACAGGTAGGGAACCTGCGAGAGACGGGGCTGAATGTTTTCCCGACCCTGGGGAGCTGCCAATGGGCAGGTGGGAGGTGCAGGAGAGGACAGGCGGGCTCGGCCCCTGTAGCAAGCTGGACCCCCTGTGCCATGCCCATCAGGCTGCCTGGGCATGCCGGGGATGCTCCTGCGGGGACCAGCCCTCTCCCAGCCGGCTGTGGGAACAGGGTGGCAGCTGCCTGTGGGGCTGAGCGCTGCCCTGGGGGCTGGCGGGGGAGCCCGGCCACAGGAGCTCTTCCAGCTGTTACAAGGGGGGCAAGGGCCACCGTCTCACAGCCTCTCTCCTCAGCTTCTTTTGCAGACAGACAGCGTGGCACACATGGAGGCACTGCCCTGCAACCAGATGGTACTGCCCAGCATCGTGGAGAAACTGGAGACTCTGCCCGGGCGGGCAGCGGCACCCAGATACGCACCCGCAGCTCGGCTACCAGCAGCTGACAGCACCCGCTGCAGGCTGCCTGCTCTGCCAGCAGCACCCGCTGCACCTTCTGCCGGGGCATGGGACACGGCCAGCAGCACTGCAGCCATCAGACACCGACAGCCAGTCCCACCTCCTTGGGGCACCTGCGGTGAGCGGGGCAGACCTGCGAGGGTCAGGAGATTCAGGCCTGCCACGCAGAGCCCTGCGGCCTATACACCAGCTGTGAAGGGGACAGCTCTGTGCCTCACCAGTGAGGTCCCAGGCAAGGTTTTCCGCGGGAGCTGGAGTCACAGCCAGCAGGCAGTGGCACCGTGGGACTGGGCACGTAACAGGGCCCTGTCAATAACAGCAAGAACAGACGAGGTCCAGGTGTCAATGGGAGCAAGGCTCCTGCAGCTCAGCTCTCGCCTGATCCCCATGCATGGGGGGGACACTGATGCTGCCCTCAGGGGCCCTGCACCAGCTGCCCGGGGACAGCATATGAGGCCAGGGTGCTGGGGACACGCAGCGGAGCACAACCCAGCAATGTGGGCAATGTGGATCAGGTGCGACCTCTACAAGAGATCACCGGGGGTGCACCACCAGGCTTCCGCAGAGCATGTGGACATCCTATCCATCAAGATGCAGGCTCCGGAGGAGCTGGGGAGGAGCTTCCTGGCCCACACCGGGCACAGTCTGGCCCAGCTCAGGAATGCCAGCCTGCAGTGTCAGCGGGACTGCCCAGAGGAAAAGGCCTTGGCCGAGGAGGAGTGTCAGAACAACAGGGACAAAGAGCTGACCCAGGGGGAAGACATCAACATCCCCAGCATCTGTGTCAACAACTCCTTGGTCCAGGAGCTCTTCCAGGATGCCCACTCTAGTCCCCAGGAGGGGCCTGGCTGGCCCAGCAGCATGGACACAGAGGGGACTGGAGACAGAGCTGGGGATCTGCAAAGTCCCAGCTATGGTCCCAGGGACATTGAACCAACAGCTTCTGGCTTGGCCAGAGCTCATGAGGAAGAGGGGCAGCGTGCACCACTCGCTCCTGTGGCACAAGAGGAGGCAGAGGAGCCAGCAGAAGCCTTTGGCGAGCAGGCCCCAGCAGCAGAGGCAAAGAGCCAGGCAGCTGCCCCACACAACCCCGCAGGCTACGAGGCAGCACTGCAGGACACAGCCTGGTGCATTGTGAGGGAGGTTGTGGCCAGCGCTGTGCTTGTATTCCAACAAGAACAGGCAGCAAGAACACCGGCAGTACCTCAGGGCACCGAGGGTCCGGTGACCGCAAAGGCTCATGGAGAGGACAGCACAGCTGTTGTCTCCCCGGCAGCGCAGGAGGATGAAGTGGCTGCTTCAGTGCTCCAAAACGCTCCGGCAGACGGCGCACCCCACTTTGCCCCAGCAGAAGAGGCAGAGAGCCAGGCACCTGCCCCGCACAGCCCCACAGCATATGAGGAGGCTCTGCAGGACATTGCCTGGCACACTGTGCGGGAGGCCGTGGCCGGTGCTGTGCTTGTGATCCAGCAGGAGCAGGCACAGAGCGCGGATGGAGAGACGGCTGCGAGAACACCTGCAGCACACCAAGACACCGAGTGTCTCTTGGCTGCAGAGCCTCACATAGAGGCCAGCACAGCCCCTCTCACCCCAGCTGCAGACGACCAGGGAGGTGCAGCAGCTTCTCCCGTGGCTCAGGAACCTCAGCACCAGGTGAGCCAGGCGCACGTGGCCAGCACTGGGCATCCTGAGTTGCCAAAGGCAGGCGCAGCGCCTGGGCTGTGTGTAGCAGGGAGATGCCTGGTGCCCTCCAGGTCTCCCGCTGACATCCCCTCCCTCCCCTACCTCTGCTCTTGCTCTTCCCCTGCAGGCGCTCTCCGAGCATCCAGGCAGCGCACAGCCCTCCTGCAGCTGCAGGGACGTGCCGGAGGATGTCCCAGGTAGGTCCCTGAGCCGAGGGCAGGCCTGGCTGGGTGCTGCTCATCCCGGCGAGCGGCACCCAGGGCAGGTCGGCAGCACTGCACACATGGGGACTGGCCGTGCTGTGGCCACCCCTCCCTGGGGAACCGCCTTGGTGGCAGGGGGCTGGCAGCGGCTTGCCCGTTGCCTGCCCAGCCCCTCACCTACAGCTCTCTGTTCCCCGCAGGCATCGTGGCCCTGCCACACACCCCGGCTCGACAGCGACGGCCCTCCTTCTTCAGGAATGCGCTCAGGGCTCTGCGCAGGGCT
The DNA here is from genome assembly GCF_965231255.1 of Vanellus vanellus. NCBI lineage: Eukaryota > Metazoa > Chordata > Aves > Charadriiformes > Charadriidae > Vanellus > Vanellus vanellus. Next base: position 2,507,048 of record NW_028127296.1, on the reverse strand, counting down.
TTCCGCTGTACCTGCATAGCGGGACAGAAAGAACGGTAGTGTCCTGCTGCCAGTGCCAGGCGGGTCCCCAGAGGTGGCATCTGGCCCTGAGCCTGCACAGCATCCAGGCAACCGAAGGATGGGTGCATGGACAGCGCCCCAGACATTCATCTGCCCTGAGGACATCGTGCTGCCAGCCTCCGCTCGGCTATGGAGGCTTTCTGAGGCCAATAAAAGATGACAATTTTCCCCCAATGCTTGTCTGTGCCTGGCCCATCTCAGGAGAAAGATGGCTATTGACCAACACCCCCAGGTCCCTTTCTGCCAGGCAGCTTTCCAGCCACACTTCCCCAAGCCCGTAGCACTGCATGGGGTTGTCACCCAAGTGCAAGACCTGACACTTGGCCTTGTTGAAACTCATACCATTGTCTGCAGCCCAGCCAGCCAGCCTGTCCAGATCCCTCTGTAGAGCCTTCCTACCCACCACTAGATCAACATTCCCACCCAACTTGGTGTCCTCTACAAACTTAGCAAGGCTGCACTCGATCCCCTCCTCCACATCGTTGATAAACACATTAAACAGAACCGGCCCCAGCACTGAGCCCTGGGGAGCTAGGAGAGCACCCACCCGCCTTGTGCCTGCGCAGCCTTACTTTGCCAATAACGAAGATGTTGGAGAGCCTGGTAGCAAAGCTATTGCCATTGGCATCCTTCACGTGAACCACGTCGAATGACCCGGGGTGTCTCTCCCGGTTGGTGATCACTCCAGTATGGCCCAAGTTGGCACGGAATACAGGTGTGAGAAGAGCTGGCACCAGGAGCCGTGGTGAAGGCCTTCCGCTTGGCTCCTTGAGGAGCACCACTGGAGAAGGGCAGCGACAGGGCCACACTGGCCCACGGAGCGGCCACCAGAGCACCTGGGGACACCTGCATGTCCCACAGGAACACTGGCACACTTTGAGGAGCCAAAGAGCTCTCTCTGGTCCCAAGACTCAAGCAACCCCTCCACCAGCTCATTGCTTTTACCTGGTGCCTGCTTGCTTTTGGAATCCCTCCAAGTCCCTATGCCAAACGCCTCCTACACGGGAGGAAACCCTGCTCCAGGTGGTTTCTTGGGAAACCACCCCTTTCCCAAGACTGCCACCACTGCTTCTTTATTTTAGAGAAAAGCTGTTTGGCATTTGTACTTAACTCCTGTACTGCTCTCCACAGTGGGGAACTGCCACATGGGGTGCAAGACCCACCTGTGTCAAACTTGATGAAATCTGTGATCTTGCCTGTCTCCAGGTCAGTCTGGACCGTATCATTCACCTTGATGAGGGGGTCTGGATAGCGGATGGTGCGGGCATTGTGGGTGACCAGATGAGGGATTCCTTTGGTGCCCACGAAGATCTTCCTCACTTTGCACAGCTTGTACTGCAAACAAAACCCAACGCTGCTTAGCTGAGGCAGTGCAGCACCATGGACCAGGGGACTCTTGTCCCCTGTGGGAAACCTCGTCTGGTCCGAGGGATCAGAATGCAAGTTTAACATTGACCTTGAGCAGATATCCGTGGACCCTTGAAGAGAGTGGGGAGTCCTGAGAAGAGCTAAGTAAAAAGATAAGGGTTGGCAAACATCCTGGCTCTGACCAGAGCATGAACAGCGTGTGATGTGAGAGCGTATCGGGCAAAAGTAGAATGCTGAATATATGCATAGATAAGCACCTGGGTAAGAGAATATAAAAAAGCACTGCTTGTTAAATAAAGAAATTGGATTGCTGCAACTTGATGTCCAGTGTCGTGTCCGTCCCAACAACGACACACCCTCATTTTGGGGAGGGCTGGGCTGGTTTGGGGGGGGTCCCGGCTCATTTTGGGGAGGGCTGGGCTGGTTTCGGGGGGGTCCCGGCTCATTTTGGGGAGGGCTGGGCTGGTTTCGGGGGGGTCCCGGCTCATTTTGGGGAGGGCTGGGCTGGTTTGGGGGGGTCCCGGCTCATTTTGGGGAGAGCTGGGCTGGTTTGGGGGGTGTCCCGGCTCATTTTGGGGAGGGCTGGGCTGGTTTCGGGGGGGTCCCGGCTCATTTTGGGGAGGGCTGGGCTGGTTTCGGGGGGTCCCGGCTCATTTTGGGGAGGGCTGGGCTGGTTTCTTCGGCCTCGAAGTGCCCGGGCCGGAGAGAAGCGGTGGTGCGGGGCTGAGGGGGCCTCGTTCTCCTCGGCGCGGCCGCCCCCCCCGGGGGGCGTGGCCCGGGTTTGCACCTCGGCGCATGCGCGGGTGGGCGGACGCGAAGGAGAACGTTTCCGGTGTGCGGCGGCGGTCGGTACCGGGGGAGACGGGGGGGGGCGGTGTGGAGGTGTCCAGGGCAGGTTCGGGGGGTTTGTGGGGTGGCGGGACCAGGCTGGGGGACTCGGGGGGTGGCCTGGGCCTGTTTGGGGGGGACAGAGCCGAGTGGGGGGTCCTCGGGGAGAACAGGGCCGATTCAGGCTCCCCCGTCCCCCGCTGCCGCCCCCTCACCCCCCGCTCGCTCCCCGCAGGTGGCGGCAGCCCCGGCCGCAGCGCAGGGTGCCCGGGGCCGGCCTGGCCGGGCGCTTGGCTCCGCTCTGGGCTCCGCTCTCAGCCCCCCCCGGCAGGTCAGCCCGGCCGTGCCCCCTTCGCCCGCCTCCAGCCCACGGCCGAGTCCCCCCAGGTACCCCCGAGATGGGTCGGGGGGTGTCAGCGCTGGGCCCCCTGAAGCGGGGGTGGGTGTTGGGCACGGGCATTGCTGGGAGCCCGTGGGCAGCCCTGGGACCCCCTTAAAGCCCACGGACACCCCCGGGGCCCCCTTGTCTCCCCCAGAGCCGACGGGGAGCCGTAGCTGTGGAGTCAGCTTAAGGAGTCTGCCCTAAGGACTGCTGCTTTTTGGAGCATTGGGGGAGGGGGAGGGTTGTCGGTGTGGGGAGTGGAGGTGTGTGGGAGGAGTCCCGTATCTTTGGGGAGCTTTGGGGATGTTGGGCAGATTTGGGGGAGTGGGGGAGGGGTCCCCTCCTTTGGAGCTCCCTGGTTCATTTCTTCTAAACTGTGGGAGGCAGCGGGCGAAGGGGGAAGGCAATAGAGTGTGTTGCTGTACTTCAGTCCTTGGTTGAGAGTCAGCAACTCTGCTCCCTTGCTGCTCAGCAGACTATTAGCTCCGTGGGGCTGTTTCTCCAGGCAGGCTACGACTACAGAAACGGCCCCACTTCCTCGGAAGAGTTGTTAGCAGTGACAACTGGGAACGTACTGCCTGACATTGGATAGACCTGGCACCACACAGCAGCTCAGAGCTCCACAGCGTATGCTTCCACACTCAGTTCCGTCCCCTGCCTGGGAACCCACTCTTTCTCGGTCCCTGCTGGCAGCTCCTGTGGAGGCTCCTGGCTGAGGACCAGCCCCGGTTTCCCCACTGCCCCACCAGCAGCCATGGGAGAGCCGGGTTGTCCTGAGTGTGTGAGCACCACTGGCTCTGTTGCTGCACTGGGCCAGGCCTCCAGGAAGTGGTAGAGGGAGCTCTGGGGAGAGGAGCTGCTCCTCAACAGGCTGCTGCAGTCCTCCCAGTTGGCCAGCGAGCACAGGCTGCAGGGGCTCTTGCGGTGGCCCTCGGGGGGCCCAGGAGCCCGGGGGATTCCTTGGTACAGAAGGAGCTGTCCCCACTGATAGGACCTATAGGCGGCAGAGGAGGGCAGGGGGACCTTGAGGGCTTGCGGGGGGCAGGGGGTAGAGAGAGGCATCACTGCTCAGATGATATATGGTTGGCAGGGAGCCCAGTGGGTCCTGCGGGGCCCGGTGCTGCCTCCTCACTGCCTCCTCGGTTGCCCTGCAGAGGAGGAGAGAGAAGAGAGCCCGCTGCACCCTGTCTCCTCCGTTGGGGCCTGTGAGCAGCACCCCCTCCTCAGCAGGCGGGCAGGGCTGCCCAGCGCAGGCAGGGCAGGGCATGGGCTGAGGGTCTGGGGCAGGATCTGGGGTTCTCCCCCACACTCCCTGCTTCTCCTGTGTCGACTCTAGCTCCCATCCTTCATCCGCTAGCTGAGAAGCTGCTGAGGGAGGGGACGGAGTGAGCGGCCAGCAGCCCTGGGCACAGCCCCGTCCCTTGTTTTGGCTTTTTCCAGTCCCTCTCCTGGACCCCGGGAGCTGGGTGAGTGGGAGCAGCTCCCCACCCCATGCCACAGCCCCCCACCCCACCCCAAGCTGCGGCACAGTGCAGTGCAGCAGTCGCCTACCTGGAGCCGCTTGGTCCGTAGCACAGAAGAGACCGTGCTGAGCCCCATCAAAAGCATCACGAGCGGAGCCAGGTGAGCTGTGGGGGGGACGTTGGAGTCCCTCCTGGCACCAGCTGCGGTGCAGCCGCGCAACCCTGGGGTGCCCCCCATGGGAGACGTTAAAGAAATAAAATGTTGGTCTCTATCCCTGGTGCTGTGGTTCATCCTCCCATCCCGCGGCTGGGGCTGTGCCCCCCTCAGTGCCCGACCCAGTGGTTGGCACTGCTGGCACCCACCAACCTGGGGGGTGGTAGTGCTGGGGGAGCTGGGTGGGCTGGAGAAAGGGAGGAAGCACCTCTTGAAACCAACTGGGCCCTCTCCAGCCACAAAACCCTCCCCAGAGGCACCAGAGGGGACCCCCAGATCCTTGAAGGGCTGCCCCAGACACCCTCTGGCCTGCAAGACTCCCCCCCCCCGCCCAGGACCCCATAAGGGCCGCCCAGGACCCCTTACGGACACCCCAGTGGTATCCCAAATCTGGGTTCTTTACCTGCTGGGCAAGCCAGTAACACACTGTGTGGGAGCAGCCAGCCAAGCCGGTTTCAGAGCACCAGAGGTGAGAGGCAGGGAGCTGCCATCCCACTCAGCTCCATCTCCGCTGTGCCTTGGCTGTGCAGAGAGAACTTGGGGGGAGCTGCAAAACAGCTCAGCCCGGGCTTATCTCCAGATGGCACAGAACAACCAAAACCAAATGGCCCTTAACAATCAAAATGCCCCGAGTCCCATCCCACCACTCTTCCCGTGACGTTGAGCGCCGGACATCACAAATTGGCAACAGAGACTTCGCTATGGCACCACCAGAGGGAAATATCCCAGACAGTGTAATCCACTCGGGCATAATCCTGCACCCTCACCGAGTCAGGAAATATAAACCGCAGGGTCTGGGGAGACAAATGGGGAATCCTCCAAGGATACAGCTGGCCCCTAGGAGATCCGTCCCCCCCATCCAGGACGCTGTACAGGGTAACTTCCCAGGGATGGAGCGACCTCACCTGAGAGAGAGAGGGTAAGTGACTAAGAAACATCCGTACGGTATAGGGCATGCGATTGAGTTTGTGACTGGTGCACTCTTCTAAGGCATTAATATCTAGCGCCCTTGTGGTTTGTGTTGCTACTTGTCGGGGGCATTTGTAGCTCGCAATAGTGGATCCCGCTAATTGCTTCTAAACCGCAATAGTGCAATCGCCATCGCACACACAGAACTTGCAATAGTGACGTATTGGACCTGTGAGTGAAGTCCAAAGAAATTGTTAATTTGAACCTCTCAGTGAAGTCCTTTTTCCCGTTTCGTCACACTCCCCGAGCCACTGGGTAAAGCGACACCTGGCAAAAAACTCCACACCACCCTCAAAAACCCCACACCACATCCCCCACTCCCCACCCACCCCTTCTCCCCCCATCACAGCCATGGGGCAAACTCCCACCACCACCACCCCCCCACTCTCAGCTCGGCTACGACCCCCCCCCCGAGTCACTGGAGAGAAAGCAACGGAGAGCGAGCTCAGGCTCGTGTGAGCTGGAGAGATTTCGCTTTGTTTTTTGGTGTTGTTGTCGTTGGGTGGGTTTTGGTTGGTTTTTTCACAGAACACTTTGCAGTGTGGTGTCACAGCCCCCGGTGCTGGCACCGCTGGCTCTCGTCCCTCCTCTTGCCGGACGGCTTTCACCACTTACCTTGCTTGGTTTTGTTAGGGTTTTTTTTCCTTTCTACCTTTCTTTTTTTATATTTGGGGTTGTTGGTTTTTTTTTCCCTTTTTTTTTTCTTTTCCCCCCCTTTTTTCCTTTTCCCTTTTTTCTTTTTCCCCCTTTTTATCTTTTTCCCTTTTTTCTTCTTTCCCCTCGTTTTTTCTTTTATGTTTCTTTCTGTTTCTCTCTTTAAACATGTCTCAAGCTTTCTCCGAAGGAACGGCCCCTGGCTCTCAGCCAGCAGAAGGAGACTATGGAAGAGCTCTGGCACCCATGGGATTGCTTTCCTTCTCCCGCCTCGCACTCAGTAGAGCGTGTTTTCCAATTCATTTTTTTTTTTTATTAAGAAAATAAACAAAAATAATGCTCCAGCTATCAGTTTTACAAGGCATAGAAAATCTCTAAAAGGGAAACAGAAGCGCACGGTGCTGAGGTATGAAAACCTGAGGTAGTTTCTGTGTGTGGTTGTGTGTGTGTCATCGGGGGTTGAGGGTTGTATGCGTTTTCTTTTTGAAATTAAAAAAAAAAAATTATTTTGCTAGTGGTTTTTTTTTTTTTTTTTCCCCAGCCCTGGGCTGACAACCTCTTGGAAATCTGGCTTTCCCCCCCTGCCCCTCTTTCCCCCTTCTCTCCTTGCAACCAGGATCTTTCCCCAAAGGGTTTACAGCCGAGCATGGCCTTTCCTTTAACCTCTAGAAAAGCCGGCTTGTGCTAAAAAACAAACATCCCCCTCCCGCCCCCACCCCCTCTGAAATGAAATAAATAAATAAAGAATTAAAATCCTTACAAAACTTAAAAATCGCCGTTAGTTTCGTTATCATTACATTAATGCTAAAAACTGATGAGCCACTGCGCTGCGTGACGCAGCCCAACCTCCCCCCCTCAATGCTGGGCGAGCTCCTCTGGCCATGCCTGGGATGAAAACCGGGTGGCTTTTAGGAAATAAAAAATTAAAAAAAAAAGAATAATAAAAGCTCTCTTTCTCTCTCTCTGCCTATGTTAGTCCAACTAAAGGGATAGCGTCGGGAGGTGAGGGAGAGAGCCCTCCCCGTACCCCTCGGCTGTGCATCCTCGCAGCGCCGCGGGGAATGGGGGGGTTGGGGGGTGTTTGGGAGGGGTCTTTGGTTTGCTCCCCTGACCTGCTGGGGGTGGGGGAGGAGGGTTTGGGAGGGGGGGGATGTCCGGCGTTGGGGTTACATTCATCAGGCGGTGCTGGGCGGCACGGCGGGAGCCTCCCTTGCTGTGCTGCGAGGCCGGGGCTCCCGGAGCGTGTTTCTGCTCCTGCTGCTTCCCCTGCTGGAGCATTTCCCTCATCTTGCGCTGTGCAGTCTTGGGGAGGAGAGGGGAAAAGCAAGAGGTGGGGGTCAGGGCACTGCTTCTCCCCCCACCACCCACCCCCAAGCCCCCACCGAGCATCTCGCCGCTCCCAACTTGTCACTGCAGACAAGGTGTAAGTAATTTTAAGGGTTTTTTTTTGTTTGGTTTTTTTTTTTTTTTTTTAAAAAAACTTGTGCTTCCTCCATCGCTCCTCAAGAGCACCTGAATTTTTTGGGGGGTCGCCATGCCACCTAAGTGTACAGGAGACAAGGTTATGGAAGATGCACCCAGCTGCGATGCGCGTGGCTTTGCCCGCACCGAGGAGTCCATTCACACCCTGGGTGCTGCTCTGCACGGCATCCAAAACACCCATTTTTAGCTCAATCGAGCCAATCTTCAATTTCAGCACTCCCACAGCCGGGGGGAGCTACCGATACACCTTCAGTGCCTCTTGAGGGCACAGGGACCTCCCAAAAGAAGAGCGGCAGGACGCTTGGGTGGTGCTGGGCTCAGCACACACTGTGCCTTTCCTCGGTGGACGAAAGCAGCCGGGGAAGATCGGGTAAAGCCACGGCCAAACGGTACCTGACTGGCAAAGAAATGCCCAATGATTTTAATGATGACCTCCTCGTTCTCGTCCGGGGTTTGGTCTTGTGGCACAAGGATTTCCACACTGGTTAAGATTTGCAGTTCATTCACCTGGAGCGAACCACAAGAGGGTTTTGTTGTGGAAGAGCCAAAATCCTCCACTGCAGGTGTCACCACGGCACCAGGTACCCTGTGTGTCTCCCCCTTCCTTGGGACCAACGAGAACCACCACCAGGACATGGGGGCTGAGGGTCAAGACATCGCTGAAACCACTGTGCACCCGGGATTTGTCCCCCTGGGGTGGGCAGGGGTGATGGGTGATGCCCAACTCTGCGTCCCCGGGGCACCACCACCTACCATCTTGCCACCTTTGCCTATCACACGGCTAGCAGTGAAGGAAGGCACCTTGATGTGGGCTTCAAGCTTCACGTCTTTCGCATTTTCCTCTTTCATCTCCCCAACATATTCACCCCTGGGCCTGGGGAGGAGACGGACGGGAAGGAAAACCATCAGGCAGCGCCCACTGTGCCTCTCCATCCCCAAAGCTGATGATGTCCCCATGTCCAGCAGCATCAAAACCACTGTACCCAGCAAAGAGCTCCCCTGGCGCTGAGGGAGGCCAAGACAGGCTGGCAGCACAGTGGTGACCACAGGGACGCCCTTGACTTGTCCCTTACTGTCCCCCCCACCCACAACCCCCACCCAGCGCACCTTGAACTGAGCCTCGGGAAGCCCCGTGATGACCATCCGCTCGCTGGCCTCGGGACCTTCTGCCGGGGCGATCTGAGGAGGGATGAGGGAGAGGGAGCATGAGCGCAGCCCCAACTTCAGCAAGACCTTCCCTTGGTGGGATGTACCTCCCCAACGCAGGGCAACCCCCCCATGCAGGAGCATCCCCTCCCACCTGAGCTGGGCTGATAACCAGGGTGCTGCAGGCCTGGCCTTCTACTAATGACAGGCTGGAGAGGTGGGCACATGCCAACCTCATGAAGTTCAAGGAGGCCAAGTGCAAGGTCCTACACATGGGTCGGGGCAATCCCCAGCAAAAATCCAGGCTGGGCGGAGAATGGATGGAGAGCAGCCCTGAGGAGAAGGACCTGGGGGTGCTGATTGATGAGAAGCTCAACATGAGATGGCAAGAGAAGCTGTAGCTGCCCCATTCCTGGAGGTGTTCAAGGCCAGGTTGGTCAGGGTTTGGAGCAACCTGGGCGGGTGGGAGGTGTCCCTGACCAGGGCAGCAGGGTGGACTGGATGGTCTTCAAGGTCTCTGTCAACCGAAACCAGTCTATGATAATTTGGGAAGCAACACTGTAACCCGCAGACTCCCATTCCCTGCCCTCGGCAGTGCAGAGGGGAAACTGAGGCACAAAACGCAGGACCAGCCCCGCGGCCCCTTCCTCACCTTGATGGAGGCACCCAAAAACCGCACCAGCTGCTTGATGTGCTGCCCCTTCTTCCCGATGATGGCCCCCACCGCCTGTGTCCCGATGAACAGGTTCACAAACTCTTGCTCCGGCAGCTGAAGGGGCACAGAAGAGCGAGAGGGTCAGGGGACCGGCCAGACAAGGGACAAGGGAGGTGGCTGTCCCCATGCTACCATCCCATGGTAGTAGCTGCTCACCCTCCCAAGGTGCCCAAGCGAAGATCTCCTGGAAAGGGGTACCAGGCACTTACTGGGTGCTGATGGCGGAAGGCACCGGCCGGGGGGGGCTCCATACACACCCAAGAGGTACATCGAGGAGCCCTATGGTTGGAGAGAAAACGATGCTCAGTGACAGCCCCAGCGTGCCAGACCCTTCCCGGCCACTCCCAGTGCCACGCAGAGCAGTGTGCCACCACTGTGAGCCCGGCAGGGACACGGGGACAACCCTTCAGGCCCTGAAACCCCCCCTCACAGAGCGTAGGTGCACCCGAGGGTGCATTGGGGTGAACTGCAGCCCCGACCCAGCGCGATGGGGCTGGGAGGCGCATGGGGGCTCCCAGTTACCCCATTCCCTCCCCGCTGCCACGTTTCCACCCGTGTCCTGCCTTTGTAGGGGAAAACCAGGACACAACTCTCTCCTGCTCTGCGTTCCAGCAACTGCAACCAGATGCTACCTGCAAGCCACCATTGCTCAGGGGGAGGAGGAGCAGACCCAGCTCCTCTGCCCAGGCTGGATGCCGCTCTCGCTCCCAGCCCTCCATTTAAAAGCATCACATTGAAAAGCGCCCTTAGGAGCAAGGGCAGGGCGAGGCAGCGCCCCAAGAGCCAGCCAACCCCCCGCACACAGCTCAGCGCTCACCACACGCTCGCCGGCCCCCGCAGCAGCGGCTCGAGCGGGGCTGCCCGCGGCCGGCGGTCGGGCGCCGCTCCGTCACAGCCGCTCACCATGGTGGAACGCCGAACGCAGTCCGCGTCCTTCCAGTCGCGCCGCAGCCATGGCGCAGCCGGATGCGGCCACCGGAGCTCCGCGCCAGAGGGGCGCAAAGCGCCGTGCGAGCGCGGAAGAAAGGGCTCGGTAAGCCCGGGACTGGCATTCCCTCATCCACCGCGGGCAGAGGAGGCAGGAGGGGGCGCGCAAGAGCCCGCGCCGCCGGGCGGTGCCGCTCGCCTCAGGCCTGCGGGACGCCGAAAGGCTTCTCCGCTCTCGGGGGGGGCCCTCCGTCTCTGGAGGGCTTCTGGGGGGCCCCCTCCGGCCTCTGTGGGGGCCTCTCCCTGAGGGCCTCTTCCGCGCCTCCAGGCACCCCCCGCCTCCCGGCGCCCAGCTGCCAGCCGGGGCCCGGCTCGGGGCTTTCGGAGAAGGGCCAGTGCCTGCCCCAGACACAGGAGGGCGAGGCGGGACGGCGCCGGCCCGGCCCGGCCCCACCGCAGGGCAGAGGCAGAAGCGGGCCGGGCGGCCCTTAACGGCCCCCTCAGGCAGAGCACAGACGGCGGCGCCTGCGCGCACCCACCGCCCCGCCCCTCTCTCCCCCCTCAGCCGCCCCTCTACCGATGGCTGCGGGGGGCCCTCGGCGCCCTCCTCGCCGCCCCCGGCCCCGCCGCCGCACAAGAGGCCGCCCCCCAGGTCAGCGAGCCGCCCCGCCGCCTCAGGGCCGCCCCCGGGTATCGCCCCGGCGCCCACTCCCCCCCCCCCCCGCCTGGGGCCTGCGGGACCCCCGGGGCCTCCTTGGCGGGAGCCCGCCCGGCGCCTCGTCCGGGAGCGGCGTTAGTCGCTCTGTGGGCTCGGGTGCAGGGCGGGGTCTTGCTCTGGGGCTCCCCTGGCTCTGGCTGCCCTCCCCTGGGCTGGGCTCGGCCCCTCTGCCCGCCCAGAGCCCCCCCTCCGGGGCGGTGGGGCTCGTGGTGGGCCCCGGCAGCCCCGTGCCCCCCCCGCCCTCTCCCAGCCCGGCAGCCCCGTCCTTCCGGCCCTGTGCGGCGGCTGTGGCTCCTGCCGCTGTGGGCTCGCCCCGGGCCGCAGTCAGAGTCGTTCCCCTGTGATGCTGAGATGACTGTGGCTTCCAGATGTTCCCCCCGAATCCGTGGGCAAAGCCACCCCCTCGTTGGCTTTCCGTCTGCACAGCGGGGGCTTGAAAAGGGAAAAAGAGGGGGTGGAGACTTGGAGTGGTGAAGGAGCGGGGAGCAGCTTAGTACAACTTCCCAAGAGAGAATTCCTCTTTTCTCACCCTCAAACTGATTCTAAACCTCCAAGTGTCTGGTAAAGTAAAAAAGGACAAAACAAGGCTCTCCCAGGTGCCGGGTGCTCTGGTAAAGCTGGAGAAAGTGGCATTTCTGTTCACAGGCAGTTGCCGTAAGCGCAGTCAGGTATTGAAACTGCGCTTCTCTCAGGACGTAGCCTTGAGCCTGGAGAGCAGCTCAGAAGGAGTTAGCTCCTGCGAACAATTGAGCAGGAGGATACAAAGATTTTGCCTTCTTTATTTTTGCCTTCTGAAGTATGAAATACGCTGAGTAAGAGTGCATCTTTATGGGAGGGTATTGGCCTCTAATGCCTACCCCCCAATATTTTCTGCCTGACTTTAATAGCATAGGAATAGCCAATACTCTTGATGTTGTATGAAAGGTGCCGTTAGGGACTTCTTTGTGCTCCTGATACAGAGAGAAGATAGTCCAGAAGCAATGATATCAGCAGGGTTCGGGGGCGTAACAGTTTAAAAGAAATTCCTTTGTGTAAGAAAGGCCATAGAATTCTTCAAAGAATCCTTGCCGTCTGTCATGACATTTGGGAGGGCAAATAGAGGCAAAAACCCACCTAGGAGCAACCTTTGTGCTCCATTCCCAAAGGAAAAAGTGATTGAAGTGGGTGTATGCACGAGTTGCTTTGCCACCTTTTATTTCCCGTCCTCCTTAGACTTTTCTTTGCAACTCAGTGTAGTGATTTACGAAATGAGATGGCGTAGTAATCTCTGGTGTGCTGCTTTCCCCGAGGAAAGAGGAGAGCTTTACATATGAACTTAAGTTTTTGGCGATGGGAACAAACGTAAAAAGTTAGGGAGCCGAATGAGAAAAAGAGGCCTAATGTGCTCCAGCGGGATAATTAGCTCTCTGAGAGCGGTCGTTGGCTGGGAGAGGTTGGGGGGTGTTGAGGAGGGGTGCAGTTAGGTGTATGTGCCTGAGATGATCCCAGGGGCGCTTGGAGGGGGAGACCTTCGGGATAGGAAAAGTAACTTTGAAAGTTTGGGCCCTGTGAAGGGAAGTCAGCCTGCTGGGAGCTTCCCTAGGGCTGCAAAACACTGTTGTGTGTGTTCTTTCCTCAGCATTTGGATACCTGTGGACGATGGTGATGAGAGTCTGCCGAAAAAGAGAACATCAGGTATTGCACATTGCAGAAGTATTGAATATGCCTGATTTTTCTGAGGTTTCGTGTCCCTTGGAAAAGTCTGGCTTTTGTGCTCTGGCATTGTTCCTGAAACTGTGGCTTTTCAAGCTGTTCTTTCCTTGTGGCTATCTATCCCTATAGCCAATGGCTTGAGGGTGCACTGTAGCCCTTAGCCCAATGTATGACGTTATCTGCGGTGACTGTGGCAGGGCACAATACTTTCACTGCCAGCAGGAGATAGCCCAGGTCTCTGGCGGTGAGCCCGTGCGTGTCAGCAGAAAGAGTATTTTAAATCAAAGCTGTGTGCTCCCTCCTGGCTGTATTCGCAATGTACCTTTGTTGGTTTTCTATCATGTTCTTCTATGGCCTGTCTTTGTTTTTTAGATTATGCCATCTCTGAGCGGAAGGAGAAAGCTGAAGAAGTTTCTGCTGTGGTGCAGTTGCCGACCAAGGCAACCAAACGCCTGGCGGCTTCCGTCAGCGAAGATGCTCCAGGCACAGAGTCTGCGGAAGAGGTTAGCGAGGGGTTTGAAATATTAGGATCTGTGCAAGGTGCGAGAGCAAGCGGCTCTCCCTAATGCATCTTGAGGTTGAGCCTGCTCTGAGCCTGTACAGCAGTAGGTGGTTCTTTTCCATTTCTAACAGGCAGCTATAATGTGGGCTGGGTTTGCCTTACTCAAGTCTGCGTCCTCTGCTCCGGCACTGGCAGCTGCGGAAGGAGCAAAATGTGTGTTGTCTTCCAGATACTTGACACTTGTTCAAGTTTATAGTTTTAGTGTGTTTGTAAACTGTTATTCTCTTTCTCGAGCTTGCGGTTAAGGCATCAAAATACACTACCTGACAAGAAAAACTGCATACTTCCTGTGGATAGACCTCTTTCTGCTCCATCAGTCCATGAGAGGATTCCTGTAGGACTTTGGCTCTGTAAAAATGAGCCACTGACTGCTTGACTCCCTGGTTTGGTTCAAAGGTGTAGTGCTATTTTTCTTATTGCCCCATGGGGTAAGAGGGCTAAGAGACTGTCGGGCTCTAATTCTTCATTCCTGAGAGAGTCGTTAACTCTTATTTGTACAAAATATATTTTTCAAGGGCTGAGCTATCACACTTTGGAATGTTTAGGAGCTGACTGCACGTATGAGAGCCTGTATTCAAAAATTAAAGTGTCCCTGTCAAAGGTCCTGCAAAGATTGGCATTCTTCTGCAATCTGAACCAGCAAGTCATGGTCCCCAAGTCATAGCAGAGCTGACTAAGTCTCAGGAAGTGTGTTTGCTTGGATTCACATTCAGGTTACACTCACGTTGGTACTTTTTATGTTTTCTTTTAAGATTCGGTCCACTTCTTTTGAGCCTTCAACTAAAAGACCAAGATTTTCATCGCTCGATGTAGCAATGCTGCAAATTGGTAAGGCTGACATCAAGTTATACGACTTGTTTCATTTTCACCCTACCTTGTGTACCGTCCAAGCCTACCCCTAGGGTTCTGTACGGATTATTGCAGGCACGGGACGAGGCAGCATCTGGGAAGACTTGAGCGTGACCTCTGTTTCTTACCTGCATCCTTGCATTGCTTCTGGAGTGGGGCCGGGCGTTTATCTTGTCATCTCAGTGCCAGAGCTGCCTTGGATGCAGTCCTTCCATTCTGATCCGTCCACTGTTAGCTTGCCAGAAGTAAATTGTTTTCAATGCTCCTTTTAGGTAGTAGATCCCGAGAAGCCTTTTGTATTTCAGGTTTTGGCTGGCAATACCTTGTGCACACAACTTGCTGTAGTTGCCGGTGTGAAAACCTGAAAATGTCGTCAAGTGACATAACACAAATGATATTATGATGTGAGAGAGACAATGAAAATTTATCTTTGGTGAAGCTCGTTACTGTAAACTCATGAACCTCTTCAGTTCCCTTTCATAGTTCCTGATGCCTTACACTCTTCTCTCGTAGGTCAAATGCCACGTGGAACCCATGCTTACTTGACTAAGGAAACACTATCCCATCCTCACAAGATAATTCCACGTCTGAGGTAAAAATCCTTCTGTTTTCTTTGAACTTCTTCCCCGAAAGGTTTACTGCCTATGGTAAGGGAGGTCTCCAGCTGCTTCCCCCCCGAAGAACCAATTTTCAACTTTTTCTTTAAATCCAGCTACTTAATTGACACAGGAGATTAGCTAGAGATTAAAGGTCTGCGGTAAGAGGAAGTGTTGAACTTGAGAGGAGGCTGAGGACACAATCAACAGCGTATCTTCAAGGCAGTTGTGATTTTCACTTTTACTTCTCTGTACTTCCCCATTAGCCAGTTGAAGACAGCAGGTCTTCATCTGAAAGTCATGAACATCTCGTGTCTGTCTCCATCGTCATCGGTGTACGTGCTTGACATAGTAGTTGGTGGTGGAGGTGCATATTTGAATGTTCTCTGGATACAATTTCTTTTGCCGTTGATGTTTTCAGCACAAGCCGGAAAGGCAAACAGAGCATCAAAGCTGCTCCAGACAGCTTCTTACCACTGAGGCCGCCCATGAAGGAGCACGCTGCGCCAGAATCTGCCACTTCAGATGAAAATCCATATCATGAAAATGATAGAGAAAACAGTATCTCATGTAATTTTAAGTGCAATGGCAATAGCATTTGAGAGCGGGTCAAGACTCTGCTTTCGGCATCTAATCTGCCAGTCATTGCTTATTGTGGTTTGGCTCATATTTTGGAGCAGATCTGGAGCATGAGAAAGAGATTCCTTTCAGAGGAAGCTAAACCAGAGAAGGTTCCTGGGGAACGTGTCTAATGCACTCCAACTGCTACTGAGCATATAGTCCCTGAGGTCAGAGCAGGGCAGGTCTGAAGTAAAATGTCCCAGCAGTGTGGATGTTGTGGACATTGCCATTCTCACTGTCAGCATAATCTTGATAGATGGAGAAGAATTGGTCAAGGCTGGTTGAAATGAACGCTGTCTTGTCCCACAGAGTAAAGTGGCCTCCTCAGGTTGATGCAGATATTTGTCGGATGTGCAAAGAATATTTTTTTCTTTTCAAAGAAAAACCCCAAAAGCCGCCGTGAATTGGTATACACTGATAACAAATGCCTCACATATAAAAATTGTGATTCTCCTCTGTTGTTTGTTTCCTACCCCAAAGTGTTCAAGCCTCCTCTAAGGAACCAGTGACGACTGTGAGTCACCTGGAAGAACCAAAATACGGAGGAGAGGTCTATCCACGTCCAACACTAAGGACCAGTGAGTATCCCCATGATTCCAATCCGTTACACTTTGTAGGTAGACTTCAAATCAGAATAGGGCATTTCTTATACACTGGCAGATGATGTTCCAAGTTCAAAGCGCTTGCCAGAATTCAAACCTCCTGACCATACAGTCAGCATTAAAAGTTTTGGGTTTTTTTATTTATCACTCAGAAATGGAGAGCTGTCTATATCTGATGGTGATTCAAAGTCGACTTCTTGTTTTCTTCCTACTGCTTTTCTGTGCAGGTGTCGAATGTATAGATGTTTGCTGCCCACAGTGGTCGCAGAGAGGTGATATGATCAGGTAGAGTCTCTTTTAAGGATGGTTCTTGTTTCTTTTGGCTCTGCATGCGTGTGTCTCTCAGCCTCTGGTAGAGTCTAGAAGATGACCAATGGTATGTGATCGTCTCAGTGCTGTGAAAGAGGAGTAGCTAGCTTGCAGCTCCGGAATTGCTCGCAAGCCAGTTGCACCTCCAACACAGCTGCCATGCGAGAGCCGTGCTGCGTGACAAAGAGGGTTGTGCTGGTGTGGTGTTTGCTGTGGGAAGAAAGCCAGTAAGGGCGCGAGTGGTGGCCGTCCCAAGTTGTCCTTGGATGTGCAGAATCCGTTTTTGTTTGTGAGTCATTCTGCCGAGCCATCAAGGAGCTGACATTTCATTTCTTTCACTTGGAAACTCGCATCCTGAGCATAAGGATGAGAGAGCTTGTAAAGCCTGGTGGGACTTGAGGCAGTTTTTGGGACTTAGAGGATGCGTGGGGTTTGACTAGGAGGGGGAAAAAGGCAGCGTGCAGTTGGGTTTGAGAGGCCAGTGGCCTCTCTGGAAGGGGTCTTTTGGTGACAATGCGAATTCTTGTTTTTGAAGCAGGGACATATATCTGGACAACTTCAATGTCTGTGTATTTGTTTGCTCTTCAGAGTCTGTGTGGTTTGAATGACAATCCTCTCCAAATGGGGATAGTCACTCTCTTGACTGGCCTGTAGAAGGCAAGTAAACATCCTGTGGCTGTCCCATTTGGAATTCAATGTACTGGCCTTAGTTTCCCGAAGCTCACTCTGTTTGGATGCAAGTCTAGTTGCAGATGTTCCTGTTACACCTTGCAGTAGAACACCCAGCGTGCAGTGTTTATCAGCAGTAGATCACAAAGCCCTCGATAGAGGAAGTGCTGGTTGCTTGTCTGTTTTCTAAATAATGCAACTGATAAAGAGAAACAAAAGAAGTCTTGTACAAGTAGATGGAAAAAAAAAATAATTCCAAAGCTCCCAGCTCTTCATTCTATCCCAGTCTTGCTGCTAAGAAAGAACGGTGCTGGAAGTTGAGACGATATTGTCACATGTTGATGTGTGCAACCGGGGCTGTAGTCAGAATAAGCCTTGAAAAAGCCTTTCTTGTCCAGAAGGTGAATTCTTGAGAATTCCGTGGGAGAGGACGGATACAAAGCTCACTTCTCTCTCTCCCTCTCCTGGCAGGTACTGCACACCAGAGGAAAACTCTGAGGAAGAGGAAGGAGCAGCAAAACAAACCATCGCAGGGGTAAGCTTGTGTTTTTCACAAGGAAAATAGAGCTATTTGTGATCAGAAACTTCAGCGCTCTTCACTTCACATGACTTACTCAACAATATCTGTATTTGCCCAGGTTGTTTTTCCCCGGGAAAGCGGGAGCGTTATTAGATGAGTAGCGCTATGGCAAAGTGTTTTCCTCTGCCGTTAATTTTGTTTCTGGACTATTAGGAGCACACTACACTATAGCATTTTGATTCTTCCCCTTTAATGTGTTGGGTATAGCCTCAAAATGTTTAGCGCACAGCCTTAGTTGACCTGCAAAGCTGGACTGGGGTGTCTTTAGTCGTATCTTGTTTGCTGGGATGGGAAGTACATCTCCGACTTTCACCTCTGGTCAGGACTGAGGTCAAAAATAAAATTTTAATCATGGAAATCAGAAATCGTAATCTCACTCTCAACTTGATACCTACACGTGGAGGCTTTGCTGGGGTTCTTAACGCTAGCCCAAGCCAAACGAGCTCTCTGCCTCTCTTGCCTCCAAGTGCAGCACTCCATGGGTGCACAGTTGGAATGCAGTCGTCAATAATAAGTAACTTTGGGGTTTGCTGTTTGGATGTGTGTACAAAAACCCTTCCGGTTTCCTATATAAGCAAGATTTTCTGTCCTGTCCCCGAGCAAACAAATCTGTGCTTGATTGCTAGCTTAACGTCCGTTTGTCTAACAGAGGCAGCGTGGAGCTGAAATCTCAGAAGATGCGTTATTCCAAGGACATCCTACATGTGTTCGGTCCACAAAGTCAGCCAGCCTCAATGTGGAAGAAAAGAAAATGCCAAGCCTGGGAAAAACAGCGGAATGCTTTCCTCCGCTCACAGAGGTACCGTAGCCGACAGTCTGTGAGACAAAAGAGAAGGTTGTGACAGAGCTGCAGGGAACTCCTCTTATTCTCGGTGGTTCTTAAGGCTCTTTGAAATCTGAAGAACTTGCATTGAACCTGTTAGCGAGTGTCTGTGGCTGTGACTTCGCAGTGCGAGGGTCAGCACTAAAGCTGGTTTGAAGGATTTCGTGTGCTCCAGCGCTCCTTCAGTTGTGCTGCCCTGAGGGTTTGTGGGCCTTCTGTTACCAGGACAAAAAATGAGTCCAGGTTGAACACCAGTCTCCAGAGCAGTGCTAACCCGACTCATCCAGTTATATTGGATGTGCCTCTTGTCCTACAGTGGTGATAGAACCTGAAAGATCAGCTTGTGCTGATCCATGGTGCCGTCCACCGGGGAGTGGGAGTTCAGTTTCCCCTGCTTGTATGAATTTTGGCTGCTTTTATTCTTCGGAGTTGCAGTCTAATTGAGCTCCCCCCACCTTTTCCTGCCTGTTGAAGATTGACTTGGAAAGGGCGAGCAAATGCAGAGTTTACAAAGTCTGCAGCGTTGATGCTGGGTACAAGGGAAACCGGGTGGTTTTCTTATTTTGCTCGCCCAGATTCAAGCAAGGAGATGCTATTGCAGATCAGAGTGTTTTATACCACCATTTGTAGTGGTTTCTTTGCATTCCCTAGGCAGACTTAGATGGGAACGTGCAAATTGGGACCAGTTGCGTGCACAAGCTGGATTCCTCATTGCCTGACTCCAGTGTAGCTGCCTCAGTTTCCCCCTTTGCTGTTCCCTTTGAAGTCCCCCACCTTCACACTCTTTCAGGCTCCTGACTTAGCTGCCTCGGTACGGAGGATGCCCCCTGGGGTTGGCTTAAACCTGGGTATTGCGAGGGCTGCGGGAGCACGTGGGAAAGGGGTTTGCCAGAGTTGTGTTCCATCTTCAGCTGCTTTAGCATGTTTGCTGAGTTTATGGGTTTTATCCCAACGTCCTTGGTGAAAAGAAATGGCAGCAAGCCTGGGCTCTAAAGTTCAAAGTTGGGATGCTGAAACCAACCAAGCAAGGCAAAAGCGCTATCGCTGACTTAGCCAAGAAACCGTCGGAGGCAGTTGCTTTGTCACCTGAGCTGAATTTACAGGCCGTGTTTCAGTGGAAAGCTGCCCCCAGGTCAGCGTGCTCCATGCTCTGTTTCACAAGTCCTTCCCCATTGAATTGTTCCTTTCAGGCCATGGAGAGAGAGGTCAGTGCCGCATTTGGCAGAGGTGAGCCAGATGAGATCATGAGCAGTGCCTTCAAACTAAAGGTCACTCGTGAGGACATCCGCACGCTCAGGAACCTTTGCTGGCTAAATGATGAGGTAAAACCAGCTGCAGCACAGGGACAGTCTCATTCAGCCTTTATTGAAAAATACCCCTCCGCCGTGTACAGAAGTCCCGTCAATGTTCTTTGACGACCTCCGCAGCAGAGCCTAGAAATCTCTGTACAGGTCTTATTTGAGGTATTGAAGGGTCGAGCGTTTCTGGAAGTTCCGTTACTTCTTGTATGACGCAGCTTCCAGGAGTTTGTCCGGGTTATTGGCATGGGGGGCAGGTGTTTTGATCAAACTGCCGATGTAGCCCCGTGTGAAATTCTGGGAACAAAAGCTGACAGCTGAGGCTGGAGTTCTCTCCGCTGTGTGCTTAAGGGTGGCCAGAAAAGAGGTGGTGCTGTATTTTTGGTTGGGGAAGGCAGCGTCATATGTTTACACCTCACGTTTCCTCTTTATGGTACAGGTCGTTAATTTCTACATGGGTCTTCTGATGGAAAGAGGCAAGAAGGAAGGCTATCCAGCGGTCCACGCTTTCAGTACTTTCTTTTATCCCAAACTAACATCTGGGGGCTACGACGCAGTAAGAAGATGGACCAGAAGTGTGGATGTCTTCAAGCAGGACATCATCTTCGTGCCTGTGAACTTGCGAGCCCACTGGACACTAGCCGTGAGTCCCACAGGCTTTTTCTTTAGAATTGGACAGGGAGCAAAAACTGGCAAGAGAAGTCATTTAGGTGTTGGAGGGTGTGCGGCACAAGGTTGTGCTTTGTCTCACGATCACCTTTTAATAACAGGTCATAGATCTCAGGAAGAAGACCATCACATACTTGGACTCACTGGGACAGAAAGGGGACAAGATTTGTCAGACTTTGCTGTAAGTAACCGGTAACTGCTCCGTCACTGCTTTTATGGTGTGAATGAGGAGAGGGTGTTTAGATTTAGTCCCTGTAAGGCGACTGCAAGTTTTCACATGGCTTGTAGATAACCAACCAGGAATCTTGGCGTTGCTTGCTGCGAGTTGTCTGGCATCAACTGCTTATCTGGTGTCACAGCGACCCCTCCGCCCAGGGTCTGGGGTGCCTGGATTCTGCCACCTTCCCGTGATAGGCACAGCCAAATACGCCATAGCCCCGTGGCACACATGTGCCGACTTTGTTAGTAATCAGTAAAACCGGGCTGTTGATGGGAGGGAAGGATTTCAGGGATTTCAGGATGTTTCAAGATACCAACCAGACTGTAAAAGGAATGTGGTTCTTCCAAGAGCTTTTTCACTCCTCCTTCTTTAAGAACTTCCAGATGGCAGCTCAGAACGTTGGTGTCCCGGGGTATATACGCTCCTCTTTGTGATCAGCTGCGCCGACACTCTTACTCTCAGCTACGCTCTTTTAGCCTTTTCTTCTCTCAAGACCTGTTTCCCCCCCCTACTTGTGCTGTTCGTCCTTTCTACAGTAGTGAGCTCTGTAACGTGCTCCTTCTCAGGTTGTCTCTACCTCTTCTGTTCAGTGTCTTACACAAAGCCACCGTATTTCCCTCCGGCATCCCCCAGCAAGCCACCTTTGTGTCCCTACTGGGTTTTACTTGTATTTCTGACATTCCCCTTCGAGACAGATACCGTGTGGCACGTTTCCATCATACACCTTTCCGGGTGTTATCAGCTGGCACGGATACACCTCCAATGGAATGGGTGCGGCTTGTGCAAGCGGGCATCCTTAGATGTCTTTGCTGCTGATGCAGGAGTAGTCAAAACCCTTAAGCCGACAGCTTTGTAGCCTGAGAGCCTCCCCACAGAGACGAACCGCGTGTTGCTTCAGTCCGGTGCTCTCCTGAACAGTTAACAGCCCGTGCCTGGGAAAGGGCATAACAATAGGTCTGCATCAAATAGTTTTTTACCTCGAGAGGGTTCTTCCAGCACCCCGTGGCTTGAGAACTTCCTCAGCCAGAGGGGTTGGCCCAAAAGCTTCTGTATTAGTTCTTCCAGAGGTGCGCGCAGGGTGTGGGATCAAGGCACTCGGTGGAATTATGGCATTACGGTTCCTTGCTTGGTTTTTCTCTTTTTCCTCTAGTAACATGTGATTTGGGGTTTTTTGACCTCTCCGAAGCAATGAACTTAGGTTTGTGTGGAAGTCTCTGTTGGAATTGTTGGTCTCGTTCTTGACCATTAGCTCACAGCCTCTCCCCGTGTTTGTAAATTGAAGATTGGGAAGTTTCCTCCCAAATCAGCCTTAAATCAGCTGCTGTGAGGATCCTCTGATGTTTTACCATCCTGCCGTTCGTCTTCCTGTGATCCTTCAGCCGCTTTGTTTTGTTGTTGGCCTAAATTACAGAGATGAAAAGGGATTTTTTTTTTTTTCCCTTTTGTTTTAACCAGCCGATACCTGCAAAAAGAAAGCCGGGAAAAAAGAAACCTGGAGCTGAATGTTTTGGAGTGGACTCTTCACAGCATGGAGCCACGTGTACGTGAGCACCCCTTGGGTTTGAAATGGGAACTGTCAGTGCTTCTTTGGGGCCCAGATCCTGGCACGTGACAAAGCAAAGGGTTGAGCTGATGTTTCTCGAGGAGTTAATAGTAAAAAGCGGTCCCTAAAGACTGGATTTAAGAAAGGTCACTTGAGAAAGACACCATGCGAACCTCGAGAGGCCTCGCAGGGAGGAGGGCTGCTGCCCCTTCTGGGCCTGCCAAGAATTTGGATTGTAGTGTCCAAGTCCGGGAGGCAGAGGGGAGGGATGGTGTGCAGTGAACTGGGTCTGTTCCTCGTGGGCGGGAGTGGGTATCAGGGATTAGGCAAGTAGGGTCAGGAGTGTGCGGTGAGCGCAGTGTCGGTGTGGGTAATGTGCGCTACTTCCGAGTTGCTTTTCTTTTGAGACAGAGGGAAATCCTCCATCTTCTTTGCATTCCTTAGGAGATCCCTCAGCAGCTGAACGGAAGCGACTGCGGTGTCTTTATGTGCAAATACGCAGATTACATCGCCAGAGAGAAACCGTTCAACTTTACCCAGGTGAGTGAAGGTCATAAACCCCTCCAGCCCCTTTCGCGCAGGGACAGGAGCCAGGGAGGTTACGCAGCAGCTCTTAATTGTGTCCGGGGCAGGGGCTGAGGTTTCGTGCCCCGTTTCGGTGCGTAGTTGCTGGGGTCAGAACTTCCAAGTGGCCTGGGCAGGGCAGAGTTGTGGTTCTCCATCCCCGCCTTTGGGAGCTGCTGCTGGTGAGATTCCTCTTGGGCAAGATACTGCCGCCGCTTATTTTTATTGATTTTGTTTTATACCGGTCTTTTGTTAGTGTGCTTGTAAGCTGTCGCGTGGTCAAGTCAATCTGGTTTTGTCGGGTTGTCTTGTCACCCTCTTAGGGGCCGCGTGGGGTGTTGTACCCAAACGGTTGACAGTTCTTAAAGGGAACTTCCTATTAAGGACTCCGCTGGGCGTTTATGCCTGTTTGCCGCCTCTTTCTGCCGTGACGTCGTTATTTAATGGATTTCTCTTCTCTTTTCAGAGTCACATGCCGTACTTCCGCAAGAAGATGGTGTGGGAGATAATCCATCAACAGCTGCTGTGACACGTGGACAATTAGAGTTCTTATTTAGTGACATTTCTTAGACCTTTGTTACATTTCTTAGACCTTTGTTACATTTCTTAGACCTTTAGTTACATTTCTTAGATCTTAGTTGCATTTCTTAGAGCTTTAGTTACATTTCTTAGACGAATTTTCCTCTTTAGGTTATGAAGTAGAAATTAAGATGGTTTTTTCCCCCCCTTACCCCCCCTTATTTTGGAGACAGTAACTCTGGTGGTGTTTTTTTTTTTTTTTTTGCTGTCTCCAGGGAGTTATTTAATGTGAAAAGAGAAGTATTTATTTCTTTATATGTTTAAAATATTTATTTTAATAAAAAGAGCCTGACTGGAACGAAACTCTACCTGGTAATGAGAGAGGGTGATTTATTCTTTCTTTTTATTTAACTGAAAAAAAGTTGGATGTAGCGATGTGGTTTTTCGCTCCCTCACAATCCCCCAGGAAGAGGATTGGAGCCAGGATGAGTATCGGAGCACAAAAGCCACGAAGCGATGGTCACAACGTGCTGAAGGGGCAATCGGGGTGTCGTTCAGCGGCGAGATGAGCAAGCAGCATCCCGAAAATCCGCCCCTGGAGAGGGGTTAGTGGTGTACGGACGCTCTCTGTGTTCTGTAAACCCCCCATGGGGAGCCCCTGCTGCCCCCTTGGCAGCGCCCAGGTGGCTGTGACTGCTGAAAGCCTCCGTGTGTGAGGCGGTGGGGACATTGTCCAGGTACCACTGTCCCCTCTGCCTACAGCGTCACAGGGTGGGCTCTGGCCCTTCGGCATGTCCATATGTGCCCACCAGCTCCCCTGAGACCACCCCAGGGGGCAGAATCATCCCGCTTTGGGCCAGCCGTGTTGTGCAGGAGCTGGGCCTCGCTTCTCGTTAGGAAGTGGCCTTTGGGAGGTGACGAGCTTGCGCTTTCCCGTGCTGCCGGGAGAGCGTGGGTAGAGCCACAGCGCGAGTGACACCGCTGCTGCCCTCAGCGGGGCTGGAGGAGATGTTCCTCCTCTGGCTTTGCACACTTGGCATGCTGCCATGTGCCCTGTGACATGGTCCTTGTGCACAGGGTGGCCGTGGTGGGGGCTCAGCCCCATCCTTACAGTGCTGGGGAGCACGGGGCTACCAGGCACAGGGTCCCTCCCCCAGTGAGGTGCTTTGGTGCGTTGAGGTGTTAGATGGGGTGGCACAGCCCCTGCCCGCCCTGGGAGGGGGACACCACCTCTCCGGTGGCACTGGATGGGTGGGAGGGAGGGAGGGAGGGAGCAGAGCTCTGGGAGCCATGGAGAAAGGCGTGGGGGTGTCCCTCATCGTGGCAGCCCTACCCCGCCACCCGGCCACCCCAAGGGACACCCAAGCCCCATCTTGGTCCTCTCCCCGTTGGCTGACGCCCTTCCACCCACCCTGGAGGTGCGCTCCTCTCCTGCGGGGGGACGCCCAGCGCTCGCCTGGCTAGAGAAGCACCGGGGGGTGGTGGTTAGGGGGCATCTGAGCTTCCCAGTTACACGGGCGTAATTAGTGCACCATTAATAACCATTAGTAACCACTTTGGCTCTGCTAACCAACTGCGGCGAGGCCCCCACCCCGCTTTAGCACAGGCTTCCTGATGCCAACGCCTCCCCGAGCCACTGGGTAAAGCAACGCCTGGCAAGAAACCACCACCACCCCCAAAAAAACCCACACCACATCCCTCACTCCCCACCTGTTATAAGTTGATCCCACAAATTGATGCGAGACAGAGTCAATTAAAATTTGGAATATTTATTTAGCAAGCGGCAGCAAGCAAAACAGCGCTGGGCGGCCCGGGAGTCTCACTCCGCCGACGGCTCGCGCCCAGTTCCCGAAAGTCCCTGTTTTTATACTCTTCTTTTTCCGGTAGAGAGGTACTCTGCATCTGCACGACACGACTTGTTGCTAGGGGGTCGTTTTCTGCTTTCCTTTTCCTCCTGGTTGTCGCAGGGATGAAAGATTCATGTCTTCCTCACATCATGTACTCTTCGTCTTCATGAGCCCCCCTCCCCTCCTCCAAGTCTTTTTCACATCCTACTTTGTTTGCATAACCTGACCTTTGCAGTTTTAGCCTTGCCCGCTCACAGGATGCTGGCTATCTTGCAACAGCAGGTTCAGCAATTGCCTTTTTGTAAAACAATGTGACAATGCGAGTTTCTAGGTTTGGTGAACAAACAGCGCTGAGCTTATCACAATTCCCCCCTTTTACTTTTTACTATTTTGTTCATCAAACCGCTTAAGCGCTTGTGCTTGAGCTTTTATTGTGCTTGAGATAACCTACTGTCCAGACGGTCCTTGAGCGACTGGTTGGATCAGCAAATGATCTTCTGTTACTTATTACAATCCTTCCCCTCTTTTTCTTTTATTTACAAGAAATTTGCTGATCAAACCTGGACAGTACTTCACAAGCTGCATTTAACTCAGAGTTTTCATCTGGTATAATATTCATTTCTAGTTTTGATTGCTTTATTACCATTAGTTGCACTGTTTTTAACTTGTTCTTAACAAAAGCTACAAATTTGTTAACAATAACAAGGTCCGAAGGTTAAAACTAACCACAGTATTATGAGGGGCCCCGCCAGGGTGGAAATTAAGGTAGTTAACTATGGTGCCAATTGAAGGGTTGGTGTTCATTTTTTTTTTTTTTTTTGAGGCCGTGGTAGTGAAAGGATACCAGCTTTCATTTCCCCACTGTTTAATACCTCTCTGCCTGTCCTCGTCTACTCTCTTGCAGAGAGCAACGGGATATCAATATCTTCTCGGCAGCAGCAGGTAGTCTTCAGGGGAATTTTCTGGCTTTTCTTTTACCACGCCTTTCTCACTTTAGTAACTCTGCTGTTAATTTATCAATAATTCTTAAATATATTTCCACCTGTTTTGTTGCTGGACCTGTTTCCAGAGGAATCTTACAGCACACTGTCTTAAGGCTCAATACCAGTTCATTTCATATACCTCCCAGGGTTCAGATATTGATAGTTCCCACCCCCAAAATAATTTACAGATTTTTGCTTGACTTTCTGATTCTTGATATGTCAGATTTTTGCGACAATTCATACAGCAAGATTGCATGTTAAACGAGACACATGACCACTTCTTACCAAACTTTGCACACTTGCAAACAACGTAACATAGGTATCCAGAAGTATGGTGCTTTATACATGGTTAAACTATCCGTTACTTCTCTTCTGGAAAAGTGCATTTACCAGTCTTGTTCCTTAATCTTACTCAAAGGTCTCTCGGTTCTGACATCATAGTCCACCTTTCTGGGAAGATAGGTCCTTTTATTCTGCTAGTGTGAGTCTATCCTTTCTCCGCTGTCCATACTGCTGTATCTGTGGTAAGTAAAACAACAAAAAGGTCCCTCCCAGCGGGGCGTTAATGATGTTTCTTTCCTGGTTTTGATCAACACCTGATCTCCAGGTTGGATTCGGTGTATGGAAATGTCCAAGGGAGGTCTCTTCTTTTAGTGAGTTCTAAAATATACTCCATTAAGATTTCATCTTCGACTTTCAGGTGTTTTACTAATATTCTGAAATTGTAAGGCATCCCATACAACAATTTAAAGGGGGATATACCAGTATCTGTTCTTGGTTGAGTTCTAATATGTAGTAAGGCTAATGGCAAACATTTAACTCAATTCATTCTCGTCTCTACCTTTAGCTTGGTTAGATGTTTCTTTATCTCCTCATTCATTCTTTCTACTTTCCCAGAACTTTGAGGATACCAGGGAGTGTGGTATTCCTATTTTGTCCCAAATAATTTAGTTGCTTCTTGATTATTTTGGAAGTAAAATGTGGGCCTCTCTTCCAAGAGAACTTTAATAACTGTTTTCGCCGTAGTTCTTACCACCGAGAAGGCTTCTACAAAGACGATCAACCAAGACTAATAGATACTGATATCTTTCAACCTTCGGTAATTCAGTAAAATCTACTTGTATTTTTTTTTTTTTTTTCAAATGGTCTTTTAGCCAATTCACGCCCTTCTTGTACTTTTTCTTTAAGTTGTCTTTTATTCACTTTGTGACAGGTTAAACATCTTTCTAAGATCCTTTTTGCTAAACCGTATATCTCGACACAGGCGTAGTTAGTTTCAAATTGATATACAAGGGCTTGAATTCCTCAATGGGTTCTGCTGTGTAATTTGTTAAGTATGCCCCGGGCTAATTCTTTTGGTAGGATTTCCAAAGGTATGTACCACCTCAAAGGCATACTTGGAATCCATATAAATAGTCCCAATTTTATTTTCTAAAAGTTTTTGGTGCTTTCAACATAGCATATGATTCACAGGCTTTTGCAGACCCAGCCGTATTCAATGGCCCCGATTCTCTTATTCGAAAAGTGTACTTATCCATGATGGCATATCCCGATTTTTGTTTCCCTTCCACTACTCATGAGGAGCCGTCCACAAAGAATTTTTCTCTTTCATCTAATTCTTCTTTTTCTAAATCTTCTCTTATTTTGGTCTGTAGATTTATTAACTGGAGACAGTAGTCTTTCTTTGGGCTCTCCGTATAAAAATTGGGCCGGATTTTGAATGGAAGTCATTTCCATTTCTAATCTAGGGGAGTTAATCAGAATTTTCTCATACTTCGACAACCGACTGTCAGTAAGCCATTTATCAGCTCGTTGTTGCAACACTCCCCGGATGTTATGGGGGGTATATACTTTCAGTTCACCTCCTAAGGTGACTTTTCCAACCTCCTTTATTAATAATGCGGTTGTCACTACCACTTGCAGGCAAGTGGTCCACCCCTGGCTTACAGGATCTAAGATTTTAGAATAATATCTTACAGGTTTTCTCTGCCCTGCCCATCCCTGGGTCAAATCCACATATGTTGTTCTATTATCCACATTGATGAAAATTTGAAAGGGTTTACGGATATCAGGTAAGTTGAGGACAGGTGCTTCTATCAATTTTCTTTTTATCTCTTCCCAACGCCTCTTTTCCTCAGAGGTCTACTTTACTAGTTCATTTTTAGTTAATTTCATTCATACAAATATTTTACTTTATTACTATAATCTTTTATCCATTGTCGACAGTACTCTAACAATTCTAATTGTCTTGTTTGCCTTTTATTAGTAGGTATTGTTAGAGGCAAGATTCCCTTTACTCTTTTGGGATTTAATTTCTAATGCCCCTTTGTAAGCCAGTGCTCTAGATATTTTACTACTACTTCTGTAAACTGTAATTTAGATCTTGAAACTTTTAGTCTTTGGAGACTTAGAAAATTTAGCAACTTAATGTTTTCAGTTCTAACATCTTCTTGAGTTTTTCCAGCAATTAGTAAATTATCTACATATTGTATCAGAATCAACTCGTGATTTAATTTATAGGATTCTAATAATTGCTCTAAAGCTTGTCCAAACATATTTGGGGATTCTGTAAACCCCTGGGGCAAGACGGTCCACCGTAATTGTTGTTTTCTATGTGTTTTGGGATTTTCCCATTTGAAGGCGAAATAATCCCTGCAATCTTCCTCTAAGGAGGAGGCCCAAAAGGCATCTTTTAAATTTATGACACTATACCATTTGTAATCTGGGCTTAATTGATTAAGTATAGTGTTATACCAGACAATAGGACCCATCCGGCTGCTTTACGGGCAGGATTGGGAGTATTGTGAGGAGACATACAGGGTTTTAAAAGTCTTTGGGTCAAAAATCTCTAGATTATTGGTTGCAACTCTTCTCTCCCTTCTCTGGAGATGGGATATTATTTTATCTTAATTGGTTGGTCTGGGTCTCTTATGGAGACTGTGATCGGTTTAATTTTTTTTTTTTTTTTTTTTTTTTTTTTTTTTTCACCGATCTTGGGCTATACTAGGTTTCTGGATTAATTGTGGCTTCATGTTCCGCA
The DNA here is from genome assembly GCF_965231255.1 of Vanellus vanellus. Classification (NCBI taxonomy): domain Eukaryota; kingdom Metazoa; phylum Chordata; class Aves; order Charadriiformes; family Charadriidae; genus Vanellus; species Vanellus vanellus. The sequence goes on along the minus strand of NW_028127296.1, from coordinate 2,478,136 downwards.
GTTAATAAGCATAATTTTACTTTTAGTTTCTCCTGATCTACTCTCAAATTAATTCCTAATTTTACTATCAGGTCTCATCTCAAAAAGTTATATTCAGCTTCTGGAACTAATAAAAATGTTCTCACTCCATATTTATTTGGAGTTTCTATTGTTACACTTTTTATCAGGGGCACTTTAAAAGTTTTCCTCTTTGCACCAATTACTCGGAGTTTTTCCTTTGATTCAACACATCCAGATGGTAACCTTTGGACGGTTGATCTTTTGGCGCCCAAGTTCACAAGGAACTCGGACACTTCGTGTTGGGGACTCAATTTTAACTTCATTTAGGGCTCGGTGACTTTACGAGTCCCCAGTAAATAGAAACTTTGACCCCTCTAATCTTCATTAAAATCTTTTTGTCTTATATTCCTTTTCAACAATGTTTTTATAAATGTCGGGGGGGTTATCTTTCCTTTGATATTCACTAAGAGTTTTATTTATATTCTGTCTTTGAGGAACAGATTCTTTAATTTCTTGATCAACTCTGGTGCGCAGATCCACCATATGAGTTTTATGTTCAGTGTCTTGATTAGTCCAGTTTGGCCGCTGTAGTAGCCATTTAATGTCTGCGCCTGGACTATGTTGATGTTCACTCTCCTCTATTATAAAAATTCTTTTTTGCTTAGGGCGAACACACAAACTCTGCACCTCACTCACTCAAACACTCACTCAGTCATATAAAAGAGCCTATTACACTTCTCACTCACACCAAAAGATTTTCTAATTAAAACAATAGCTAGTTACGTGTAACTTAAATCTTAAACTATTTGCCGTTTGCCACTAATCTGCACCAAGATAGTCAGACTGATCACAAATCTAAATTGGCCAATATAAACATTTTCTTATTTGTTTCTTTCTCTCCATATTTCCATACAATAGTGAATCAATTTCACTTTGTCCTTACCCCGCCTAGAAGGGGTAATCATCCTAATATTTGATCATTAAACTCAATGGACTGTCTGGTGGTATTTGGGGAAGTCTCACATGAGGTCCCAATCCACCCATGGGATCAGAGGGCTTGCTCTTCCTCTGTCCCATCTTCCGGAGTGCCTTCTTACACACACACACACGCTCCCCCTATTCGTGGCCCAGTCCCTCGCGGGAGATGGGAACCGCACTACTAAGGGGTCCGCACTCGCTTCATCCGGTGGACTACTAAGTCCGGTGGACGTCTCACATTATCACACTCCGGGATACCCAACCCCAACCGAACGGATAACCGGCCTATACTCACGCGTTCCTGCGTCTTCGTTCGGGGCTTCGTGCACAAAGATTACAGGGTTTGCCGGCTTTCTTTTGCTTGTTGCCGAATTTAGGGTTCGTCGGTAGAGGATGTGATGCGATAGCACCCAGCCAGGGCCGCTGAATTTCAGCGGGGCGCCTCCCCGTATGGGGCTTCTCACCAGATTGCCTCTATCCGAGTCACGGCACCAAAATTGTTATAAGTTGATCCCACAAATTGATGCGAGACAGAGTCAATTAAAATTTGGAATATTTATTTAGCAAGCGGCAGCAAGCAAAACAGCGCTGGGCGGCCCGGGAGTCTCACTCCGCCGACGGCTCGCGCCCAGTTCCCGAAAGTCCCTGTTTTTATACTCTTCTTTTTCCGGTAGAGAGGTACTCTGCATCTGCACGACACGACTTGTTGCTAGGGGGTCGTTTTCTGCTTTCCTTTTCCTCCTGGTTGTCGCAGGGATGAAAGATTCATGTCTTCCTCACATCATGTACTCTTCGTCTTCATGAGCCCCCCTCCCCTCCTCCAAGTCTTTTTCACATCCTACTTTGTTTGCATAACCTGACCTTTGCAGTTTTAGCCTTGCCCGCTCACAGGATGCTGGCTATCTTGCAACAGCAGGTTCAGCAATTGCCTTTTTGTAAAACAATGTGACAATGCGAGTTTCTAGGTTTGGTGAACAAACAGCGCTGAGCTTATCACACCACCCACCCCTTCTCCCCCCATCACAGCCATGGGGCAAACTCCCACCACCACCCCCCCCCAATCTCAGCTCGGCCGTGACCCCCCCGAGACACTGGAAAGAGAGCAACGGAGAGCGAGCTCAGGCTCGTGTGAGCTGGAGAGATTTCTCTTTGGGTTTTGATGTTGTCGGTGGGTGGGATTTGGTTGGTTGTTTTTCACAGAACACTTTGCAGTAGAGGACAAAAACGTGGTGTCGCAGCCCCCGGGGCCGGCGCCGGCACTGCCACCTCCCCCCACCTCCCCCCACCTCCCCCGGCTCCTGTCCCTCCTCCTGCCCGGCGGCTGTTCCCACTTTCCTTCCTTGGTTTGTTTGGTTTTTTTTTTTTTCTTTTCTACCTTTCTTTTTTAATATGTGGGGTTTTTTTCCGTTTTCCCTTTTTCTTCTTTTGTTTTTTGCTTCCCCCTCCTTTTTTCCCCTTTTTCCTTTTTCCCTTTTTTTTTGCTTTCCCACCCTTTTTTCTGTTTTCCCTTCCCCCGTTTTTCTTTTTCTTTGTTCACTTTTTCCCCTTTTTTCTCTTTTTCCTTTTTTTTTCCTTTTCCCTCCCTTTTTCTCTGTTTCTCCCTTTTTCCCCCTGTTTTTTTTTTTCCCCTCCCCGCCCCCCCCCCCCCTTTTTTTTTTTTCTCTTTTTAAACAAGCTCTCTCCCGAAGGAGCGGCCCCTGGCTCTCCGCTGGCAGAAGGAGCCTACGGAAGAGCTCTGGCACTGACACGGGCGGGAACACCCACTCACACATCGCAGCACAGCAGTTAGTTTGGCAACACCCCCACCCCCTGTCACAAGTGAGACCTGCACAGACAAAAGGCTCCTGAGTGAGGGCACTGGGGCAGCCCCACCTTAGAAGCAGCAGAGGAGCAGAGCCGTCCGGAGCCATCAAGAGCACAGGAAGGGCTATTCAGGGCCTCATTGTCTGCGCCGAGTGACCGTCTGCTGAGAACCGCTCTGGCGGCTCAGAGCTCAGCCCCAGCAGCAGTCTGGAGCCAACGGGGAAAAGTACACTGGGAGGAAGACTGGCAGCCTTCCTCCACAACGCCCCGGAGAGAATGACCAGAGTGCTGCCTATCCCCATCGCTTTTCCAACTCGGTTCTTTTTTTATTAAAAAATTAAAAAAAAAAAGAATACTCCACCTCTCAGGTTTCCAAGGCACACAAAATCTCTAAAAGGGAGACACAAGCGTGAGGTGCTGAGGTACCCAAACCTGCCCACGTTAGTCCAACGAAAGGGATAGCGTCGGGAGGCGAGGGAGGAGGAAGGGGGAGGCTGTGGGATGGAGAGAGCCCTCCCCGTACCCCTCGGCTGTGCATCCTCGCAGCGCCGCGGGGAATGGGGGGCTGTGTGTTTGGGGGGGTCTTTGGTTTGCTCCCCTGACCTGCTGGGGGTGGGGGAGGGGGGGGATGTCCGGTGGCGGGGTTACATTCATTGGGCGGTGCTGGGCGGCACGGCGGGAGCCTCCCTTGCTGTGCTGCGAGGCCGGGGCTCCCGGAGCGTGTTTCTGCTCCTGCTGCTTCACCTGCTGGAGCATTTCCCTCATCTTGCGCTGTGCAGTCTTGGGGAGGGGAGGGGAAAAGCAAGAGGTGGGGGTCAGGGCACCGCTTCTCCCCCCACCACCCACCCCCGAGCATCTCACCGCTCCCAACTTTTCACTCTGGACAAGCCGTAATTAATTCTGGGGGCGTTTTTTGGGTGTTTTGTTTTGTTTTGTTTTTTTTAAGTTGTCCTTCCTCCATCACTCCTCAAGAGCACCTGAATTTTTTAGGGGGGCTGCCATCCTGCTCGAGTGGACAGGAACCAATGTTATGGAAGCTGCACCCAGGTGGGATGCGGGTGGCTTTGCCAGCGCCAAGGATTCCATTCATACCCTGGATGCTGCTCTGCACGGCATCCAAAACACTTTTTTTTAGCTCAATCGAGCCAATCTTCAATTTCAGCGCTCGCACAGCCGGGGGGAGCTGCCGAAACACCTTCAGTGCATCTTGGGGGCACAGGGACCACCCAAAAGAAGAGCAGCGGGATGCTTGGGTGGTGCTGGGCTCAGCCACCCCACGCCTTTCTTCGGTGGATGAAAGCGGCCAGGGAAGATCAGGAAAAGCCACGGCCAAACCATAGGTGACTGGCAAAGAAATGCCCAATGATTTTAACAATGACCTCCTCGTTCTCGTCCGGGGTTTGGTCTCGTGGCACATGAACTTCCGCACTGGTTAAGTTTTGCAGTTCATTCACCTGGAGCAAATCACAAGAGGCTTCTGTTGTGGAAGAGCCAAAATCCTCCAATGCTGCTGTCACCACGACACCAGGCACCCTGTGTCTCTCCCCCTTCCTTGGGACCAACAAGAACCACCACCAGGACATGGGGGCTGAGGTTCAAGACATTGCTGAAAGCACTGAGCACCCGGGATTTGTCCCCCTGGGGTGGGCAGGGGTGATGGGTGATGGGCAACTCTGCGTCCCTGGGGCACCACCACCTTTGCCTATCACACGGCCGGCGGCGAAGGAAGGCACCTTGATGTGGGCTTCAAGCTTCACTTCTTCTTTCACATTAAAGAAGTTTTCCTCTCTCAGCTTCCCAAATATTCACCCCTGGGCCTGGGGAGAAGACGGACGGAAGGAAAACCATCCGGCAGCACCCGCTGTGCCCCTCCATCCCCAAAGCTGATGATGTCCCCATGTCCAGCAGCATCAAAACCACTGTACCCAGCAAAGAGCTCCCCCGGCGCTGAGGGAGGCCAAGGCAGGCTGGCAGCACAGTGGTGACCACAGGGACGCTCTTGACTTGGCCCCTACTGTCCCCCCACCCACAGCCCCCACCCAGCGCACCTTGAACTGAGCCTCGGGCAGCCCCATGATGATGACCATCCGCTCGCTGGCCTCGGGACCTTCTGCCGGGGCAAGCTGGGGAGGGATGGGGGAGAGGGAGCATGAGCGCAGCCCCCACTTCGGCAAGACCTTCCCTCGGTGGGATGTACCCCCCCAGCGCAGGACAACCCCCCCATGCAGGAGCATCCCGTCCCACCCGAGCCAGGGTGATAACCAGGGTGCTGCAGGCCTGGCCTTCTACTAATGACAGGCTGGAGATGTGGGCACATGCCAACCTCATGAAGTTCAAGGAGGCCAAGTGCAAGCTCCTGCACCTGGGTTCGGGCAATCCCAAGCACAAATCCAGGCTGGGTGGAGAATGGATGGAGTGCAGCCCTGGGGAGAAGGACCTGGGGGTGCTGACTGATGAGAAGCTCAACATGAGATGGCAACGAGTGATCACAGCCCAGAAAGTATCCCAGGCTGCATCAGAAGAAGTGGGCCAGCAGGGCGAGGGATGTGGTTCTGCCCCTCTGCTGCACTCTGGGGAGACCCCACCTGGAGTACTGCGTCCAGCTCTGGAGCCCCCAACATAGGAAAGACATGGACCTGCTGGAGCAGGGCCAGAGGAGGCCATAGAGATGCTGGAAGGGCTGGAGCCCCTCTGCTGGGAGGACAGGCTGAGCGTTGGGGTTGTTCAGCCTGGAGCAGGCGCCGGCCGGGGGGGCTCCGTACAGACCCAAGAGGTACGCCGAGGAGCTCTATGGTGGGAGAGAAAACGAGGGTCAGTGACGGCCCCAGCGTGCCAGACCCTTCCCAGCCACCCCCAGCCCAACGCAGAGCAGTGTGCCACCACAATGAGCCCGGCAGGGACATGGGGACAACCCTTCAGGCCCTGAAACCCCCCCTCACGGAGCACGGGGGCACCCGAGGGTGCATTGGGGTGAGCTGTGGCCCCAACCCAGCACAACGGGGCTGGGAGGCGGACGGGGGCACCCAGGTACCCCCAGTTCCTCCCCGATGCCATGTTTCTGCCTGTGTCCTGCCTTTGTAGGGGGAAACTGGCCCCGACGGCCTTTCAGAGCAGCCGCAACCCCGCAAAGCCGAAACCGTGCTGTGACCACCATCAGTCCCCTGCACAGAAAGTAGGGGATTGGCGAGAACTGAGCACCATGTCTGGTTTGGCTCTGATTTCCATCATCGTTTCACTTTTCCAGGTCCAAGAGAAGAGAAAGCCAAGGCTGAGGAAGATGTTCCCCCAAGACCTGGTCTGGGGACAGGGGGGAAAGCAGCAAGCAACCCAAGTCAACCCAACCCAAAGCCTCGTCAACTCTTCCATGTCCCAAATCCATCAGAAACTTCCCCTGGCAGTAGACACAACTCTCTCCTGCTCTGCGTTCCAGCAAGTGCAACCAGATGCTACCTGCAAACCACCATTTCTCATGTGGAGAAGGAGCAGAGCCAGCTCCCCTGCCCATGCTGGACGCCGCTCTTGCTCCCAGCCCTTGATTTAAACTTGCTGTGCCCATGTTCAATTAGCTACGGCTTACGCTGGACCCTAATCTCCAGCTGTGTGCCTTAAAGCGTCCGCCTAAAGTTGTCTGCACATCACTGTTTCCTATCCTCCATGTGCCAGTCTTCTCCACCCCATGGTGGCTCTGAGCACCCTCCTCTCTGACCAGGCACCGTTTCAGCCCTTGGGAGTCACTCTTTCCCTTCGTGCCCTGCTGTCTGCCTGCGGCCTCATTGGCAGGCGCCGGGCACGCAAGTCCTTGCCTTGCACCGGAGACTGAATTGGACTCAAGCACGCTCAGCTGTGAAAATCAGGAACTTTATTTCTACAACCGAGTCAACATCAGCCCTTCTGCGCTCAGAGGAGCGCGGGCAGGACAGAGCAGGCCTTGGCACTGAGGCTGCCTTTGGCTCAGCAGGCATTGCCCCGGAAGGAAATGGTCGTGGAACAGGGCGGCCTGCTCTGGAGCCTCTTCGTCACACTGCTCAAGCCTTTTTCCCCCACAGGATCTGCAGCAGCTCCTGCACCCGAGTAAAGAATTCCACCAACTTCTGGAGTGGAAATGGGCAGGAGCTAATCGTGCCCGGTGGTGTTGGTGTTGGCCTTGGCCTCTGATAAGGGGTTGAGGTGGTGAGAAAATGACTCCAAGCCCGTGCTGTTGGAGTACCCCTTACTGCTGGGCTCAGTCCCATCTGGACCAGGATCCAGTCGTAGAATTGCTGGGTGGAGGTGTAGACTCCGGGCCGTTTGGCTCTGGCACAGCCTCTCCCCCAGCTGGTCACCCCAACAAGCCAGAAGTAGTCCGCGTTGTTGTCTTTGCACACCAGAGGACCACCGCTGTCACCCTGCAGGGGAGGAGAGAGGGTTGAGGTGGTGTTGGGTGGCCACTGTCAGCGCTCTGGCCGGCTCCTTCTCTCTCCCAGCACCTGCCAGAGCTCTGCTCACTGCACACAACGGCTCTGCTCCGGCGCTGGAGCCTACAGAGCCTTGTCTGGGAGGGGGTGGAGGGCCTGTAAGGTCGGGCGCTCTCTCATCCCTGCACAGTGCTCCCGGCTGTGTGGAAGGGGGATGCTATGGGATCTGGACCTATGGGCTGCCGGGAGCACGAGATGGGCTTTCTGGGCAGCGTCCCCGGGCTCTGGGACAAGGCGGACACTGGGCAAGGACCTGCAGCTGGGGAAGGGGAGGTGAGCCCCAGCAGCGGTGGAGACCCAGCGGTGGCAGGGTGACTTGCCAGGCCAAGCACGTGCCGGGCGATGTTTGGGCGTTGCGAGAGGGCTGCCGGTGCTGCCGGGGCTTGACTTGCAGCACGTCCTACCTGGCAGGTGTCGATGCCACCCTGCGGATAGCCAGCACACAGGTTGTGGCTGTGGATGGCCCCTCTGTACCACCCGCTGCTGTTGCAGAGGTTGACATCAATGAGCTGGACCTTGGCCTCCTGCAGGACATCCGTTGACCCTGCAGCTGTGAGCACAGAAAGCAATGAAGCCCCAGCAGCTCCCCCCCTGCCTGGGTGAACCCCTTCCCTAGGGCTTGGCTTTGCGCCCTGAAGGCACTGTGCCCGTGTTTCCCCTCTGTCTGGCTTTGGGCGGTGGGTCAGCCCATTCTCTCCGGAGGCATACGTCCCCACAGCCTGACTGCAGCTTTCGCCTCCGCTCTCAGGAAGCCCAACCCCTCTCCCCAGTGTGCCGAGCTTGCACTCAGGACACCAGCACTTTTGGGGAACTCACATCTTGCAGTGGTGGCGCCCCAACCGCTGACGTAGCAGGTGTGCAGCTCTGACACTCTAAGTGAGGCGTCGGGCACACAGGCAAGCTGGGTGTAGTAGTTGCACTGGACAGGCTGGTCCAGCTCCAGCAGGGCGATGTCGTTCCTCTGCGTGATATTCCTGTAGTGCTCGTGAACCAGCAGCCGCTTAATATGGCGCACTTGGGTCCCGGGGCCCAGCCGAGTCAACTGGGTGGCCCCGATCACCACGCGCCACATGCTGATGTGCCTGGAAAGCAGATGGAGAGGGGGGTCAGAGGGAGCGGAGCCACGTGCTGCAGCAGCCCCGCTGTTCCCTGCCTTCTGCTTCCCAGGGCAGAGAGGAGAGCAGTGCCACGCAGGCTGCCACCGCCCTGGCATGCCTTAGGCACGAGCCATGTGGCGCTGGAGGCTGCTAGGAAGCAGTGGCCCGAGCCCAGCCTTCTCCTCAGCAGTCTCTGGGCTGGGCTCGGCAGTGCCCAGGCACTGGGCGTGCTGGCAGGAACGGGGATGGGAGTAGCAGGCGGTGCTGCGCGCAGGGCACCCGCGAGGGTGGTGGGGACACCCCCCTTCCCTGGCCCTCCTTACCTGGCCTCAATGAAGCAGTGTGCCGCCGTCAGCACCCACTGTGGGCTGATGAGGGACCCTCCACAGATGTGCCCCGTGCCTGCTTCCCAGGGGTCCTGGATGCTGACGATCCAGGGCCAGGCTCCTGGACGGGCATCGGTGCCACCCACCACGCGCGACATGCCGTACTGGTAAGCCATGGGCCGGAGCCCGCAGGTCCCTCTGTAACCAGAAACTCATGACTGTCCTGCTCCACGGCGTGCTGCGGTTCAGGCTGAAGGTCAGCCCTCTTCCCTCCCCACAAGGCGCTGCACGGACAGCAGGGCCAGGGAACCCCCTGGGGCGGGCGTGCGTGCGCCCCTGTTTCTGCCTGAGCCCCGCAGAGGAGCTGTGCCAGCAGCCGGGGTGCTGGCCAGGATCTGAGGCTCCCAGGCGGGGTTGGGGAAGCTGTGGCCACGGGGGACAAGTGGGCTCCCTCCAGTGAACCCCATCAGGGTTGCCCAAGCTCCCCCCCAGAGCCTGGGGCCACTTACCCACAGCTGTCCCACGCGCCTTGCACAGGCCAGCACAGGGCCAGCAGGACGACGACGAGGAGCAGTTTCATTGCTGCCAGTGGCGGCACGTGGCACCTGCAAGAAGCGAACCGAGGGCCTGTCGCCACCAGTGCCGCAGCCGACGTAGTGCCCGCAGTGCTCACGCTGCCCACGGTGCTCTTGTTCCCGGGGCTGATGTCACAGAGTCGCTGGTTCCGGGCACCGGGCCCGGTGGCCTCTTGGCAGAAGGGGGGGCACCATGGGGGGTTCCCAGCAGGAGGGGAGGCAGAAGCCGGCATGGCACACCCCCGACAGACCCCCGCTGAACGCTCTGCCTGCGGGACGAGGCTGTGCAGGCCCCGCGGCAGGCAGCAGCGCCTGGCTGCGAGCGCTGCCTGCTGACAGAAAAAGCCCTGTGTGGCATCGCGACCTCTTGGGGAAGTTCACTGCCACCCCGCTCTCTGCAGCCCTTTGCCACCAGGGCATTCCCAAAACACATACACCAGAAAACAGAACTGCTACAGGCAGCATGCACGGTTTTGGGTGTTGAGGGGCCCATCTGGCTACAGCCGCAGCAGGCAAGCGGTGATGTGCGAGCGGGACGAGTCCAGCACACCCACATGCTGCACTCCGTACCTATGCGCACGCCTGGGCGCACACACAGAATCACAGAATGGTTTAGGTTGGAAGGGACCTTGAACACCATCAAGTTCCAACCCCCCCTGCCCTGGGCAGGGACACCTCCCACCAGCCCAGGTTGCTCAGAGCCCCGTCCAACCTGGCCTTGAACACTTCCTGGGATGGGGCAGCCACAGCTTCTCTGGACAACCTGCGCCGGGGTCCAACACCCTCACAGTCAAGAATTTCTTCCAAAGATCTATTCTAAACCTCCCCTCTTCCAGTTTGAAGCCCTTCCCCCTCATCCTGTCACTACACACCCTTGTAAAAAGTCCCTCCCCAGCTCTCCTGTCGGCCCTTCAGGGACTGGGAAATGCCGGCACGTCAGTTTGTGTGCTGCACTCTGTGTGTGCACGCATCGTGTGTGCCCTGTGTGTGGGTGCACTCGGTGTCTGGGTGCACTCCGTGTCCCAGTACCCGCATGGTGGGTGCACACTGTTTACGTGCAGTGTGGTGTAGATGAGCCTGTGAGCGTGCGCACTGCAGGTATGCGTTCACTGGGTCGAGCGCGTGCCGTGTGTGCGGGCATTTTGTGCGTATGCTGGCAGGCTGTGTGTGCCCGCACTGCGTGTGTGTGTGCGTGCTGCATGTGCATGCCTTCCACGCTCTGTGCATGACGTGCACAAGCACTGTGTGCATGACGTGGGGTGTTCCATGTGTGGTGGGGGCGTGTGTGGGATGTTAGTGTGTGTTGGTCTGTATCAGTGTGTGTGTTCCTATGCAGTCGGGGTGTGTGTCAGTGTGTGTTGCTGTTGTAATAAGTAATTTAGCAAAAGAATTTTGCTTCAGCTCAAATGAATGTGTGCCCTCTATGGCTTCAGCTAAGATGGGTCTGTGCTCGCTGTGCGTTTGGGAAAGGGATAGCGTTAGACAGGATATCAGACGAGAGCAACAGTTGGAAGTACAGAAACTTGCAGGGCAAAGGGTGGTGTCGTTAGCTAAGATAACCACAGGAGTGTAAGGAATGAAGAAGCCACAAGAAGGACATGGTGGTAAAGACTTCGAGCCTCCCTCCAATGACTGTCAGGAAGACCCCTGAGGAAGCACAGCGCCTGCACCGCTGGAAGGGAGGGGGCATGTTCGGGGGTGGGCTGCATTCCAAGAACTCATTGATTATGTATTTGGGGGTGGGTTGTGTTCCAAAAACTCATTGATTATGTAAATTATGTTCCAAGAAAAAACATGAATAAATATAAGGAATACAAAATAAAAACAAGTGTTTGTGAAGGAAAAAATGAGCCACAGGAGGAGAAATCCCCCGTGTAACTCCCAGCGCTGTAATAAATATTCTTTGCTCCACCGAATTTGCCCCGGACTAAAATTCAATACAGTGAGCGTGTTTCTCACAATCTGGGGGCTCGTCCGGGAGACCTGAAGCCCATGTTTGGAGCCTTGGACGGGTGAGTAGACCGGGACAGCGCGCCACTGCCGATTTCAGCAATCCTCGGATTCTCCCCGCCCTCAGTGACGGACCAGCGGCAACAGCCCAGTGAAGGGGCTCGTGGACACAAGGGGGGTCCCAGGGATAACCGCGGCAGCCGATAATACTTGTGCACGAGACCCGGGTAAGAAAATTGACTGTTAAGTATTGCTCGGGCGGCTGAGTGACGGGGGATTGAGAGTGGTGTGAGTGAGACGCGGACTAGATCTGCGAAGCGAGTGCGGAGTCTTTCTAACCGCGGTTCCATATCTCCGCGAGGAGACCGGCCGGTGAAGAGACGAAGCGAAAGGCTGGAGTTGAGAGATCCCCCGGGGGAAAAAAATGGGACAAGGGAAAAGTAAAGAGGAATCTAAGGGAAAAGCTGATCAGGGAATTCCAGAAATGCCTCCGGACAGTCCATTCGGGAGGATGTTGTTACAATGGGGGCAGGAAGGAGAGTCCTGCACCCGGGGTAAGGACAAAGCAAAGATGATCCATTACTGTATGTTTAAATGGACCAAAGAGCCCATAAGGCCAGAGAAGTACTGGCCAAAGTATGATTCTATAGAGGGACAGCTGTGTCAAGCACTAAATGTATACGTTAACTCTAAAGAATCATTTGATGAAGAAGAGAGCGAATATGCAGCGTGTTGGAAAGGAGCTGCAGGGGTTTTTAAATGGGAAATACAAAAGGAGAAGGAGGAGGACCAGAGACCAGTCTGGGATCCTCTTGAATACTTACCTCCCCCATATAACCCGGACCCTCCGGAAAGCGCAAGAGAGCCTCAGGTCCCCGTTAGAAGGGAAAGCCAGAGGAAATGGAGGTGGGAAGTGGGGAGGTCCATAGTGGAAGAAAATGAGAAGATGACAGAACCAATCGGGCTGCATCCTTTATGGGAAGTCCCGATCCCAGGAGTTCAAAATGGGGCAGGATTTGTGAATGTGCCCCTAACCAGTACAGAAGTCAAGAACTTTAAAAAAGAAATGAAGAAATTGTTGGAAGATCTCCTAAGTTTGTCAGAACAATTAGACCAATTTTTAAGTCCAAATGTATACACTTGGGAAGAAATGCAATCCATCATGGGAACTTTGTTCTCCCCGGAAGACAGACAAATGATTTGTTTAGCAGGGATGAGAATATGAGAAAGGAAAAATGTTCATAGAGTGGCGGGGGACCAAAAGTTACCCCTACGAAGAACTGATTGGAATCAAAATGACCCCGCAGGAAGGAGAAACGTGTCTGATTATCCGACGTTAATTATAAGGGGACTTAAAGAAGCAGCCCTGATGGAGTCAAATGTGAGCAAAACTTTTAATAAGTAAATAAGGGAAAGAGGAATCTCCGACGGAGTGGTTGGAGAGGCTCCGAAGGAATATTCAGCAGTTTTCTAAGAATGACCCAGAGACTGTGGCTGGCCAGGAATTATTAAAAAGTAAATTTTGTCACCCATGCCTGGCCAGATATTAAGAAAAAAAATGAAAAAGATGGAAAACTGACATAAGAGAAGAATCAATGAGTTGTTACGAGAAGCACAAAAAGTACATATGTGAGGCGTGATGAAGAGAAGCAGAGGGCAAAAGCAAAACTAATGGTAGCGACTGTAAAAGAAATAACAAAAACTAAAGCGCTCCAGAATCCAGGGCCAGGGATGAGACCATACAAGATACAAGGAGCCCATCTGCCACCGCTCAAAAAAGCCCATATGAATGAAATCAGGAGCCCCAGAGGGCGGAAAGTGTTACTATTGTGGGCAGGAAGAACATTTTAAGAAAGAGTGTCCCAGGCAAGAGAGAGATCGAGTGTTACCTCAACAGGAAGAATACACTACCAATTAAGGGTGTCAAAGGCTCTACCTCCTGGGGGAAGAAAGAATTAGTGAGCCCTTGATAAATTTGAAATTAGGCCCCCAGGAGGAAATTTACACCTTTTTAGTAGACTCAGGAGCTGAGAAGTCTTGTATTATGAAATTGCCTTTGAATGGGAAGATCCGGACACCGGGAAGAAGCAGCAAGTCCGCTGGACCTTCCTGCCTCAAGGATTCACAAAATCCCCAAATCTATTTGAACAGATGCTAGAGAAAATTTTAGAGGAGTTCCAGGCAGAACCCGGAGTAAGAATCTTGCAATATGGAAATGACCTGTTGGTATCAGGAGAGAGGGAGCAAAAAGTCAGAAGGAGACATCGATACGTTTGCTGAATTTTTTTTTTTGAAGAACAAGAGTTAAGAGTCTCAACAACAAAACTGCAGTTTGTACAAAAGAAAATAAGAGCATCTAATTAGTGAAAGAACAAGAAAAACCAATCCAGAACAAATTACAGCATTAAGTATCCCCCAAATGAAATGAGAAATAAAGAGGATTTTAAGGTTACTAGAGTACTGTAAATTATGGGTTAAAGGATACACTCAATCAATAAAATTTCTGTATGACAAACTTGTAAAAAAAAGTCCAATACAGTGGACAGAAGACAAACAAAAGCAATTTAAAGAAGCAGAAGTTAATACAAGCCCTAGTTTTAGCCCTCCCCTTCCTAGGAAAAAAAAACCAAAAACTTTCACCTTTTTGTAAACGCGACAGAAGGGATATGGAGTCATAATGCAGGAATGCGTCGGAAAAAGAAAACCGGTGACATATCTATTCAAAATTAATAGACCCAGTATGTTGGGGGTGGCCCACATGCATACAGGAAGTAGTGGCCACAGCAATATTAGTAGAAAAAAAGCCAAAAATTAACTTCCAGAAGAACCCTAATCATACATACCCCACACACACTGTAAGAACTATCTTATCTCAAAAGTCTGGCCGGTGGTTAACAGATTCCAGAATTGTGAAATACGAAACCATTTTAATAGAAAAGAATGATTTGACCCTCGTAATAGACGGAAACACAAATCCTTCACAATTCTTGTATAGACAGACAAGTGGGGAGATGGAACATGATTGTTTAGACTTTATAGATTACCAAACCAGGATAAGAGAAGACCTAATAAACTCGCTGATGCCATATATCTCTCTCTATATATATATATATATAAAACAACAACAACAACAAAAACAACAACAAAAATATAAAAAAAAATTTTTATAGACGATTCCTCCTGATGTATAGATGGAAAGAGAGCAAGTAGTTATGTCGTCATCGATGGGGAAAAAAAACCAGTAATTGAAGAAGGAGGATTACCAGCAAATTAGTCAGCCCAGAGTTGTGAACTATACACTCTGAAGAGAGCTTTAGATTATCTCCAGGGAAAAGAAGGCATTATCTATACAGATTCAAAGTACGCATATGGAAATTAACCATGAGAAGGAAGTCTCGTGTTTTTGCTTTGACAGCAAAAAGCCCTGGAGAGCCTTCAGAAGGCGCATAAGAGTCAGTACTGCTGCATGAGAGCAACAGACAGGAAAAGCCTCGAAAGTGCCTTCGGACTGGGGCAGCACCAAACCCCTTCGACTCTACTTTGCTGCGATTGTAACTGTTGTGCGTATACACGGGTTAAGTGTAAGAATTGTAATAAGGTCATTTTAGGTCCCCGTGGCAGACAGGAGCAGTACCTCTCCCAAGTCCTCGATCTTTAGTGTATCCAATGTGAGTATACAACCCCAATAGATAAGTGTATTATTGTTGCAGAATCCACAGAGAATCACTTAATGTGGACCGACCCAACCAGAACGTTCACAGATCCTCGAAATATCAACTCCCATATGAGTTCCAGGACCAAAGATAGAACCCTATTGTGCCACAAGGACCAGAGATACCGAACTAAAGAGGATGGAGGGCAAGACCAGGTTGGCCTCTGGACTTGCTGCCAAGAAGAACTATTTCTCGGCTGTTGGAGGCACCCCAATAGGCACGAGAGGTAGGAGTATAAGCCATGCTGGACCTCCACTTCTAGTGGTATTATTACTAGTGGTATCTCTAGTATCTGGTGACGAATGCCAGAAGTGCTCTCAGACGGTCTCCTGGGGTAGACGATCCTTTTATACTGTGACTGTGCACATGCATATCAATCACCAGTGTTATACTCGTGAGAGTTTAAAAGTGTGCAAATACGGCAGACAAGAATATTGGGTTGGACAGAATTTAGGAATAGGCGGAACAAGATTAGGAGTAGGGTGTCCTAGAGGGGAAAAATGGCTCTGCTTCACTAAGGCAGGACACTGGGATATTCCAGACGGAGGGGGAGTACAAGAGATGGTGAAGGAAGAACTAGTGAAGAGCATGACAAAGGTCACAAAACAGAGAAGAAAAAAATTAAAAGTACAAAACGAGAGCATATACCAGAAGCTGCAAAAACAGTTACAAAAAGAGTTAGGATTCCCCACTCTTGGGCAAAACTTGTTTTTAAATCTAGCAACAGACATAGCTAAGGAATTAAATGTGACTGACTGCTGGGTCTGTGGGGGAGCTTGAATGGCTGAAGAGTGGCTGTGGAGAGGCACAAGTTTGAGTCCGATTGAAATCCTGGAATGGAATTATACCCTCACCATGAGAAAAAAGAAAAAAAAAAGGAGGCCTGACAAGTGAGTGATAAGTTCCACAGTAATTGGAAAAGTCAGTTTGACTTGGGAGGGAGGGAACTTTTCAGATCGAATGGGGGAGACCCCATGTAAAAAAAAAAAAAAAAAAAAAAAAGTCTTAAAAATAGATTCAAATTTCACCCAAACTTGGTTTCCTTGAAAACCAAGGTCATACCTAACGTTTCAAAACGAAACCAAAAATTGTACCCGGTGTCCTGGTTTGGGGTAAACCAGAACCAATTTGGTTCAGTAACTTTGTTTCTTAATTAATGAAAACACTCTGTCGGTCCCATCTGGGGTCCGCCAGGTCCCCAGTAGCGGATTTTGGCCTAAACCACGATACCCGGGTACCAAAAAGTAGTCTCTTTAAATGTAAGAAGGAGGGTATGAATCCATTCTCAGGAATGAAAAACAGCTTACAATATTAAGAAAATGTAGAAGATACAATGAAAGAGTTTTGGCAGGCACCGGATGCGTTGTTCTGGATATGTAGAAACTGGGCATTCCCAGAATTACCCCCTCACTGAAGAAAGACCTGCACCTTGAGAGTAATTCAACCAGGACACACAAACCAGCCACATGGGCCCAAGACGGTAGCTGGGGATATAAACCCCCACCTATATGCTGAATCAAATTATAAGACTACAAGCAGTAGTTGAGCTGATCACTAACAAAACGGCTTCAGGACTAAAACTGTTAACCCACCAACAAACTCAGACAACGGCGGCAGTCAACCAGAATCGGCTCGCAGTAGACTATCTGCTAGCAGTAAAAGGAGAGATGTGTAGAAAATTTAACATATCTGATTGTTGTTTAAAAATTGATGATAATGAAAAAGCAGTACGAGAAATCGCTGCTGATATAAAAAAAAAATAACATGTGCTGGTGCAAAAAAGAAATTAAATGGTAAACGCCAGTTGATGAAATGAATTACTGAAAATCGCTTGGTGGAAGAAATTAAGACTGATTCTGCTGTGTGCCTTTTGAAAGTTTCTTATTTCTGCCTTGTTTAAATACCCCGTTTCATAAGATTAATTCACAGTGTAGTCCAAAGACTGCAAGTGGCAGCCGCTCCTCAGAAAATCATGATCTTGAGAAAAGCCAAAAAAGAAGAAAACCTCGAAGAAGCCACTCAAATTCTTGCTAAAATGGAAGAATCCTGTGAGATAGATGTAAAACGCTTCAGCAAAATTAGATGATAAAAGGAATAAGGATGGAATTGTAATAAGTAATTTGGCAAAAATTTTGCTTCAGCTCAAATGAATGTGTGCTCGCTATGGCTTCAGCTAAGATGGGTGTGCGCTCGCTGTGCGTTTGGGAAAGGGATAGTGTTAGACAGGATATCAGACGAGAGCAACAGTTGGAAGTATAGAAACTTGCAGGGCAAAGGGTGGTGTTACACAGGAGTGTAAGGAATGAAGAAGCCACAAGAAGGACATGGCGATAAAGACTTCAAACCTCCCTCCAACGACCACCAGGAGACCCCTGAGGAACAACGCCTGCGCCGCTGGAAGGGAGGGGGCATGTTTGGGCGTGGGCTGCATTGCAAGAACTTATTGATTATGTAAATTGACGGCTGAGTTGCATTCCAAGAACTTATTGATTATGTAATTAAGGGTTGGTTTATGTTCCAAAAACTCATTGATTATGCAAATTATGTTCCAAGAAGAAACATGAATAAGGAATACGAAATAAAAACAAACGGTTGTAAAGGGAAAAAGGAGCCACAGGAGGAGAAATCCCCTGTGTAACTCCCAGCACTGTAATAAATATTCTTTGCTCCACCGAATTTGCCCCGGACTAAAATTCAATAGTGAGGGCGTTTCTCACACCTCCCTCTGTCCCTCTCCGCTCCCTGTCCCCCTCCTCTCTCTCTGCTCTGTCCCTCTCCCCTATGTATTCTCCCCCCCCCCTCTAATCTCTCGCCCCTCTCCACCCACCCCACCCCACCCCACCCCACCGCCCCATCCCACCCCTCTCCCCGCTCTCCCCCTCCCTCCCGCCCCTCCTCCCGGCCCCACCGGGGCTCCGGGGCCTGGCCCTGGGCCGGGGCAGCCCCGGGGAGGCGGCCATGGCTGCTGCGGGGGGCGGGGGCGGTGTCCCGCAGGGCCCGAGGGCGGGAAGGTGCGCGCGGGGCATGCTGGGAGCAGGCGCGCCCCGGGGCATGCCGGGAGCTGTAGTCCCGGTGCACGGGGCTGCCCGGCGGCCATGTTCCTGCCCGGGGCACTCCGGCAGCTGCCGTGGCCCCGCAGGCTGAGGGGAGGGCTGGGGCCGCCCCGAACCGCCCGCAGCGATGGGGTCCCGCTCAGCCAGAGCCGGGCAGAGGCAGCGGGCCCCCCGACCCCCTGAGCCCCCCTCAGCCGCCCCGGCCCCGCTCGCCCCCTGCAGCCGTCCCGGCCCCAGCGCCTCCCCCGAGGGCTGTCCCGCAGCCCCAGGCCGCCCCACGGCCTGGCCTGGCAGCAGCCAGCTGGGCCTCGGGCGCGCTCCATCCCCGGTAACGCAGTGCTGTCAGCGCCCGCGCGGGGAAGGAGCGGTGTCTGCAGCAGCTCCTGCAGCAGGAGGGGCTCCAGCCCGGGGCCGGCTGAGGGGATCGCCGTTCTCTCCCTCTCCCAGAGGCCGCGCTGAGGGCTCGGTTGTCCGTCCCTCCCCCTGGGATGTTGGTGGCTGCCTCTGGCTCCGGCTAAAGTTGATCAGAAAAGGTGAAGCTGCTGGAGAAGGACACAAAGGGGATGGAGCTGGAAGCTGCCCCCAGCTGCAGACAAGAGACAGCCGCCCTCTCCAGGTGAGGAAGGGTCCCTGTGAGTGGTCCTCAGCAGACCTGATCGCAACATGCACCGTGGGGTCCATATCCGTAACCAAAAGTATGGTACGGCCACATAGTGTGAGTGTGCATGTGCGAGGCTGTGTCTCTGGAAAGCTTCGTGTTGTAAGAGCTGAGAGAGGCAGAGAGAAGCGCCTGAACTGTCAAATTCTGCTGGTAGCACCAAGAGCAGGAACTGCGTTGAGTCCTGTGCCCCTGGGGCTGTGTCGCCCCTCTGCCGCGTCCGGGTCCCTCCCTGTGGCTGTGCCCCCCGGCCTTTCCCTCGCTGGTGTCACATTTTTGCTTCCCTGTACCTCTCTTCATCTGGCGATTCTTGTATCCTGCTGCCTGCCCCTGCTCTAGTCTCCGGCCCCTCTCTTTCTTTGGCATGCTACCTGTCACTTTTTTTTTCTTGTTCCTTCTCTGTCCTGCTCCCTGCTCCTCTTTTTCTCTTTTTTTGTCTCTGTCCTGAAGCACATTGATGTTTTTTTCATTCTCTGCCTCTTTGTCCTGCTCTGCATCCCTCTGTTTTTCACAGTCTCTCTGGCCTCTTCCCTGTCCTGCTTTTTCTCTCTCATCCTGTATGTCTCCCTGTACCCATCCTCCTTTTTGTCTTGCTCCTTCCTTATCATCATAGAATCACAGACCGGTTTAGGTCAGAAGGGACCTTGAAGATCATCCAGTTCCACCCCCTCCGCCCTGGGCAGGGACACCTCCCACCAGACCAGGTTGCTCCACCTGTCCAACCTGGCCTTGAACACCTCCGGGGATGGGGCCTCCACAACTTCCCTGGGCAGCCTCATCACCCTCAGAGTGAAAAACTTCTTCCTAATATCTAATCTAAATCTACCCTCTTCCGGTTTGAAACCATTCCCCCTCATCCTATCACTACATGCCCTTGTAAAAAGTCCCTCCCAGCTCTCCTGTAGGGTCCCTTTAGGGACTGGAAGGGGCTCTAAGGTCTCCCTGGAGCCCATCAGATCCCATGGACTTGTGCACCTTCAGGTGGTCTCAGACTTGATCTTCACCTACAGTGGGTAGTTCTTCATTTTCCCAGTCCTTGCCTTTGCCTTCTGCCTCACGGGTAGTGTGGCTGCAGTCTTTGCCAGTGAAGACTGAGGCAAAAGTCCAGTGGAGCAGGTTGCTCACACGCAGCCCGCTGTGACTTTCAGTGCTGCTGGGCCTGTGGGGATGGTTCGGGGGACAAAGGATCAAACCTGAATGACCTCCCTGAAATCCAGCTGTCCGCTAGCCTTGGTTCACGTGGAGCCGGGAGGTGGTCCTGCAAACCACCAATCCAGGACACAGAAAGCTTTTAGCGACTGTGGCTATTTGGGAATAGATTGTGCTAAAGCTGAAAAGGAATTTGAGCTCTTGCTCATGGCCAAAGGAGGATGGTGGCCTCAGATGGCGGCTGGGGCTTGGGGCTTGCATTGCCTATGATCAGCCATCCCCACAGCCTGACAGAGGAAAGACTTTCCCAGGGAAGAGGCACCTGCGAGTTGTAGAGATGGAGGAAAACGTCAGCATGGTTTTGTAAGTAGGTGGAAGGTTCTGGATGAGGGAAGAATTCTGCATCTTCCATAGCATAGCAGGGGTAACTGCCTGTGCAACAAGTTTTTTTCTTTGTTTACTTTTTCCTGGAAGAGTCTTACGTTGGTACCCATCAGACAAAGTGGCTCATTGAATGGGAATGATACAGGGAAAATTACTTGGCTATTAGAAGCCCCATTGCTCTGGAAGTTGTTGGTTGTTTTTTTCTAGTGCTTTCTGTTTTTTGGAAGGGGGTGAGGGGAAGGGCTAGAATAATTTAGCTTCATACCTCCTAAAACATGCATTGTGGCAGTCCAGGTAGAACACGCCTTTCTCATGTACCTTTTCTTTTTCTGAATGTGGCGAATTCAATCTGCTGATCAAAAGCCCACTGAGTTCATTGGAGCCCTTGGATTTTTATCCTTTGGCTCAAGCGCTAAATGCAACCTCCTGTCAATTCTGTTAGCACAACTAATGCAGGTAATCTGCTACCTACTATCGAATAATCTCGGCTACCTACTGTCTAACGATCTATGCAAGAATACAACCCAATCCGATGTTCCACGTAACATCAGAACTATGAAGAGACGTGATGTTCAAATGAAAAATGAGACAGTTTGTACACCTTTTAATAGCTTGAATGAATAAAAAGGGGAAGCACTGTATAGATAATAAAAAAATCACATGGATTTTTCCCCTAAATTTCTGAACCTTCTGTGACAAGTCATGCCACATCAAGGTGCATGTCTGCAACCCCCTGCGCTGCACGATGTGGGTCCTGTTGGCATTCAGTGATGTGGAGGACGGGGCAGCGCCCCCTCAGACAGCTTGCAGGTGGCACAAAACCGGGAGGAGAGGCTCATGCACTGGAGGGTGGTGCTGCCAAGCAGAGGGGGCTTGACAGGCTGGAGAAAGGGGCTGGCAGGAACCTGGTACAGTTCAACAAGGGGAAGAGCCAAGTCCTGCACCCGGGGAGGAACGAGCCCTTGCACCAGTATATGCTTGGGGAAACCCAGCTGGACACCTGGGCTCACAGCGGACCCCGTGCTGACCGATTTGGAGCCCGCAAAGTGCCCTCAGGGCCAGGAAGGTGAACTGTGTCCTGGGCTGCAATAGGCAAAGCCGTAGCAGCAGGTGGAGGGAGGTGATGCTTACCTTCTGCTGCGTCCACCCCTGGGCTCCCCAGTGCCAGACAGACATGGCCCTACTGGAGAGAACCCCCAGCCCAGCTCTGCCCCCAGCTCCCCCCCCCGAGTTTCAGTTGGGGTCGGAACGTTGGTCTGTTGGAGCCAACAGCCACCAGTGCGGCAGGACGGAGCTGTGCTGGTGCAGAGCGGCGTTTGGAGGAGGCAGGGTCTGGCCGAGCAGCGCTGCCCAGGCACCACCACTGGCACCGGTTTCCCAGCCACGCTCCTGCACACTGGCCCACGTCCTTGGTGTCAGCCAGCGCTGCACACCGTGACGGTCCTCCTGGCCTGGGCGGGATGGGCCAGGCCAACTGCTGCTGCAGGCCCAGGTGGGCTCCCCTACAGAGGAGGGACACGGGGGCACAGCGGGGCCCCTCAGCGCTCATGCCCCCCACTCTCTGCTCTGCAGGGAGGCTCTCACTGACGTTGAGCCGGTGCTGAGCACGGGCGTGCAGCTGACCCGGGGCCGCAAGAGGAATGAGAGGCGCCTGCTCCTCCTGCAGGAGGAACTGGTGATCGCCAAGCGGCAGTAAGCCCCTGAGACCCCGGCTGCCTTTGCCCCATCCCCGGCCCTGGGACCAGGGCACGGACACCCTGCCACCAGCCCCAGGCCCTGTGGTGTCCAACCCAAGGGCAGGTGGAGACAGGGCTTTGGCCAGGGCCTGAGGAGGCCACCTCCAGCTCACTGCCTGCCTCTTCTCTCAGCAGACATGGCACCAGCGTGCGCCCGCAGCTCCGCCTGGCCCTGGACCAGCTGTGGGTGCTGAGCAGGAGGATGGACGCAGGAGGGGAGGAAGAAGAAGACGAGGATGGCAGCAGCGAGGGCAGCAACTCCCTCATCCTTGTCTGGCCCACAGGCTACTGCCTTGCCACTTTCAAGTAAGTCATGATGCCACATCCCACGGGCTGGGCAGTGCAGGGCGGTGCTGGCCCCCATCATCTCTGGGGTCTGGCAGCTGCAGTCAGGGCTGGCAAGAAGCAGGAGAGGATCCCTACCATGCCCACGCCATCCTGTGAAGGGCCTCTGGTTGCCATGCAGACCCTGGGCGGGGAGCAGGCAGTACACCGGCAGGGAGGGAGGGAGGCCGGGTTGGCTGAGGGGTGGGCCTGCAGGCAGCTGGAAGGAGAGGGGTGGGGGCGTTTCTGTGTCCTGCATCCCCTGGTCACCTTTTGGTCACCTTTTGGTCACCAGAAGGGAAGGCCAAAAGCAGCTGCTCTGGCATGACAGAGGGAGCCAGGGCTTTGGCAGCGCCTCTGTCCTGCCCCACGGGGCTTCATCCTGCCACTGTGTCCCTCCCCACAGGGCAGGGCTGTGCAGGTGCCCGCTCTGCCCACGGGCTGGGGGGCAGTGGGGCCTGACGCTGTTTCTCCTCTCTTTCTGCAGCTCATGCGTGGTGAAGGAGCTGTGGGTGGACACGCTGCTGGGGTAAGCTGAGGGGATGCTCCAGGTGCATCCGTACAGGGGAACACAGCTCTGCATGGCTATGGGCAGCTCTTGGGCAGACGAGGGATGAGCGGGAATGGAAAGCCTCTTCTTCCTCTGTTTACAGCAAGGAGGAGAAGAGGGAGAAGTAGGGTGGAGTGCTTGGCAGGCAGGAGCTCTGCAGGCAGCTCTGTTCTCTGCTTGGCGCTGGGGTGGTACCCAGGGAGGGTCAGGATCCCTTTCACTGGAGAGAGAAGAGGTGGCTTGGGGCTCAGTCTTTCTCTCTCTTCTGCTGCATAGGCCACCAGGTGGAGTGAAGAGAGCCCGGGTGACGCGACTGCCCTCCCTCAAACTCCTAGAGAAGCAGCTGTGCAACTGCCATGCTGTGAGTGTCTCTCTCATCTCAGCTCTGTCCCCTGAGCGCTGCTCCTCCAGCCGAGCAGCAGAGGCATCGCTTCTCACCTTCTTCCACTCCTTCTCTCTTGCCCAGTGGAGGACATTAAGCACCAGGAGCCTGGAGACCCTGATCGAGGGCCAGGCAAAGGTGAGAGTGGCTGCCTTTCACCCGCCTCTCGCTGTGCTGGAGTGGCAGGCATCTCTGGCGAGTGGGGTGAGCTTCTGCGGGAGGGTCCCAAGGTACCACCTGGGGAGCTGAGAGGGTTGGCGAGCCACCAGGAACGCTGGCATGTCCTTGCTGGCGACGCTGGGAGGAAACCTGCTGCACAGGGCAGAGAGTCTGTCAGGGCTGACGGTCCCAGCTCTGCCACGCTCAGGCTGCTGGTGCCAGGTGGCAGCTCGCTGGTGGCCCTTTCTGCTGCAGGGCTGCTCTCTAAGCACAGCCTGGTTCTTGCAGGATGATCTCAAGCAAGGGCCTCTGCCAGTCCCTTCTGGCAAAGAAGGAGGATGTTGCCACTCGGAAGGTGAGTTTTTGAAAAAAAGGTGGGGAAAGGCACCTTTGCTCCTGCAACCAGCACTTCTGCAGAAGATGGGATGCTGCTGCAGCTGCCCTTCGCCTTGAGCAAGTCGGTCCCCATCGCTGTAGAGCAGGAGAGAGCTGAGCCCTTGAGGTCCCTTCGCTCCCACCTGACATTTGTCCCTTGCGTGCAGGGCAGCGTGCTCGAGGTGATGCCTGCCTCTGCTCCATCCCGAGAGCCAGGCAGATGGCTCTCTGCCCCTCGGCTGGAGTCAGCGGGAGCTCTGCTCACTTGTCCCCTGAGTGTCGCCATGCAGGTTTGGCCCCCCAAGGAAGGATGTCACCTGGATGAGGAAGGACACTCGCTGGGCAGCGGCTGCTGAATGTGGTTCTCCAAGGAGACAGAGCCTCTGCTGCTGCGCAGAGCTGGGTGGAGGGCAGGGCGAGGGCTGGGCCAGGCTGTCCCGGTGGCACGCTGGCTGTCAGGAGCCTCCGAGCTGGAGCCGCTGAGCAGCAGAGGCGGTTCCAGCTGTTGGCTCCCTGCCCGTCCTGCTGCACCACTCATCACTGCGCTGCAGGCAGGGCAGGGCAGGGCAGGCTCCAAGAGTGCTGCTCCAGTGGTCTCCACTGAGGGGCTCTTGCTGTGTTTTCCTTTGTGGCAGGAGGGACCGGGAGGAGGAGGAGGAGAGGGCTGCCCTGGCCCTTTGCTTTGCGGCGGACCCCGCTCGCTGCCCAGGCTCCCGGGCAGGCAGACTGCCGCAGGGCACTCTTTGGACAGCCCCTTGCAGCCCTCTGCGGGGATGATGGCACGCTGCCCCAGCCCATCCAGGTAAGCCAGTCTGGACAGGGGGCCCCAGCCCTGTGTCCCGAGGAGCACCGAGGACGGGGCATTGGGCTCTTCACCCCTGGCTCATGCTTCTGGCCCCAGCCCCTTTGCAGGGGAGGCAGCCGGGTCTGGGGCAGAGCTCTGGCCACGGACACTGCTGTCAGAAGGCAGCTTTTCAGCCAAGCAACTGTTCTGCTGCGTCTCCTGCAGGAGCTCCTGAATATCCTGCACCAACAAGGACCGTCGACGGAGGGAATATTCCGGAGAGCTGCCAGTGGGACAGCAGTTCGGGAGCTGAAGGAGGCCCTCGACAGTGGCGCAGATGTCGACCTGGGCAGCCAGCCTGTGCTTTTGCTGGCCGTCATCTTGAAGGTGAGCGCTTCTGACCTGCAGCTGGAAGAGCTCCTGGCTGGCCTGGAGTGTTCAAAGACTCACCTGGAGCTCTTGGCACTGCAGGACTTCCTCCGAAGCATCCCCGCCAAGCTCCTCGTCGTTGACCTCTATGGGGACTGGATGCAAGCCATGGAGAAGCCAAGCAAGAAGGTGGAAGAGCTGAAAGCGTAAGTGTGGCCAGCAGCTTGCCTTTTGAGCAGCAACTGGTAGAGGCCTGGGACTTGCCTGCAAAGGGACAGGCTCCTTAAAAAGCCGTGTTTCCTGGCAGCCCAGTGTTGCTGGGGGGTGGAGTTGGGTTTTGGGGAAAAGCACACGGACAGGGAGCCTTCCCTTGCGTGGGCTTGGGGGAAATCAGGAGCTGGAGAGCAACGCCGTGCTTCCTTCCTGAAGCGCAGGAGCACTGACCGCTGGCTGAGAGCACCTGGAAAGCTGCAGAGCACAGCCGCTGGCTCCCACCTGCCTTGTGCAAGTTTTGGGGACAGCTGTGGGCAACATTGACTTTTTAAACATTGTGTTCCTGTTCCCTCAGGGTGGCCGGCAAGTTGCCTGCAGCAAATCTCCTCCTTCTCGAGCGGCTGCTGTCCCTTCTCCAGCATATTGGCCACAACGCATCCACCAGCAGGATGAGCTGCAGCAATCTGGCCATCTGCGTTGGGCCAAACCTGCTGAGCCCGCCCAACGAGGACCTGCTCCCACTGGAGGCCATGCTGGAGGTGTCTGAGAAGGTACGCTGTATTGACCAGCCAGCTGCAGCCTTCCTGGCCCATCAGAGCTTGGCTGTGCAGAGGTCCCTGGCTGCCCCCTTTCTCCAACAAGCGCTGGTGGGGTGGCTACCTGGAAGAGCAGCCCGCAGCGACAGCCTTCTGCGCAGAGGCAGGGGTCAGGAGTAGGAAAGGCTGCTCGACGTGTTTTCAGGCACCTGCGCTGAAACCAAGGCTGTCATGTGTGCAGGTGAAGACGCTGGTGGAGTTTCTGACTGAAAACTGCCATGAAATCTTTGGGACGAAGATGGCTGGCCTTTCCAGTCCCTCAGCTGAGGAGGTGCCAGCACCCGTGGGCAGACCCACAGGTATGAGGAGGCCCTGAGGGTTGTCACAGCCTGAGCAGGCAGCTGGTGTAGGGCTTCGGGTGGGTTTTGCTTTAGCTGTTGCTCACTTCCAACAAGTCACTTTGCTGCACCTGCTTTTGCTCTCCAGAGCTGCCTTTGGAAGAGCAACATGGCCGTGGAGGCAAAGCAGATGTGGAGCACCAGGCAAAAGCCTTCCTTGACACACCGCCCTCTCTGCTTGTCCTCCAGAAAGCAGCAGGGGCAGACACAGCGGTGGGATCAGAAACAGCAGAGGTATGGCAGCTCCGCAACCGCTGAGACAACCTGTCTCGTGTGGAAGGTAGTTCCTGAGGAGTCCAAGTAGCTGCTGTGCCTCTTCCTGGCATTCCATCTCACGTCGCTTTGTGTGGGTTTATTTATCCCCCGAATGATACACTGTAATTAAAAGAGGAAAGGTTGTTTCTCAAAAGGGTTAGGCATCAAAGGAAACACCTACAGAAAGACACATTTCCAAAGCAAGGCCTCCCACCACAGGAGGTGGGATTGCACCAAAGGGGTATCCGCAGAGCTCTGTCTTGGGAGGGCAGAAGAAACCCCGGCAGAATGACGTGGGCAAGCCTTTTCTTGGCGTGAGAGGGACCGCGGGCTCCCCGCTGAGTGGCCCCCACAAACGAACTGAGTGTCACACACCCGCGTGAACACTGTGTTCCAAAGTGAGGCCCTTGGAAGAAAGGGCTGATGCAAACCAGCCGAAGGGATCTTCTCTGCAGGGCCAAGGGAGCCATTTGCCAAACAGTCACCTGCTACTCCAGGCCGTCCCAAGCCACCTGCTAACGCTGACATTCCTGTTTTAGGCACCCGTTGCTTTGCCTCCTATCACCCCAGAGACCACGGTAGACTCCCCGGTACGTGCAGAAGAACTAAAGAGCCTTTCAGAGGAAAAAAGGTAAAACGAGTCAGCTTTGGTTAAACCAAGAACTGGTTCCGGTTGATCCTGGCTTTACCTGTCTAATCACACTGGGATGGAAAGGTTTGCAGGCTCCTGCCAGGAAACTGAAAACCAAAGAAAAAGAAAGAGAAAGGAGGCCTGGGCAGAGGCGAGGGAATGCCAACGAGACAAAAAAAGAAGGAAGATAGGAAAAGATGGGGACTGGAAAAAAATCAGTCAGGTCTAGAAGGTGAAGAAGCCCAGGTGCGTACCAGGCTCTGCTGCCCATCTTTCACCACTCGGACACTGCTCTTGGTCAGCCGAACTCGCGGGCGAGGGACGGTGAGGGATAGTGCTGCGCAGGGCTTGGAAGTAACTCCCCAGGGGCTGCCCATGGAGCACTGCTGTGTTGCACAGGGCCACGGCGCATCTCTATACACTCGCGGGGCGCTCAGTGTGTTACCCATGGGGATAAGGCGCCAGAGCCCTCCCACAGTCACTGCCAGCAGTCGCTCTCTCTTCTGGGCTATAAACCATTCCTGGCCAGCTGTGTTCCCCAAGGAAAGGGGAACAGCGTCATGCCTCTTCTTCTTTCGTGGATTTATCGGTGCTTCTGACTTTGTCGTTGTAGGTGCAGATTTCCTGTTACTGCCTGAACCCCTGTGACTCCCGGGCTCCCACACTTGATACCCACAATAAAAGGATATTTTCTCTCTCCTGACTGTGTCTGCCGTACGATGTTCTGGACTAGGCAGATGTTTTGTGATGAATGGTATTGGAGGAGTTTGGGATCATCCCTTGTCCCAGAATCCTTTCCAGGGGGCATCAGGGCTTAGTTCAAAGGCTTTAGGAGTCTCACCAAAGCAGAGAATCACACAGAGTGGCTGAGGTTGTGGAGACTGTGTGAGACTTGTGGAGACTGGTCCAACCCCTCTGCTCAAGGAGCATCATCTAGATCCAGTAAAATATATCACCCCAAGATTAAAATACTGGTTTCTCATGTGCAGCTGGAATATCCTGTCTTCTAATTGGTGCCCCTTTCCTCTGGTCCTCTCAGTGCACACTCTTAAACAGAGCCTGGCTCCCTCTTCTTGTTTCCTTCTCAGCAGGTGTTTATACACATTGATAAGACACCCCACCCACCCCCAGCCCCAGTCTTCTCTTCTCCCAGCTGAGGAGTGCCAGCTCTCGCAGCCTCTCCTCACGTGGCAACGAGAAGGAGAATTTCCGCTGGTCCCCTTTTGGAAAATTTTGGAAGTCCTTCCTCTCCAGTATGAAATTTGAGACGTTAGTTTTCATCTCAGATACTTCATGAGCTATGTGGTTTCAGTTTGGTGTAGAAGTGCCAGAGCACATCATTAATGGGGTGTTAATTGGGCAGTTCTGGCCATGAAGCTCCTTGGAGCACTAAGCTGGACACCTGGAGGCTGCACCTGCGTGTCAGCCAGGCTGGATGCTCAGGGTGCAGCACAGCAGCGCGACCACCACTGCTCGAGCACGTGTGCACTGGCGACTTGCCCCTGAGCATCCTCGTGCCCTGAGGGTTTGGATCTCTCGGGTTGTCCTGACAAAATGTTATTGACAAAGGTATGAAGGTGGTGCAAGGAAGAGCTGTTGGGAGAATCTGCCACCATCCTTCTCCTGGTGGGAAGGTGTTGGCAGTGAGAGCTCTATAATGGGGGACATTGCTTATCGCTAGCGCAGCAACCGAGTGAGGAAGGTGCTCCCATTTACCACCTGTAGGATTTTGGTCCAAGGCATTACAAGGCTCCACTCTACATTATACCCCAACTTCTCCTCTTATTTGACATCACTTGTTCATATCAGATTCTCGAGTTCGTGTATTTCAGGTATCTTCGACAAATACCTGCATCTTACCCAGAGGAGACGGCACTGGAACAGTGTTGCAAACACAACATCCCATTGAAGTTCCATCTGAAAAAGTGCATGCCACAGCTCTCCAGTCTGTGTGGGCAATTACCCCACATCAGGGTATCAAACCCAGAGTAATATTGCTGAAGGAGCTGGAGCAACGCGATGTATCACTGGAAGGAGATGACACTGCTGCTTTTCTCCCCTGTCACAGGTTGGCTCCTCGGGCTTTGTAGTCTTGTGCTGTACCCTTGTGCCCTGGGTACAGCTCTGACACACCAACACGCAAATACTGAGATTTGGTCGGCCTTGACTGTCACTAACTCATCTGTTTTTTGTATCAAGGGAAGATGAGCAGCTGCAGATCTTTTGGTACCTTGTTTCCGTGGCATACCAACCCCAGCAGCTGTACTATAGAACTACACTGTGCTACATGATTTTGGTGATAATGTCTCTCATTGCTCTCTCTCCTGAGTAGGTAATGGCTGTTATCTGCCAATGAATATCACAAACCCAACTGATGGGGGACTGTTTCCTTCCTCGACGTCAGAAACGCTGCTTCGACTTTGAAGCAACATTTCCAACTTTGTCAGCTCCAGGAGAAGCGGTCTCTTGAGCGAGAGGGTGCAATGTGGGAAAGTAACAGAAGATTGGCGAGGAGGACTGTAAACACGCCCAAGTGACTTGCACCTGGGGTGAGGACAACACATCTATCACACTAATTGTTGTTCAACCTTGTGTGCTCACAAGTGGGATATCTGCACTTAGATAACGTAAAAAATCATTTCTCAGTGTGGACTCAAAAACGTTGCCTTGTTATTTTGTGTGGCAGTGTTTTGCTCTGTTATCAGGTCGTTTGTAATCTTTTAGTTATTTGTCACCTATGTAATGGCATCTCAAAAATCACAGAGGTCAGACCATCTCAGGATGGTGGGAGGCCACTGTTGACCATTGTGCATTGGGTTATGTTATGGGCCATTTAGCAAAGGAGGGGATGTCTCTTGAGAATTTGTATATACCAATGTCAGGAGCCTAGCATTCTTCCTCCCCAGGTGCAGGACCTTGCACTTGCTTTTGTTGAACCTCATTAGGTTCTTCTCTGCCCAGCTCTCCAGCCTGTCCAGGTCACGCTGGATGGCAGCACGGCCCTCTGGGGTGTCAGCCATCCCACCCAGTTTGGTATCATCAGCAAACTTGCTGAGGATACACTGTGCCCCCTCATCCAGGTCATTAATGAATCTATTAAACAAAATTGGACCGAGTATTGACCCCTGGGGGACACCGCTGGTTACAGGCCTCCAACTAGACTCTGTGCCGCTGACCACAACCCTCTGAGTTCTGTCCCACAGCCAACTCTCAGTCCACCTCACTGTCGCCTCATCTAGCCCATACTTCCTCAGCTGGCTAATTTGAGCAGAGCAATGAAGTTAGTCATAGGAGTACCAGAAAGGTAAGTGCTTGAACCGGTAAATAGCAAATAGCGAGTTCCCCCCAAATCGTGTGTGTGTCAAACCTGTCAAAGTTTTATTGCCAAATGTTGTTTGGCAGTACTTTCCAAGTGGCTCTTTTTGGTAAACATAACTTTTCAGGAGATTCAGGGTTGTGTGTGGCAAAACGCATGCCTCTGTCTGCGTGCCCCACTCCACAAACGTCCAGCAGCGGGGCTGTTGGTCCCCACTCTGGGTATTGCCACGGTGGTGCTGCGATATTGTCCTGGTTTGAGCGACTCGGGGCTAATTTCTCTTCTAATACTTGGGGAAGGTTGCACTTTTAGAAGACTCTAGTGTCTGAGCTTGTGAAAATATTTACTTTCTAGCCAGCTATGGTGTGTGGATTTCAAGGTCTCACTGTTTTCGAGCTAGCCAGGTGCAGGGATGAGGAGGAGCGAGACCCGGGCACTTGACCCAAGCTGGCCAACAGGATTATTTCATACCATCAGCATCACACTCGCTATAAATTAGAAAGTTCACTGGGAAGTTCTCTCTCTCCCTTGATGGCTGCCATCCTGAGAGCTGCGTATTCTGTATGGGTATCGGGATCAATATTGGTTCTTTAGCGCTTTGAAGGAGGCAGGTGGTGAAAGGCAGGAGGGGAAACCAGGGTGACCTGGAGGAGGGATACAGATCTCTCTTGGGTCCTGAAGAAAAGCAGCCTCTGCCTCCGCTTTGTGATGCGGGCTTCAAGGCAAAATGAGGAAACTGCCCTGGCGCAGGCTTTCCTGGGAAAATGCTGCCAGCGTTTGTGGGGAGGCCGAAGTCCAGGGCCAGCAGCTGTTGCCAAAGCGCAGGTGTTCTCCAGTGGGGCTGTAGCTTAGCCACAGGGCAGCCCTACAAGAGGCATTGCTGGGGCAGTGAGCTGGACAAGTCACTAGCTGGGCTTCTGTTGCAAGCCCTGGAGTGTTTGGGTGTTTAGTTTGGGGTCTGAGACCTGCTGTGGCTGGCAGCTCTCTGGGGGACTGTCGTTGTTGGGACGGACACGACACTGAACATCAAGTTGCAGCAATCCAATTTCTTCATTTAACAAGCAGTGCTTTTTTATATTCTTTTACCCAGGTGCTTATCTATGCATATA
Source organism: Vanellus vanellus (assembly GCF_965231255.1). Taxonomy (NCBI): domain Eukaryota; kingdom Metazoa; phylum Chordata; class Aves; order Charadriiformes; family Charadriidae; genus Vanellus; species Vanellus vanellus. The sequence continues at coordinate 2,446,859 of NW_028127296.1, read as the reverse complement.
TTCAGCATTCTACTTTTGCCCAATACGCTTTCACATCACACGCTGTTCGTGCTCTGGTCAAACCCAGGATGTTTGCCAACCCTTATCCTTTTACTTAGCTCTTCTCAGGACTCCCCAGTCTCTTCAAGGGTACACGGATATCTGCTCAAGGTTAATGTTAAACTTGCATTCTGATCCCTTGGACCAGCCGAGGTTTCCCACAATTCCCCCTTTTTGTATTTGTGCTACAAATGCTGCCCCCATCACCCGCTGCAGGGCCCTTTGCAGTAGGGAGATGAGACATGGCACCATCATTAGCACAACTACAATTATCAACAATATTATTAATCCTGCTTTGACCTTTGAAACCAGCCATCCCGAGAGTCCCCAGTTTTGCAAAAGGTGATCAAAAGAGAAGAACCCATCCTCTTCCTTTAACTTTTTCGTTCGTTCCATTAACTCTTGTATGCGTGCATGAATGGATTGAGAATGGTCCGATAAGTTCATGCAGCACATCCCATCAAAATCTTGACAACCATGACCTTGAGCCAGCAACAAAAAATCTATTGCAGCTCGATTCTGCAGTGTGGCATGTCTGACTGAGTCTACATCTAGTAGTAAACTACTTAAAGCTGAAGATGTAGCATTAGATTGCTTGGCCAGCCAACACCCAAGCTTGTTAAGCGTAGTGAGCGCTTTAGCTGATGCCACTCCGGGGGCTAAAAAGGATGCCGCGATTATTAGGTCTCACAGCAGCACTTTTGCTCCAGGACCCACCCGTTCCTGGGTCACAAGGGAACCAAAGTGCCGAAGAAGGGGTGGCACCACAGCAGGAGTATCATCAGCAAACTGCAAAAAGTTTAATACATATACAGCTTTAGTTAATCGTGCTTCAGGGGTTTCCCCTATCATTCCCCCTTTTTGTTTTTTGCAAAGGCGTTTTAGAGTCCCGTGTGCACACTCAACAATACTCTGACCCGTGGGTGAGTGGGGGATGCCTGTGACATGTGTCACGCCCCAGAGTTGTAAAAAACAAGCTACCTTAATTGCCTTGGCCGTTAATTTCTCTTGGCCAAGGGGCAACTGATCAGCCCACACCGGTTTTTCTGTTAGCCATTTTAGGGCTAAAGTGTGTTGAGAAACACCCTGCAATACAGTGGTCCCGACTAAAAATCCGTAGTTATGCGAACTCCCCATTGGCCTAAGCAGCCCCTTCCCCATAGGTTTAAAGGAGTTGAGGTCACATATGGCCGCACTGTAGCCCTTTGCCCTTCTGAGTTTACAATCACAATAGGGTTAGTGGACATATAACTGTTGACAACTCCTCTGAGTCCTGCCCCTCCCAAGGCATTGGAGGTTAATGGCCAAGCAACAGGCCACTCCCGTAAAGAGATGATCGTCACATCTGCTCCAGTGTCTAATAATCCAGTCAGTCGGATCTTCTTGGGGGTGGCATCGTTAAGTTCAAGAACACAATGCATTTGTGGGCGTTGATTAGATACTCTTTGCACCCAATAGACTTGTGGCTTTCCTGTAGAGCCAAAACCACCATTACCACATGTAACGTTCGTTCGTGGAACACAACTTTGAAATGGGATTAACTGAGCAAGTCGAGTTCCCTTCTCAATAGTCACAGGTGGTGTAGCTGTTGATACCATGGTACATATTTGTCCTGTGTAATCAGCATCAATCACTCCGACATGTACCATGAGGCCTTGTAAGGTGGTACTAGATCTTCCTATCAGTAAGGCACTTAAACCTTTGCCAGTTGGTCCCCAAGCGTCCAGGGGCACCTTGTGTACCTCTTTACTACAGGAAAAGCAGCAGGCTCGGCAATTTCAGTACTAGGAGACTCGGCATGAGAAAGTGAAACAGGTATTTTCTCTGACAAGTCCCATTCACCCAATTCCATCGCTTTTTGCTTCACCTCCTCCAAAATCGGACAGGGTTTTGGGGTTTAACCGTCACTTGAACTGGTGGTAAGTCCCAAGTTTGGGGATACTTTGAACAACAGAGAGGACCCCCTTGTTCTATTTGCGATTTTACATCAATTGGAGAAGGCCAAGGGGGAGGTGGGGCAGAAGGGACAGAAACTGGAGGAGAATTGCTCCAGTCAATCAAATTGCTTTCCTCCTCATTGTCCGATTCAGGGGGCAAAGGTGGATAAGGGAACAGTGGATTAGGAGGTTCACAAGGGATGGGCACCTCCTCCGGAGGGGTCTTTTGGACCTCTTCACTGCTTTTGATTTGGTCTCTAGGCAATACAAATCCCGATCAGTTAGCACCTTCACTTGCAGCTTGGTCGCGAGGTAATACCTATTTATATTGTTTATCTTTTGTGTTCATCGGGATCAGTCCTTTATTTTCCTGAGCAGCAATCTCCTGCCCCTTTAAATCATCAACACGAGGTTTAGAGACAAACGGCGCAGGGGCTGCGGATGGCTGTTCACAACCTCCTGCTAAATCTCTCTGCTCCCTAAAGTTCTTTAATGTCTCTAATAAAAGTCGCCACGTAGTTAACAACTCAACAGCCGTTTTTGAGCCGCACGTAGCTTCCTCAAATAAAGTCTGCCCTAGCTTTGTCCATTGCGTTATACTAAATGCTGTAAGCGACGTTACTTCTACTCCCTGTTCTTTTCCCCAAAATACCATTTTTCACAAAATCACTTCAGGGAGGATTACACCTTGCCATTTCAACATTCTAGCATTCTAGAATAGCATATATTCAGCATTCTACTTTTGCCCAATACGCTCTCCCATCACACGCTGTTCATGCTCTGGTCAGAGCCAGGATGTTTGCCAACCCTTATCTTTTTACTTAGTTCTTCTCAGGACTCCCCAGTCTCTTCAAGGGTACACGGATATCTGCTCAAGGTCAATGTTAAACTCGCATTCTGATCCCTTGGACCAGCCGAGGTTTCCCACAGGGGACAAGAGTCCCCTGGTCCATGGTGCTGCACTGCCTCAGCTAAGCAGCGTTGGGTTTTGTTTGCAGTACAACCTGTGCAAAGTGAGGAAGATCTTCGTGGGCACCAAAGGAATCCCTCATCCGGTCACCCACAATGCCCGCACCATCCGCTATCCAGACCCCCTCTTCAAGGTGAATGATACGGTCCAGACTGACCTGGAGACAGGCAAGATCACAGATTTCATCAAGTTTGACACAGGTGGGTCTTGCATCCCATGTGGCAGTTCCCCACTGTGGAGAGCAGTACAGGAGTTAAGTACAAATGCCAAACAGCTTTTCTCTAAAATAGTCTTGGGCAGTCTTGGGAAAGGGGTGGTTTCCCAAGAAACCACCTGGAGCAGGGTTTCCTCCCGTGTAGGAGGCGTTTGGCATAGGGACTTGGAGGGATTCCAAAAGCAAGCAGGCACCAGGTAAAAGCAATGAGCTGGTGGAGGGGTTGCTTGAGTCTTGGGACCAGAGAGAGCTCTTTGGCTCCTCGAAGTGTGCCAGTGTTCCTGTGGGACATGCAGGTGTCCCCAGGTGCTCTGGTGGCCGCTCCGTGGGCCAGTGTGGCCCTGTCGCTGCCCTTCTCCAGTGGTGCTCCTCAAGGAGCCAAGCGGAAGGCCTTCACCACGGCTCCTGGTGCCAGCTCTTCTCACACCTGTATTCCGTGCCAACTTGGGCCGTATTGGAGTGATCACCAACCAGGAGAGACACCCCAGGTCATTCGACGTGGTTCACGTGAAGGATGCCAATGGCAATAGCTTTGCTACCAGGCTCTCCAACATCTTCGTTATTGGCAAAGTAAGGCTGCGTGGGCACAAGGCGGGTGGGTGCTCTCCTAGCTCCCCAGGGCTCGGTGCTGGGGCCGGTTCTGTTTAATGTCTTTATCAACGATGTGGAGGAGGGGATCGAGTGCAGCCTCGCTAAGTTTGTAGAGGACACCAAGTTGGGTGAGAATGTTGATCTAGTGGTGGGTAGGAAGGCTCTACAGAGGGATCTGGACAGGCTGGCTGGCTGGGCTGCAGACAATGGTATGAGTTTCAACAAGGCCAAGTGTCAGGTCTTGCACTTGGGTGACAACCCCGTGCAGTGCTACGGGCTTGGGGAAGTGTGGCTGGAAAGCTGCCTGGCAGAAAGGGACCTGGGGGTGTTGGTCAATAGCCATCTTTCTCCTGAGATGGGCCAGGCACAGACAAGCATTGGGGGAAAATTGTCATCTTTTATTGGCCTCAGAAAGCCTCCATAGCCGAGCGGAGGCTGGCAGCACGATGTCCTCAGGGCAGATGAATGTCTGGGGCACTGTCCATGCACCCATCCTTCGGTTGCCTGGATGCTGTGCAGGCTCAGGGCCAGATGCCATCTCTGGGGACCCGCCTGGCACTGGCAGCAGGACACTACTGTTCTTTCTGTCCCGCTATGCAGGTACAGCGGAAAGCCCTGCGCAGAGCCCTGAGAGCCCTCCTGAAGAAGGAGGGCCGTCGCTGTCGAGCCGGGGTGTGTGGCAGGGCCACGATGCCTGCGGGGAACAGAGAGCTGTAGGTGAGGGGCTGGGCAGGCAACGGGCAAGCCGCTGCCAGCCCCCTGCCACCGAGGCGGTTCCCCAGGGAGGGGTGGCCACAGCACGGCCAGTCCCCGTGTGTGCAGTGCTGCCGACCTGCCCTGGGTGCCGCTCGCCGGGATGAGCAGCACCCAGCCAGGCCTGCCCTTGGCTCAGGGACCTACCTGGGACATCCTCCAGCACGTCCCTGCAGCTGCAGGAGGGCTGTGCGCTGCCTGGATGCTCGGAGAGCGCCTGCAGGGGAAGAGCAAGAGCAGAGGTAGGGGAGGGAGGGGATGTCAGCGGGAGACCTGGAGGGCACCAGGCATCTCCCTGCTACACACAGCCCGGGCGCTGCGCCTGTCTTCGGCAACTCAGGATGCCCGGTGCTGGCCACGTGCGCCTGGCTCACCTGGTGCTGAGGTTCCCGAGCCACAGGAGAAGCTGCTGCACCTCCCTGGTCGTCTGCGGCTGGGGTGAGAGGGGCTGTGCTGGCCTCTACGTGAGGCTCTGCAGCCAAGAGACGCTCGGTGTCTTGGTGTGCTGCAGGTGTTCTCGCAGCCACCTCTGCATCCGCGCGCTGTGCCTGCTCCTGCTGGATCACAAGCACAGCACCGGCCACGGCCTCCCGCACAGTGTGCCAGGCAACGTCCTGCAGAGCCTCCTCATATGCTGTGGGGCTGTGCGGGGCAGGTGCCTGGCTCTCTGCCTCTTCTGCTGGGGCAAAGTGGGGTGCGCCAACGTCTGCCGGAGCGTTTTGGAGCACTGAAGCAGCCACTTCATCCTCCTGCGCTGCCGGGGAGACAACAGCTGTGCTGTCCTCTCCATGAGCCTCTGTGGTCACCGGACCCTCGGTGCCCTGAGGTACTGCCGGTGTTCTTGCTGCCTGTTCTTGTTGGAATACAAGCACAGCGCTGGCCACAACCTCCCTCACAATGCACCAGGCTGCGTCCTGCAGTGCTGCCTCGTAGCCTGCGGGGTTGTGTGGGGCAGCTGCCCGGCTCTTTGCCTCTGCTGCTGGGGCCTGCTCGCCAAAGGCAGAAGCTGGCTCCTCTGCCTCCTCTTGTGCCACAGGAGCGAGTGGTGTGTGCTGCCCCTCTTCCTCATGAGCTCCGGCCAGGCCAGAAGCTGTTGGTTCAATGTCCCTGGGACCATAGCTGGGACTTTGCAGATCCCCAGCTCTGTCTCCAGTCCCCTCTGTGTCCATGCTGCTGGGCCAGCCAGGCCCCTCCTGGGGACTAGAGTGGGCATCCTGGAAGAGCTCCTGGACCAAGGAGTTGTTGACACAGATGCTGGGGATGTTGATGTCTTCCCCCTGGGTCAGCTCTTTGTCCCTGTCGTTCTGACACTCCTCCTCGGCCAAGGCCTTTTCCTCTGGGCAGTCCCGCTGACACTGCAGGCTGGCATTCCTGAGCTGGGCCAGACTGTGCCCGGTGTGGGCCAGGAAGCTCCTCCCCAGCTCCTCCGGAGCCTGCATCTTGATGGATAGGATGTCCACATGCTCTGCGGAAGCCTGGTGGTGCACCCCCGGTGATCTCTTGTAGAGGTCGCACCTGATCCACATCGCCCACATTGCTGGGTTGTGCTCCGCTGCGTGTCCCCAGCACCCTGGCCTCATATGCTGTCCCCGGGCAGCTGGTGCAGGGCCCCTGAGGGCAGCATCAGTGTCCCCCCCATGCATGGGGATCAGGCGAGAGCTGAGCTGCAGGAGCCTTGCTCCCATTGACACCTGGACCTCGTCTGTTCTTGCTGTTATTGACAGGGCCCTGTTACGTGCCCAGTCCCACGGTGCCACTGCCTGCTGGCTGTGACTCCAGCTCCCACGGAAAACCTTGCCTGGGACCTCACTGGTGAGGCACGGAGCTGTCCCCTTCACAGCTGGTGTATAGGCCGCAGGGCTCTGCGTGGCAGGCCTGAATCTCCTGACCCTCGCAGGTCTGCCCCGCTCACCGCAGGTGCCCCGAGGAGGTGGGACTGGCTGTGGGTGTCTGATGGCTGCACTGCTGCTGGCCGTGTCCCATGCCCCGGCAGAAGGTGCAGCGGGTGCTGCTGGCAGAGCAGGCAGCCTGCAGCGGGTGCTGTCAGCTGCTGGTAGCCGAGCTGCGGGTGCGTATCTGGGTGCCGCTGCCCGCCCGGGCAGAGTCTCCAGTTTCTCCACGATGCTGGGCAGTACCATCGGGTTGCAGGGCAGTGCCTCCATGTGTGCCACGCTGTCTGTCTGCAAAAGAAGCTGAGGAGAGAGGCTGTGAGACAGTGGCCCTTGCCCCCCTTGTAACAGCTGGAAGAGCTCCTGTGGCCGGGCTCCCCCGCCAGCCCCCAGGGCAGCGCTCAGCCCCACAGGCAGCTGCCGCCCTGTTCCCACAGCCGGCTGGGAGAGGGCTGGTCCCCGCAGGAGCATCCCCGGCATGCCCAGGCAGCCTGATGGGCATGGCACAGGGGGTCCAGCTTGCTACAGGGGCCGAGCCCGCCTGTCCTCTCCTGCACCTCCCACCTGCCCGTTGGCAGCTCCCCAGGGTCGGGAAAACATTCAGCCCCGTCTCTCGCAGGTTCCCTACCTGTGCGTGGCGACTCCCAGCGGCCTGCAAGCTCTCTGGGCAGTGCAGCTCTGGCAGCCTGACCCCGTGGAGGGACGAGGCTGGGCTCTGCCTGCCCTGCGGTGCTGGCGTTGGTGGCCTCTGGCCCACCTGCGGGCAGAAGAAGGAGAAGGCATGGGATGGAGGTGGCTGCCTTGGCACAGTGGCCCCCAGAGTGCCATCCAGCCCGGCCTCGGCACCAAGGCAGCTCGGTGCGGCCGCATCCCACCAGCAGCCTCTCCCTCCTGCCCTATCCCTCACCTGGCGCCTCTTCCGCAGGCTCAGCAGCCCCTTGTTGGGCTGAGATGGCGTGTTCGCGTCTCTGTCCATGGGCATCTTCGGCGTCCTGTGCCGTAGAGCTGCCGTGGGCACCCAGGGGAGATGCTGCCTCCTGAGGCAGGTGCTCTCCTGGGAGTGGGCACCCCAGGGCTCTGGCCCCTTCTATACCCCACGGTCACCGTGGCCACCCGTGTCACAATGGCTGCTGGGCATGATGCAGTGCCCCCATCACAAAGCGCTGGCAGTCGCCATGGTGATGCCCATGCCTGTGACCGGCTGGGACCAGCTTGGACTGGTTGTGCCATGGCTCCAAGGTGGCCATGCCCAGCATGGGTCAGCCCCTGCTCTCCCCTCAGAGAGGCCCTGGGAGGCCTGAACCAACGCCTCCTGCACAGCTCGGTGCCAGCGGCCTCTGCAGAGCTCAGACCTGGGTGCCTTCAGCAGCTCGGAGTGCCACCGCCCTGGGCCTTGTCCCCCGGCATTGCTCCTGTCCGGCTCCTGGAGGTGTGCCAGCGTTCCTGCGGGACATGTAAATTGAGCCCGGTGGTGAACTGGTTGAGCCTGGTGATGAACTGGATTTTCCTCCCCCTGAACTTACTGGCCTGTCTGGATCTACTGGCTCTCCATGACAGCAACCATCAGACAGGCACCAGGAGCATGTTCGGTGTCTGCGCAGCTGTCGCACTGCTGGCTGTTGGCCGCCTCTTTGCCCTCAGCTGCCACAATGCTGAGCTCTGCACTGCCGGACAAGCTGATGCCGACACCACACATGAGCTGTGATGGGGTCCTGCGATGGGTGTCACCCCCTGAGGGACCGGGAAAGGGTCATGGGGACACCCTGACCCGCTGCTACAGGATGAGTGGCCCCCCCTGGGTGGCTGGTGACCCCCAAAGCATCCTTGTCCCCAGTGCCTCTGTGGTGGCAGGGGGGGTTGGAAGCATGTGGGGAGGTGTATTCTCCCTATTTAAAAAAAAAAAAAGGTGTTTCTGCAGATCCCCACCCTTCCTCTGCATGTTTTTTTTTGGGGGGGAACCTACTCCAGATCTGCCCCCTGCCCAGCACGGGGCTCTGTGCACGTGCGAGTTGCACGGTGGATCCGCGTTGTCCCACGCAGCGGTGCTGGAGTCAGGCTCACACGAGTGTTCCTGGTACACGGGGCGTTTCTGTGCACACCCGCCGTTGTGTTGCACAATCGCCCCTGGTGCAGGGTGGGGGTTCCGTGAGCACCAATGCTTCTGTTGCACAATGGTCCCTGGTGCACGGGGGAGTTTCTGCGTCCACAGACACCACACGAACACGCGCCAGCACCACGCTCCGCCCGTTCCACTCCCGAGCCCTAGCGGCTCTGCCCCGGGCAGCGCGGTACAGCGGAGATGGCGTGAGGCGTCGTGCGGATGCGCACCCCAAGGGAATGGCACGGGGACTACAACTCCCGGCGTGCCCCGCGCCGCCAGCCGGCCGAAACCGCACTCGAGGCTGCGAGTGGGGCTCTGTGTGTGTCAGAGTGGGCGATGGTGTCATTTGGGGCAGCCCAAGGTCACCGGGGGTGTGGGGTGGGGGGCAGTGCTGCGGTGGAGGAGCAGGTGAGTGGGGGATGGGGAGGGTCACGCGGGGGTCGCTCCAAAAGAGGTGGGTCACAGCCCCCAAATGTCTGGAAGTTCATGGGGGGATTAAATACCATTAAAACCTGTGAATGTGGGTGTGAGGCACTGAAATGGAGAAAAAGCCCTTATTTTAATCTGTGTTGATAAATGAGCATTCATTTATGTATATCGAAGGAGTTCAAAATAAAAACCTACTCTAAAAAAAATATCTACTCTATTATATAGGAGAAAGGTTAACAAAACTGCCACCTTAGATTTCTGGAGGGCAAATTTTAATCTATTCAGAAGACTGCTAGACAGAATCCCTTGGGAGGATGCCCTGATGGATACAGGAGTCCAGGAAGGATGGACATACTTCAAGAAAGAAGTCTTAAAGGCACAGGAGCAGGCTGTTCCCATGTGCCGAAAAACAAGTAGGCGGGTGTCCTGGTTTGAGAGACACAGGACTAATTTCTCTTCTAACACTTGGGAAAACTGCACTTTCAGAAGACTCCAGTGTCTGAATTTGTGAAAATATTGACTTTACAGCCAGCTATGGTGTGTGGGTCTCAAGGTCTCAGTGTTTTCGAGCTCGCCAGGTGCAGGGATGAGGAGGAGCGAGACCCGGGCACTTGACCCAAGCTGCCCAACAGGATTATTTCATACCATCAGCGTCACACTCATTATAAATTAGAAAGTTTGCTGCGAAGTGCTCTCTCTCCCTTGATGGCTGCCATCCTGAGAACTTCGTGCCCTGGTGCCGGAGCCCTGAGGCCTTCCCTTCCTCCTGAAGCCGTAGCGCTCGCAGTGTCCCACATTTGCTGTCCACTGCTGGGAGTGCACAGCTTCCTACTGATAGAATTGGCTGAGTATAATCTTTGCATATTCTGTGTTGGTGTCGGGATCAATATCAGTTCTTTAGTGCTGTTAATGTTAATTATCTAATCTTATTCTATTAAATCTGTTTATAGTTCATCTCTCGGGTTTTCTTGTTTTTCCCAATTTCCCTTTCCCAGGTGGGGAGGGGTCATCGGGTGATAGAATGATTGTCTAAATGACAACAAATTGTTATGGGTCTCTCAAACCATAACACTCCTGAAGACACCATTGCAAACTGAAATTAACATCACCGTGCACCAGTTATTCTTTATGTTGTCTCTATTTTTTCAGTCTTTCCCTGTCTGTTTTGTGCTGGGGTTGTGTCTTTCTGGTGGCCAGAAATGGCCTTGTCATTACAATTCTCAGAGAAGGACTGGCAGTGTAACGTGCTTGTTGTTGTTTCCCCAGCATCATCTTTTTGCCACTCCAGCATCTTTTTGGTGGAAAGAACTGACCTGGAAGCACTGATTGTTGTGGAAAGGTAAACTTGTAGTGTGACTGTTTGGTGGTATTGTTTCTCGTGTAACTCTGCTTTTCACATGGCTTGTCTCAGCTAGTGAATGCTTTAAGTGAAATGCTACTTTGTTTATGTTTCCAAATTGATGTACTGAAGGTGTTGGGTTGGAATGTGTTTTTCTGCACAACCTAGAGTTTTGGGGAAAAGAGCAACAAGCTTTAAGATTTTGATCCTTGCGTGTCACAAAGTGGCAATGTGCCTTTGAAAAACTGTTCTATGGGATTCTAATAAAAGAAGCAGCAACTTGGAACTTGGTGTTATTTTAATCAGTCTTTAATCAGTCTTACCCCGGCAGAAAACACTCACTCCCTCCAAGAAGCAGCAGAGGTTTCTAGTATGAGCCGGGCCTCTGCTTCCCAGCATGAAAAAAGTCAAGATTGGTGAAGATACGGCGGCCTTGTGGAAGGAAAGGGAAAGGTAGTGGAAGCAGAGGAGCCGCAGCAAGGCAGCGGGGCTGCGTCTGGGGGCCTCTTCCCGCTCTTGCCCTCGGCATCCCGTTGGGGCGGGAAGAGGCGGACGCCTCCAGCGGCGCCTGTGCTGTCGGCACCGGTGACTCGGGGCCCGATGCTCCTGGCTGCCGCCGTCAGTGCCACCGGCCCCGAGCTCGCTGGCGGGAGCAGTCGGGGCGGGAAAAGGCTTCTGCGTTGCTCCTCTTGCGCAGACGTGGCTGTGCTACTTACCCGCCCCGACGGGGGCTCCCCCGGCCGGGGGCTGCCCCTCCTGCCGCTGCCTGTGCCGCTGCGCTGCGCTGCGGGGGCTGCTCTGGGCGGCCCCTCGGGCTCCTTTCGCTCCGCATCGGGCAACCTGCGGCGCTCGGTGACTCCCGGGCGCAGCCCCACAGGGCTCTGCCCGCCCCGCGGTGGCCCCACCGCCCTCCCAGCGGGGGAGAGGGCGGGTACGGACGGGACGGTGTGTGCGGCACAGAGCCCGTGCGGCGGGGCCCGGGGCAGGCAGGAGGGTCCGGCAGTGCCCCCCGCCGGCTGCCCCGCCAAAGGGGGATGGCCGCCGGGACGGAGCCGGCCCCAGCCCAGCCCCGGGGCTGCCCCGACGCCCGGACAGCGGGGACCCGAGGGACACCGAGCGGCTGCCCCGGGCCGGCCGGGACCTCGGGGCAGCGCAGGAGGGGAGCGCCCCGCGGCCGCCTCCCGGGGCGGCTCGGCCCCTCCGCCCGCCGCTCCTCTGCCCGCCCTGCGCCAGCCCGGCCCCGCCGCCGCGCTCGGGGACGGCCCTGACCGGCCGAGAGGGGCCGCGAGATGACGAGCCGATCCGAGCGGGGCCGAGTGTTGCCGAGCGGAGCCGAGCGGCAGCCGGTACCTCTCGCCACAGCCGCTGGCGAGACCTGGGCGTTGCCCGGGCAACGGCGGGAGGCTCAAACGCGCCGCAGCGGAGGGAGCGGCCGGTGGCCGAGGGAGCCGCTCCGGGGCCGGCCCGCTCCGCGGCGGAGAGCAGCGCAGCGCAGCGGCGGGTGTCGTCCCGCGGGGCCGCGGCCACCCCCGGCCCTGTACCGAGCAGCCTGGGGAGCACCAGCGAGCAGCAGCGCCGCCAGCGGAGCGGGCAGCCAGAGCGGAGCCAGGGCAGCGTCGCCGCCCTGCGGCTCAAGAGGTGAGCTCGGTCGGTGGCTGTCGCCCTCCGGGAAGGAGCTCGGCTGTGGCATCCGCCGGCAGAAAGCCGTGTCCGCTGCGCTCGGCAGGATGGATGTGGCGGCCCAGGCGGAGCTCCCAGGAGAACCCGCAGCCGGCCAGGCCGCAGGGCGAGGCGGGGCCTGTCCCTGCTGAGGGGCGGCAGCGGGGAGAGCAGCCGTGAGGGGGGAGCAGGGGGACGGTGCGCTCGGCCTGGCGGCAGAGCCGGGGGGGAAGGAGAAAGGCTGAGGAGCAGCCGGGAGCGTGAGCGAGAGAGAGAGGGGCCGCTGGAGCCACGCTCTGCCCTCCCGGAGACGGGGACGGGAACGGAGGACCCGATCTGCCGGGCAGACCCTCCTCTTGGGGAAGTCTGCTGCCCCCCTGGGCCCGGGTTAAGGACGTCACTAGGAAACTTCCCGGCCTGGTACGGCCCTCGGACTATTGCCCAGCGCTGCTCTTCCCTGTGGGTGGCCACGAAGCCACAATGTGTAGTCCGAGGGCGATCCGGAGAGACTTCAGGGCCTTGGGATGGGTGGTAAGGGAATCTGGAGCGCCGGCTATTTTTCCTCTCTCCTTCCAGTTATGCGCAGCGACACTGGAAGGAACAGACGGACCTGGTTTTTTAATACATGGTTCTGTGGCTGCTGTCACCACCACAATTTTGTTGGGTGGGGTTTTTGGGGTTTTTTGGGTTTTTTTTTGGGGGGGTTGTTTTTTTTTGTTTGTTTGTTTGTTTGTTTTTTTCACAAATAGGGTGGCCTCCATGGTGCCAGGCCTGCTGGGGTCAGATGGGATTGAGCTTTCTGAAAGGGGGAAGAGGGTCTTTGCTCAGGAGCCAGTGGGGCTCATTGGCAGAGCTTTAAACTAGACTTGAAGGGGTCAGGGATAGGATCAGGCTTGAAGGGGTCAGGGATAGGATCAGGCTTGAAGGGGTCAGGGATAGGATCAGGCTTGCCCATGACAAGCTGCGGGAACATGCTAAGGTCAGGGGGACGGGGCGCCAGCGAGGACCCTCAGCCTGTTGGTCTGAGACGTGCTGGGTGCAGCAGACTCGGAGTCTTATGGAGATGAGCCAGGGGCTTCTGACGGAACAGAAGCCAACAGGGAAACATCAGTGAAATCACAGTGTCATAGAATCATTTGGGTTGGAAGGGACCTTTAGAGGTTGTTGAGTCCAACCCCCTGCAATAAGCAGGGATGGGGCATCTGGGAAGATTATGTTTTTTGATGATGAGGGTGGGGAGACACTGGCCCAGGTTGCCCAAAGAGGTGGGAGATGGCCCATACCTGGAAACATTCCAGGTCAGGTTGGATGGGGCTCTGAGCAACCAGATCCAATTGAAGACGACCCAGACCATTCTATGATTAATTACCGCTTGGAAGAAACATACAAAGGAAAACTGAGTTAGAAGCAGGTTAGGCTGATTCACACAGAGACTGGAGACGCAAAGAGTAAGGAAGACCCTCCCATTGAGTCACGAGGTTCAGAGTGGATCCCCTTGCCTTCTAAACTCCTTATGGAGCCCAGGTCTCAGACTTGGAGAACAGCTTATGTCTAACGGAATTATCTATACAATGTTTGCAATAATATTGAGTAGCTGCATGGATTAGTAATGTCTCATTAGTACTAATTCAGCACGCTCTCAGTCACTTACTGAGGATCTGCCGCAGCTAAGGCATCTCTCCGCCGTGGGTGAGGAAGGCTCTCAGTCTCAGGTAAGGAATCTCTAACCTTGAGAGTCGCCCCTGCCCACGGGGAGAGTCGCCTGGCGTGCAGTCCAGCTGCCATTCAGGGAGAGGTCAAATTGGGCTCCTCCTGACGGTGATATTTATCGAGGGGAGTAGTTGGCTGTTAGGCGATAGCACAGACGAGAGAGATGTCTTTTGTTTAGCTCGGGTATCTCGTTCTGTACTTTGGTTACCTTGCATTTTTAGGGTTTGAAACCACCTTTAGTTCTTAAAGCAAGCAAACAAATAAACTCCTCCTGTACAATAGAATTTTACATTGTGTAACAGTTCTTTGGTTCCTTTTCCTTTCAGAATTCCTCCAAAGAAAAGGAGTGTGACTTTAGTCCAGCATCCCTCAGCGTGGGCTGTATCCAAGTGAGATTCTGTAAGTAAAGAATTCCTGGATTGTTTCATTCAGTTCGGTCATATTAGACTGCTTGCCCTCACTATCCCTTGGCAGCACTTTCACAGCCCGACCAACACTGGGGCTCTGCGCTTTCCTTGCACCGTAACGCTCCCAACACTCTCTCCCACACTCGCCAGAGCCCCGCTCCAAAATGGAAAACATCCAGCGACTGCTCCTACACAAAAGGAGCAAGGATGGAAAGCTGTTCCTGCCTTCACCATCCCGTAGCAGCGCTTTGACAGGCAGCTAATGGCAGCGTGGGCTGAGGCTGAGGTCCCCAGCAGCACGGGTGGCCCAGAGGAGAGAGGTGTCTGTTGCGGATGGAGCGATGCACTTCACTCGTAGAGAGAAGCAGCGACACGTTTATTGATACAAAACAGGGATTTAACAAAGTTTGAGAGTAAATGCGACAGTGCTTTAGCAGGATTCGATGGCAAGGTACACTTGGTTATTTCCTGCATGGAGGACAGGGTCAGGCAGAACTGCCAGGGAGACCCTCCTGTTGGGCTGAGGTTCGGAAAGGAGCCCCTTGCTTTCTAACCTCCTTCTCAGAGAGGAGTCTGGGTGTGGCTGGATCCAATCCTGGTCCCGGACTGGGTCAACGGTTTATGTCTAAGGGATTATATATGTGCAATCAATCCTTTCTATCACTTAGCTAAGATTTCACAGTTTCGCGTGCTATTAATCACTGACCGAGGATCTGTTGCGGCAAAGAATCTGTAAAGCTCGAGGAGTAACCTTGAGAGGCGTCCCCGCTCATGGGGAGATCCTGGCGTGCAGGGGAGCTCAAAGGGCTCTTGGGCTGTTCACTATTGATGTGGGTGAGATGATTGACCTATAGTCATATCTGCATATTGGCCACAGTACCAGCACTGCTCAAGTTAGCCCTTGGCTACTGTGGTGTTATGTGTTTCCCCAAAACCACATCGAGCCGGGGGCAGCCATCACAAGTACACGTGCCCATTGTGACCACCACGGGTGTTAGTGCTTGGGCAGGGTCACGGGAGATAAAGGTCAGGTTGGAAGGTGGGGAGGGGGAGCACACCATCACAGTGTCAAGGGAGTGATGTTGGTGCAATGCCGTTCCTTCCTGGACATACCTTTTCCAGCCACGTGTCCCTGGAGCTGTGGGATTCTCATACAGAACGCACACCCTAACCTAACCCTAATGGGAGGGTTGGATGGATCCAGGAACAGAGACCTATTGCAAAACAGAAGGAAGCTTCCTTGGAGGAGTCTTGGTAGCTACCTGTGATATCAGGTCCCTCAACTAGAGATCAAAAGTCTCTGGGAGATGCCTGGAAGGAGCCATGGGTTTATTGCGGGGTAAAAAGCTTTGCCTAAAAGAGAAAAAACATGATAGGTTACTTCCCAGTGAGAAAAAACCATCACAGTTATCTCTCTTTGGAGAGTCTGGAGGTCCTACCAGGGATCTGAGGTCCCTAAAATACATGACAAAAGAAAACAACAGAAGCCTGGAAGGAGTCTCGGGTGAAACCCAGAGGATGGAACATTGTCCAAGGAGAAAAATCATCTCATGTATCTTCCCTGGAGGAGTCTGGGGTTGCTACCCGGGATCAAAGGGCCCTAAAGCATTGGAGAAAACTTTGCGGGACACGCCTGGGAGGAGTTCTGGGTAGATCCCGCAGGATGGACCACTGTCAAGAGAGAAAAATCATCTCGGGTATCTTCCCTGGAGGAGTCTGGGGTTGCTACCCGGGATCACAGGGCCCTAAACCCCAGGACGAAAGCACTCAGGAAGAGAGCTGGGAGGAGTCTCGGGTGCATCCCGCAGGATGGACAATAGTCCAAGGAGAAAAATCAACTTGGGAATCTTTCACGGAGGAGTCTGGGGTTGCTACCCGGGATCACAGGGCCCTAAAGCACTGGAGAAAACTCTGCGGGAGACGCCTGGGAGGAGATCTGGGTAGATGCCGCAGGATGGACCACTGTCAAGAGAGAAAAATCATCTCGGGTGTCTTCCCTGGAGGAGTCTGGGGTTGCTACCCGTGATCAGAGGGCCCGAAAATACCGGAATAAACACTCAGGGACATACCTGCAAGGAGTCTCGGATGCTTCCAAGAGGATGGAGCATTGTCCAAGGAGAAAAATCATCTCGGGTATCTTCCCTGGAGGAGTCTGGTGTTGCTACCCGGGTTTACAGGGACCCAAACCACAGGAAAAATGTCTGCGGGAGACGCCTGGGAGGAATCTCAGATGCATCCCAGAAGATGGAGCATTGTCCAAGGAGAAAAGTCATCTCGGGTATCTTCCCTGGAGGAGTCTGGGGTTGCTACCCGGGATCACAGGGCCCGAAAACACCGGAATAAAAACTCAGGGACATACCTGCAAGGAGTCTCGGATGCTTCCCAGAGGATGGAGCATTGTCCAAGCAGAAAAATTATCTCGGGTATCTTCCTTTGAGGAGTCTGGGGTTGCTACCCGGGATCACAGGGCCCTAAAGCACAGGAGAAAACTCTGCGGGAGACGCCTGGGAGGAATTCTGGGTAGATCCCGCAGGATGGACCACTGTCAAGAGAGAAAAATCATATTGGGTGTCTTCCCTGGAGGAGTCTGGGGTTGCTACCTGGGATGACAGAACCATAAACCGTGAGAAAAAAGACTCAGAGACATAGCTGCGACAAGTCTCGGATGCATCCCAGAGCATGGAGCATTGTCCAAGGAGAAAAATCATCCCGGATATCTTTCCTGGAGGAGTCTGGGGTTGCTATCCAGGATTACAGGGACCCAAACCACAGGAAAAATGTCTGCGGGAAACGCCTGGCAGGAATCTCAGATGCATCCCAGAAGATGGAGCATTGTCCAAGGAGAAAAATCATCTCGGGTATCTTTCCTGGAGGAGTCTGGGGTTGCTACCCTGGATCAGAGGGCCCGAAAATACATGGAATAAACACTCAGGGACATACCTGCAAGGAGTCTCGGATGCTTCCCAGAGGATGTAGCATTGTCCAAGGAGAAAAATCATCTCGGGTATCTTCCCTGGAGGAGTCTGGGGTTGCTACCCGGGATTACAGGGACCCAAACCACAGGAAAAATGTCTGCGGGAGACGCCTGGGAGGAATCTCAGATGCATCCCAGAAGATGGAGCATTGTCCAAGGAGAAAAATCATCTCGGGTATCTTCCCTGGAGGAGTCTGGGGTTGCTACCCGGGATCACAGGGCCCGAAAACACCGGAATAAAAACTCAGGGACATACCTGCAAGGAGTCTCGGATGCTTCCCAGAGGATGGAGCATTGTCCAAGCAGAAAAATTATCTCGGGTATCTTCCCTGGAGGAGTCTGGGGTTGCTACCCGGGATTACAGGGACCCAAACCACAGGAAAAATGTCTGTGGGAGATGCCTGGGAGGAATCTCATATGCATCCCAGAAGATGGAGCTTTGTCCAAGGAGAAAAGTCATCTCGGGTATCTTCCCTGGAGGAGTCTGGGGTTGCTACCCGGGATCACAGGGCCCCAAAACACCGGAGAAAACTCTGCGGGAGACACCTGGGAGGAGTTCTGGATAGATCCCGCAGTATGGACCACTGTCAAGAGAGAAAAATCATATTGGGTGTCCTCCCTGGAGGAGTCTGGGGTTGCTACCCAGGATCACAGGGCCCGAAAACACCGGAATAAAAACTCAGAGACATACCTGCAAGGAGTCTCGGATGCTTCCCAGAGGATGGAGCATTGTCCCAGCAGAAAAATCATCTCGGGTATCTTCCCTGGAGGAGTCTGGGGTTGCTACCCGGGATCACAGGGCCTCAAAACACCAGAGAAAACTCTGCGGGAGACTCCTGGGAGGAGTTCTGGATAGATCCCGCAGTATGGACCACTGTGAAGAGAGAAAAATCATCTCGGCTATCTTCCCTGGAGGAGTCTGGGATTGCTACCCGGGATCACAGGGCCCGAAAACACCGGAATAAAAACTCAGGGACATACCTTCAAGGAGTCTCGGATGCTTCCCAGAGGATGTAGCATTGTCCAAGCAGAAAAATTATCTCGGGTATCTTCCTTGGAGGAGTCTGGGGTTGCTACCCGGGATCACAGGGCCCTAAAGCACTGGAGAAAACTCTGCGGGAGACGCCTGGGAGGAATTCTGGGTAGATCCCGCAGTATGGACCACTGTCAAGAGAGAAAAATCATATTGGGTGTCTTCCCTGGAGGAGTCTGGGGTTGCTACCCGGGTTTACAGGGACCCAAACCACAGGAAAAATGTCTGCGGGAGACGCCTGGCAGGAATCTCAGATGCATCCTAGAAGATGGAACTTTGTCCAAGGAGAAAAATCATCTCGGCTATCTTTCCTGGAGGAGTCTGGGGTTGCTACCCGGGATCACAGGGCCCGAAAACACCGGAATAAAAACTCAGGGACATACCTGCAAGGAGTCTCGGATGCTTCCCAGAGGATGGAGCATTATCCAAAGAGAAAAATCATCTCGGGTATCTTCCACGGAGGAGTCTAGGGTTGCTACCCGGGATTACAGGGACCAAAACCACAGGAAAAATGTCTGCGGGAGACGCCTGGGAGGAATCTCAGATGCATCCCAGAAGATGGAGCATTGTCCAAGGAGAAAAGTCATCTCGGATATCTTCCCTGGAGGAGTCTGGGGTTGCTACCCGGGATCACAGGGACCCAAAACACCGGAGAAAACTCTGCAGGAGACTCCTGGGAGGAGTTCTGGATAGATCCCGCAGTATGGACGACTGTCAAGAGAGAAAAATCATCTCGGCTATCTTCCCTGCAGGAGTCTGGGGTTGCTACCCGGGATCACAGGGCCCGAAAACACCGGAATAAAAACTCAGGGACATACCTGCAAGGAGTCTCGGATGCTTCCCAGAGGATGGAGCATTATCCAAAGAGAAAAATCATCTCGGGTATCTTCCACGGAGGAGTCTAGGGTTGCTACCCGGGATTACAGGGACCAAAACCACAGGAAAAATGTCTGCGGGAGACGCCTGGGAGGAATCTCAGATGCATCCCAGAAGATGGAGCATTGTCCAAGGAGAAAAGTCATCTCGGGTATCTTCCCTGGAGGAGTCTGGGGTTGCTACCCGGGATCACAGGGACCCAAAACACCGGAGAAAACTCTGCGGGAGACTCCTGGGAGGAGTTCTGGATAGATCCCGCAGTATGGACGACTGTCAAGAGAGAAAAATCATCTCGGCTATCTTCCCTGGAGGAGTCTGGGGTTGCTACCCGGGATCACAGGGCCCGAAAACACCGGAATAAAAACTCAGGGACATACCTGCAAGGAGTCTCGGATGCTTCCCAGAGGATGGAGCATTGTCCAAGCAGAAAAATTATCTCGGGTATCTTCCTTTGAGGAGTCTGGGGTTGCTACCCGGGATCACAGGGCCCTAAAGCACTGGAGAAAACTCTGCGGGAGACGCCTGGGAGGAATTCTGGGTAGATCCCGCAGGATGGACCACTGTCAAGAGAGAAAAATCATCTTGGGTGTCTTCCCTGGAGGAGTCTGGGGTTGCTACCTGGGATGACAGAACCATAAACCATGAGAAAAAAGACTCAGGGACATAGCTGCGAGAAGTCTCGGATGCATCCCAGAGCATGGAGCATTGTCCAAGGAGAAAAATCATCCCGGATATCTTTCCTGGAGGAGTCTGGGGTTGCTACCCGGGATTACAGGGACCCAAACCACAGGAAAAATGTCTGCGGGAGACGCCTGGGAGGAATCTCAGATGCATCCCAGAAGATGGAGCTTTGTCCAAGGAGAAAAATCATCTCGGGTATCTTCCCTGGAGGAGTCTGGGGTTGCTACCCGGGATCACAGGGCCCGAAAACACCGGAATAAAAACTCAGGGACATACCTGCAAGGAGTCTCGGATGCTTCCCAGAGGATGGAGCATTGTCCAAGCAGAAAAATTATCTCGGGTATCTTCCCTGGAGGAGTCTGGGGTTGCTACCCGGGATTAAAGGGACCCAAACCACAGGAAAAATGTCTGCGGGAGACGCCTGGGAGGAATCTCATATGCATCCCAGAAGATGGAGCTTTGTCCCAGCAGAAAAATCATCTCGGGTATCTTCCCTGGAGGAGTCTGGGGTTGCTACCCGGGATTACATGGACCCAAACCACAGGAAAAATGTCTGCGGGAGACGCCTGGGAGGAACCTCAGATGCATCCCAGAGGATGGAGCATTCTCCAAGGAGAAAAATCATCTCGGGTATCTTCCCTGGAGGAGTCTGGGGTTGCTACCCGGGATCACAGGGCCCGAAAACACCGGAATAAAAACTCAGAGACATACCTGCAAGGAGTCTCGGATGCTTCCCAGAGGATGGAGCATTGTCCCAGCAGAAAAATCATCTCGGGTATCTTCCCTGGAGGAGTCTGGGGTTGCTACCCGGGATCACAGGGCCTCAAAACACCGGAGAAAACTCTGCGGGAGACTCCTGGGAGGAGTTCTGGATAGATCCCGCAGTATGGACCACTGTGAAGAGAGAAAAATCATATTGGGTGTCCTCCCTGGAGGAGTCTGGGGTTGCTACCCGGGATCAGAGGGCCCGAAAATACCGGAATAAACACTCAGGGACATACCTGCAAGGAGTCTCGGATGCTTCCCAGAGGATGTAGCATTGTCCAAGGAGAAAAATCATCTCGGGTATCTTCTCTGGAGGAGTCTGGGGTTGCTACCCGGGATTACAGGGACCCAAACCACAGGAAAAATGTCTGCGGGAGACGCCTGGGAGGAATCTCAGATGCATCCCAGAAGATGGAGCATTGTCCAATTAGAAAAATCATCTCGGGTATCTTCCCTGGAGGAGTCTGGGGTTGCTACCCGGGATCATAGGGCCCCAAAACACCGGAATAAAAACTCAGGGACATACCTGCAAGGAGTCTCGGATGCTTCCCAGAGGATGGAGCATTATCCAAAGAGAAAAATCATCTCGGGTATCTTCCACGGAGGAGTCTAGGGTTGCTACCTGGGATTACAGGGACCAAAACCACAGGAAAAATGTCTGCGGGAGACGCCTGGGAGGAATCTCAGATGCATCCCAGAAGATGGAGCATTGTCCAAGGAGAAAAGTCATCTCGGGTATCTTCCCTGGAGGAGTCTGGGGTTGCTACCCGGGATCACAGGGACCCAAAACACCGGAGAAAACTCTGCGGGAGACTCCTGGGAGGAGTTCTGGATAGATCCCGCAGTATGGACGACTGTCAAGAGAGAAAAATCATCTCGGCTATCTTCCCTGGAGGAGTCTGGGGTTGCTACCCGGGATCACAGGGCCCGAAAACACCGGAATAAAAACTCAGGGACATACCTGCAAGGAGTCTCGGATGCTTCCCAGAGGATGGAGCATTGTCCAAGCAGAAAAATTATCTCGGGTATCTTCCTTTGAGGAGTCTGGGGTTGCTACCCGGGATCACAGGGCCCTAAAGCACTGGAGAAAACTCTGCGGGAGACGCCTGGGAGGAATTCTGGGTAGATCCCGCAGGATGGACCACTGTCAAGAGAGAAAAATCATCTTGGGTGTCTTCCCTGGAGGAGTCTGGGGTTGCTACCTGGGATGACAGAACCATAAACCGTGAGAAAAAAGACTCAGGGACATAGCTGCGAGAAGTCTCGGATGCATCCCAGAGCATGGAGCATTGTCCAAGGAGAAAAATCATCCCGGATATCTTTCCTGGAGGAGTCTGGGGTTGCTACCCGGGATTACAGGGACCCAAACCACAGGAAAAATGTCTGCGGGAGACGCCTGGCAGGAATCTCAGATGCATCCCAGAAGATGGAGCATTGTCCAAGGAGAAAAATCATCTCGGGTATCTTCCCTGGAGGAGTCTGGGGTTGCTACCCGGGATCACAGGGCCCGAAAACACCGGAATAAAAACTCAGGGACATACCTGCAAGGAGTCTCGGATGCTTCCCAGAGGATGGAGCATTGTCCAAGCAGAAAAATTATCTCGGGAATCATCCCTGGAGAGTCTGGGGTTGCTACCCGGGATTACAGGGACCCAAACCACAGGAAAAATGTCTGTTGGAGATGCCTGGGAGGAATCTCATATGCATCCCAGAAGATGGAGCTTTGTCCAAGGAGAAAAGTCATCTCGGGTATCTTCCCTGGAGGAGTCTGGGGTTGCTACCCGGGATCACAGGGCCCCAAAACACCGGAGAAAACTCTGCGGGAGACACCTGGGAG
Organism: Vanellus vanellus; assembly: GCF_965231255.1. NCBI lineage: Eukaryota > Metazoa > Chordata > Aves > Charadriiformes > Charadriidae > Vanellus > Vanellus vanellus. The sequence goes on along the minus strand of NW_028127296.1, from coordinate 2,424,655 downwards.
GAGTTCTGGATAGATCCCGCAGTATGGACCACTGTCAAGAGAGAAAAATCATATTGGGTGTCCTCCCTGGAGGAGTCTGGGGTTGCTACCCAGGATCAAGGGCCCGAAAACACTGGAATAAACAATCAGGGACATACCTGCAAGGAGTCTCGGATGCTTCCCAGAGGATGTAGCATTGTCCAAGGAGAAAAATCATCTCGGGTATCTTCCCTGGAGGAGTCTGGGGTTGCTACCCGGGATTACAGGGACCCAAACCACAGGAAAAATGTCTGTGGGAGATGCCTGGGAGGAATCTCATATGCATCCCAGAAGATGGAACTTTGTCCAAGGAGAAAAATCATCTCGGCTATCTTCCCTGCAGGAGTCTGGGGTTGCTACCCGGGATCACAGGGCCCGAAAACACCGGAATAAAAACTCAGGGACATACCTGCAAGGAGTCTCGGATGCTTCCCAGAGGATGGAGCATTATCCAAAGAGAAAAATCATCTCGGGTATCTTCCACGGAGGAGTCTAGGGTTGCTACCCGGGATTACAGGGACCAAAACCACAGGAAAAATGTCTGCGGGAGACGCCTGGGAGGAATCTCAGATGCATCCCAGAAGATGGAGCATTGTCCAAGGAGAAAAGTCATCTCGGATATCTTCCCTGGAGGAGTCTGGGGTTGCTACCCGGGATCACAGGGACCCAAAACACCGGAGAAAACTCTGCAGGAGACTCCTGGGAGGAGTTCTGGATAGATCCCGCAGTATGGACGACTGTCAAGAGAGAAAAATCATCTCGGCTATCTTCCCTGCAGGAGTCTGGGGTTGCTACCCGGGATCACAGGGCCCGAAAACACCGGAATAAAAACTCAGGGACATACCTGCAAGGAGTCTCGGATGCTTCCCAGAGGATGGAGCATTATCCAAAGAGAAAAATCATCTCGGGTATCTTCCACGGAGGAGTCTAGGGTTGCTACCCGGGATTACAGGGACCAAAACCACAGGAAAAATGTCTGCGGGAGACGCCTGGGAGGAATCTCAGATGCATCCCAGAAGATGGAGCATTGTCCAAGGAGAAAAGTCATCTCGGGTATCTTCCCTGGAGGAGTCTGGGGTTGCTACCCGGGATCACAGGGACCCAAAACACCGGAGAAAACTCTGCGGGAGACTCCTGGGAGGAGTTCTGGATAGATCCCGCAGTATGGACGACTGTCAAGAGAGAAAAATCATCTCGGCTATCTTCCCTGGAGGAGTCTGGGGTTGCTACCCGGGATCACAGGGCCCGAAAACACCGGAATAAAAACTCAGGGACATACCTGCAAGGAGTCTCGGATGCTTCCCAGAGGATGGAGCATTGTCCAAGCAGAAAAATTATCTCGGGTATCTTCCTTTGAGGAGTCTGGGGTTGCTACCCGGGATCACAGGGCCCTAAAGCACTGGAGAAAACTCTGCGGGAGACGCCTGGGAGGAATTCTGGGTAGATCCCGCAGGATGGACCACTGTCAAGAGAGAAAAATCATCTTGGGTGTCTTCCCTGGAGGAGTCTGGGGTTGCTACCTGGGATGACAGAACCATAAACCATGAGAAAAAAGACTCAGGGACATAGCTGCGAGAAGTCTCGGATGCATCCCAGAGCATGGAGCATTGTCCAAGGAGAAAAATCATCCCGGATATCTTTCCTGGAGGAGTCTGGGGTTGCTACCCGGGATTACAGGGACCCAAACCACAGGAAAAATGTCTGCGGGAGACGCCTGGGAGGAATCTCAGATGCATCCCAGAAGATGGAGCTTTGTCCAAGGAGAAAAATCATCTCGGGTATCTTCCCTGGAGGAGTCTGGGGTTGCTACCCGGGATCACAGGGCCCGAAAACACCGGAATAAAAACTCAGGGACATACCTGCAAGGAGTCTCGGATGCTTCCCAGAGGATGGAGCATTGTCCAAGCAGAAAAATTATCTCGGGTATCTTCCCTGGAGGAGTCTGGGGTTGCTACCCGGGATTAAAGGGACCCAAACCACAGGAAAAATGTCTGCGGGAGACGCCTGGGAGGAATCTCATATGCATCCCAGAAGATGGAGCTTTGTCCCAGCAGAAAAATCATCTCGGGTATCTTCCCTGGAGGAGTCTGGGGTTGCTACCCGGGATTACATGGACCCAAACCACAGGAAAAATGTCTGCGGGAGACGCCTGGGAGGAACCTCAGATGCATCCCAGAGGATGGAGCATTCTCCAAGGAGAAAAATCATCTCGGGTATCTTCCCTGGAGGAGTCTGGGGTTGCTACCCGGGATCACAGGGCCCGAAAACACCGGAATAAAAACTCAGAGACATACCTGCAAGGAGTCTCGGATGCTTCCCAGAGGATGGAGCATTGTCCCAGCAGAAAAATCATCTCGGGTATCTTCCCTGGAGGAGTCTGGGGTTGCTACCCGGGATCACAGGGCCTCAAAACACCGGAGAAAACTCTGCGGGAGACTCCTGGGAGGAGTTCTGGATAGATCCCGCAGTATGGACCACTGTGAAGAGAGAAAAATCATATTGGGTGTCCTCCCTGGAGGAGTCTGGGGTTGCTACCCGGGATCAGAGGGCCCGAAAATACCGGAATAAACACTCAGGGACATACCTGCAAGGAGTCTCGGATGCTTCCCAGAGGATGTAGCATTGTCCAAGGAGAAAAATCATCTCGGGTATCTTCTCTGGAGGAGTCTGGGGTTGCTACCCGGGATTACAGGGACCCAAACCACAGGAAAAATGTCTGCGGGAGACGCCTGGGAGGAATCTCAGATGCATCCCAGAAGATGGAGCATTGTCCAATTAGAAAAATCATCTCGGGTATCTTCCCTGGAGGAGTCTGGGGTTGCTACCCGGGATCATAGGGCCCCAAAACACCGGAATAAAAACTCAGGGACATACCTGCAAGGAGTCTCGGATGCTTCCCAGAGGATGGAGCATTATCCAAAGAGAAAAATCATCTCGGGTATCTTCCACGGAGGAGTCTAGGGTTGCTACCTGGGATTACAGGGACCAAAACCACAGGAAAAATGTCTGCGGGAGACGCCTGGGAGGAATCTCAGATGCATCCCAGAAGATGGAGCATTGTCCAAGGAGAAAAGTCATCTCGGGTATCTTCCCTGGAGGAGTCTGGGGTTGCTACCCGGGATCACAGGGACCCAAAACACCGGAGAAAACTCTGCGGGAGACTCCTGGGAGGAGTTCTGGATAGATCCCGCAGTATGGACGACTGTCAAGAGAGAAAAATCATCTCGGCTATCTTCCCTGGAGGAGTCTGGGGTTGCTACCCGGGATCACAGGGCCCGAAAACACCGGAATAAAAACTCAGGGACATACCTGCAAGGAGTCTCGGATGCTTCCCAGAGGATGGAGCATTGTCCAAGCAGAAAAATTATCTCGGGTATCTTCCTTTGAGGAGTCTGGGGTTGCTACCCGGGATCACAGGGCCCTAAAGCACTGGAGAAAACTCTGCGGGAGACGCCTGGGAGGAATTCTGGGTAGATCCCGCAGGATGGACCACTGTCAAGAGAGAAAAATCATCTTGGGTGTCTTCCCTGGAGGAGTCTGGGGTTGCTACCTGGGATGACAGAACCATAAACCGTGAGAAAAAAGACTCAGGGACATAGCTGCGAGAAGTCTCGGATGCATCCCAGAGCATGGAGCATTGTCCAAGGAGAAAAATCATCCCGGATATCTTTCCTGGAGGAGTCTGGGGTTGCTACCCGGGATTACAGGGACCCAAACCACAGGAAAAATGTCTGCGGGAGACGCCTGGCAGGAATCTCAGATGCATCCCAGAAGATGGAGCATTGTCCAAGGAGAAAAATCATCTCGGGTATCTTCCCTGGAGGAGTCTGGGGTTGCTACCCGGGATCACAGGGCCCGAAAACACCGGAATAAAAACTCAGGGACATACCTGCAAGGAGTCTCGGATGCTTCCCAGAGGATGGAGCATTGTCCAAGCAGAAAAATTATCTCGGGAATCATCCCTGGAGAGTCTGGGGTTGCTACCCGGGATTACAGGGACCCAAACCACAGGAAAAATGTCTGTTGGAGATGCCTGGGAGGAATCTCATATGCATCCCAGAAGATGGAGCTTTGTCCAAGGAGAAAAGTCATCTCGGGTATCTTCCCTGGAGGAGTCTGGGGTTGCTACCCGGGATCACAGGGCCCCAAAACACCGGAGAAAACTCTGCGGGAGACACCTGGGAGGAGTTCTGGATAGATCCCGCAGTATGGACCACTGTCAAGAGAGAAAAATCATATTGGGTGTCCTCCCTGGAGGAGTCTGGGGTTGCTACCCAGGATCAAGGGCCCGAAAACACTGGAATAAACAATCAGGGACATACCTGCAAGGAGTCTCGGATGCTTCCCAGAGGATGTAGCATTGTCCAAGGAGAAAAATCATCTCGGGTATCTTCCCTGGAGGAGTCTGGGGTTGCTACCCGGGATTACAGGGACCCAAACCACAGGAAAAATGTCTGTGGGAGATGCCTGGGAGGAATCTCATATGCATCCCAGAAGATGGAACTTTGTCCAAGGAGAAAAATCATCTCGGCTATCTTCCCTGCAGGAGTCTGGGGTTGCTACCCGGGATCACAGGGCCCGAAAACACCGGAATAAAAACTCAGGGACATACCTGCAAGGAGTCTCGGATGCTTCCCAGAGGATGGAGCATTATCCAAAGAGAAAAATCATCTCGGGTATCTTCCACGGAGGAGTCTAGGGTTGCTACCCGGGATTACAGGGACCAAAACCACAGGAAAAATGTCTGCGGGAGACGCCTGGGAGGAATCTCAGATGCATCCCAGAAGATGGAGCATTGTCCAAGGAGAAAAGTCATCTCGGGTATCTTCCCTGGAGGAGTCTGGGGTTGCTACCCGGGATCACAGGGACCCAAAACACCGGAGAAAACTCTGCGGGAGACTCCTGGGAGGAGTTCTGGATAGATCCCGCAGTATGGACGACTGTCAAGAGAGAAAAATCATCTCGGCTATCTTCCCTGGAGGAGTCTGGGGTTGCTACCCGGGATCACAGGGCCCGAAAACACCGGAATAAAAACTCAGGGACATACCTGCAAGGAGTCTCGGATGCTTCCCAGAGGATGGAGCATTATCCAAAGAGAAAAATCATCTCGGGTATCTTCCACGGAGGAGTCTAGGGTTGCTACCCGGGATTACAGGGACCAAAACCACAGGAAAAATGTCTGCGGGAGACGCCTGGGAGGAATCTCAGATGCATCCCAGAAGATGGAGCATTGTCCAAGGAGAAAAGTCATCTCGGGTATCTTCCCTGGAGGAGTCTGGGGTTGCTACCCGGGATCACAGGGACCCAAAACACCGGAGAAAACTCTGCGGGAGACTCCTGGGAGGAGTTCTGGATAGATCCCGCAGTATGGACGACTGTCAAGAGAGAAAAATCATCTCGGCTATCTTCCCTGGAGGAGTCTGGGGTTGCTACCCGGGATCACAGGGCCCGAAAACACCGGAATAAAAACTCAGGGACATACCTGCAAGGAGTCTCGGATGCTTCCCAGAGGATGGAGCATTGTCCAAGCAGAAAAATTATCTCGGGTATCTTCCTTTGAGGAGTCTGGGGTTGCTACCCGGGATCACAGGGCCCTAAAGCACTGGAGAAAACTCTGCGGGAGACGCCTGGGAGGAATTCTGGGTAGATCCCGCAGGATGGACCACTGTCAAGAGAGAAAAATCATCTTGGGTGTCTTCCCTGGAGGAGTCTGGGGTTGCTACCTGGGATGACAGAACCATAAACCATGAGAAAAAAGACTCAGGGACATAGCTGCGAGAAGTCTCGGATGCATCCCAGAGCATGGAGCATTGTCCAAGGAGAAAAATCATCCCGGATATCTTTCCTGGAGGAGTCTGGGGTTGCTACCCGGGATTACAGGGACCCAAACCACAGGAAAAATGTCTGCGGGAGACGCCTGGGAGGAATCTCAGATGCATCCCAGAAGATGGAGCTTTGTCCAAGGAGAAAAATCATCTCGGGTATCTTCCCTGGAGGAGTCTGGGGTTGCTACCCGGGATCACAGGGCCCGAAAACACCGGAATAAAAACTCAGGGACATACCTGCAAGGAGTCTCGGATGCTTCCCAGAGGATGGAGCATTGTCCAAGCAGAAAAATTATCTCGGGTATCTTCCCTGGAGGAGTCTGGGGTTGCTACCCGGGATTAAAGGGACCCAAACCACAGGAAAAATGTCTGCGGGAGACGCCTGGGAGGAATCTCATATGCATCCCAGAAGATGGAGCTTTGTCCCAGCAGAAAAATCATCTCGGGTATCTTCCCTGGAGGAGTCTGGGGTTGCTACCCGGGATTACATGGACCCAAACCACAGGAAAAATGTCTGCGGGAGACGCCTGGGAGGAACCTCAGATGCATCCCAGAGGATGGAGCATTCTCCAAGGAGAAAAATCATCTCGGGTATCTTCCCTGGAGGAGTCTGGGGTTGCTACCCGGGATCACAGGGCCCGAAAACACCGGAATAAAAACTCAGAGACATACCTGCAAGGAGTCTCGGATGCTTCCCAGAGGATGGAGCATTGTCCCAGCAGAAAAATCATCTCGGGTATCTTCCCTGGAGGAGTCTGGGGTTGCTACCCGGGATCACAGGGCCTCAAAACACCGGAGAAAACTCTGCGGGAGACTCCTGGGAGGAGTTCTGGATAGATCCCGCAGTATGGACCACTGTGAAGAGAGAAAAATCATATTGGGTGTCCTCCCTGGAGGAGTCTGGGGTTGCTACCCGGGATCAGAGGGCCCGAAAATACCGGAATAAACACTCAGGGACATACCTGCAAGGAGTCTCGGATGCTTCCCAGAGGATGTAGCATTGTCCAAGGAGAAAAATCATCTCGGGTACCTTCTCTGGAGGAGTCTGGGGTTGCTACCCGGGATTACAGGGACCCAAACCACAGGAAAAATGTCTGCGGGAGACGCCTGGGAGGAATCTCAGATGCATCCCAGAAGATGGAGCATTGTCCAATTAGAAAAATCATCTCGGGTATCTTCCCTGGAGGAGTCTGGGGTTGCTACCCGGGATCATAGGGCCCCAAAACACCGGAATAAAAACTCAGGGACATACCTGCAAGGAGTCTCGGATGCTTCCCAGAGGATGGAGCATTATCCAAAGAGAAAAATCATCTCGGGTATCTTCCACGGAGGAGTCTAGGGTTGCTACCTGGGATTACAGGGACCAAAACCACAGGAAAAATGTCTGCGGGAGACGCCTGGGAGGAATCTCAGATGCATCCCAGAAGATGGAGCATTGTCCAAGGAGAAAAGTCATCTCGGGTATCTTCCCTGGAGGAGTCTGGGGTTGCTACCCGGGATCACAGGGACCCAAAACACCGGAGAAAACTCTGCGGGAGACTCCTGGGAGGAGTTCTGGATAGATCCCGCAGTATGGACGACTGTCAAGAGAGAAAAATCATCTCGGCTATCTTCCCTGGAGGAGTCTGGGGTTGCTACCCGGGATCACAGGGCCCGAAAACACCGGAATAAAAACTCAGGGACATACCTGCAAGGAGTCTCGGATGCTTCCCAGAGGATGGAGCATTGTCCAAGCAGAAAAATTATCTCGGGTATCTTCCTTTGAGGAGTCTGGGGTTGCTACCCGGGATCACAGGGCCCTAAAGCACTGGAGAAAACTCTGCGGGAGACGCCTGGGAGGAATTCTGGGTAGATCCCGCAGGATGGACCACTGTCAAGAGAGAAAAATCATCTTGGGTGTCTTCCCTGGAGGAGTCTGGGGTTGCTACCTGGGATGACAGAACCATAAACCGTGAGAAAAAAGACTCAGGGACATAGCTGCGACAAGTCTCGGATGCATCCCAGAGCATGGAGCATTGTCCAAGGAGAAAAATCATCCCGGATATCTTTCCTGGAGGAGTCTGGGGTTGCTACCCGGGATTACAGGGACCCAAACCACAGGAAAAATGTCTGCGGGAGACGCCTGGCAGGAATCTCAGATGCATCCCAGAAGATGGAGCATTGTCCAAGGAGAAAAATCATCTCGGGTATCTTCCCTGGAGGAGTCTGGGGTTGCTACCCGGGATCACAGGGCCCGAAAACACCGGAATAAAAACTCAGGGACATACCTGCAAGGAGTCTCGGATGCTTCCCAGAGGATGGAGCATTGTCCAAGCAGAAAAATTATCTCGGGAATCATCCCTGGAGAGTCTGGGGTTGCTACCCGGGATTACAGGGACCCAAACCACAGGAAAAATGTCTGTTGGAGATGCCTGGGAGGAATCTCATATGCATCCCAGAAGATGGAGCTTTGTCCAAGGAGAAAAGTCATCTCGGGTATCTTCCCTGGAGGAGTCTGGGGTTGCTACCCGGGATCACAGGGCCCCAAAACACCGGAGAAAACTCTGCGGGAGACACCTGGGAGGAGTTCTGGATAGATCCCGCAGTATGGACCACTGTCAAGAGAGAAAAATCATATTGGGTGTCCTCCCTGGAGGAGTCTGGGGTTGCTACCCAGGATCAAGGGCCCGAAAACACTGGAATAAACAATCAGGGACATACCTGCAAGGAGTCTCGGATGCTTCCCAGAGGATGTAGCATTGTCCAAGGAGAAAAATCATCTCGGGTATCTTCCCTGGAGGAGTCTGGGGTTGCTACCCGGGATTACAGGGACCCAAACCACAGGAAAAATGTCTGTGGGAGATGCCTGGGAGGAATCTCATATGCATCCCAGAAGATGGAACTTTGTCCAAGGAGAAAAATCATCTCGGCTATCTTCCCTGCAGGAGTCTGGGGTTGCTACCCGGGATCACAGGGCCCGAAAACACCGGAATAAAAACTCAGGGACATACCTGCAAGGAGTCTCGGATGCTTCCCAGAGGATGGAGCATTATCCAAAGAGAAAAATCATCTCGGGTATCTTCCACGGAGGAGTCTAGGGTTGCTACCCGGGATTACAGGGACCAAAACCACAGGAAAAATGTCTGCGGGAGACGCCTGGGAGGAATCTCAGATGCATCCCAGAAGATGGAGCATTGTCCAAGGAGAAAAGTCATCTCGGGTATCTTCCCTGGAGGAGTCTGGGGTTGCTACCCGGGATCACAGGGACCCAAAACACCGGAGAAAACTCTGCGGGAGACTCCTGGGAGGAGTTCTGGATAGATCCCGCAGTATGGACGACTGTCAAGAGAGAAAAATCATCTCGGCTATCTTCCCTGGAGGAGTCTGGGGTTGCTACCCGGGATCACAGGGCCCGAAAACACCGGAATAAAAACTCAGGGACATACCTGCAAGGAGTCTCGGATGCTTCCCAGAGGATGGAGCATTATCCAAAGAGAAAAATCATCTCGGGTATCTTCCACGGAGGAGTCTAGGGTTGCTACCCGGGATTACAGGGACCAAAACCACAGGAAAAATGTCTGCGGGAGACGCCTGGGAGGAATCTCAGATGCATCCCAGAAGATGGAGCATTGTCCAAGGAGAAAAGTCATCTCGGGTATCTTCCCTGGAGGAGTCTGGGGTTGCTACCCGGGATCACAGGGACCCAAAACACCGGAGAAAACTCTGCGGGAGACTCCTGGGAGGAGTTCTGGATAGATCCCGCAGTATGGACGACTGTCAAGAGAGAAAAATCATCTCGGCTATCTTCCCTGGAGGAGTCTGGGGTTGCTACCCGGGATTACAGGGACCCAAACCACAGGAAAAATGTCTGTGGGAGATGCCTGGGAGGAATCTCATATGCATCCCAGAAGATGGAACTTTGTCCAAGGAGAAAAATCATCTCGGCTATCTTCCCTGGAGGAGTCTGGGGTTGCTACCCGGGATCACAGGGCCCGAAAACACCGGAATAAAAACTCAGGGACATACCTGCAAGGAGTCTCGGATGCTTCCCAGAGGATGGAGCATTATCCAAAGAGAAAAATCATCTCGGGTATCTTCCACGGAGGAGTCTAGGGTTGCTACCCGGGATTACAGGGACCCAAACCACAGGAAAAATGTCTGCGGGAGACGCCTGGGAGGAATCTCAGATGCATCCCAGAAGATGGAGCATTGTCCAAGGAGAAAAGTCATCTCGGGTATCTTCCCTGGAGGAGTCTGGGGTTGCTACCCGGGATCACAGGGACCCAAAACACCGGAGAAAACTCTGCGGGAGACTCCTGGGAGGAGTTCTGGATAGATCCCGCAGTATGGACGACTGTCAAGAGAGAAAAATCATCTCGGCTATCTTCCCTGGAGGAGTCTGGGGTTGCTACCCGGGATCACAGGGCCCGAAAACACCGGAATAAAAACTCAGGGACATACCTGCAAGGAGTCTCGGATGCTTCCCAGAGGATGGAGCATTGTCCAAGCAGAAAAATTATCTCGGGTATCTTCCTTTGAGGAGTCTGGGGTTGCTACCCGGGATCACAGGGCCCTAAAGCACTGGAGAAAACTCTGCGGGAGACGCCTGGGAGGAATTCTGTGTAGATCCCGCAGGATGGACCACTGTCAAGAGAGAAAAATCATCTTGGGTGTCTTCCCTGGAGGAGTCTGGGGTTGCTACCTGGGATGACAGAACCATAAACCATGAGAAAAAAGACTCAGGGACATAGCTGCGAGAAGTCTCGGATGCATCCCAGAGCATGGAGCATTGTCCAAGGAGAAAAATCATCCCGGATATCTTTCCTGGAGGAGTCTGGGGTTGCTACCCGGGATTACAGGGACCCAAACCACAGGAAAAATGTCTGCGGGAGACGCCTGGGAGGAATCTCAGATGCATCCCAGAAGATGGAGCTTTGTCCAAGGAGAAAAATCATCTCGGGTATCTTCCCTGGAGGAGTCTGGGGTTGCTACCCGGGATCACAGGGACCCAAACCACAGGAAAAATGTCTGTGGGAGACGCCTGGGAGGAATCTCAGATGCATCCCAGAAGATGGAGCTTTGTCCAAGGAGAAAAATCATCTCGGGTATCTTCCCTGGAGGAGTCTGGGGTTGCTACCCGGGATCACAGGGCCCGAAAACACCGGAATAAAAACTCAGGGACATACCTGCAAGGAGTCTCGGATGCTTCCCAGAGGATGGAGCATTGTCCAAGCAGAAAAATTATCTCGGGTATCTTCCCTGGAGGAGTCTGGGGTTGCTACCCGGGATTAAAGGGACCCAAACCACAGGAAAAATGTCTGCGGGAGACGCCTGGGAAGAATCTCATATGCATCCCAGAAGATGGAGCTTTGTCCCAGCAGAAAAATCATCTCGGGTATCTTCCCTGGAGGAGTCTGGGGTTGCTACCCGGGATCACAGGGCCTCAAAACACCGGAGAAAACTCTGCGGGAGACTCCTGGGAGGAGTTATGGATAGATCCCGCAGTATGGACCACTGTGAAGAGAGAAAAATCATATTGGGTGTCCTCCCTGGAGGAGTCTGGGGTTGCTACCCGGGATCAGAGGGCCCGAAAATACCGGAATAAACACTCAGGGACATACCTGCAAGGAGTCTCGGATGCTTCCCAGAGGATGTAGCATTGTCCAAGGAGAAAAATCATCTCGGGTATCTTCTCTGGAGGAGTCTGGGGTTGCTACCCGGGATTACAGGGACCCAAACCACAGGAAAAATGTCTGCGGGAGACGCCTGGGAGGAATCTCAGATGCATCCCAGAAGATGGAGCATTGTCCAATTAGAAAAATCATCTCGGGTATCTTCCCTGGAGGAGTCTGGGGTTGCTACCCGGGATCACAGGGCCCGAAAACACCGGAATAAAAACTCAGGGACATACCTGCAAGGAGTCTCGGATGCTTCCCAGAGGATGGAGCATTGTCCAAGCAGAAAAATTATCTCGGGTATCTTCCCTGGAGGAGTCTGGGGTTGCTACCCGGGATCACAGGGCCCTAAAGCACTGGAGAAAACTCTGCGGGAGACGCCTGGGAGGAATTCTGGGTAGATCCCGCAGGATGGACCACTGTCAAGAGAGAAAAATCATCTTGGGTGTCTTCCCTGGAGGAGTCTGGGGTTGCTACCTGGGATGACAGAACCATAAACCGTGAGAAAAAAGACTCAGGGACATAGCTGCGACAAGTCTCGGATGCATCCCAGAGCATGGAGCATTGTCCAAGGAGAAAAATCATCCCGGATATCTTTCCTGGAGGAGTCTGGGGTTGCTACCCGGGATTAAAGGGACCCAAACCACAGGAAAAATGTCTGCGGGAGACGCCTGGGAGGAATCTCAGATGCATCCCAGAAGATGGAGCATTGTCCAAGGAGAAAAATCATCTCGGGTATCTTCCCTGGAGGAGTCTGGGGTTGCTACCCGGGATTACAGGGACCCAAACCACAGGAAAAATGTCTGTGGGAGATGCCTGGGAGGAATCTCATATGCATCCCAGAAGATGGAGCTTTGTCCAAGGAGAAAAATCATCTCGGGTATCTTCCCTGGAGGAGTCTGGGGTTGCTACCCGGGATCACAGGGCCCTAAAACACTGGAGAAAACTCTGCGGGAGACGCCTGGGAGGAATTCTGGGTAGATCCCGCAGGATGGACCACTGTCAAGAGAGAAAAATCATCTTGGCTGTCTTCCCTGGAGGAGTCTGGGGTTGCTACCTGGGATGACAGAACCATAAACCGTGAGAAAAAAGACTCAGGGACATAGCTGCGACAAGTCTCGGATGAATCCCTGATAATGGAGCATTGTCCAAAGAGAAAAATCATCTCGGGTATCTTCCCTGGAGGAGTCTGAGGTTGCTACCCGGGATGACAGGGCCCAAAAGCACCGGAATAAACACTCATGAACATACCTGCAAGGAGTCTTGGATGCTTCCCAGAGGATGGAGCATTGTCCAAGCAGAAAAATCATCTCGGGTACCTTCCCTGGAGGAGTCTGGGGTTGCTACCCCGGATCACAGGGCCTTAAAGCACTGGAGAAAAGTCTGAGGGAGACGCCTGGGAGGAGTTCTGGGTAGATCCCGCAGGACTGACCACGGTCAAGAGAGAAAAATCATATTGGGTGTCTTCCCTGGAGGAGTCTGGGGTTGCTACCCGGGATTACAGGGACCAAAACCACAGGAGAAATGTCTGCGGGAGACGCCTGGGAGGAATCTCAGATGCATCCCAGAAGATGGAGCATTGTCCAAGGAGAAAAATCATCTCGGGTATCTTCCCTGGAGGAGTCTGGGGTTGCTACCCTGTATCACTGGGCCCTAAAGCACCGGAATAAAGACTCAGAGACATACCTGCAAGGGGTCTCGGATGCTTCCCAGAGGATGGAGCATTGTCCAAGCAGAAAAATTATCTCGGGTATCTTCCCTAGAGGAGTCTGGGGTTGCTACCCGGGATCACAGGGCCCTAAAGCACTGGAGAAAACTCTGCGGGAGACGCCTGGGAGGAGTTCTGGGTAGATCCCGCAGGACTGACCACTGTCGAGAGATAAAAATCATATTGGGTGTCTTCCCTGGAGGAGTCTGGGGTTGCTACCCGGGATTACAGGGACCCAAACCACAGGAAAAATGTCTGCGGCAGACACCTGGGAGGAATCTCATATGCATCCCAGAAGATGGAGCTTTGTCCCAGCAGAAAAATCATCTCGGGTATCTTCCCTGGAGGAGTCTGGGGTTGCTACCCGGGATTACAGGGACCAAAACCACAGGAAAAATGTCTGCGGAGACGCCTGGGAGGAATCTCAGATGCATCCCAGAAGATGGAGCATTGTCCAAGGAGAAAAGTCATCTCGGGTGTCTTCCCTGGAGGAGTCTGGGGTTGCTACCCAGGATCACAGGGCCCCAAAACACCGGAGAAAACTCTGCGGGAGACACCTGGGAGGAGTTCTGGATAGATCCCGCAGTATGGACCAGTGTCAAGAGAGAAAAATCATATTAGGTGTCTTCCCTGGAGGAGTCTGGGGTTGCTACCCGGGATCAGAGGGCCCGAAAACACCGGAATAAACACTCAGGGACATACCTGCAAGGAGTCTCGGATGCTTCCCAGAGGATGGAGCATTGTCCAAGGAGAAAAATCATCTCGGGTATCTTCCCTGGAGGAGTCTGGGGTTGCTACCTGGGATTACAGGGACCCAAACCACAGGAAAAATGTCTGTGGGAGATGCCTGGTTGGAATCTCATATGCATCCCAGAAGATGGAGCTTTGTCCCAGCAGAAAAATCATCTCGGGTATCTTCCCTGGAGGAGTCTGGGGTTGCTACCCGGGATTAAGGGAACCCAAAACACCGGAATAAACACTCATACCTGCAAGGACATACCTGCAAGAAGTCTCGGATGCTTCCCAGAGGATGGACCATTGTCCAAGGAGAAAAATCATCTCGGGTATCTTCCCTGGTGGAGTCTGAGGTTGCTACCCAGGATGACAGGGCACAAAAGCATCGGAATAAACACTCAGGGACATACCTGCATGGAGTCTCGGATGCTTCCCAGAGGATGGAGCATTGTCCAAGGAGAAAAATCATCTCGGGTTATCTTCCCTGGAGGAGTCTGGGGTTGCTACCCGGGATCAGAGGGCCCTAAAGCACTGGAGAAAAGTCTGCGGGAGACGCCTGGGAGGAGTTCTGGGTAGATCCCGCAGGACTGACCACGGTCAAGAGAGAAAAATCATATTGGGTGTCTTCCCTGGAGGAGTCTGGGGTTGCTACCTGGGATGACAGAACCAGGAACCGCGAGAAAAAACACTCAGGGACATAGCTGCAACAAGTCTCGGATGCATCCCAGAGTATAGAGCATTGTCCAAGGAGAAAAATCATCTCGGGTATCTTCCCTGGAGGAGTCTGGGGTTGCTACCCGGGATCACAGGGCCCCAAAACACCGGAATAAACACTCAGGGACATACCTGCAAGGAGTCTCGGATGCTTCCCAGAGGATGGAGCTTTGTCCAAGGAGAAAAATCATCTCGGGTATCTTCCCTGGAGGAGTCTGGGGTTGCTACCCGGGATTACAGGGATGCAAACCACCGGAATAAAGACTCAGGGATATACCTGCAAGGAGTCTCAGATGCTTCCCAGAGGATGTAGCATTGTCCAAGGAGAAAAATCATCTCGGGTGTCTTCCCTGGAGGAGTCTGGGGTTGCTACCTGGGATGACAGAACCATAAACCGTGAGAAAATGACTCAGGGACATAGCTGCGACAAGTCTCGGATGCATCCCAGAGCATGGAGCATTGTCCAAGGAGAAAAATCATCCCGGATATCTTTCCTGGAGGAGTCTGGGGTTGCTACCTGGGATTAAAGGACCCAAACCACAGGAAAAATGTCTGCGGGAGACGCCTGGGAGGAATCTCAGATGCATCCCAGAAGATGGAGCATTGTCCAAGGAGAAAAGTCAGCTCGGGTATCTTCCCTGGAGGAGTCTGGGGTTGCTACCCGGGATCACAGGGCCCGAAAACACCGGAATAAACACTCAGGGACATACCTGCAAGGAGTCTCGGATGCTTCCCAGAGGATGTAGCATTGTCCAAGGAGAAAAATCATCTCGGGTATCTTCCCTGCAGGAGTCCGGGGTTGCTACCCAGGATTACAGGGACCCAAACCACAGGAAAAATGTCTGTGGGAGATGCCTGGGAGGAATCTTAGATGCATCCCAGAAGATGGAGCATTATCCAAGGAGAAAAATCATCTCGGGTATCTTCCCTGGAGGAGTCTGGGGTTGCTACCCGGGATTACAGGGAACCAAACCACAGGAAAAATGTCTGCGGGAGACGCCTGGGAGGAATCTCAGATGCATCCCAGAGGATGGAGCATTGTCCAAAGAGAAAAATCATCTCGGGTATCTTCCCTGGAGGAGTCTGGGGTTGCTACCCGGGATTACAGGGACCCAAACCACAGGAAAAATGTCTGTGGGAGATGCCTAGGAGGAATCTCAGATGCATCCCAGAAGATGGAGCTTTGTCCAAGGAGAAAAATCATCTCGGATATCTTCCCTGGAGGAGTCTGGGGTTGCTACCCGGGATTACAGGGACCAAAACCACAGGAAAAATGTCTGCGGAGACGCCTGGGAGGAATCTCAGATGCATCCCAGAAGATGGAGCATTGTCCAAGGAGAAAAGTCAGCTCGGGTATCTTCCCTGGAGGAGTCTGGGGTTGCTACCCGGGATCACAGGGCCCCAAAACACCGGAGAAAACTCTGCGGGAGACTCCTAGGAGGAGTTCTGGATAGATCCCGCAGTATGGACCACTGTCAAGAGAGAAAAATCATATTGGGTGTCTTCCCTGGAGGAGTCTGGGGTTGCTACCCGGGATCAGAGGGCCCGAAAACACCGGAATAAACACTCAGGGACATACCTGCAAGGAGTCTCGGATGCTTCCCTGAGGATGGAGCATTGTCCAAGGAGAAAAATCATCTCGGGTATCTTCCCTGGAGGAGTCTGGGGTTGCTACCCGGGTTTACAGGGACCCAAACCACAGGAAAAATGTCTGCGGGAGACGCCTGGGAGGAATCTCAGATGCATCCCAGAAGATGGAGCATTGTCCAAGGAGAAAAATCATCTCGGGTATCTTCCCTGGAGGAGTCTGGGGTTCTTACCCGGGATCACAGGGCCCCAAAACACCGGAATAAACACTCAGGGACATACCTGCAAGGAGTCTCGGATGCATCCCAGAGGATGGAGCTTTGTCCAAGGAGAAAAATCATCTCGGGTATCTTCCCTGGAGGAGTCTGGGGTTGCTACCCGGGATTACAGGGACCCAAACCACAGGAAAAATGTCTGTGGGAGATGCCTGGGAGGAATCTCATATGCATCCCAGAAGATGGAGCTTTGTCCAAGGTCAAAAATCATCTCGGATATCTTCCCTGGAGGAGTCTGGGGTTGCTACCCGGGATTACAGGGACCAAAACCATAGGAAAAATGTCTGCGGAGACGCCTGGGAGGAATCTCAGATGCATCCCAGAAGATGGAGCATTGTCCAAGGAGAAAAGTCATCTCGGGTATCTTCCCTGGAGGTGTCTGGGGTTGCTACCCAGGATCACAGGGCCCCAAAACACCGGAGTAAACTCTGCGGGAGACTCCTGGGAGGAGTTCTGGATAGATCCTGCAGTATGGACCACTGTCAAGAGAGAAAAATCATATTGGGTGTCTTCCCTGGAGGAGTCTGGGGTTGCTACCCGGGATCAGAGGGCCCGAAAACACCGGAATAAACACTCAGGGACATACCTGCAAGGAGTCTCGGATGCTTCCCAGAGGATGGAGCATTGTCCAAGGAGAAAAATCATCTCGGGTATCTTCCCTGGAGGAGTCTGGGGTTGCTACCCGGGTTTACAGGGACCCAAACCACAGGAAAAATGTCTGCAGGACGCCTGGGAGGAATCTCAGATGCATCCCAGAAGATGGAGCATTGTCCAAGGAGAAAAATCATCTCGGGTATCTTCCCTGGAGGAGTCTGGGGTTGCTACCTGGGATCACAGGGCCCCAAAACACCGGAATAAACACTCAGGGACATACCTGCAAGGAGTCTCGGATGCTTCCCAGAGGATGGAGCTTTGTCCAAGGAGAAAAATCATCTCGGGTATCTTCCCTGCAGGAGTCCGGGGTTGCTACCCAGGATTACAGGGACCCAAACCACAGGAAAAATGTCTGTGGGAGATGCCTGGGAGGAATCTTAGATGCATCCCAGAAGATGGAGCATTATCCAAGGAGAAAAATCATCTCGGGTATCTTCCCTGGAGGAGTCTGGGGTTGCTACCCGGGATTACAGGGAACCAAACCACAGGAAAAATGTCTGCGGGAGACGCCTGGGAGGAATCTCAGATGCATCCCAGAGGATGGAGCATTGTCCAAAGAGAAAAATCATCTCGGGTATCTTCCCTGGAGGAGTCTGGGGTTGCTACCCGGGATTACAGGGACCCAAACCACAGGAAAAATGTCTGTGGGAGATGCCTAGGAGGAATCTCAGATGCATCCCAGAAGATGGAGCTTTGTCCAAGGAGAAAAATCATCTCGGATATCTTCCCTGGAGGAGTCTGGGGTTGCTACCCGGGATTACAGGGACCAAAACCACAGGAAAAATGTCTGCGGAGACGCCTGGGAGGAATCTCAGATGCATCCCAGAAGATGGAGCATTGTCCAAGGAGAAAAGTCAGCTCGGGTATCTTCCCTGGAGGAGTCTGGGGTTGCTACCCGGGATCACAGGGCCCCAAAACACCGGAGAAAACTCTGCGGGAGACTCCTAGGAGGAGTTCTGGATAGATCCCGCAGTATGGACCACTGTCAAGAGAGAAAAATCATATTGGGTGTCTTCCCTGGAGGAGTCTGGGGTTGCTACCCGGGATCAGAGGGCCCGAAAACACCGGAATAAACACTCAGGGACATACCTGCAAGGAGTCTCGGATGCTTCCCTGAGGATGGAGCATTGTCCAAGGAGAAAAATCATCTCGGGTATCTTCCCTGGAGGAGTCTGGGGTTGCTACCCGGGTTTACAGGGACCCAAACCACAGGAAAAATGTCTGCGGGAGACGCCTGGGAGGAATCTCAGATGCATCCCAGAAGATGGAGCATTGTCCAAGGAGAAAAATCATCTCGGGTATCTTCCCTGGAGGAGTCTGGGGTTCTTACCCGGGATCACAGGGCCCCAAAACACCGGAATAAACACTCAGGGACATACCTGCAAGGAGTCTCGGATGCTTCCCAGAGGATGGAGCTTTGTCCAAGGAGAAAAATCATCTCGGGTATCTTCCCTGGAGGAGTCTGGGGTTGCTACCCGGGATTACAGGGACCCAAACCACAGGAAAAATGTCTGTGGGAGATGCCTGGGAGGAATCTCAGATGCATCCCAGAAGATGGAGCTTTGTCCCAGCAGAAAAATCATCTCGGGTATCTTCCCTGGAGGAGTCTGGGGTTGCTACCCGGGATTACAGGGACCCAAACCACAGGAAAAATGTTTGCGGGAGACGCCTGGGAGGAATCTCAGATGCATCCCAGAAGATGGAGCATTGTCCAAGGAGAAAAATCATCTCGGGTATCTTCCCTGGAGGAGTCTGGAGTTGCTACCCGGGATTAAAGGGACCCAAAACACCGGAATAAACACTCATACCTGCAAGGACATACCTGCAAGAAGTCTCGGATGCTTCCCAGAGGATGGACCATTGTCCAAGGAGAAAAATCATCTCGGGTATCTTCCCTGGAGGAGTCTGGGGTTGCTACCCGGGATCAGAGGGCCCGAAAACACCGGAATAAACACTCAGGGACATACCTGCAAGGAGTCTCGGATGCTTCCCAGAGGATGGAGCATTGTACAAGGAGAAAAATCATCTCGGGTATCTTTCCTGGAGGAGTCTGGGGTTGCTACGTGGGATGACAGAACCATAAACCGTGAGAAAAAAGACTCAGGGAAATAGCTGCGACAAGACTCGGATACATCCCAGAGGATAGAGCATTGTCCAAGGAGAAAAATCATCCCGGATATCGTTCCTGGAGGAGTCTGGGGTTGTTGCCCGGGATCAGAGGGCCCCAAAACACCGGAATAAACACTCAGGGACATACCTGCAAGGAGTCTCAGATGCTTCCCAGAGGATGTAGCATTGTCCAAGGAGAAAAATCATCTCGGATATCTTCCCTGGAGGAGTCTGGGGTTGCTACCCGGGATCACAGGGACCCAAACCACAGGAAAAATGTCTGCGGGAGACGCCTGGGAGGAATCTCAGATGCATCCCAGAAGATGGAGCATTGTCCAAAGAGAAAAATCATCTCGGGTATCTTCCCTGGAGGAGTCTGGGGTTGCTACCCGGGATTACAGGGACCCAAACCACAGGAAAAATGTCTGTGGGAGATGCCTGGGAGGAATCTCAGATGCATCCCAGAAGATGGAGCTTTGTCCCAGGAAAGAAATCATCTCGGGTATCTTCCCTGGAGGAGTCTGGGGTTGCTACCCGGGATTACAGGGAACCAAACCACAGGAAAAATGTCTGCGGGAGACGCCTGGGAGGAATCTCAGATGCATCCCAGAGGATGGAGCATTGTCCAAAGAGAAAAATCATCTCGGGTATCTTCCCTGGAGGAGTCTGGGGTTGCTACCCGGGATTACAGGGACCAAAACCACAGGAGAAATGTCTGCGGGAGACGCCTGGGAGGAATCTCAGATGCATCCCAGAAGATGGAGCATTGTCCAAGGAGAAAAATCATCTCGGGTATCTTCCCTGGAGGAGTCTGGGGTTGCTACCCGGGATCACAGGGCGCTAAACCACCGGAATAAAGACTCAGAGACATACCTGCAAGGGGTCTCGGATGCTTCCCAGAGGATGGAGCATTGTCCAAGCAGAAAAATTATCTCGGGTATCTTCCCTAGAGGAGTCTGGGGTTGCTACCCGGGATCACAGGGCCCTAAAGCACTGGAGAAAACTCTGCGGGAGACGCCTGGGAGGAGTTCTGGGTAGATCCCGCAGGACTGACCACTGTCGAGAGATAAAAATCATATTGGGTGTCTTCCCTGGAGGAGTCTGGGGTTGCTACCCGGGATTACAGGGACCCAAACCACAGGAAAAATGTCTGCGGCAGACACCTGGGAGGAATCTCATATGCATCCCAGAAGATGGAGCTTTGTCCCAGCAGAAAAATCATCTCGGGTATCTTCCCTGGAGGAGTCTGGGGTTGCTACCCGGGATTACAGGGACCAAAACCACAGGAAAAATGTCTGCGGAGACGCCTGGGAGGAATCTCAGATGCATCCCAGAAGATGGAGCATTGTCCAAGGAGAAAAGTCATCTCGGGTATCTTCCCTGGAGGAGTCTGGGGTTGCTACCCAGGATCACAGGGCCCCAAAACACCGGAGAAAACTCTGCGGGAGACACCTGGGAGGAGTTCTGGATAGATCCCGCAGTATGGACCAGTGTCAAGAGAGAAAAATCATATTAGGTGTCTTCCCTGGAGGAGTCTGGGGTTGCTACCCGGGATCAGAGGGCCCGAAAACACCGGAATAAACACTCAGGGACATACCTGCAAGGAGTCTCGGATGCTTCCCAGAGGATGGAGCATTGTCCAAGGAGAAAAATCATCTCGGGTATCTTCCCTGGAGGAGTCTGGGGTTGCTACCTGGGATTACAGGGACCCAAACCACAGGAAAAATGTCTGTGGGAGATGCCTGGTTGGAATCTCATATGCATCCCAGAAGATGGAGCTTTGTCCCAGCAGAAAAATCATCTCGGGTATCTTCCCTGGAGGAGTCTGGGGTTGCTACCCGGGATTAAGGGAACCCAAAACACCGGAATAAACACTCATACCTGCAAGGACATACCTGCAAGAAGTCTCGGATGCTTCCCAGAGGATGGACCATTGTCCAAGGAGAAAAATCATCTCGGGTATCTTCCCTGGTGGAGTCTGAGGTTGCTACCCAGGATGACAGGGCACAAAAGCATCGGAATAAACACTCAGGGACATACCTGCATGGAGTCTCGGATGCTTCCCAGAGGATGGAGCATTGTCCAAGGAGAAAAATCATCTCGGGTTATCTTCCCTGGAGGAGTCTGGGGTTGCTACCCGGGATCAGAGGGCCCTAAAGCACTGGAGAAAAGTCTGCGGGAGACGCCTGGGAGGAGTTCTGGGTAGATCCCGCAGGACTGACCACGGTCAAGAGAGAAAAATCATATTGGGTGTCTTCCCTGGAGGAGTCTGGGGTTGCTACCTGGGATGACAGAACCAGGAACCGCGAGAAAAAACACTCATGGACATAGCTGCGACAAGTCTCGGATGCATCCCAGAGTATAGAGCATTGTCCAAGGAGAAAAATCATCTCGGGTATCTTCCCTGGAGGAGTCTGGGGTTGCTACCCGGGATCACAGGGCCCCAAAACACCGGAATAAACACTCAGGGACATACCTGCAAGGAGTCTCGGATGCTTCCCAGAGGATGGAGCTTTGTCCAAGGAGAAAAATCATCTCGGGTATCTTCCCTGGAGGAGTCTGGGGTTGCTACCCGGGATTACAGGGATGCAAACCACCGGAATAAAGACTCAGGGATATACCTGCAAGGAGTCTCAGATGCTTCCCAGAGGATGTAGCATTGTCCAAGGAGAAAAATCATCTCGGGTGTCTTCCCTGGAGGAGTCTGGGGTTGCTACCTGGGATGACAGAACCATAAACCGTGAGAAAATGACTCAGGGACATAGCTGCGACAAGTCTCGGATGCATCCCAGAGCATGGAGCATTGTCCAAGGAGAAAAATCATCCCGGATATCTTTCCTGGAGGAGTCTGGGGTTGCTACCTGGGATTAAAGGACCCAAACCACAGGAAAAATGTCTGCGGGAGACGCCTGGGAGGAATCTCAGATGCATCCCAGAAGATGGAGCATTGTCCAAGGAGAAAAGTCAGCTCGGGTATCTTCCCTGGAGGAGTCTGGGGTTGCTACCCGGGATCACAGGGCCCGAAAACACCGGAATAAACACTCAGGGACATACCTGCAAGGAGTCTCGGATGCTTCCCAGAGGATGTAGCATTGTCCAAGGAGAAAAATCATCTCGGGTATCTTCCCTGGAGGAGTCTGGGGTTGCTACCCGGGATTACAGGGACCCAAACCACAGGAAAAATGTCTGTGGGAGATGCCTGGGAGGAATCTCATATGCATCCCAGAAGATGGAGCTTTGTCCAAGGTCAAAAATCATCTCGGATATCTTCCCTGGAGGAGTCTGGGGTTGCTACCCGGGATTACAGGGACCAAAACCATAGGAAAAATGTCTGCGGAGACGCCTGGGAGGAATCTCAGATGCATCCCAGAAGATGGAGCATTGTCCAAGGAGAAAAGTCATCTCGGGTATCTTCCCTGGAGGTGTCTGGGGTTGCTACCCAGGATCACAGGGCCCCAAAACACCGGAGTAAACTCTGCGGGAGACTCCTGGGAGGAGTTCTGGATAGATCCTGCAGTATGGACCACTGTCAAGAGAGAAAAATCATATTGGGTGTCTTCCCTGGAGGAGTCTGGGGTTGCTACCCGGGATCAGAGGGCCCGAAAACACCGGAATAAACACTCAGGGACATACCTGCAAGGAGTCTCGGATGCTTCCCAGAGGATGGAGCATTGTCCAAGGAGAAAAATCATCTCGGGTATCTTCCCTGGAGGAGTCTGGGGTTGCTACCCGGGTTTACAGGGACCCAAACCACAGGAAAAATGTCTGCGGGAGACGCCTGGGAGGAATCTCAGATGCATCCCAGAAGATGGAGCATTGTCCAAGGAGAAAAATCATCTCGGGTATCTTCCCTGGAGGAGTCTGGGGTTGCTACCTGGGATCACAGGGCCCCAAAACACCGGAATAAACACTCAGGGACATACCTGCAAGGAGTCTCGGATGCTTCCCAGAGGATGGAGCTTTGTCCAAGGAGAAAAATCATCTCGGGTATCTTCCCTGCA
The DNA here is from genome assembly GCF_965231255.1 of Vanellus vanellus. Lineage (NCBI taxonomy): Eukaryota > Metazoa > Chordata > Aves > Charadriiformes > Charadriidae > Vanellus > Vanellus vanellus. The sequence goes on along the minus strand of NW_028127296.1, from coordinate 2,401,375 downwards.
GGAGTCCGGGGTTGCTACCCAGGATTACAGGGACCCAAACCACAGGAAAAATGTCTGTGGGAGATGCCTGGGAGGAATCTTAGATGCATCCCAGAAGATGGAGCATTATCCAAGGAGAAAAATCATCTCGGGTATCTTCCCTGGAGGAGTCTGGGGTTGCTACCCGGGATTACAGGGAACCAAACCACAGGAAAAATGTCTGCGGGAGACGCCTGGGAGGAATCTCAGATGCATCCCAGAGGATGGAGCATTGTCCAAAGAGAAAAATCATCTCGGGTATCTTCCCTGGAGGAGTCTGGGGTTGCTACCCGGGATTACAGGGACCCAAACCACAGGAAAAATGTCTGTGGGAGATGCCTAGGAGGAATCTCAGATGCATCCCAGAAGATGGAGCTTTGTCCAAGGAGAAAAATCATCTCGGATATCTTCCCTGGAGGAGTCTGGGGTTGCTACCCGGGATTACAGGGACCAAAACCACAGGAAAAATGTCTGCGGAGACGCCTGGGAGGAATCTCAGATGCATCCCAGAAGATGGAGCATTGTCCAAGGAGAAAAGTCAGCTCGGGTATCTTCCCTGGAGGAGTCTGGGGTTGCTACCCGGGATCACAGGGCCCCAAAACACCGGAGAAAACTCTGCGGGAGACTCCTAGGAGGAGTTCTGGATAGATCCCGCAGTATGGACCACTGTCAAGAGAGAAAAATCATATTGGGTGTCTTCCCTGGAGGAGTCTGGGGTTGCTACCCGGGATCAGAGGGCCCGAAAACACCGGAATAAACACTCAGGGACATACCTGCAAGGAGTCTCGGATGCTTCCCTGAGGATGGAGCATTGTCCAAGGAGAAAAATCATCTCGGGTATCTTCCCTGGAGGAGTCTGGGGTTGCTACCCGGGTTTACAGGGACCCAAACCACAGGAAAAATGTCTGCGGGAGACGCCTGGGAGGAATCTCAGATGCATCCCAGAAGATGGAGCATTGTCCAAGGAGAAAAATCATCTCGGGTATCTTCCCTGGAGGAGTCTGGGGTTCTTACCCGGGATCACAGGGCCCCAAAACACCGGAATAAACACTCAGGGACATACCTGCAAGGAGTCTCGGATGCTTCCCAGAGGATGGAGCTTTGTCCAAGGAGAAAAATCATCTCGGGTATCTTCCCTGGAGGAGTCTGGGGTTGCTACCCGGGATTACAGGGACCCAAACCACAGGAAAAATGTCTGTGGGAGATGCCTGGGAGGAATCTCAGATGCATCCCAGAAGATGGAGCTTTGTCCCAGCAGAAAAATCATCTCGGGTATCTTCCCTGGAGGAGTCTGGGGTTGCTACCCGGGATTACAGGGACCCAAACCACAGGAAAAATGTTTGCGGGAGACGCCTGG